>NC_058371.1:200785229-201486062 GCF_018350175.1 Felis catus | reverse complement strand
GAGGGACCGCTGCCCTTCTCACTGCCAGCTGTGAGGGAGGATGCCCCATCCCCTCTGCCTCCACCCATCCAGGCTGCAGTCACCAGACAGGCATGCATGGGGCCACTTAGGGCAAGCTCTGGGGACCAACTGTGGTCCAGACCAGCACAGACCCTGCTCTCGGGGAGCAAACGGGCTGGAGGAGGACACAGAAGACAGTCTTACTGACCCATCAAGAGATAGAGTGCCACGGTGGCCCATGAGAGCATGTAGGGCCCTGCATGCTGGTCAGGCCCAGAAGGCTGCCTGGAGGAGGCAGCTGGTTCTGAGAGGAGACCAGAATGCATGAGGAGGAGCTAAGAAAGGGGATGGGACAGGGCTCCTGGCCCCTGTGCAGGCCCGGCAGGTCAAGGCCAGCTGTAGAGCAGAGACCTGAGTTCCGAGGACGGGGATGGGTGGGGGGGGGGTGGGGGAGGATGAGGCTCTGAGGCCAAGGGGCTTGAGGCTTGAGGCCAGGGGGCAGCGGGGAACATCGCAACGTTTCCACCCTGTGACACGTCACCACGTGAGGTGCACACCTCCGTGTCCCCCCTGCTGGTGCCCGTGCACCGCCTGGGGCACCGAGTGAGCGGGCCCGGAAGCCTTCTCTCCGCAGAGAGCAATTGGGTGCAGACTCCATGACCACGCTGGGCTCGGTGGGGGCCAGGAAGCCCACTAGCTGGTCTTGTTAACAGGACACATCTGTCCCTTTCCAGGACCAATGATAATCGCCATCGTAAACAGAAATTTAATCATAATTTCATGCTGCGACATTCACTGGGGCCGAGGCTTTGAAGCAGCTGGCCTCACGGGCCATTTTCCTCATGATGTGTCCCGCTGGCACGGACCCCCTGCCACGAGGGCTCCTTCCCTTCCCAGCCCCACCCCTTACTCACATGGACCGCCCATTCCCTGCGACCTCCTCCTCCCCTTCCGGATCACACTGGACCCACTGATGGACCCGCGTCTCCCTCCTCACCTGTCTCGGGGCCGAGCCCAGCTGCCCGCACAGGCCTGGCTGCAATCAGCAAACACAGGGATGAGCGGAGGCTCCGGCCCAGCCTCCTCCCGGGACCTGCCACACGGCTTCCCACCTCTGCCGGGCTGGCCTCCAGGGATGCCCTCCCCTAGTCCCCACCCCGCCTCCTCCTCCTCGGAGAAGCAAGTCTCCTCCTTCACAGTCCAGCTTAGAGGCTGTCTTTCGAGGCTCGTCCGGCCAGCAAAGACCTCTTCTCTTGTCTGCCTCTCCTGAAGCGGGGACTGTGTCCGGGCCCCGTCTGGGTCCACAGCCCGCAGCCTGAGACCCAGAGGCAACGCAAGGAGAGCATTTGCCGAGAAACCAAACAAGGAAATGCCGCAAAGGCTCCTTGCCATTGTATCAGCTTCTTGAACCAACCCTGATGTCAAGGGGCGTCTGGGGCTGGGGGGCTGGGTAACCAGATGTGTTGTTTTAATAAATACAGGATGCTCCAGCCGAGGAGATGGGGACGGGGTGGCCGGGTTCTCATTAAAGCTGCTAGGGGATTTCCACGGAGAGCAGTGCCCGGCCTTGCCTCTGAGATCTCTCTGGGCTGACTCGGGATGAAAAAGGGGTGGCCAGGAGCCGGAGACACTGCCCCTCCTCCCAGCCGGCACAACCACATTGCAGATGAACTCACTGCATTGTCTTCTCCGGATATAATACCTGTCCGGAATTTTGTTTCGGATCCCTGAGCCATGCCCCACCCCCCTGCCCATATTTGAAGGCTGGAGTGTGGCTTCCAACATGCATAAAAACCTCCTGGAAGAAAGCTGGGGTCTGAGAGGCTTGGGGCCAAGGCACGGCCGGTGCAGCCTGTCACGGAGGGAGGGGCTAATAAGTCTGTGCCAAGAAACCACTTGGCGAGTCGGCGTCCCTGACTTGCCATCCCGACCCCCTCATCCCTGGGGCCTCAGGAAGGGGTGGCTGACCCACAGGGCAGTGGAATATGGGGGACGTGGAAGGGCCCCCTGTCTTCCAGGTGGTGCATCCCAGCCTGCACAGGGGGGTGGGTGTCAGGGGAGGGGACGCTTGTGTCACTGATTGGTGATGAGCTGGGCCCTGTGGCAACCTCAGCGGCGGGTGGTTGAGGGTTCGGGTCTCAGAGCGCACCCGTGGCGCCCAGAGACGGTCCAGGGCTTCCGCACACGGTGGAGGCACACAGCGCCTGCCTGTCCCTGGGCTCTACCGGCCCCTGCTTCATGGGCCCATAAATTGGGGCTCCACAGAAGGCAGACTGCTCTCTCATCTGTTAACTGCCGTCCCCTCCGCGGACGGAAGTCACAACCACAAACAATGGATGAGCCGCTCCCTCCGGCCACCCTTATCAATAACACTTCAGAGCAGGCAATTAGCATTTAAAGCCAGGGCTGGATTTGGGGGCCCCTGGTCTCATCTTCTGCAGCAGCAGAAACAGGCTGTTTGGCCTTGTCCCTGCCCAGCAGGCCTGCAGACAAAGCGCTTTGTTCCGCTAACAGATGGTCCCCGTTGTCTTTAAAAGCTGCATCCGTCAGTGGGGAGCGGGAGGCTCCGGAGGGGCCGCATCCATCCAGTGGTTCGGAAAGGACGGTTTCCCGGGGCCCAGAGCAGTTTCAGGATGCCTCGCGGGTTTCAAGACCCTCTCCCTCCTGTATCCCCTGTTCCCCACCCCTCCATGGCCTGGGGGCAGAGAGGGGAGTCCTTTGTCCCCCCACCCCCCACGGTGGGGGCTTGGGGGGAGGGCTTGAGGAAGTCCGAATGCCCTTGAAGAACCTTTAAGATCTCCACAAAATAAGGAGCATCATGTTTTTGTGTATGTAGGACACACGCATTTTACAAACGGGGCGATACATCTATCCCATGCGTCCACGCGTGATAGATGGAATACCGCATGCACGTGTACTCGCACGCACACGGGTAACGTGGGCAGGGATGGACGGTAGAGAGTAAAAATACTTTTGTGAAACGGAACCGTACAACATGGGTTCTCTAAGCTCCAGCCTCACACCCAGCAGGAGGAGGCTCCCAGCCTGACAGCCACCCTGGGGCAGGGGGCTCTGAGGGCAGAGACTGGGGGTGTCCAGCCGAGGTCAAGCCTGGCAGCTCAGGTGACCGGATGGGTGGCTGGTAACGTCGCGTTCCGAGAGGGGGTCTGATGGGGAAGAGAGTGCTCTGGTCCCCCTCCCCCCGGAGGCGGGGGCAGGTGGGCTTTGTGGAACCCTCCCCCCGAGGAGAAGCCCCACAGTTTTCACCCCTATGGGCACCGATGAACGACACCAGCCACTCTGGCAGAATCTCCCCCACCGACTACAGAGTGCCACGGTTCCCAGACTGTGGGCCAGGGCACCCCAGGGTGCCATCGGGAGCCGAGGCACTCGGTGGAATTCGTTTTTCCCCAAGGAGAACACGGTGATGTTCAACATGTTCTGAATTCCGCACAGATTTCCACCTTGGGTTGTTCACAGTTAATTTTTTTAATGTCTATTTATTTATTTTAGAGAGCGGATGAGCGGGGGAGGGGCAGAGGGAGAGAGGGAGACAGACCCTGAAGCAGGTTCCAGGCTCCGAGCCGTCGGCACCGACCACGACGCGGGGCTCGAACCCACGAATCGCGAGATCATGACCTGAGCCGAAGTCAGACGCTCAACCGACTGAGCCCCCCAGGCGCCCCTAAATAGACCTTTTGGATATTGTTTCGTTTCGTTCGTTTTGGTCCGGGTGGGCCATGCCCCCAGGAACCCGTGCCCCTGGGTGAGACGCCCGGGACACCGTGAGCTGGGCGCCTGTGCTGGTGTGGGGGTCACGGTACTCCCTGCCACCCCAATCTTGGCCTCTGCTCTCGGTCCTTCACAGAGGAACCAAGGCTCTTGGGGGAAGCAGCTAATTCTGGAACCGGGCGGGGAATGCAGACGGTGAGCCCGGAGCATCTTGTGACACCAGAAAGTGAGGAAGTGCTAAAAAGAAAATACAAACCACAGTGACGGGAGCGTGTCCCTGGGACAAGATCCAACCAAAAGAGCTCCGAGTGGCCAAAGCGGGAAGTATTGGAATGTAACCCAAAGGATAAAATAGTCACGCGTCCGTCCTCACATCAGTAGACGGCTGGACAAACAAATAAATGGAGGAGACGGCACAAATCGCTCGTGAAGAAAAATTCCAAATAATTTATGGACACCCTACCCTCAAGGAAGGGGTGGGGCACAGCTCCCGTCTCCCTGAGGTGGGGGATACCCGAACGACTTCTTGCCAGACAGCACAGTATGGGAAAGGGGAATAAAAAGTAACTTCACAGTCGAGAACCCTGGGAAACACCACCTTGGCCAGGGGACCGCGGTCAACGTCACGGTGACGGGTCACGTTCACAGCACGTCCTCCCGAGATGACGTGATGAGAAGGCCGCTTCACCTCTGTGGTCTCCCTCCCCCAAAGCCATGACCTCAGTCTAATCACAGGAAAAACATCAGACGAATCCTGAGGAACATTCTAGAAACACCTGACCGGCACTCTTCACACACATCAAGGTCACCTACAGCCAGAACGTCTGAGAACCGCCGCATTCTAGGGGAGCCTAGGGAGACAGGACCACTAGGTGTCACGGGGTGTCCTGGAGGGGGCCCCGGAACGGAAGCTGGGCGTTGGGAAAAAGCCGAGGAAGTCTGGGTACGGAATAGAGTTTAGTGAATAAGAACGTGTCTGTGTCGGTTCCTTACGTGTGACAAATACTCCAAATTAATAACGGGAAGCTGGGTGGGAGGTGTCCAGGGGCTCTCTCTGCACTGTCTTTACAATTGCTCAATAAATCCAAAACCGTTGCGACGTTGAAAACTCTAGGAAGCAGCACACGTGAGAAATAGATGCGGGTGTTGAAGTCAGGGGCTCCGCGTCCAGATCGAAGCTCTGGGACTTCCTCGCCGGGTGGCAGGGAAGTTAGCTCTCGCCCAGTGTCCACGTGTGCCTCCGTCTCCCAGTCTCCCTCCAGGCACCGTGGGCCACGTGACCAGCTGCAGCTCCGTGGCTGAGCGAGAGCGGGCACGTCACCTCCTGACCAAAGGAGCAAGGAGCCAGGTGCCTCCCTGGAGACCCAGGGGAGTCCTCGAACTTCCCGAGGGAGAAATGACCTGCGGTGCGCTGAATGGACCATCGTGCTCACCACCATTGCGCCAACGCTGTCCTCTCCACGGCCACCACCGTCTTCTGATGAGATGGGGCCCACAGCCTGTACCCCGAGGGCGGGGCAAGCCTCCCCCCTGCCCATCAGCCCGGGAGGACGGTGGCATTTCCCGTCCGGGGTAGTCCAGGACGCTGCCTTAAAACGCTTTTCTTCCCAGATGAGCTATTTATTTTTAAAATCGTGTCTCATCGACCCTCAGTCAGAGGAAACAAACGCACCTGAGCAAGTGTGCGTCCCCACAAGGGTGCGGAATCCGGAGATGTCCGGCGGCCCGGCTCTCCCTCCCTCCGAGCTGACGCCGTCCCAGGGACAGGAGGAGGGGCATCGGAGGTGGGGAGGGAATTCATTGCCAAAGCTGGCCGGTGCTCTGCCTCTTGTCAGACGGAGCCGTGGGCCTTCCGGAAGGCCAGCCCCCGTGATTAAATGCAGGGACACACGAACCTTATTGATGTCGGGACCCAGAACAAGCTGGACAACTGCCGGGAAGTTGGGTATTTTCTCTTAACTATTGGGACCATTTGCTTCTTTTTTTTTTTTTTTCTAGAATCCAACATTTGCAATACTTGCTGTAACAGTAACTGTGCTGGGGGGTTCCCCTCCACAAAGAGCTTCCTGGGGCCAGGCAGATTAAGGCAGGGTACAGGCGGGTTCACACCTCCGCCGATGCCCCCCCAGCCCCCCAGCCCCCCTCCCCCCGTGCACTCGGACAAGCCTCCTCGTCTCCCCGAAGTCCGACGTCCTCAGATGTGAAGTCAGAGCCACCACCCAGGACCCACGACAGCATGAGCAATGTGCCCAAATTCACACGCAGCCCTGAACCTACTACCTCAGAGCCAGACCTTATGGGGGGGGGTGTCTTTGCAGAGGGGATCAGGTGGAAAGGGGGCCATTAGGGTGGGCCCTGATCCCACAGGACAGGTGTCCTTATGAAAAGGGGACATCCGGACACGTGCGCACAGGGAGAAGACCGTGTGAGGGCCAAGGCAGAACTGGGGGGTGTTTCTATAAGCCAGTAAGTGCCAGCACAGCAGCGTGGTGCAGAAGCTGGGGGGACGCGGGGAAGGTCCCTGCTCTACAGCTCCAGAGGGAGCCCGGCAGGATCGATTTCTGGTTGGTGGCGGTTTATGACAGAAGCCCCAGGACCCCAGGACAGGTTTCGACGGCAAGCCACCGGCCAGGTCCGCCGCCTTCCTTTTCTCCTGCCTTCCCCCCACCTCTTCCAGCTCCCGCCTGTCCCTTTCAGTCCCCTCCACCTCCTGCCTGTCCCTGGAGCTATGCCATGGGCAGGCAGTGCGGCAGGGGCGGGTGCTGCGGAAGACAGCAAGACAGGGACACAAGAAATGCTTGACCCCTTCTCTGGTGGTGCATTTAAGACCCTCCAGCCCGCCTCCCCTGGGGCCGGACGACACCCTCCTCGAGGGACAGAATCCAGGGAGGCAGCCCCCACAGTAGGCGGCAGAGAGAAGCTTCCTGGAGGAGGTGATGGGGGAGCCCCGGGGCTGGTGTTGGACATCTCCTGGTGACCAGCAGGGAGCCCAGAGGAAGACTCCCAGAGCCAGCGTCCAACTCGCGGGCAGGAAGAGAAAACAGAGGAGGCCCAGGCATCGTCTCCCTGATTCACCTCCCCCCTCCATCCCTGCCGTCCAGCCCTGGCCAAGAGCAGCCCCTCTCCTCTCCGCAGGGGCCCAGGGAATGAGGCTACTCTGGCATCTCCTGCATGGCAGGGGCTGGGAGCTGAGGGAGCCACTGCCAACAGAGGCACGGAAGCAGGAGGTGACCCTGCCCCCATGGAGAGTATACCCCCCCCCCCCAGGGGACCTGGATGAGAAAGACGGGGCAGGACCTGGGAACCGAAAACGGGGCCTTTGCTGGAAGGGTGAGCCACCTCGGGCTCAAGGAAGAGATGAGCCGGGAGATTCTGTCTCGAAACGGGGTTGATGGTAACAGGGTCCCGGGTCCCCGAGACCTTGCCCAGCGGCACGGGGCCAGGCAGAAGGAGGGGGCCAGAGGCCCAGGGGGGCTCAGTAGGACCACCTGTTGGGGCGGGAGCCGGGCAGAGGGGGCTGGTCTCCGTGGGTGACGTGGCTGGAAAGCGGCCCCCTGCACACGACGGTCCGTGAACACGCAGCTCCCTGTCGCCCACACCCGCTCCTTCTCTCTCACACTCCCCGCGTGGCTCTGCCCAGCGGGCCTTCCCCACTCCGGTCTGGGGTTTCCTTCTCCGAGCCTTGCATGAACACAACGCCTCCGGCCCCCCTGCTTTGTGACCCACTAGGGGGCTCACGGAGCGGCCGTTCTGGGGCGTCCCCACGTGTCGAGGTGACCAACGAGGCCTTTTCGCGTCTGGCCTCCAGGGTCCCGCTGAGTCCCCTTGGGTGAGCCTCGCCTCTCTGAGCCTCGGCTTCCTCCTCTGCACGGCGGGGACACGACGTCACGGGGAGGCCAGGAGATGTGGGATGGGGCACCGACCGGGAGCAGCGCCGGGCCACGGAAGTGCGGGCACGCCTCTCCAGGAGGACCCCAGCGAGGGCTCTGCGCGTGGCACCTGGCTGTCAGCTCAGAGGCAGGGAGGTAACGGAGGGGCTGGGGCTTCCCGGGGAGGAAACGGCCGGCCGGTCACGCTCACCTCCCCGGCTCCTGCCCGTGCTGGCCCGAGATGCAGCAGGGAGCTGGTGTGAGCGCTTCGGAAGGCTGTGGTGCCGATGGCCTGGTGTTCCCCCAATGCTCTGATGAAGGATGCGTCCATTCACTCGCCTGGTATTTACCGAAAGCCTCCCGCATGCTGGGGGGATGGCCCTGTATCCCCCAGGCACAGCAACGCAAAAAGTCATCGTTCCCACTGCTCAAAAGCTAATAACCCACTAACACAAAACCGAGAGCACTTAAGGAAAGCATTTGCTGAGCACCGACTGTTTAAGGAACCACACCGTGTGAGTTTTCACGGTCTCCTCTCCTCTCAGCCTCGGGCCACCCAGGGAAGGAGACAGAATGATCTCCGTTTCGTAGATGGGCACACGGCCTCGGCTGTGGGACTTGGCAGTGTCTGGACCTCAGCCAGACATTCGAAGGGCAGAGGCGGAGGCCGGGTGTGGGTTGCCCCATGGCCCACACCGCACCCGGCCACAGCCTGGCCGCCAAGGTCTCAGAGGCGCAGGGGGACAACGGGGGTCTCGTTCCCTGCCAAGAAGCATCCTCCCTGTATTGTCCCCTGGCAGGCTACCTTGTGCTAACGCGAAAGCCCTCGGAAAAAAAAAGCAAGAGAGAAACACGTTATCAAATAAATTAACCTGACACTTTGTTTCATAAAGGAATTTCTAACAAGTACCATTTCACTGGAATTCGGTTGTTTACAGTTTAGCCAAATGGTTCCCACTTGCGTTGCTTAGCGATTGTCATAAAACAACCAGGCTCTCGTATTGCCGCAGTTACGTAAATGGCTGGACCGTTCTGGAGCCTGGAACACGAAAGTGCCCACAGGTAGACAGCACTGTTTACGGGTCTGCGCTCACGTGGGGACAGGGCATACATGTGCTCTGCGTAAGCTAGACCTTGTAGTACCGAGCCCCCCAGCCAAGCTCTGCATTCTAGGCGGTGAGTCTCCCGTCGGTGGGAGGATGTAACGGGAGGCAGATGGCGTCTGTCTCCCTTCCAACCCGGAGTTCTGGGGGGCGTGCTTCTCCTCTCAGTCGGCAGTGATGTCCATCTAACCGGAAGGGAAGGACCCAAGTTGCAGAGAAAATAATTCCCCAGAAGACTTTGCTCAGCCTGAGAGCAGGGAGACATTCTGGCCAGTGGGGAGCCGGTGCAGGGTAGACACAATGAGGGACAGGATGGGGGCCACCTCCCGTACCTGCTGTTGTAGCAGAATTGCCCCAGGCAGGTCACTTCCCCCCCTGAGACTGCGTGTCCTTGTTGAGAAAATGGAAATGAGGAAGGCTCCACTAGGGACTGTTGTCCGTGGTGTTGACTGCTACATTCCCTAAGGGCAGGCCCTGACTCAGCAACTGTTTGCATAATCCCTGAAAAGAGGGATGAGAAGGAGCCCTGGGCGTCCCAGCCTGCCTTGCGTGGGCTCCCCTCTCTCTCCTCCCCACCCTGTAGTCTCATCCCTCACCCCCCCCCCCACCAATGCAGAAGGAAGGGCACCCACCCACGGCGTCCTGTTACTCTAGACCAGAGTTGGCAAACTGCCATTTGCTGGATGGATCTCGCCCGTGGCCCATTGTGGCTGGGGAACTGACTAAGAATTCTTTTCACGTTTCTAAAGAGTTGTGCATTGGGCCAAATAGTGCCCCCTAAAGTTCATGTCTCTTCTGCATCCTGAGCATGTGATCTTATTTGGAGATGCGGTCTTTGCAACGGGACTGGTTAAGATGTGGTCACAATGGAGCAGGGTGGCTCTACTCCACCGGCTGGCTGTGTCCTTACAGGAACAGGCGAACGTGGACACAGAGACACGCAGAGAAGCTGTGCGATGTCAGAGGCGGGGACTGGAGAGACGTGGCCACAAGCCAGGGTTTGCTGACCCCGCCAGGAGCTGGAAGAGGCAGGGAGACTCTCCTGCTGGAGCCTTGAGGAAGAGAGCGTGCCTGCTGACAGCCTGATTTCAGACGCCTGACCTCCTCCCCAACACCATCAGGGGTGACCAAGCACCGTTAATAGTTAGTGACGATCGACCAGAATCGATAGTTACCTCTAATTAATCGGTGATCATTCACTCGGTGCCTGCTCCCACGCTAGGTTGTCACTCCATGGGGCAGGGGCTCAGCCACCAGTACCCACCAGAGTGCCTCGTGCGGATCAGTTAAGTCCCGTAGGAACAGTTGTTGGGTGAAGGAGTGAATGAATGAATGAACCGAATTTCAAGAGCTCCGTGTGCGCGGTTCTAGCCCTGGGTTCCTGCCTGGCCTCAGATCCACGTGGCGCTCCAGCTCCGGGCCCCCATGGCCCTATGTGACCACATCAAACCAGGGAGAGTTTGCCCAAAGTGGCATGAGGCCCCCACTCTGACCCAGGCCCCCACAAGGAGGAGCTGCCGTGGGCGCCCAGAGGAGGTGTTAGTGGACACGAGCTGTTACTTTGGGAGACGCCTGGGCCAGGGCTGGGGGTGGGGGTGCAGCTGGAACTGCCCAAGGCAATCGGGGGCCTTTGGGGACAAGCTGACATTCCACTGCTCATGGGGGGAGCAGGGAAGAAGGCAAGAGGTAGAAAGAGTCCGTGTTCAAGTGTAGGGACCGTCCCCCCACCGGCCGCCGCCCGTTAATTACCGCCCCCAACGCCAACTCCGTCTTGCTTTCCGAAGCCACTAACTAGAATTCTCCACTTGCGTCTTGCACGGCAAACCTCAATTTCTCTGACTATCAAAGCAGCATTTTCACCCACACCAGCCTCCGTGGGTAGGGAAAAACGGTCCAACTCTCAGAGATTACCAACATGCTAATGGCCTCATTATCCAGTCGTAAAAGGACCCAGCTCCAGAGAAGAATGAAACGTGCAAACACTTCTCCCCTCTGCAGCAGGCGCGGGCGGCACGGAAGATGACGGGGGCTGGGGACGGGGGTTGGTCTTGGGGGCACAGCGGTCGTGGCGGCCAGGCCACGCGTGCCCAGAGCTCCCTCGCCCCCGCCATGGGTCCTCAGTGTCCTTTGCACTTGGCTGCAAGTGCGGGAGAGCCCTGCCCCTGTGTTCTCTCCATCGCTCTTCCCTAGGGGGCACTGGGAAAGCAGGGCTGAAAGGGGGGAGGCTGGCGTCACCCGGCCAGGCCACCAGGGAGGAGAGACAGCCCCCGTCTGACAGCAGCAGAGGCGGTCTTCTTTCTTCCCACCCACCACCCTGCCTCCAGCCAAAGAATTCCCCAGAAATCACCTGCCAGGTGAAACTCGATGCCTCACTGTCTCCACCTCCATCCCGTGAATAACGGCATGCCCTTTGCGGCTCCTTGCACAAGGTGGACAGATAGAGACCGCCAAAGCCGGGACAGTCTGCCTGAGGCTCCCCACCCCGGCCACCGTGGATAGGGATGAGTGAAACAGCACAAACAGATCAATGCGGGTAATTACAAGCCAGGCTGGTGGCTCGGTGGCCAGCATCTTTCCTGCTCAAAGCCGCAAGGATGGCAGCACCTGTCAGACTATTTCGTGTCCCTGGAAGTCCGGCCTCGGAAGCAGCCTCCCTGCCCTCGGCTCAGCGGGCACGTCCCCGACATACCTCTAAAGGACCCTTCCGGTCAGTCTTGTACCTGCTCCCAGACAGAATGGCCGGGAACTAAGCCCCACCTCCGTAGCCCTCTGGGCCGCTGCGGCACGGCCACCGGCCATACCCCCTGACCACAGACGGCGATGGACGCTTGTGAGAGGGCACTGGGTACAAGCTGTTGGGCTAAGCCCTTGCGGGGCAGCCGGTCCGTCTCCCGTGACCGCCTGAAGGGAGGGGACTCGCGTCATCCGCAGGTGATAGGCGAGGAGACTGAGGCACGGGATGGACAGGAGGTACCCAAAAGCACACAGCACGCACGAACTCAGGACCCTTGTACTGAGCCACTCTCTGTGGCCCCTCAGCCCCAGCCAGAGGAGCTGCTCAGGGATCAGAGCGCCCGGTGCAGGTGGGGGTCGTCCAATCCAGGCCTCTGCTGACGCCATCATCGGGGCCCCTGCCTGTCCAAGAGTGCCCACCCCACCCCACCCCACCCCAGGGCCTGGCCTCCACGAAGTCCTGCGTGGTTCCTCAGCGGCGAGGGCTCCAGCAACTTCTGGGCGTGGCTGCCCTCTGTCTGTCCCTTCCAGGTCCCCACGTCACCGCTGGTCCCTACGGTGGCACAGGGTGTCCTCCAGACCGTCCACAGCCTCCTTCACTTTAATCCAGCTCCACACGGCCTGGCCAGGTCCTGGCTATCTCGCCGGAGCCAGGGATGAACCAGGCCTGGCCGGGTCTGTGCGGAGTTCATGGGGCTGCGGGAGGAGGCCTCTACAAAGACCATGGGAGCCTGGGGCACTGTGTGGGCACCGGGACCACAAGCCCTCCTGGAGAATGTCCTGTGAGCCGGGTTTGAAGGGCAGCGCAGAGGAGAAGGGGGGAGGCCCCTCCAGACAGAGGGAGCCTCTGCCTGGGAGAGTGAGGGCCGAGGGCAGGGCACCCCAGAGACCCCTTTGCCTTCAGTGTTACCGGAAAAGCAAGACAGAGGGATACATGGCTCAGATGTAGAGCGGCCAGGATAACTGACATCAGGAGCTGAGGAGGAGCGACATTTAGTGGGTCAAGGCTGCAGGAGGGTGGGTCGGAGGAGCAGGGAAAAGGCCCTTGGGATTAGGCCATGGGGAGGGGCCAGCACAGCCCGCACAGGGACCTCAGGGGGTGGGCTCCAGGGGGGAAGCCAGAGTCCCCAGGACAGGCATCATTTGGCAGGGGAGTCCGAGCGGGCGTGCAAGCCGGCCTGCCGGGCAAGACCCGTAGCTGCCCAGCATGAGTGCCAGCCGGCAGGGTGGACAGCGGGCACAGGCTGGGCACCGCCCTTAGGTTAGCCCGTGCCCTCAGAGCACTGTCAAATGCCCAGGGTCACGGCACCAGGCCGGGGGAGCTGGGACCTCCCTGTGGCTCTCAGGCTCCTTCTCCTGTGGACTCACCTGGGGCTTCCTCAGCCTAAAACACTGGTTCTGCCTGGGGGTGGCCTGGCTCCCACGGGCACTGGCCATGTTTGGACACAGCGTTGGAAGTCACAACTGCGGGAGCGGGGTGCTGCTGGCACCCGGAGTGCAGAAGCCAGGGATGCAGCCTACAGTACACAGGAGAGCCCCCTCCCCACACCACAGAACTGCGCAGCCCCGAATGTCCACGACGTCACGGTGGAGAAAGCCTGGCTCAAAGAAATCTGGTTCCCGAATGCACTTGCTCGTCTGTCCGTCTCCCCTTTCAGGGCTCCTGTCGCGTGGCCGGCTGACAAGGGAGGGATCACAGCGTCCAAGACGGCCCTGGGGAGGTGGTAGGCAGGCGCCGTCCTTCGCCAGCACCCACTCCGCACGGGCGGATGCAAGGACGGCATATTCCGGAGCCGGGTTGCGTGACTTCATGCTCCCGGGCGTATCCATACTCGGGAGGCCTCGGACGCTTGGCTTTGCTGTGGAGCTGATCTGGCCGGACCCCAGCTCCATTTCTCATGTTTTCCCGCGTCTACAGGAAAGTCCCTCCACCTCTCTGAGCCTCATTTTCCTCATCTGCAAAATGGGTGCCGTGCCGTGAAATGTGCTAATGAATACAAAGCGCTTAGAGCTCAGGACGAGGCGGACGGTGGCTGGTCTTTACCTGGATTCCAGCCTCCGTGTTCCCAGCGAGGTTATCGCGGGGGGTGGGGGTGCCTCACACAGGCTGCCCCACCCCCCTCCAGCCTGTCCCCCCGACCCGTGAGCATCTGAGGGACCCCGTGTGCGTTTCTCAGCAGCATCTGGAAAGCACACGGCTTCCAGTGGCTCATACGTAGGAGAACAGACCCCTCTTCAGGGTTCTTGACCCAGGAAAAGCGCTTGGTAAGTATTCGTCGGATGAACAGGTGATTATCCATCCGATAACAGAATCTAGCCCAGAGCAGTTAATCCGACTCACAGTCTCCACACTTGGTGATTAATCTCCATCTACTTAATAAGTGTGATAAAGAGAACGAGCCCTCGCACGGCCTATAAAGCCCAAAGAAGCATCCACAGCCTTTGCTACTCTTTCGTCATCTGGATCCCACGAGAGCCAGAAGCCAGAACAGTGCCACCGGCCCCAATTTACAGATGAAGTCATGGAGGCTCAGAGACAGGAACACTTCGCGCCTCACCCCACCCCTCCTCCTCCATCCCTGCAAAGGGGCGATGAACCTGAGATCATTGTAAGAGGGAGGAAGAGAGAACGGCCCCCGGGCACTTTCTAGCAAAGATGATCAATTAGTTATCGATTGGTTGGCTGGTTGGCCTGAATGAATGAACAGCTGTAAGGATATAAGTGAGAAGGTTAACATACAGTTTCAAGTCCCTGGGAGTCCTTTGGAAGCACGATTTACTTGTAAACAATTGGGAAATCCGTGCCAGACGGTTCTTATCCGCTCGTGGGTCACCCCCCGCCATGCTGAGCCAGACCCACACAGAGCATCGCCCCCAGGGGCTGCCGAGCACCTTCCCTTCTGGTCCGCCTTCCACTGATCCTTCGCCCTCCCCATGCATTACCTGGGGCCCTCACCTGAGAAGCTTCTTACCCAATCCCTTCCCGCACAGACAAGGCGGATTAAACTGCCCCCTCCTCTGTGTCCCCAGGGGAAGCGTTTGCCTTGTGGCAACGGCCCTAGTTTGTGACATTTGCACACCTGTCTCCCCACTGAGCAGAGAGTGCCTGGGTCGTGTACCTGGCCCAGGTGGAACGGGAGGAGGGGTAGATGGAAGGGAGGGAACACAGGCAGGTGGCCGGATGGGTGGACGGGTAGACAGCACATTCTGGAGCCCCGCTGGCTGCATGCTTTCGAGCATATCTAGAGTTTTCTTGTCAGCACGGGGCCCGTGTCCTCTGCCTTTGCACAGCGTCTAGTTCAGCCCCCGTGAGTGACGGGACCAACACCCCTTCCCTTCCTGCTTCCGTGTGCCCTCGGCCAGAAGCCCTCTGTGCCCAGGTTCTAGCTGACAAGTGCAGAGGAGTGGGTGTGGCCCAGCCCCTCGTCTGAGCCCCTCACTCACGGGGCCACAAGCCTGAGCCCCACCGGGATGCCTCACGGCGCTCCGTCCCACAAACCCACTCTGCCCCCATCGCCTCCCCCTCCAGGGGGAGAGCCCTATTCTTCCTCCCCATTCCCGAAGGCCAACCATCACAGGGCAGACCTCTGTCACCCCTCACCTGGACGGCAGGGGGCCCCCGGCTGGATCCCCTCCCACCTCACCATGCAGACCTTCTGAAATACAACCCTTCATTCTCTGTCGGAACCCCTGTGCTAGCTTGCTTCCCATACTCCTCGGGAGTCAAACGTTAAGCTGTTAGTGGGGTGCGTGATACATGAGCTGTTTCCAGGACCCCCGACCCAGGCCCCCTGCGAATGACACTCTTTCTCATCTATTTCTTTTGCATATTCCCCACCAGGGCTCTGCCTCAGCTGCCTGCCACCACGCTGGCTTTCCGCACAAGCGTCTCCGGCCCCTGGACCTTTGCACCTGCTGTCTCCTCCCCACTCTCTCACCTACGCGACTCAGACTTTCAGACTTAGGCCGGAGTGCCACCTTTGCGGGGAAAATGTCCCACGACCATCTCTCGGAGTGACTGGTAAAGCTACGCGTTCCCCTAACGCCTGGTGCATTTCCTCTGCCCAATCTGTTTGGCGTGGTGGCATGTTCCCTCAGGGGACCGGGAGCGTGGATGGCATCTGTTTCGCCCCCCTCTCTATCTCCAACACTAAACAGTTGCTCGGGTGAGAGGAAACTGGGTGCCGCTCCCCAAATGTCGATGCCGGGGGAAGATCGGCCCGGGCCCTGCTGGACAGACTGTGCTGCGGACCCTCCTTCCCCACTTGACCGTGCGGCTCGCGGAAGTGTGCAGGAGTCGTGCTGGGTCACCTTGGGAGCGGCTCCCGCCAGGAAGTGTCATCGGCATGCCGGCCGTGCTAAGTCACTCGCAGACGATTTCGAAGCGGACTGAACCCAACCACTCCTTGGGAAAGCGGCCATTAAAGCGAGACAGTTTAATAGCGACCTCCTCACGCAGCCACAGGTTCTGGAAGGATCCGTCTCATGCAATTACCATCACTTTCATACACGGGGATGTTTACCCCAAAGAGGTCCTTGCGTGTATGAGATCCGAACTCAGGCTTCCTGGAGAGGCCCAACAAGGACGCCCACCTGGACGGAGCCTCTCCCCGCTTCCCGGAGCGCTTCGCCAAGGGAACCGCCATCTGAGCGGAGGGTTCCAGGCAGGCAAGGGCGGTGACGACTTCCGGGCATTTTCACCTGAGCCTCATGCCACAGCTCCCCGAAATCTCACCTCGTGTCCCTCACACCTGTCCCCCACACCTGTCCCCCACACCCTCACACCAGCACGTTTATGTCGCTGTGCTTTCTCGGGCACCCCTGCCCTACTGCCCATCCTTCCTGCTTTCCTCTGCGGGGCCAGCTCAGCCAGCAGCGTTTCTCTCAGCAACACGTCCCTCCTCCGGGTTTCCACGAGTCTCTGCAAATCCCTACATCAGCATTTAACTTAAAATCTTTGTGTCTCTGCCAGGTATCCAAAGTGCCCTGGGGAATCCACAAGCCATGTATAAGCAGTCAAGTTGTTCTGCCTTCTCGTCAAAATTTGATCTCTGCCTTGTTGAAGAAATCCTTCCTTATAACGAGGTCATAAAACTATTTTCCGGCTTTGTCTCCTAAAAGTTGTGTGGCTTTGCCTTTCACACGTAAGTGTTTAATCCACCGGGAATAGAACGCTACGCGGTGGGGGGACAGGGGTTCAGGCTCATTTATCTTCAAGGGAGTCACCAGTTGCCCTGGTGCCATTTAAAATGGTCCCTCCCCTTCCCAGCGACCAGCCGTGCCTGAAGTCCCCGCATGCATCTGGGTCTGTCTCCGGGCACTTGATTTGGTCCCGCTGGTCAGTCTGTCTTTGCCAAGTATGCCGACCAGCGTAATAATTCTTGCTGTGTTTCTGGTAGAGCAAAGCACCCAACACGTTCTTCAGTATTTTTCGTCCTTGCTCTTTGATACGAATTTTCAAATCAGCTCATCAAGTTCAAACCGAAACAAAGCAACCCCAATCCTACTGGTGCTGAAGGTAGAGAACTGCATTGCCTGCAGATCGATCTGAAAAGAATGGACTTCTCTGCCACGTTGACTTCCTCACTCGCCCATTAACACAGTACGTTCTGCATTTACTGGCATCTCCTTAAATACGTCTCCATGACATTTAATGATTCTGTTTATTAAAAAAAGTGCCCTGGGGACCAGGCAGACATTTTCATCTTCCCACGTCCATATATTCTAAGTATTCTACCTCTAACCACTTCAAAGGTGTTTGCTAAATTTACCTTGGGACCTGGAACCTTAAATGACGTATTTAGCACCAGAGTCACCGCCTAGGAAAACTACTCTTGGAGACGGGGTGGGACCGGGAGGGTCAGCGTGGAGAGGACGTGATGGGGGGGGGTTCCCTCTCATAACCCCGGAAATAACAGCATGTTGTCACCCACTTGTGTGCTCTCCAACTGCTGCATGGACCCACCCACTCACAGTGACAAACAGTCAAAGCAGTCTGGGCTCAATGCGTTCAACCCTCCGGCATCGGGAGCATACGGCAGGTGAGAACTTCCGGGGTATTTTTTAACAGGGGCAATCCCTGTCTGGTGCCCACTGCCCGGTTCCTTCCTCTGCAGGACGTCGAGTGTTCCCCTCAGGACACCAAGGGCAAGAAGTGGACCTCTACTCTATGGTCATGAGTGGTTTGTGTCTAATACTTGCCACCCTGTTCTAGAAACTTCCTTGCTGTTTCGTGTGCTTGTGTGTTTGGCCGCATGGCTCCAGTGCACAGGAATGAACCGAACGGGATTGAACGAAAGGTCATCCAAAGTTTCCCTAAAATGCTCTTTGACTTTTATTTTTCCAACAAGGAACATAAAGTGCTGTCTTTGGACTTCCCTCTCTGTGTAGAGAGGAGTCCAGAAGCTTCTTCCCCAGCTTCATCCGCCTCCGCCCTGTCTCTCAACATCATAGTCTTTATATTCACAGTAACCAACATTTCAAGGTGAGTTTTCCTTTCCAAAGAGTTATTTTTGACCCGTGCATTTGGTTTCCATCCATTTTTCAACAACCACCCCTACTTAAGCTGCATCTGGGACACGCCTGCCCCCAGTCCTCCCCATCAGCTTCTGCGCCAGACCTTACCCTCCTCCCCCGCACCGAGCAAAATCCATTTCTCTGCCGCCACAACACCTTTTCAAGGCGTTGTCCTTTCAAGACAGGTACCTGGCCAGATAGACTGGGACCGTCTGCTTTCTGAAGATCCTCCCACGTTCCTGGAAACAACAAACGGCAGCCGCGTTGGATGTAAAACCCCGAGATCCTATCTTCCCCACACTTGTGCGCAGACCCCCAAGTCTCCTTCATTATTTCGAAACGTGATACTGAAAACGCGTCTGTACTGGCCTGACTCTTCTCCCTTTACAAATAGTTTTTCTTTCCTGAGATATATCACTAGCTCCTTTTCCCATCACGAGTAAAGAAAGAAAATCCAGAATGTGAGTTCGGCTTCCGGAGGGCCCCTCTGCCATCTGGTGAGCGGGACCCGTTTTGACGCTGGCTGTGGCTCGGCCGCCCCCGGTTCTGGTCTGGAATCGCCCGGGCTCTCGGGCGGGCTGGCTCCCTCTGTCTCCGGCCGGCACCTTCCTTCTCACCCACCCCGTCTGTGAGAACGCCCCAGGTTCGCCCTCACCCCATGGATGCACTCCCCCCGCGGTTCTGCCCTCTCCGGCTTCCACGGTGGCTTTCGGCCCTGTCGCCGACACTTCTGGGGTCTTGCACCTGTGCTGGGCCCCACCAGCCCCCTGCTGCTTCCCCTGTTCTCTCAGGGAGCTGTATTCCATCACTATTCTCTCCTTCCTCCTAGCCTCCTTCCTTCACCCACTGCTGGGGGACCGCACACCTGTCTCCCCGCCCTATGGGCTGTAGGGACTAGGCATTTGGGAGTGGCTGGAGTGAGGAGAAAAGTCAGTTTGCTGCCCCTGGGAACAGGGTGCCTTCACGGAGATGCCCACCCGACTGGGTAGCTCATGGACGGTCTTCCCGGCCCCTCAGGGGAGGCAGGGCTGCTGTCTCTCACAAGCCCCCGACCCAGCAGGAAGTCTCCCTTCCCAGCATGGGCTCGGCCTCCGGCAGCTTATCTTTGCTAGTTGTCACAGTGTCTCGGGAACCCTGGGAGCCTTGGGGGCAGGGCTGACACCGGCGGGTCCCACAGGGGAGCCCTGTCCCGCGGCCCTCGCTGTCTGGGTCCCAGCACAGCAACCACCTGTGGCTCTGGAAAAATGCTGGTGCCCCGTGGCCCAGAGACACCGTCCTGGGAATCGTCATCTTCCAAGCAACGGCACGGAAAACCGGGTCAACTCTGAGGTCAGAAACCCAAGAGGCAAAGCTGCAGAGGACCCTCAGGGCGCCACCTGCCCCCTCTCAAGCGGGCCCTCGCTCTCGGGGAGAGAAGGTGTTTACGCCCTTCCTAGTGAGGGAGATGGCCACGTTTTATTAAAAGTGTGGCAGGACTGTGGAAGGCACATTTCTATGGGACAAATAACTATTTAATTGCTCTCTAATGACATGACAATTAGAATTCGGATCGTGGCCCTGTCCTTAGGTATCTGTTTATGGGCCACGCCTGCCACCGTTAGGAACGGCACGGGTTGTGAAGCAGGCAACTCTCACAATTACAGAGCATAATTACCCGTGTAATTATTCTCTTATACCCAAGTAATTACATGCCGGTATTATCTGTGTATTACAATTTATTCACATCCCTAATCACAGCCTCCTTTCGCAAACCGGGACCCGGCCAGGAGGCGCTCATCAGTTTTTTGAAAATGACATAAAAGTCATCTGATGAAAAGCTCGGCTTCCAGGCCGCCTGCGTTCACCGCCCCCCGGACAGAAGGCGAAGGGCTGGGCGAGGGGGCTGGGAAGCCACACCTGACACCGAGGTCACGAGGGCAAGCCCACCCAGCTGGGTCGTGAGGCCTGAGACACCGCCTGTGGGCGCTGTCCCCACTCGGAGGGCTCCTTGCCACCGTGTTCCGTGGGCAGGGGCCTCTCTGCGTGCCGCCACCCGCGGGCCCAGCACGTGTGACCTCCCTGTGTCGGGACCACCCGGTTCTTCTCGTCTGTCTCCCCTTCTGGACTCAGAGCCTTGTGACGGCAGGACCCTCCAAGGGTCTTATTTCTATGGCTAGCACCAAGGGGTGAATGCCACACCAGAGGGGGGGCTTCTGTGCACCTGCCAAACCAGCCAGGAGGGACAGGCCCCGTGGAGATCCGGCCGGAGAACCCCAACTTATTCCAAAGAAGGGTGGGGAGAGCACGAGTTCGTGCTCAATGACCCAGAGCAGCGATATCCGAGCTACTTTCCCTAAAGAACAGCAATCACATTTCTTGGGCGCTCGTCCAGCGTTTCTTTGCAAGGCAGGCAGAAAGCAATCAGTGGGGGTGACCACACCTTCCAGGAACCAAGAGGCCGGAAAGAGAGGCCACGTCGCCGGTAGTCAACTGTTACTGCAACCAAGAAACACAACTTAGTAGAAGATGCTCCACGCAGAAGAGGGGCGGCATGAACGCAGAGTGTGGTCGCGGGCTTGTGGTCCTGGGTGGAAACAACAGGCTGATACCCAGCCTGCAGCCGCGTCCCCACCGGGTGGCCCCGGCCGGGCCTCCTGTGGCACCAGCACCTCGGCCTGGACAAGCGAGGACCGCCTGCAGCCTAGGAGGCGCAGGCCAGACTTCTCGTGGTCCGCCAGGCAGGCACACGGGCCTCGCCAGGCTGCAAAAGGAAGCGGCCAGAAAAACGAATGAATGAATGAGTGAACGAATGAATGCAAAAAGGAAGCGCCCAGAGACTCTGAGCAGCAGGGAGGGTAGCAAAGGCTCAGACCTCCTGATGGTTCATCAACGCCCCAACTCCAGGGGGGTGGGTCTCAGGTCTGTGGTCTTTGCTTCTCTGCAGACCCTCAAAGCCACCTCGGGAGAAGGGGCGGGGGGGGTGACATTGGCTGGGACCCTGCTGCAAGGTCCCTCTCCCCACCACGGTGCCCTGAAGTCTCAGAAGTGTTGGGGGCAGGTGACAGCAAGCTCCAGGAGTGGGGGTTGGTTTCCTATTACCGTTGTAACAAATTACCACAAGTTTATTGGTTTAAAACAACACTAACGCAGGGGCGCCTGGTGTGGTTTAGTCTGTTAAGCGTCCGACTTTGGCTCAGATCATGATTTCACCATTTGTGGGTTCGAGCCCCGCATCGGGCTCTGGGCTGCAGCTCAGAGCCTGGAGCCTGCTCCGGATTCTGTGTCTCCCTCTCTCTCTCTGTCCCTTCCCCACTTGTGCACGTTCTCTCTCTCTCTCTCTCTCTCTCTCTCTCAAAAGTAAATAAACTGGGTGCCTGGGTGGCTCAGTCGGTTAAGCGGCTGTCTTCAGCTCAGGTCATGATCTCACAGTTAGTGAGTTCGAGCCCCGCGTCAGGCTCTGCGCTGATAGCTTGGAGCCTGGAGCCTGCTTCGGATTCTGTGTCTCCCTCTCTCTCTGCCCCTCCCCTGCTCACTCTCTCTCTCTCTCTCTCTCTCTCTCAAAAATAAACATTAAAAAAATTAAAAAACAAAAAAACCAAACCAACCAAACAAAAAAACACTAACGTGCTATCTTGCAGTCCTGGACATCGGAGTCTGCAATGAATCTCACGAGTCTAAAATCAAAGTGTAGGCCGGGCTGGCTCCTTCCAGAAGCTCCAGGGGAGAATCTGTCCCCTTGTGTTTTCCAGCTCCTAGAGGCGCCTGACTTCCTTGGCTGGTGGCCCCTCCTCTGTCTCCAGAGTGGGCAGTGCAACAACTTCGACTTTTCTCTCCCTCGGACCCTCCCACCTCCCTCTTTCAAGGAGCCCTGGGATCACACGGGATAGCCCAGGAGAAGCTCTCCATCTCAGGAGCCCTAACTTCCTCCCATCTGTGCTGGTAACACGCACAGGTTCCGGGGCTCAGGACACGGAGGCCCCGCGTTATTCAGCCCACCGCAGTGCGTGCGCACCAACACAGCCCCCGAGCACCCAAGCCTCCTACCATCCGCCACGGTTCACAGAGGGGAGCAAAAGGCCCAGAGAGGTCACACCACAGGCTCAGGGACACGCCGGCTAGTAAACCGGAGAGCTGGGTTTGAACTAGGACCCCTGGACCTCCCAAACCTGTCTCTGACTCACCACCACCCCGCTGTCCCGTCGACAGAGGGACAAAGGCGCTCGGACACGTGGACGTTTTGCTTCCCCCGTGTGGCGATGGGTATGCGATCCCTCAGCACCCACCGCCCTTTATTTCCCTCTTACACAATATCCAACCCCCTGGGCGGACAGTCCCGTTGCAACTACCCATCAAGATTCCTGCCTTCACAAGGGCAAGTTCATGATCTGCCTGAGACACAAGGGTGGGCGTCACCGGGGTTCCTGTTCCAGCAGCCGTGCGGCTCGCAAGGTCCCTGCAGCCCCCCTGCTTCCTGCCCTTCGCCAACCGTCCTCTTGTTCCAGATTCTACCTGACAGTTTTCCAGTGAAGACCCCCTCGGCTGCTGCTGGCCTGCGGTGGTTTCTGTTGATGGCCACCAAAGCCCCTCGGCTGCAGCCCGCCGTACTTTAACCGCAGCCACGTAAAGCAGTGGTGCTGGAGAATCCGGACTTCCTTTGGCAGATGCGGAAGCCGAGGCCCAGGGAAAGTGCCATCCTCTCCGGACAGCCCAGCAAGCCAGGGCAGGGCGGGGCCGGGGCGGGGCCGGGGGGCGGGGCGAGGGGCGGGGCGGGGGCTGGCCCAGAAGGCAGGTCCCCATGGCCCCCAGGCCCGCTCGCCTTTGGTCCCTTACGACACAGTCCACAGCTGTTCACAGTGAGAGCATCACTGTGGTTGGGGATCCAGCATTTTCAGCCTCGGCTGCTCAAAGTGCCAACGGACCCGCACAAGAAGCACAAATGCGGCAGCTCCCCGTGGCTGTCAAAAAAGAGCGGCTGTGGCGCACTGCCTGCAGGCCCTCCCCAGCCCCGCGCAAACCGCGCCCCCGTGGGTTGGTCTGTAGGGACGTGAGATTCATTCCTCTCCAGGAGCAAATACTGGAGTTCCTCTTGCTCTCCCCGAACCCATCCCGCCAACCTGGGCGGCTTCCACAAGCCCTGCGGCCGTGAGCTGATGAGGTAGGTTCTGGTCGACTCAGAGCTGCCTGGGTGCAGAGCATCAGCTCCCTCTGGCCCCACCTACTGCTTCAGGAAAGGAGTCCATGACCCCTGCCCAGCCGATGGGAGCCCTCCCTTGGATCTGCATAGGTCTGTGCAGCACCTATGGGGGGCGGGGGGGAGGACCCCAGTCCTTCTGAGGTCACAAAGCATCGGGTGTGTCTGCGATTCCCAGAGGTCAGCTTTCCAGCCCAACAGCAAAAACGTGCCTGAGATTGAAGCCAAGACATAGGAGGGCCCAGCTGAGAGATGGGGGAAGAGACACTGTCCCGTGTCACCTGTAGAGGCCCTGGATCGAGCTGTGCCTGAAGGAAGCTTCCCCTGATCGTCACGGTGACGTGAGCCAATCTGTTCCGCTTCCCGTCTGAGTGGTAGACGTTACTTTTAATCCAAGGAGTCCTGGCTAACATAGCATGGGGTGTGAGGGTGGGTTTACTCAGTGGCTGGTTTGTCAAAGGTAGACAACTAGAACACAGAACATTAGAAATGGAAGGTAGGTGTAATAAACCTACTTCCAACAAGACTAACGAACTCAGAGGGAGGTGAGGTGGCCTGTCCAGCCTCCCTACTGACCCACGTGAGTACAGGAGACAACACGGTCCCTTGACTTGTGGCCTCCCTGGTATCTGACGATTTCTCCTGGTACGGCCATACCCCTTGGATGAGCCATAGGACGTGCCAAATTCCTGGATGCCAGGGTATTTGTAAGGGAGGGAAGGACAGGGCACGGCCAGCACCTTTTTTATTTATTGTTTTTAATTTGAGAGAGAGAGAGAGAGAGAGAGAGAGAGAGAGAACATGTGTGGGGGAGGGGGCAGAGGGAGAGACTCTTAAGCAGGCTCCACATTCATGGCGGAGCCCGACACAGGGCTTGATCCCACGACCCCAGGATCGTGACCTGAGCCAAACTCGAGAGTTGGATGCTTAACCAACTGAGCCACCCAGGCACCCCAGCACCTTTTTAAATTAAAGAATACAACCGCCAGAGTTCGCGCATAAACCAATGCTAAAAATATACATACAAAGGACTTTCAGGGGCCTCCCTGCGTCTCCCCATGTTTTCTCCAAACCCTCCAAAGAGCTAGGGCAGCAGGGTGGGTAGAAACCCTCGTCCGCCTGGGGGCCCAGCCCGGCCGCGCCTCCTGCACCACCCAGACCCTGGGAGCTACATCACGTCTCTGAGCCCCAGGCAGCTCACGTGTAGGACGAGGACACCTGTGGCACCCGGCTGCCCTGTAGGTTCAGTGGGTGACGATCAGTGACATCGGTAACGACGCCATCGGGCACAGAGCCGGCAATGGCCCGGCGCCTGAATCCACACCCAGCACTGTGGACGGCACGTCTCATTCAGCCTTCACAGAAAGCCTGTGACGAAGGCACCCATTTACCAACAAGGCTCAGAGGGGCTCGGGAAATTTCCGGAGTCCCAGTTCTGCCTCGTGCCAGGACCCGCATCTTCCCCATGACGCGTGCGACCCGGAGCCGGTGGGACCTTCCACTCGGACCTCCACCCGGTGGCGTTGCGGCCAGCACACGCCCGCCCCACTGTCCTCCGTCCAGACTCGGACACCGCAGAGCCCCCCTCTGTTCGCCAGAGAAGCCCTGCGCCCCCTGTGTTTTTCTGGCCATGGGGGCAAAAAACAGCACACTTGCCTCTTCTCCTAGTTCCGAGGTCTGAGTCCAAAATCAGTCTCACTGAGCTACAGTCAAGGTGCGGGCCTGGCTGAAGGTTCCAGGGGACAATCTGTCCCTTGTGGTTTCGTCTCAAGGCCACCTGCATCCCTGGCCCCCGGCGCCTTCCACGGGCACAGCCGGCAGTGGGGTATCTTCCCTCCCTTCCTCCCTCCCGCTCCCACCCACACCCTCCACTCCTCCCGCCTCCCTCTTACAAGACCGCTGTGGCTACGCCGGGCCCACCAAGTGCTCAGGGACAGCTCCGGTGTCCACGTTCTCCACACACGTCTGCACAGGCCCCTCGGCGCGTGAGGCAACACCCTGGCTCCCGGCCGTGATCTCTGGGGTGTGGTCTGCACACTGTCTTCAAAGGAGCGAATCCAGGGTCTCTCGCCCTCTGCGTTGCGTCAGTTCCCCAGGCCCGAGGCCCAGGAGACCAGCTTTCTGCGAAGCTAGCCCCCTCTGTCTCCCCTCTCCCGCAACGAGCTATGGGCTGTAAGAGAGAGTCATTTGCCACGCATTAGCCGAACTGTCACAGGATCCACTCCATTTCTGAGACAAAAGCCTCCGTACATCAATAGGCCCAATTGAGCCATTTTTCTTCTGGACAGGAGAGGATGCCTGGTTCTCGAGGGGAATGGAGAGCATCGGTGATTGGGGGAAAAAGGCCCATTTAGCCCCGTGCCCGCCTCCCAGTCCCTGGCAGGGCTCCACTGTCTGGCCGATCTTCCCGCCAGGCAAGGGCTCCCGCGCCTCGCGAGTAACAGAGGGTCAGGCCCACCCTGAGTGCTGAGCCAAGGGAGGGGTGAGGCCTAGGGACAGCAGAAGTGTTCCAGGGGCCCCGGCTTCGTTCTAAGAGATCTGGGGACACTGGGGATCAATACCCTGCCCCATCTGCCTCCTCTTGCGAGCCGAGGCTGACCCAGAGCTCCAGAATGGGAAAGAGGACAGGGAGGCCCGTCCCAGGCTGTGGGGGAGTGCCTTCTGAGAGCCCACCCCAGGGAATCTCAGGAACACAGGGCTCTCCTGTCCTGCCAGCCCTGACCACTGCCCCATGGCCACACCGGGGGACTCCTGGGTGTCTCCCCAGGGTGGGGTACATGGGGTGTCCCATCCCGGGCCCTTCACGCCCCACCCCCAGGTCAGCCACCTCCCCAGGGCCCCTCATCCCAGGCAATGGCACCCCACCCACCCACCGCCCATACCAGAAGGCTGGGGGCACCAGCTACCCACAAAAGGTCTTCTGACCCTGTCCCTGCCCCCTGCCACCATATCTCTGCCCACCCAGGCTCAGACTCACCATCTCTCACCTGATGATACCCCACAGGTGTCAGATTCACACAAACAATGGGTCTACACCCCGTGGCACATCCAGGGAGAGGTGCCCAATGGGCAGATTGGGTCCTTTCAGGGTCCCAGTCGTGTGCCAGGCACTGTGTCCTGTATGTCACATGCGTTGGCCCTGGACCAGCGGGGCAGGGGCTCTCTAATGCCCACACGGGGCCAGGCTGAGTCACACATCATCTCACCCCACCCCCCAACCCAGCTGCATGAGGTGGACAATGTTAAAATCCCATGTCACACCTCAGAGAGGTGGGCGTTGGGGGGGATACTGGGATCCTAACCCCTCACAGCCTGGGTCTCCCCACTCTGTGCCCGGCCCCTTTCTCCTGACATTCTTCCACACTGCTGGGGCCTGGGAACAGGCAGCTAGCTGGCCAAAACAAAGAGAAACAAACAATAACCCCTTGCTGCTGAGAACACTTTCAAACATGGAAACAGATTCCGGGCTTCCCCAGACCCTGGACACGGCATCCGGGGACCCCGCAGCAAGACTGATGTGGGGCTGCTGCTCTCCAACCTGCACCTGATTGGCCAGAGGTCACTCGCCAAGGTGCTTTCTGAGCATCGAAGAGGGTTTGCAGTGGCCATGTCCATGGGACCTGGGCTAACCTCAGCTCCCTCTAGAAGGCCCCAAATGAGGAAACAAGGCAGGTGTGGGCCAAGAGGTCAGCAGCTGGAGGGAGTGGGGGCAGGACTTCCACATCAGGGAGGGGCTTCCACACCTGGGAGGGGCGGGGCCTCCACACCAGGGAGGGGCGGGGCCTCTACTCCAGGGAGGGGCAGGGCCTCCACTCCAGGGAGGGGCAGGACCTCCACTCTAGAGAGGGGTGAGACTCCACACCAGGGAGGGGCGGGGCCTCCACTCCAGGGAGGGGCGGGGCCTCCACTCTAGAGGGCGGGGCCTCCACACTGGTTGGGGCTCAGGGCTAGAGACCTGGTAGGTTGACAGGGTAGCAGGCGAGGGGAGCTGAGTGGAGGACAGAGGCAGAGAGGGAGACAGAGGCAGCGAGAGAGCTCCTGGAGCCAAATCTGAGACGGATGCAAGAAAGGCTGACCGGTACAGGTACACCAGAAAAGACCCCCGGAGACAAGGGGTGACTTTTGTCCTTTCACACACTGTGACTGCCCGAGGAAGCAGACAAGGCACAGGCTGTAGGAGACTGGGCCTCACCTCGGCCACAGCACGCAGGTGCACCAAGTGGGGCACAGGGGCCAGAGGCAGGCGGCCCTGTCTGTCCCGGTGAGAGCTCTGAGTCCAGAGAGCCTTGGCTGAAGGGCAGCCAGGGTTGGACTCGGCTCCCAGGCCCGCGCCCCCTCCCTTAGGTTTCCCTCCCACCGGAGGGCCACTTTTTTGGCCCCGAGGACAGGCTGTTCCATACGCAGGGGCTCAGAGGTGGCTTGGGCTGTGGAAAGTAGAAAGGGTCGCCTGGGCCTGGGGGCAAATCCTGAGTCAGGTCCCCCCTGCTGGGTGGCAGGTGTGGGGAACCTCGGACCTGTCTGGCCCTGGCCTCCCTGCACAGACCCTTACCTGGCTGAGCTGTCGCAAAGATTCAAGAGAACACACGTGAAGCTCCTTACACCAAAGCTGACCCGTGAGGCTCCTCGGAACTCGGCGTTCTTTATCACCACCAGCACTGCCCCCACCGAGTGGATTGCTTCCGCTCTCAGACACTTGAGCTTCTTGACAACAAGATTCTGTTTTGCTTCATTTTTCTATCCTGAGTGAAATCCTGACACATGGCAGTTCCCTCGAAACGTCTCAGGTGAGTGAGCAGGTCGGACACACAGATGTACTTACTGATGGGGATCAATACTCGCTTCTCAAATCAGAGACCGTGTGCCCGGTGGGGACGGGGGCACGTGGTGGTGGCTGGGTCAGGGGTCTTGGTGCTTCACCTGGGAGCATTGTCCTGGGTCATCAGGTCGACAAAAGCTTTTCATGGAAAGTGGGCATGTGTGTCATTTCAGTTTTCAAACCAACACTCATGTATCATGGAATAAAATGAACATTCAGGTGAATCTTTAATACAAGCCACGACACTTGAAAGCCATCCCACGCCCCAACCAGCTCCCGCAGGCCATGTCTTGATATCTTCGGCCCACGGCCGTGGTGTTCTGTGGCCAAGTTAGAAATACACAGCTATCCAGAACTAGGGTGGGGATTGCAGACAGTAGGGAAGGCCCACAGGGGATGTTTGTGGACTGGGGGGGGGGGGGGGGCAGAGCCTCAGGTCATTGCCGTGACAGTGGTACAAGGTCCTACCCGTGGGCAGCAAGGCCAGGGAGCTCTGGTTTTACTGCAGGCAATACAAAACTAAAAGGGAATTTATTTTGTGAGACAGGTTGCAAAGTGGTCTCTTAAGAAGCTATAAAGTGCCGCTTGGCCTGTAATTGTTGCTAAATGCACTCCTAATAGTATTCACATCTTCCTGCAAAGTCTATCCATTACCCTAACGGGAGAGGCAGGAGGCTCTACAAATAAGGGCCAGACCTTCTCCCAGACCAGACTCACTGGAGGACAAATCCTCTCTCCGCGGGAGGCTGACTTTAGCCCCCTTTCTGTTCCTCCCCACAAAACACAGCATGAGAGGTTGTGCCTCAGCCCTCTACTAGACCCTCAAGGTTCTATCTAGAAGGTTAGTGTTGTCTGTCCAGTTCACCTCTGCAGCCCCCGTGTCCAGCAAGGGGCCCCCAGCGCACAGTAGGCGTGTAATGTGGATTTGTTGTCTACAAGATGGGAAGGACAAAAGGTCCTCTCTCCCCGGTAGCGAGCACATGGCCTGGCGCACAGTAGGGCCTCGACCCACATCTGTCGAGTGGATGGGCGCTGGTGTTGGGAGGGAGCTTGGGGTCCCAGCTGAGGCACAGGATGAACCAAGCGGAGCCGGGCTTCCGCTCACGTGTGTCTCCTTCCCCACCTGCCATTCTCCCCCTGGGAGGAGAGCACAAGAGTCCAGAACATCCTGCAGGGTGCCTGGGGAGCTCAGGGTAAGACCGAGCATCCCAGAGCGTCTAGACGACCCAGGCACAGAGAGACACTCGGCACCTTCGTTGCATCAGTGAAAGGGAAATACTCTGCCGCCTGCCGGCAGGATGAACTTGGACAAGTCTCCCAGCCTCCCCAAGCCCATTTTCTTGTCGGGATAGTGGAGGTGACGATGTGAAGCCCCAAGTCGTGCCCCTCTCCCCACACATAAACGGGTGTGGCCGACATCTGGTTCTGGCCCAGGGCCCGGCCCACCGGGAATGATCACCACAGTGTGGCCGCAGAATCAAGAAGCCACGAATGAATGGACGAGTAATGCAGAGACAGAAGGAAGTTTGCTTTATATGCAGGAGAAATCTCTTTCCCGGAAGGGCACCGTCCCAGCCCCAGGCCCGACCCCCGCATCCACATCTCCTGATACGGCTGAGTGCTCAGGGCTGTGCCTCCTTGGGATTGAGGTGAATAAAATACGGTGTCCACAAAGCGGCCTGCACAGGCTGCCCTCGGTTCCCTACGAGTCTCCTTCGGAAGCCTGAAGACCAGCCCGAGGCCCTCCCGATCTTTCCCTCTACCTTTGCCGGGAACCCTCGCCTCCCTACTCCTTCCTGGTACGACCTCACATCAGTTTCTGCTGTAGCCGTGACTGTGGCTTTTCTCCTTCTCACATATTCAAACGCAAGTCAGACTGAGCCCCACGGAGGGCCCTCTCCTGCAGGGGCGGCTCTGGGGACACAGCACCACCATGTCCCAGGCCCCGATCTAAGTCGTTCGTACGTATCGACTCATGTAATCCTCGTTCCCCTGTTACGAGCCTACTTGACAGATGAGGAAACTGAGGCAGGGACAGTGGAAATAACTGCCTGTGGCCCAGAGCACGGGCCTCTGGCTCCCTGCCTCCCAGACCCACGGTCACCTGGAGCCTCCAGTGGGTCGTGCCCTCCCAGAGAGCGGGATCTGTCCCCGGCCCCACCCAGTGCCAGTCCCACCTCTTCGGGCAGAGAAGCTGGCATTTCATTGTTTTTAAATGTTTATTTATTTTGTTTTTTTTTTTTCAACTTTTTTTATTTATTTTTGGGACAGAGAGAGACAGAGCATGAACGGGGGAGGGGCAGAGAGAGAGGGAGACACAGAATCGGAAACAGGCTCCAGGCTCTGGGCCATCAGCCCAGAGCCTGACCCGGGGCTCGAACTCACAGACCGCGAGATCGTGACCTGGCTGAAGTCGGACGCTTAACCGACTGCGCCACCCAGGCGCCCCTAATGTTTATTTATTTTGAAGAAGAGAGCGAGCAGAGGGGAGGTGCAGAGGGGGTGGGGGACACAGCATCTGATGCAGGCTCTGCACTGTCAGCATAACTCAGGGCTCGAACCCATGAACCGTGAGATCATGACCTGAGCTGAAGTCAGATGCTTAACAGACTGAGCCACCCAGGCGCCCCTGGCATTTCATTTTCTGAATTTTTTTTTTAACGTTTTATTTATTTTTGAGACAGAGAGAGACAGAGCACGAGCAGGGGAGGGGCAGAGAGAGAGGGAGACACAGAATCCGAAGCAGGCTCCAGGCTCCGAGCGGTCAGCACAGAGCCCGACGCGGGGCTCAAACCCATGAACCCCGAGATCGTGACCTGGGCCGAAGTCAGATGCCCAACCGACTGAGCCACCCAGGCACCCCGACATTTCATTTTCTAGGCCCGGAGACTGGGGCTGCCTTGTTCCCTCCACGCAAAGAGGTGTGGGCAGGCCTGAGAAGGCAGTGCCCCTCTCCTGACACCTATCACAGACACCGACAGGGCCCTCACCCCCCAGGCCAGGCCTTGCTCCCTGATAGACACAGCTGACCACTGCCACCCCCATGGGAGTATCAGTCACCCCAGAACCAGCTCCTACCCTCACAGTCTCAGGTGGTTGGTAAGAGACTTACTAAGGACAGTGGTCCTGGGACGCTTGCGTGGACTTTGCTTAAGCCAAGCCCTGTTCTGAGCACTTGGCAAATAGCACCTCATTTCATCCCATCAACCATACTGTGTAGACGCTGCTTTTACCCCCATTCCGCCGAGGAGAAACCGGGGAACCAGGCGGTTCAGAACTTGGGCGAGGTCCCGGGGCTGGTGGGCTGTGGGCTGGGCCCAGAGGCGGGCCCAGCCGCGACTCTCTGGCAAGAGAAGGAGAGGAGCCGACCAACCCCCAGGCCGCCCTCCTGCCCAGCCCTCACTGCTGTCCCTGCCCGCCTCCAAGGCGGACGCCCGTCCCGTGGGCCTCGGGGTCTTTTGAAGCAGCTAGTGCATGCCTCAGTGGGCCCGTCAGCCCCTTCAGCCTGACCACAGTGGGGGTCAGCTCAGTCCTGAGGTATGTGGGGTACGTCTGCAGGTATCAGAGCGGGGACAGAAGCCGGAGCACTCTGTAAGCCCGGACCTGAATTTGGCTTCTCTGTCCAAGGTCCAGCAGGAAGCAGGGTCCATGCTTTCGAAGGCGGGGGGCATGGGCTTCCCTTGGGGGCCACGCGAAGGGGGCTGGGGAGGCTGATTCCATCCAGAGTGGATGTGGAGGGGCAGGGTGATGCCCCGGCCCCCTCTCCAGTCCACCCTCAAAACGACCCTGTGTGAGTCCCTATGGTGCCGTAACAAGTTACCACAACTGAGCAGCTTAAAACAACAGAAATTTATTCGCTCACAGTTCAGAGGGAGAAAATGCAAAACCAAGCTGTCAGCTGGCTGTGCTCCTATCTGGAGGCTCCAGGGGGAGAAGGCTTTCCTGGCCTTTCCCGGCCTCTCTAGAAGAGAAGGTGCCCCCGCTGTAGCCCCAGCCTCTGCCTGTGTCCCCATATCTTCTCTGACTCTGATGCGGGCCCTGTGATTACATTCTCCCACCAGGAGAATCGGGACAACCTCTCAAAATCCTTAACCACATCTGTGAAGTCTCTTTTGCCATGTAAGGTGACAGTCACAGGCCCGGGGAGGGGACACCTTTGGGAGCCATTGTGCAGCCCCTCCCCCCCACGGTGGCAATTGTGAACAGTCAGATATCTCCTCGATTGCTGCCTCCATTCACAGCCGAGACACCTGGGCTCAGCCCTCCCTGAGGTCCCCTCACTGGGGGATGTGGCAGAGCTGGACTGAGTTTGGGGACACCCCAGCCCAGGCACCATCCCCCAGGCTCCCCTGCAAACGCAGGGTGACCAGAGCAAGCCCAGGGAGGAGCCCGGGCTCCTCACACGCAGGCCCAGAGCAGGTGCAGCGGGGAGGTGCAGGTGCAGGGCAGCTGTGGGCATCATTCATTCAGGGGGACCTGCTGCTGGCTGTGGCATTCATTCCACGCGGGTAATGTCGGCTGAGCCCCTGGGCCACCACAGCCCGCCCACCCCCAGACCCTACCTTCCACGCCCACCCACCGGCATTTCCAGGCTAAACATGCAAATCCTCAGGGGGTCCTGTCTGTGTTAAAGACGCAGCCGTCCCCCTGCTGCTTCCCTGTCCCTGTGCTGCCTGCAGAGAAGTCTCGCCCGATCAGAGCGCTGACCAGTGCTCCACGAGCCCGTGTCACCTCCGGCCTGCCCCGAAGGCCCTGCCCAACCCAGAAGCCCCCTCACTGTACGTCCACCGCTACGTGCATCATCTCGCTAACCTTCCCGTCCACCCCCTTTACAGGCCAGGAAATTGAGGCTCTGAGGAGCCACGTCCCAGGCTGCCTTGTGCAGGAGCAGAGCTGTCCCGCCCGGCCTCCCCGTAAAGGCCTCCCTGACCTCATGGCCTCAGAAACCCCGCTCTGGCCTTCCCTCACTGCTCCTGCTCTTTTCATTTCCAAAGGCGGGCACCGCCCGCGGGCCGGCCCTGGCACCTTCCTGGGTACCTAGGACCCTCCTGGCTGGTGACAGAGAATTTCCCGGGCTCTGCGCTACTCTGACCTCTCCTTGAAAGTCACCAGAGCAACCGTCGGCGCCCATGGGCCAGCCTCACGCTGAACAACCACGGGGCGCTGGGTTCTAATCTCCGCTGTCACGATTCCCCCTTCCTGTGAGGAACCCGGTCTGTCCAACTGAGTCCCTTTCAGTGACACTCAGCTGCTTCTTGGGAAGCGGTCAAGCACATAGGGCCTCTCTGCCCGGAGCGTCCTCTGACCTCGTTCTGGGGCCCTACCGTGGCCACAAAGCAGGCACAGGTGTGCAAATGGGTCCTGTCCCAGAACCTGGCGGGGTGTCCCCGTTCCACAGCCGGGCGGGGGGCGGGCAGGAGACACGCTCAGACCAAGAAAAGCAGAAAGTGCATCTCAGATGACAGACCGGAGCCAAGTCAAAACCAAATAAACCAAACAACCAGCAGAGGAGGGGGACGGCTCACCACTGCCTTCCGACGACCCCACACCACGGAGAGATTCTTTCCCGGCTCCCCAGCGCCCACCACCCCCGGACGGACGCTGTCTGCAGAGCAGGGAGAAGGCAGACACGTCCCCACAGGTGCCCGAGCCTTTCTGCCAAGTCCCAGCTGGCCCTTTAGACACAGCCGTCCGAATGGATCACGGAGGAGCCGGAAAGGGTGTCGTGGGAGAGGCGGTCACGTCGCACGCGGTGGCCGGGAGCCCGGCTGTGCCGACCGGGCAGCCGTCCCGGTGTCCTCTTACCTTTCTCTTGTTCGTGGGGCAAATGTAGAAGTTGTCGATGACCGTGGTGACACCGGGCTGCAGGGTGAGCTTGGTGTAGGATGTCCCAAAGTCCGAGGACCTGGGGGGACAGGACGACAGACAGGTGTCAGCGAGGTGCCCTTCCAGCTGCAGGTTTATCCAGCCCGCGTGGGCGCAGCGCCCCAAGACAACCTCTCCCCCGGAGCGGGATGCCGCAGGTGACAAGGGAGGAGACGGGGCTCCCGCAGGGTCGCCGAGCACGCGCTCGGGTCTGGGAGCTGGGCGGGGAGTCGGTGAATGCCAGCCAGGCTGCCCACGGGTCGCCTCCTCCTTGGACTTCCGCAGTGATCTGCCCCGACCCTAAGTCTATCTTGGCCCGCTTGCTACACACGTGTCGCCACGTTCCTCACCGTGTGCTGAGGCCTCACAGGAGCCCGTCTGCTCCTCCGTTTCCCTCTCTGCACCCCGGGCTCCTCCGGGGAGCCACACCCTCCCCCCACCCCCACCCCCACTGACCACACAGCCCGGAGACTGTGGGTGACAGCAGGCGGTGCCCGGGCTCCGGGAGCTGCTGGAAACCAGGCCCCAAGCCAAGCCCTGCATCGGCCGGCGAGCACCAGCACCACCGCTGGCTCCACGCGGGGGACCAGCTGAACCGCGGGCCGGCCCCTCCTCGCCTGTGCGCCCACTGTCTTGTCTGTGGAGTGACAGGTGCAGGGGAGAATGTGGCTTCCCACCGCGGCGAGACGGGGAGAGGTCACCAGGGCAATTTCACATCTCTTGCTTGGAAGCAACTGACACATCAGGACGTGGAATCGATTCCATGTCGAAGCTTAAAATCTCTGTGACCCTGAAACCCCATTAAAACGTGCTGGGGGGGGGCCTGGGGGGCTCAGTCGGTTGAGCGTCCGACTTCGGCTCAGGTCATGATCTCGCGGTCCGTGAGTTCGAGCCCCGTGTCGGGTTCTGTGCTGACCGCTCGGAGCCTGGAGCCTGCTTCCGATTCTGTGTCTCCCTCTCTCTCTGCCCGTCCCCTGCCTGCTCTCTGTCTCTCAGAAATAAATAAATGTTAAAACAAAAAACAAAACAAAAAAAGTGCTGCGATTGTGAAGCAGGCCCGGCTGTGAGCTGGAGGCTCACAGGCCTCAGGGTCACAAGGTCCTTCCCAGACCAGGGCAGAGAGCAATCTCTGCCTCCTGACTCCCAGGGGAGGCTGGTGGGGGCCAGTCCCCTCCATGGGGCAGCCAGGAGAGCATCGGCTGAGCCCCTCCCTCCTTGCCCTTGGCCTCCCCGGGGAGGCCCTGCTGGAGGGGTGATTAGAGATGCACGTACTCTCAAAAAATCAGAGAATTGGTTTGCTTTGGGAAGCAGGGAGCCAGGGCCCCAGTAGCAGAGGATTGACCCAGAGACCCAGGAAATGCCAGTCTCCACAGAAACCAAACGCCGTGTTTCCAAGCTGGATTCAGGGAAACCTCTGAGCCTCATGACCCCTCTGCTCTCCTCCCAGCAAGCTGGGTCTAAGACCTGCCCATTGGTTCTGCCTCCCAGAAACCTTGCCATCCACCCACCCCTTCCCTCCATCCCCGACACACACCTGCCTCCGCCCAGCTGCCTCCCCAGGATCCAGACTCCTCCCCGTCCCCACCCAGGTCACAGGAGCCTGCTGACCCCTGCTCGCCCCAGGGCACCTGCTGGTGTGGGCTGCGGGGGGAGCGGGTCTAGTGAGGCAAGGGGAGGGGGTGCTAAACAGGAAACATAGCAGCAGCCGGTGTGATCCGGGCGGGAATGGGGGGTCAGTGGGACTGCGGTCTCAGAGGGGCAGGGAAGGCCCCTCGGACACGGTGATTTGGGGCAGAGGCAGGCAGGAAGGAAGAGAGTGCTTTGCGCCTGGCTGGGGGAAAGCCATTTGTAGCCGGCTAAGTAATGTCCCCCCAAAATTCACGTCCACCCAGAATCTGTGAATGCGACCTGATTTGCAAACAAGGCCTTTGCAGATGTAATTATGTTGAGGTCAAACTGGAGGAGGGCGGGTCCAGATCCAAGGATTGGTGTCATAAGAAGAGGGGAGTTTGGACACACGGACACACAGACACACAGCCGAGGCCAGCAGGAGACAGCCTGAGCAGCGTCTGGCCCACATCGGACCCCACCTCTCCTACTGTGCATGGGGCCTGTCTCTTGCCAGGCCCCCACGTATGCAGGGGGAGAGAAGGGAATTCATTGCCATGGATAAGTCTGGGAAATAGAAAATGACTTGTCTCAGAGCCCGGCTGGTCAGTCGGGGCAGGCCAGAAGCTGGGACCTCTGCAACTGTAAACCTAATGCGGCCTCCTCCTGAAGTCGGTGCAGATCACACGGTCAGTGAGGACAGCGGTCACCAGGATCATCCAAGAATCCGCACCCCCAGGCATACAGCTAGTGCTCAATAAATGCTTACTGGATTCCTGTGGAGGCGCTCTGGTGTCAGAGCTGGAGGCTGTGTGACCTCTGGTGAGCAGGTTGCCCTCTCTGGGCCGCAAGGGTTTCCCAGGGAAACGTGGGGATTAGATGTGATCACGTCCCAGCACGGGCACCGGCCCTCGTGGCTCCACCCCCACGGGCCCTTTTCTCAGCTGCCCCCACGACCCCTGAACCCCTCCGTGCCAGGCCCTCCCCCAGGGTGACCTTCCTCCGCACTCTGCACCCCCACCCCCTCCAAGTCCTCCTCAAGCGCATCTGGGAACGCGGAGCCTGATTATTCCAATCTGCATTTATTCAAATTAAAAATAAAAACCCAGGCTCTGAAACCGGGCAAACAGAACAGGGCAGGCAAGCAGGCGCAGTTGGAAAGTCGCTCTTTGCAAATCGGCTGCTTAATTGCTGAGTGTTTGTACATATTCACTTTTTAAAAAATAATTTAATTGAGCCATTTTCATCCTCTATAATTATTTCATTGGCAGGGACGTATGTTCGGCTCCCACCCCTCCCCGTGGTGCAGATGAGCCCCTGTCTCCCACCCATCTCCCCCCGGAAGGCCACGGCAGGTGCGAAAGGTGGGGCCCGCCTTCGTGGCGGGGGCCCCTGCAGGGGCACGGCCTTGGGTGAGGCCTGGTCTCCGTGAGAGGCGGTTTCTTTATCTTTGAGTGACCGATGCGGGTCTAACGGGCTGATGACACAGTGGCAGAGGCACCTGCGTGATATTAGAGAGGTGAGGAAAGCGAGCTGGAGGCAGGCTCAGGGTCATGGCCGTGGGGTCCCTGCGGACCTCCCCCTGGTGGAGGGTACACTTGTGTGTGGACCCAGCTGTGTTCTCTAATGAGCACGATGCTGTGCGTACGTGCTGACGGCTAATGTGCGCAGGTGCACCCCAATGCCCGCCAGTCACTGTCGTGAGAGCGCAGACATCCTCTCCTGCCTCCACATTTCCATCAAGCAGGACACGCTGCTAATGTGTGGTTCAGCGTTCAAGGGCTCCCGGGAGCGTCTCCCTTGTAACGAAGAAAGAGGGTCCGGGAGCCAGGCCTTGATCTCCCCGGAAACGCTGGCCGTGCAGGGAGGGCAGAGCCACTGCTGGTCGCTGGGTTAAGTTGCTCTGATGTAAAAACTTGCTTCACGTGGATCCCAGCAGCGGATGCTCTGCCCGGTCGGCCGCTCCGGGGTTCCCTGTATGCCGGCTCTCCCCCCCCGCCCCCCGCAACATGGGCCTATGTCTCCATCGCCACCTCTCCTCTTTTCTTTGACCTCGCTAGACCCACCCTGGGCTGAGAGGTTGCTGGAGCTGCACGGGTGCTGGGGACTGGCTCTTGCTCTGCACCTGTCAGGTGGCAGGGCGTCCCGAGAAGACCCCTGTCGCCGGTCCAGACGGTCAGGATTACCACCTGCACTTTATACCTGGGGAAACTGAGGCCCAGCTAGGAAAGGGACGTGTCCAGAGTCTTACAGGGGTGCAGAGGCGTCCTTCACGGGCTCTCCCACCGGACGTTAGGGGTACGATCTCGCAGCTGAAGCGGTTCTGAGCTTTGGTCGGATTCCGGCCGTGCACGGCGTCTGTGACTGGGTGATGGGAAGGAACGGACTCTGAGCCGGCTTCACCCAGGGGCCGGTCTGGTTCTCGGCACTGACAGCTCACGGGACCCCTGGCGGGCTTTGATTTGCTGCCGGGTCTCATACACGGACACAGGATCAGCGGAAGAGAATTATGGCAATAAGGGGGGCACTTCCAGGGCTGGTCAAGTCATCCAGAAAAATCCAGGATGTGGCTCAAGATTCTGCATGTGAATTGGGGAGTCGGGGCCCTGCTAGGGGGGTGAACTGAGGAAGAAAACAGCCCTGGCCCCAGGGGGCGCACAGCGTTGTAGGGTGGGGAGCACCCCTGTTCTCTGTGGCCGCTGGTGGGATCTGAAGAGCGGGGCCCCTCTGACGGAACGGCCTGGGGGAGGGGGCATCCAGTGAAACCACACGCTCAACACGCACTGGATGCCAGGTTCTGGGCGGACACACGGACTCAACTGACACAGGAAGACCATTCGAACGGGAGCATGCCTTCCCATTTGACAGATGGGAAAACCGAGGCTCAGAGAGTATGAAAGGATCGCTTAGCACTTAACCACACAGTAACTATAGGAAACCCAGGCTGTCCGCTGAGTGATGTCCCTGGAGGTGTTCACAGGGCACGGCACCCACTCCACGCGGCTGGACCTTCTGACTCCGTTTCCCTTGCAGAGCCTGGCGGCCAACGCTCTCCAACGTGAGGGCAGGTGAACACGGACCGCAGCCCGTCCCACCCAGGAAGCTGCACCTCTGTTGCCCGCGGGTTTTCGCAGCAGCATTAACTCGAGCCCGCTGTGCATCAGCCCGGGCCGTATTCTCAGCCGGCCGAGAGGGAGGCGGGCAGGAGGGGGCTTGAGATTCTCCGCGTCTGAACTCACAGCGAGCAGGGTCCCATGGCCGCACGGGGCCAGAGCCCGCCTCTCCGAGCCTGTCCTCCAAGCTTGTCCCCCAACCAGCGCGTCCCCTCGTGGTTCCCAGCCGCCTGCCGCGGCACTGGGGATGCCGTGTGCCCACAGGCGGCAGATCTTTCCGGAATGAAGCTGGGCCGGGCAAGGCCCGCTCCCAGACGCTGCCCCCGCCGCTCTACCAACAACACCTCAGGGATGGGAGCTGGTGCAGGGCCCGGGAGCCGATGACCCCGCGGGACAGCTCGTGCAACGCTTCTGCTCCAGCTGGCTCCTGGCCACCGCTGTTTGTCACGCCATAAAGGGACCCATCCTTTCCAGTGAGTCCCTGCGTTATCCTTAAAAATCCTGGTGTGAGTGAACGCCCTCAGTTCACGAGGTCCTTTCGGCCTATTACGTGCAAGCTCCGTGCTGGGCACGGTGCACGGAAGCGGACGGGCAGGGATCTTGGGCAGCTGGCCGTGCCTCCAGGAGATGCTCTGTACCGGCCGCTCAGACCTCGAAATGATGCCACAGCACTGGGTCCCCAGGCACTGCCCCGCGGCCCGGGCCCATCCTCCTGCATGCCGTCCCCCTCAAGACCTCCTCACAGACCCGCGGCAAAGGGGCTAACAGATCCCACGGAGCCAGAGAAGGTGCCAGAAGCCTGCGCGGAGCTCTGAGGAGGTACGTGTGTGTGCTCTCACAGAAGCCTGTAAGTGTGCCTGTGGGGTCTGGGAGGCCTCGCAGAGAATCTGGGGGGCTGAAAGGGGAAGGAGGAGGAAGAGGCACCCGATAAGGGGGAGTGGGGGCTGGCCGTCGGCCCCGAGCGCCGGCTGGGGGAGCTGGGTGCTCCGTGCAGAGGCAAGGAAGGAGTAGAGGCGACAGCGTGGCCGAGGCCCACAGCCTCACACAGCGGAGTCCGGGGGAAGCACCAATAACGCTCTGCAGTCCCCATCCAGGATGGGCCACCTGCGCCCCCAGGGTGAAGACACTCGGGGGCTCGGCTCATCTAATCACATCCCAGCCAGTGGCTCTCAGTGTGCAAACGAGATACATGAGATACCGAGAGGTGAAGTCATCCGCCGGGGCTCAGAGAGGGCGAAGCCACAGGCTCTATGTGACTCGAGTTCTAAATGACGCCCACACCTTGTACCTCCTTCCTGCTCTATAGAAAGGAAGGGGACATAGGGGACACCATGGGTCTGGCTGGCTTTATTTCTGGAGGGTTTTTTTTTTCCTTTTAAAGTTTATTTATTTTCAGAGAGAGAGAGAGAGCATGAGTGGGGGAAGGACAGAGACAGAGAGAGAGAGAGAGAGAGAGTCCCAAAAGCAGGCTCTGTGCCACCAGCACAGAGCCTGATGTGAGACTTGAACCCACAAACCGTGATATGATCTGGGCCGACACCAACAGTCGGACACTTAACCGCCTGAGCCACCCAGGCGCCCCTATTTCTGGAGGTTTTAACGCGGCACAAGGCGGGACCTTTGCAACAGCTCTTTTCCCAGCAGAGGAGGGGGCACTCTTTAGAAGTGGGTTATGGCCATCAGGCTAAATGAGGCCCGTGTCCCTGGACGTGTCCCCTGGGCGGGGCTCACCCGGCACACATTCCTGCTTTTACAGCCGTTCTGCAAGCCCTCAGCTGGGCACATGTCCGAAGGCCGAGGCGGGTGAGCGAGCCGGCCTAGCCCAGGCCGCAGGCTGGGAGAAGGCGGGGCCGTCCGTGGCTGCAGGTGCAGGGGTGGGAGGTGTCAATTGCCCGGAAGTCTCACAGGTGCAGGCAGAGGGCACCCCTGAAGCTGACCCCAGGTGTGGCTCACGGACCAGCAACCCAGGGACCAGACAGGACATCGCCGCGTCTTCAGGGTTAATTGAGGAAGTTGTTTCCGATGGGGCACTGGAGGGGCCTGGCTGGGTTTATGCCCGGGGGAGGTGACGGTCTGATAGTCATGACCTGGTGGGCGTGTGGAGGGGCTGGGGGGGGGGGGGGTGGGCAGCGTGGGTCGCTCTGCATTTTGTCGGGACTGCCACACGAGCACCTCGTATGAACGGGACAGGGTAGTCACTGGCCAGGAGCAGCCCTGCCCAAGGCCAGCCCTTCCTGCCAGTGCCCAGGGTGAAGCACACTGATGCATGCACTCCCCCAGGGAACCGGCCGATTTGGGAGCGGGCCAAGCCCCTCTGAGGTCCAAAACTGTCATTTCAGACAGAAAACACCCAAACAGAATAAGACACACGATACCACGGAAAGACGTTGCTGCAGAACAGACAATGTGGCCCCGAGGAGCCGTCCAGCCAGCAGCCGCCTTGTCCTGGAACAGGGTCGGTGGGGCCGCGGTGAGAAAGCCCCAGCACGGCGGGGCCTGTGCGAGCTGCTACGCCAGAGGTCCAGGCTTGGCTCTGGGGCTGGGCCAGGTTAGGCTACCCTTCTGACCTGAGTCTACCCTTTGGAAAATTCCAGAAGTTCACCAATCCACTTACAGTAACGTTTCCTTCTTGATAGGCCTACACATCCTCCACTCTTCTCGGAATCATTTAAAGATAAGAGGACAATCTGGGGCGCATTGGTTAAGCGTCCGACTTCGGCTCAGGTCACGATCTCACGGTCTGTGAGTTCGAGCCCCGCGTCGGGCTCTGTGCTGACAGCTCGGAGCCTGGAGCCCGGTTCGTATTCTGTGTCTCCCTCTCTGCTGCACCTCCGATCCCTAGTGTTCTGTCTCTCTCTCTCTCTCTCTCTCTCTCTCTCTCTCTCTCAAAAATAAAGAAAAACACAAAAAAGAAAAGAAGATTGTGCTTCAACCATCGACTGGGCCCCTTCATCCCTCCATGCCCGTCCAGCCCTTGTCCGCATGTGATTATATTTACAGTATCGCAATTTCAGCATGCACACGACATTCGTTCTGATTTTAGCACGAGATGGTTGGCATTTCTGTTGGCTGTGTGGCATTTCCATCCAGGCCACGCGGCATTGCTGATGGGTCTTTCATTAGCCTGAACCTACGTTAGGCATTTCTACAAGCACTGAGTGATGCCCTGTGCTGTGCACCTTGGAAATGCACTTGTTCCCTGTGTCCTGCCGTCCCCAGCCCCTCTGCCCTTCATAAACAACATCTTCACTACTTTAATCTCTGCTGGACTGTTCCCCAGGGCTACATCCCAAGAGCGGGGCTCTTCTGTGAAGTTCTGAGCTTCTGTGGCTCTTAAAAAATGTGTTTTTGGACCTGAGAACATCATCCGACTCAATACCTTAAAAATGAGGGTCCTCACTTATTCTTAGGGGGTCCTGGCACAGAATGACAACACTTTTCTATGCCAATCCATCCGATTATAGAATCTGACGCCTCTACATTGAATTTTTGAATGACTGGGGAGTATACCCAATGTCTGCCACAGGCAGCCTGAATGACATATTAAGCATTAGCGGATGAGATCCGGGCGATCTGGAAGCAAATTCCATTTCTGAATGCTACGGGGAGTATTTTAATACAAAGTACAGAAATGAAGTAAGAAATAGACACAACACTCTCCATTTCAGTGAACGTCAAGGAATTTTGTAAGTCATGAAACTGGGGATATTGGGTTGAAAAACAAATTTTCACGGCAAAAAGTTCCTGGAAGGTAAACGAAGGCTGATTCGATGGCAAAACTGAATAGCCGAACCCAGGGGCCAACAGACATCCGTTTCCAGACTGGGTCCCCGAAGACCCCTCTCTGGGCCGAAGTTGACAGACCGGGGCTAGCAGAACACCTCCACCCTTGTCGGATTTTGGACCCCGGACAATCCGTCTCTATGTGAGACTGAAGTCGTCTGTGTTATCAGATGAGATAATAGGAACGGTGACAATAACTCATCATTCCCCCATATGTCAAGCCCCACGAGAACCAAATGCTTTGCACATAACACCTCACTTTACAGTCCTCCCAACACCCCCACGAGGTAAGGAAGGGCGGGTGGCACCCCCGCGAGGTGAGGAAGGGCGGGTAGCACCCCCACGAGGTGAGGAAGGGCGGGTAGCACCCCCACAAGGTGAGGAAGGGCGGGTAGCACCCCCACGAGGTAGGGAAGGGCGGGTAGCACCCCCACGAGGTGAGGAAGGGTGGGGAGCACCCCCACGAGGTAGGGAAGGGCGGGGAGCACCCCCACGAGGTGAGGAAGGGCGGGTAGCACCCCCACGAGGTGAGGAAGGGCGGGGAGCACCCCCACGAGGTAGGGAAGGGCGGGTAGCACCCCTACGAGGTAAGGACGAGGAGGAGACGAGACACAGACCACGGAAGGAACAGAGGAGCTGAGTGTGGCCGCAGAGCCCGGCCCAGCCCCCAGCCCGTGAGCTCTGTGCCACCCCACGCGGCCCCCAGTCCTCGCCAGCAGCCAAGGACGGTGCAAGACGAGAGAGGCATCTCCAACCTGCACTCGCAACTCCAGCAGCGAGCAGGGTTCAGGGGGAGCGGGGACCCGCTGGAGAAGACCGAGGCTTCCTGTGAATCGGGAATTGTCTCCTCGAGGGCCGAGGGCTAGGGAGGGGCGTCTCCCGAACCTTCGGGCGTCTCCCGAACCTCTGCCACATTCTGGGGCTCCTGGGGGGCCTGGCAGCATCATGGGCACCCGGGGACGGGCCTCCCAGCCGGCAGGAAGCTCTCCGGGCCCACATCACCCGTGTTCTCCAGCTGATCACACCTGCGGAGGGTGCTGGCCAGAGGCCCCCGTTCTCCAACCGGAGCGAGTTTCCTCTCCCCCCCCCAAACGATGCGAGTCTCCCTCCGGACGACCCCCACTGGGTCCCCACACCCTCGGGATGAATGCAGAGTCCCCGACAGCAGCAGACCAGTGGGAAGGCCGAGGAAGGCACACGGGGAGGGGTGTGTCAGCCCCCTGTCCGCACAGGGGGGAGGCAGGGCTGGGAAGAGAGCCAAGGTGAACTCAGGGCAGAGCCTCAAGAGGTGAAGGCACACATCGCCTGCCGGCCTCCCACCCCGCCACGCGGTCTCCTCGTCCGCACGCCTATGGCTGCCGGGACACTTGCCCCCACCGTGATGGACTTCCCATGACGCCCCTGAGAGCCCCTCACAGGCCAGCACTGTGTCCGACCTGCTCTCCGGCCAGCCCCTCGCCCGAGGCCTGCGTGAAGCAGGGGCCAGTGAATGCGGCCGAGTGAGTGCACGGACCAACCAACCACCCAGGCCTCACCCACACACTGCTAGCCCTACGCGGGCTCTGGGCTCTCGGTACTTGACCTCACTGTGGGAGCCAAGCGGGCCCTGAGGCCTCCTGGCAACCCCACCCCCACCCCACCCCCCACCTCTCCCATGAAAAGGACACCGGCCCAGAGAAGGGCAGTCACTTCCTCAAAGTCACACAGCGGCCAAAGGGCCCAGGGAGCCACTTTGACTGAGATCTCCTGGCCCCGAGCAGAACTTTTCCGTCCGGGAGACTCCAGACTGTCCCAGGCAGCCCGCTGGAGGGCAGAGGTCACGACCCCTTCTCCCTCCTCCAAAATGAGACAGAACCAGACCCCTCATACCATGCAAACGCCAAAGACGTCTTGGAAACTCATCAGGAGACTGAAAACAGTACACAAAGGCTCACGCCTACAGGATGCGGGCCCTTTGCAGCAGCAGCCGCGTCTGTCTGTACCCACGGGGAGCCGGCAGGACAGACAGACAGCCACACCCCTTCTTCTAGCTTACGGCGGAGGCAGCTCCGCGGCCACCTGGTCAACCCCGCCAGCCCACCGCACCAGGCGCCCCCGGGAGAGAGCGGGCCGGGGGCCGAGGCCTTGGCTCTCCGAGGGTCCGCGGCGGACCCCCGGGGAGCTCTCCGTCCCCCTCCAGAGCCCCTTCTAGGCCAAGCAGGTGGCAAGCCCCAACGAGGGCCACAGCTGTGCCCAGCCCACCTCCTACGAGATGCCCCCACACCTACAGCATTATTCCAAGTCTGCCGCGTGGTCAGGTGGAGGGGGTGTCGTTACAGGCTGAAACCACCGGTGGCATGACCTTGAGCTGCTCGCTCGCCTTCTAGACCTCAGCTGTCCCTTCTGTACAGTGGGGACACACCTCCCACCCAGGGCCATCCAGGCGCTAACCGAAATGACACACACGAATGAGCATCCCAGCACGGCGTCTGGCCCAGAGCGCCCCGACCGCCTCCCTCCTCCTTCCCCTCCGCGAAGCCGAAGGTACTCGGCGGCTGTGCGAGGTTGGCCCAGTGGGTCTGGGTTGTCCGCACCCTCCGGAGAAAGGTTAGGCCCTTGACTGGCCCCTGGAAGGTCCCACCTGGGAAGGGTGGCTTTGCCGGCCCGAGGCCTCCAGCCAGCCAGCCAGCGCGTGCTAACGATGCGATTACGGTAGGGGTCTTGGGTCAGGCAGTACGGCTTTACTTCTGGAGGGGCTGGAGACGGCCACGGGGCTACATGGCCAACCTCCGTAAAAGCCCTGGCACCCGAGCTCCCCTGCTTGTCGGTACTTCCTAGGTGTCGTCACGTGTCATTGCTTGAAGGGCTCAGCACTGTCCCGGTGGCCCAGGCAATGCGGCCCGCGCGTGGAGCCCATCTCTGGGCCTTTGCACGTGCTGTTCTCCCTCCCAGATGCAGACAGGGACCGACTCCCCACTGCATCCCAGGCTCTGTTCAAATATCCATCGCCGAGGAGGGCGTCCTGGGCCACCCACGCCTAGCTCTCTGCCCCTTAGCCCGACTTCCAGCCGCAGCATCAGTGCTCCCCGACGTCGTACATGTATTTTGTCCATTTACCGTCTGGCTTCCCATCGAGAACATCAGCTCCTGGGAAGAGGGGAGCTGCAACTCCCCTGCACTTCTGTGCCAGGTGAGGGCCAGGGTCAAGTTTCCTAAGGAAAGCCCCCTTGTGCCCTGTGCCTTCTGAAAGTCCTCCCCTCCCCACGCCCTGTGCAGCACCCTGGGTGCGGCGTGGTCCGGGCACCTGGGCTGTGCCCCAACCCCTGCAGCACCGTGGACGCGGCAAGACGCGGCCCCCACCCCTGTGCCCCCCGCCCCCCGCCCGAGCAGACAGTCGGTGAAAGTCTGTCACGAAATGACCCAGCGAGGCCCAAACCGTTTCTGCCACGGCACCGACACCAGCAAACACGTGGCAGGGCGCCGCCCGCAGCCCCAGCTTCCTGATGCGGTCTCTGGGTTCGGGCCGTCGCCCCGCCTGCACCCCACGGGCTCCCCGCAATAACTTCGTGCGCCTTGCTCTCCGGGCGGGAAAACCGAAGCAAGTGGAAGTTGGCAGGACATAGTCTCCAATGCTCAAGACTCCCGTTAGAGGGCTAAATAGTGACGAGATGCCTTTAAGCAGGCGACAGTCATGCGTCCCCGAGGCGGCGCACCAGTTAGCGGGCTCGCAGAACTGACTGCTCCCACCGCAGGTCCCGAGGGGCCGGGGGAGGCGGGCTGGGGGCGCTGCCGAGCGCCGGGTCCTGCCGCGATCCCCTCCTCGGGAGCGTGTGGCGGTCCCCATCCCACAGGCAGGGCCTGCCTCTCCCTCCCCTGTGTCACGGCGTCCCAGGCACCCAGTGCTGCCGGTTCCTGCCTCAAGCCGGCCCCGGGGACGCACGTGTCCCGGCTCCCCGAACTCCGGGCCACGCGAAGCCGTGTTCCCCCTCCTGGGGGCGGTTCCGCCATCCCAGCGGGGGAGGGGGGTCCTGCCGGTCGCTGGCCTGGTGGCTGCGACTGGACTCCCCCACGTCTGCGGCAGAAGCATTTTTACAAGTCACGTAACAACCGCCTCTAGCACGGGTCCTATTTTTCCAACTTGTGCTCCCCACCGGGAAACAGGATCCCACGTCAGACACTGGGAAGCCAAGGCTCAGAGAGGTCCAGTGACTTGCTGAGAAGCCCCCAGCAAGGAGGTGAAGGGGCAGGTGGGCCCAGGTCTATAGATCCCACAGCCCGCGACCTCCCCGGTCTGTCTGCACGGGAAGCCTGGTTCTGGTCCTCGGCGTGGCTTCTGGGCCCAGGGGCGGTGCCAGGGGACTCTCCCACACCCTCTCGCCTCGCCTTGCATCGCCTCGCCTCACCTGCAGCCCCTGCAGGGGCCGGAGAGCCCTCGGTGGGACAGCTCCCGTGTTGGAAAAACGACTCCACCCCCAAGCCGGGGTTCTGGCCTTACAGAGATGTGGGGTCCCACACTTCCAGTGGGGCTCCCAGAAGGACAGCCACACCCGCGTGAGTGCCCGTCGGTACAGGACAGGGTCTTCTCCTCCGTGGGAGCGTGGAAGAGGCCAGCGACCACAGGCCTGAGTGGGGCGTGGAGGGGATGGGGGAGGGGGAGGGGAGGTCCTGCCCTTGGAAAGCCAGGGGGGCAGGTACGAAGATACCGGCAAAGGTGGGGTCTGATCCTGTGGATCCCCACTCTAGACCAGTGAGGGGCACCTTGTGGTATTCTGGGCTTGTTTCTTGTTGACCCCCACCCCCAGCCCTCTAGGGGCCCTTCCCACCCACTTCCCTCGATGAGTCTCCGTCCATCCATCCATCCAACCCTATTTCTGTCCACCGCCCACCCGTCTGTCCATCCATCCGTCCATCTGTTCTTCCTTCTTTCCGTCCAACCCATATGCCCCACATTCCTGGGCACCTGCTGTGTGCCTGGCCCCGGGCTGGGCACTGAGATGGGGTAACAGTGATGCTTCGGGGAGGCTCCAGCACCAGGAGCACAGGGGACGTTTGATGAGTGCCTGACTGAGCCTTTCGGACGCCCTCTCAACTGCCCTGCCGGTGCATGCCATCACGTCTCCTGGATCCCAGGGCCCGCTACTGGGTTGATTCCAGAATGTGACTCAACTTCTATTTTAAAAACACCAGGATGTCACCGTGCTGTCCTTCACAGGAAGCATGTAAATGAATCCTCCACGGAAGGACCCTGTGTGTGTTCCCACAACAACCTTCAAGGACCTGCTAATGGTGAACATGAACCGTTCGGGCCCCAGGGTGATGTCAGTATCCGTTTCCCTCCCCACGGAGGGGTATTCTTCCTGAGGACAGATTCTCAGCTGGAGCCGGGCCAAGCCAAAGCTTGTCTGGATTTTCTGCGTCTGGGCATCCGGGGGTGCGGCCGACAGCTAAGGCCGGAGTTCCGGACAGAATGAAGGAGGGCTCAACTTTGCAACAACATGAAGAAACGGGCTGTTCGGGCTTTGGCCCAGCCCCCGGGGAGCACCGGCAGGCCTCCATGCGCACCTGCAGCCACGGTTACCGCGGTCCGTCCCTCGGTCCCTCTGCACATGGACCTCCGGCTCTTTTTTTTTTTTTTTTTTTTTTTTAATGTTTATTTTATTTTCGAGACAGAGAGAGACAAAGCATGAACGGGGGAGGGTCAGAGAGAGGGAGACACAGAACCGGAAGCAGGCTCCAGGCTCTGAGCTGTCAGCACAGAGCCCAACGCGGGGCTTGAACTCACAGACCGCGAGATCATGACCTGGGCCAAAGTCGGCCGCTTAACCGACTGAGCCACCCAGGCGCCCCACCTCCGGCTCTCTTTATGCACCTCTAATTCTGTCTCTGTCCCTTTCTGTGTTGGCGTCTCTGCACGTGTCCTTTCTTCACCTAAGTCTCTGAGAGTCCGTCCATGTGGCAGCTCTGAACGGTCTCTCTTGGGTCCGTCTGTCTCTCTCCACGTGTCTGATTTTCTGTGTGAGCTATCCTGTCCTTCATCCACCCCCTCCCACCTTCCCCATTCCCTTTCTCCTGAGATCATCTCAAGAGTAGATGACCCATGATAGAAAGTTCTGGGGACAGGGTGTGGCCATCCCTCCTGGGCCACAGGGAGAGGGGACCTGGTTCTGGCTTCACCCCTTCCTGGTGGGTAACCAGATGCCAGGGCTCCTGATCCAGGGAGCTGATGTCGTGGAGGGACAGTCAGATGATAAATGAGTAGAAGAAACGTATATTGTCAGGGAGTGCAATGGACCACAGAATAAGGAGCAAAGATTGGTGGGGGGGCAGGGACGCTGCTATTTCAGGCAGAGCGGTCAAGATGCTCTCCCAGTGAGGTGACATTTGAACAGAGACTGAAACACATTGGGGAGTCAGTCCATGTGGGTGTCCAGAAACAAGAACGGCACATGCAAAGGCCCTGAGGTAGGACACCCAAGCTGCCTTTCCTGGGCAGGATGTTTATAGAACAGAACGCGGCTCCTCCCCAGCTTCCCCGCTCAGGGCCACTGGCTTCCAGCGATCTGGAATCGAACCGTTATCATGAAGCTAGGAAGCTCAGCTCTCCACTTCAGCCGGTCTGGCCAACTTGGTGACTGGCAGGGCCAGGGGCCTTCCTGGGAGAAGGCAGCAGGAGGACGCCACACACACTCACGAGCTGCTGACAGCTGGGGAGGGCAGGGGCAGCTGTCCTGTCTCGGGGCCTCAAGCAGGACTCTCCCAGACAGGACTCGGGGACGTTCAGTAGGGATGGCCTTGGCCTCCTTCCATCAGCTCAGGCTCCCCGACATTCCCACACTGTGGCTGCAGGGGAACAGAAGGCCTTTTTGTCCACATCCGTTTCAGTCTGGGGCTGTGGCCGCGGCAAGGCCGCGAAGCCATCCAGCCGCTGGCGGAAGCCCCACATTGCGAGACATCTGTGCGCTCGCTTCAAACCGCGCGCCCACGCTAATAAGGCAAATAAACACGGCATTTAAAGATCAGAGGCAGCACCGCCGCAGCCTATTAAATTAAATTCACCGTCAAGGGTGAGAGAGAAGATAAACTGGGATTATGCTAGTCACGGCAATTAAAAAAAAGAAAGAAAGAAAGAAAGGAACATTTAGAGAGAGCTGTGATTTCACAGTCCCTGAAGCGGTGGTTCGGGAGGGCAGCTCGGCTCCCAGGGCTGGGCCCACTTCCTGGGACAAAGCCTGTCCCCTGGGCCACACCCACCAGGCAAGGAGCCGCACAGGACCGCATAGAACCACGTAGAACTTTCTCTGTGGTGCCCAGTGGGGCCACCGTCAGGAAGGCAGGCGCGGCTTCGCTGGCCTCCCCACGATGCCGGTCCTCGATCAAGCCTCCCCAGCCCCCCCTTCTTCCTGGGGCTCACCCCAGGTCTTTTTTTTTTTTAATATAAATTTGTTTTAATTTTTGTCAACATTTATTTACTTTTGACAGACAGTGAGAGACAGAGCATGAGCAGGGGAGGGGCAGAGAGAGAGGGAGACACAGAATCCCAAGCAGGCTCCAGGCTCCGAGCTGTCAGCACAGAGCCCGACGGGGGGCTTGAACCCACGATCCATGAGATCCTGACCTGAGCTGAAGTCGGACACTTAACCTAGCCACCCAGCTGTCCCTCACCCCAGGTCTTTGTAGTTTCCCTCTTCCCACCTGGGAAATGGGTAGGGCAGGAAGCCCTCAGGGTCTATCAAGGTCCCCCCGTTTGTGCAGTAAGAATGGCCTTGAAAATGTTTTCCCTGCCCTGCCAGCCAGTCTCCCGCCCCCACCCCCCCACACACCCGTCCCCTGCCCCCTACTCTGCTCTGAGCCACGGGAGCCAGACCCCACAGGTCGCCTGTCCCAGGCCATCCGATGTCCTGCTGGGCTCTGCTGTGGCAGGCTCCGTGGGGGCTGGAGGAGGGAGAGAGAGAGAGAGAGAGAGAGAGAGAGAGAGGGTGGGGGAGAAGCCGGGGTACTTCTCCCTCTCCCTTCTGCTTCCTGTCCTGTCTCTGGCAGAAACAGAGTCGTCTCCCAGGCTCCAGCTCCTATCCAGCAGGCCCACCCCGACCCCGGCTCCTGCTGGGGGGCCTGGACCCCGAGCTGCAGGAAAGCCACCAATCCCTTCACCCCTTGGCTCTAGAGGTGGCAGTGAGGCCCCGAAGTCCTAATCCCTGGGATCAGGGTGCCTGGGAGGGCCCCTCGGCCTCACCCATCACTGTGCCGTGCTGACTTCCTGGCTGGGCTTTGACATCTGTTGCCTCCAAAGACAGGAACAGTGACCAACAACGTGTTATCGTATGGGTTCAGTGTGCTCACCGCAGCCCCTGGGTCCTTTACTGCCCACACGAGTCTCTTCCCCAGGACACAGCTTCCCAATGACTCACTTCTCGCCAGCCCAACTGATGTCAGCCCTTTCTTCCTTTTCAATGTTGTCTTCTTTCTACAATGTTCTCTGTCCTTTTTTTTTTTTTTTTTTTTTTATCAGTATTGGGTTTAAATTCGATCCTTTGGGCCTCTCCTCAGAGCTCAGATGCACAGGACAGCCAATTTTTTTCATGCAATGAAAATAGCTTTGTTGTTTTATTTTATAAACCACACTTGTGTGCTGGAGAAACCCGAGCGACGGGTACATATACAACAAAGGAAGCGTCAAGAGTGTGAAATCCCACCACGCTGACGTTCTCACTCTTGTCGGCGCGTCGGTGACGGGCGATGGTGACTCCCCTTATGCGCCCCTCCCTCCCCCTCCCTGCTCCCTTTCTACAAGTTTCACAAAATTCGGTCGCCCCTCCCCACCTCCACTCACAAAGCTTCCCTCCATCCACATCCAGACAACCAGCCCCCAACCAGACATCGCAGCGAGAACGCCTTCAGACTGTTCTCTGAGCTCACGTACACGCACGCACACACACAGAGACCTCTGCACACTAGTCTTTTTTTTCCTGTGGGTTTGTTTTGTTTCATATTAAGCAAGGTATTATTTCTTACCCTCCATCTTGCTGTTCTCACTTAATCCAATGTATCTCAACAAAGTGGGTGTGGAAGGAAGGTTCCTCGACGCAACAAAGGCCACACAGGACAAGCCCACAGCTGACGCCACCCCCCGTGGTGAAACGCTGAAAGCTTTCCCTCTGAGATCAGGGACAAGACAAGAATGCCCAGTCTCAACACTGTTTTTCAACTTAGTATTGGAAATCGTAGCCATAGCAATTAGACAAGATAAAGAAATGGAAGGCATCCAGGTTGGAAAAGAAGAAATAAACCTTTTGCTGTCCACAGAGAACACGATATATATAGAAAACCCTAAATACTGCATCAAAAAAAAAAACCTGTTAAAACCAGTAAAAGAATTCAGTAAAGCTGCAGGCTATGAAATTGACTCCCAAAAATCTGTGGCGTTTCTATCACTTATGAGGAACTGTCAAAGAAATTAAGAAAATAATCCCATTTACAATTGTGTCCAAAAGAAGAAAATGGGTAGGAATAAATTTAACCAACGAGATGTAAAGACCTGTGTGTTAAAAACTTCAAGACATTAATGAAACAAATTGAGGAAGACACAAATGCATGGAAAGAGATTCCATGCTCAGTGCCTGGAAGAATTAATATTGTTGAAATGTCCATGTCACTCAAAGCAATCTACGGATTCAATGCAATCCCTAGCCACATTCCAATGACACACTTCACAGTCTTAAAATTTGTGAGCAAACACAAAAGACCCCGCATAACCAAAGCGAACTTGACAAAGAACAAAGCCGGAGGCATCACGCTCCCTGATTTTGATCTATATTACAAAGCTACACTAATTAAAACAATGTGGCATCAGCACAAAAACAGACACATAGATCCATGGAACAGAATAGAGCCCAGAAATAAGCCCATGCATGTATGGTCAGTTAGTTTACAACCAAGGAGGCAAGACTATACACTGGGGAGAGGACAGTCTCTTTGATCCATGGTGCAGGGAAAACTGGACAGCCACAGGCTGTTATAAAACCGGACCACTCTCACACCATGCAAAAAGCCAACTAAAAATCAATTAAAGACTTGAACGTAACACCTGACACCATAAAACTCCTGAAAGAAAACATGGTCGGTAGGCTCCTTGACATATTCTTGGCAATGATTGTTTTGAACCTGACACCAAAAGGAAGGAAGGAAGGAGGGAGGGAGGGAGGGAGGAAGAAGGAGGGAAGGAAGGAGGAAGGAGGGAGGGAGGGAGGGAAGGAAGGAAGGGAGGGAGGGAGGGAGGGAGGGAGCAAGGAAGGAAGGAAGAAGGAAGGAAAGAGGGAGGGAGGAAGGGAGGGAGGGAGGGAGGAAGGAAGGACAAAGGAAGGAAGGAGAGAGGGATGGAGGGAGGAGGGAAGAAGGAAGGAAGGAGGAAGGAAGGAAGGAAGGAAGGAAGGAAGGAAGGAAGGAAAGAAGGAAGGAAGGAGGGAGGGAGGGAGGGAAGGAGGGAGGGAAGAAGGAAGGGAGGGAGGAGGAAATGGAGGGAGGAAGAAAGGGAGTGAGGGAAGGCGGGAGGGAGAGAGAAAGGGAAGGAGGAAGGGAGTGAAGGAAGGAGGGAGGGAAGGAGGGAGGGAGGGAGAAAGGGAAGGAGAAAGGAAGGAAGGAAGGAAGGACAAAGGAAGGAAGGAAAGAGGGATGGAGGGAGGAGGGAAGAAGGAAGGAAGGAGAAAGGAAGGGAGGAAGGAAGGAAGGAAGGAAGGAAGGAAGGAAGGAAGGAAAAAAGGAAGGAAGGAGGGAGGGAGGGAGAAAGGGAAGGAGGAAGGGTGGGAAGGAAGGAGGGAGGAGGGAGGGAGGGAGAAAGGGAAGGAGGAAGGGTGGGAGGGAAGGAGGGATGGAGGGAGGAAGGAAGGAATGGAGGGAGGGAAGAAAGGAGGGAGAAAGGGAGGGAGGGAAGGAGAAAGGGAGGGAGGGAGAAAGAGAAGGAAGAAGGGAGGGAGGGAAGGAGGGAGGGAAGGAGGGAGGGAGAAAGGGAAGGAGGAAGGGAGTGAGGGCAGGAGGGAAGGAAAGAGGGAGGGAGGGAGAAAGGGAAGGAGGAAGGGAGGGAGGTAACCCAAGGCTGAGGGTGTAGGAGAAATGGGTGAACTGTTTTATCTTGTTTCATTTTGTTCAAATAAATTGAATTTTTAAAATAATACGACGTGGAAACCGCTCCAGGTTGACAGACGGCGTCCCTCTCGCCACCGCCCAAGCGTCCCTGGTGTGGGTTCACGTGCCCAAGGTGCCCTGTCTACAGGCATCTGCTTTGCCCCCAGTTGCCCGGCTTGTTGTGGTCACAGTCAGGCTGTAAAACATCCCGTGGGTGGAACCCTGAATCCTGCCTCGGGGGAGCCAGCAGCGAGGGCCGAGGAGGTTCCGTGTCCACCTCCCTCGGGGGACAGGCCAGCTGGCCCTCCTCCAGCCGCACCTGCTCCCTTTCCCGGGGCTCTCTCCGTCCCGGGTCCTCGGGGGCTGAGCATCTTCTCACCTGTTCACAGGTGCAGGGCTCTGCTCTTCTGGGAACACCCACCCACCTCCCCAGCTTTTCACATCCTGCTGCCCCCAACGTACGAGAGCTTTCCAGAAACACACCGGCGACAGTTACTGGGTATTAATCCTGCCTTCGTCAGACGTGTGGCGTTCCTCGTCAGTCCCTCCTATCTGTTGGTTTTGGCTTAGAGCGTTTTCGCCTTACGCGCGGCTATGTTTCATACGTCAAATGTGTCTACGCTTTCTTTTCCAGATTCTGGGTTTCTTGTCTGGCTGAAATGACTGGGTACATCCTCCCGACTTTTCTTACTATATTTGGGTTTCGTTCACTTCTATTTCCTCGACATACCTAACACAGCCCAGAGACCCAATGTCATATTCTCCCCCGGTCCCGCACCAAAGACAGGGCGTAACCTTTCTGTTTTCCACCGAAAGTACCAAATGATCGGGCCAACGGCCTCTTTTCCCCACTTTCTCGCTGTTAATTGTGTGATCTCTGTGCGCGTGGGTGTGTCGGCTGGGGTCTAACTCAGGGCGCCCGCCCGCCTCATTGACAGACTATTTCCGAGGACAGCAGCGTCGCGGTAAGTTTTAAGCGTTTCTAAACAAATTTCCTTTCTTTGATTCCTTTTTTCTACTTTTAGAAAATTTCGCCATTCCTGAGCAGCTCTCCTTACAGGAAGTTTAAGAGAATTTTATCCACTTTCATTTTTATACAGTAAAGCATCTACGTCTCCGGTTCAATCCCCGTTGGCTCTGAAACGCCACAAACCTTGATTAAAGCAAAAATGCTCAGAAACACTTCATTCTAGCAGTCAGGACCTCCTGCCAATTACTATGGGGGGTTCTTTCTTTTTTTAAAGTTCATTTGTTTACTTTGAAAGAGAAAGAGAGCTGGGGGAGGGGAAGAGAGAGGGGAACAGAGAGGGGAACAGAGAGAATCCCAAGCAGGCTCCATGCTATCAGCACAGAGCCCAACGCGCGGCTCGGTGTCACCTCGTGACCTGACCCGAAATCGAGTCTGACGCTTAACTGACTGAGCCACCCCCGTGTCCCCACGGGGCGTTCTTTTGACTATTAGATGCCGGTTCATTCACTGGCTCGACGAATCCAGTAAAAACTAACTACGCTTGGAGAAAATATTCCTCAACTCTTTACACATGTAGGTCAATACAGTCTGAGGTTTACAACACTTACCTAGACTGCTCTGTTTCCTGTGTCTGGTTTGTAACTGTGCATTGGGGAATGAGTGTCTATTTATCCCGCTAAGATCTGTTTCAGGCTCTGCTGCCTCCAGGAAGCCCTCCCTGACCACGTCAAGTCTCAGGCGAAGTTTACCAGGCTCCTACTCAATGCACACTTCGCACACTTTATAGACGTAATTCACGCCTCCCAAGAACCCCAACGAGGTCAGTCCCCCTTGAGAGACAGAAGCAGGGTGGCTCAAGGAGGACAAATGACCAGCCCGGGGCCACACAGCCAGATCCCGGATTCCTCCCACTGTTCATCTTGCCACAATGGAGTGAGGCCTCAGTAGCATTAGCTGATGCATGAGGATGATAGACGGATGGACGGATGGACAGATGGATGGATGGATGGATGGATGGATATAGAGAAGGCAATTCTGTCTGCAGCTACTGGAAACTTCTAAGCAGAGAAACACAAATCCACTACCGTTGGGAGCAGGAGCTAATTCTCCCCCAGTGGGACCAATACAACCATGCCGTATGGAACTGGATGCCGCGTGCCCACCAAAGGCAACAGCCCCCACTGGTGCCATATTTAGGCCTCCATTTCCCACACACTGTTTCCCGGCATTTGGGCAGTGGCTATCGGCAGTGCAGGGCCTGGGCTGTCCCACTGCCCTGCTGGCTTCCAGAAGCCTCTCCAGCCCCGGTGAATGCTTGCCTGGAGAGCAGGCCGCCGCACAGCCGTTGATTTCGCCCGGCACCCTCACAACAAACATGCGAGTGAGGGGCCATTCTCCCTATTTTATGGATGGGGAAATAGAGGCTCAGCGGAGTCGGGGTGTCCAGCGGTCCATGGAGGTTGACTCGGGCACTAGGTGAGCCCAGGTGACACTCCTAGCCCAGGTGACAGATGTGGGAGGACATCAGCAGGCCCGGGAGTCCACTGGGGCCAGGGGCTGACTTCGGGGACCAGCCCCAGGTGGCAGGGGAGGGTCTAGGCCAGGGGTGCCTACGGGGTCTGATCCACAGAGGGGGACCTCCTGAAACAAAGAGGCTAGGCCGGGGTCCAGCAGGGCCCCTCCTGTGTCGGGTGGACCAAGCTGTCCTCATGGGCACATGGGGATGGCAAGGCCCGTCTCTTGGGGCTGATGAGACAACTCAGCGAGACCTTCCGCAGACAGGCCCCAGGCGGCCCAGTGCCTGGCACCCAACAGGTGAGAGACACATGACAGGTCTCACCTCCTTTTTCCCTCGAGGACCACCCCGTGCTGACACATTGGATCACCTACAGGCCACGTCAACACCCCTTTAAAATAAAGTAGCACTTCCCACGGGGGCTGTCATGCCTTATCTTTAAATTAAGTAGATCACAACGAAAGGAAACCTAACCATCAATCCCTCGCCTGGAGGCTTCCACGGTATTAGCCTTTCTCAGCACATTTCATTCATCCTGTTTCTGCCGTGGGACTCACAGTCTGATTCTGGTGTCTTCCTTCATTCCAGATTTCCATCTTTTTGAACCTGATTTACTCGGCTTTACAGGGGAGGGCCTGGGAGTTCAGTCCTTTGATGGTCTCTGGGGTGGAATCTGTCCACTTCTAGAAGGAGCTGTGCACAGTAGGTCTATGGGAGGCACTGCCACGGCCACCAGACGGCCCCTGTGCATCCCTTCTCAGCACTGGTCTCTCACAGCCCCTGGCAGTCGGGTCTCAGCCAGACCGGAGTAAGGAGGTGGCAAATCGTGACAGAAACATCATGGGTTCGGGGCCCAGGGCGAAATGAAAATGCCGACCCCTCGTTCGAAACTTACTCAGGATCTCAAAATGGTTAACGGGACATCGTTGAGCAAGCACTGACCCCTGCGGAGTGTGGGGCCCAGGTCGCCAGCCCCGGGGCCAGCGGTCAGGTGGACGTGGGTTCAAATCCCAACAGGGCCACTTAATAACTGAATGATGCCAGCCGTTTCTGACCCCCCACCCCAAGTCTGGCTTCCCAGTTTATAAAACGAAGGGTACAGAAGGGTTCTGGAACGGATACCATCAAAGGAGCCGTGCATCACCCAGCAGACACCGAACGCATCTCCGCGCCTTCTGCTCTGCGCCCCAGCAAGGTTGGCGGGCTGGAGAAGCACCGAGCCGAAGGCCAAGTCCGCCTGAAAACGGTCTAGGTCCTTCCAGCAAAGGTATGTGGGTTTGAGTCATGTTCAAGGACGAACGCCCGAGCACGCATTTCAATGGCACGTGCAGATAGAAAGAGCCTCAAGCAGGAGCCAGGAGCCCCCACGTGGCATTGCCAGCCCCCTCCTGGTGGCTGAGCCCTGACAGGTGCACTGCAATGCCACCCACCCTCACCCCTGCACCTGCAGAGCAGTGAGACCACCTAGCAGGGCCCAGGGTGCGGCCTGGAGGCTTCGAGGCCACAGATAGAGACGCAGCGTATTCCCAAGTCCTCCCTGCTGCCCGGCCTGGGGACAGGTCCCACCCGGCAGAGTCAGACGGGGGGGGGGGGGGGGGCGGCTGGCAAAGGGAGGTCTTTCTCTTCAGGGCCCCAGAAGGCACCAGGGGCCTCGGAACCACCTCCTTCCCGATGCCTCCAGCCCGTGGTTCTCAGAGAAGTTTAAAAAGAGAAACACTGCAAGGGGGGATCCGGGAGCCAGGGAGAGTCCCAGGCACCGCATGTGAACATCCACTCTGGGCCTGACCTGGGCCTGGGGTCGCCACCACGGACCACAGGTCATTTCTATCTGTATCTGTACCTCCCTCGACCTCCACGTCCCTCCCCCACGGTGCCTGCCTCCGCAGTGCTCGTCCGCCTCCGTCTGTCCCTGTAACTCAGTCTGCACCTGCTGCCACCTGCCAAGGTTCAGGCAGGGACAGGTGCATCTATGTCGTCACGCACCCTGCACTGTACCCGCCGGCAGCCGCCGCCATGTCCCCTCCCCCCCCCCCCCCCCCCCCCCGCCCCCATCATACGCCCCCCCCTCCCCCGGCTTTCTTCATGTCCCCCCCGCCCCCACCATACCCCTGCCCCCCGACCCCCACTGTACTCCTGCCCCCTACCGTCTCCATGTACCCCCCGCCCCCACTGTACCCCTGCTACCCCACCCCCACAGCTCCCTCCACCCCCACCGCGCCCTCCCGCCCCCACCGTACCCCTGCCCTCTTCCCCCCCCACTGTCTCCACCTCCCCCCGCCCCCACCGTACCCCTGCTACCCCACCCCCACAGCTCCCTCCGCCCCCACCGCGCCCTCCCGCCCCCACCGTACCCCTGCCCTCTTCCCCCCCCACTGTCTCCACCTCCCCCCGCCCCCACCGTACCCCTGCTACCCCACCCCCACAGCTCCCTCCACCCCCACCGCACCCTCCCGCCCCCATCGTACCCCTGCCCCCCCACCGCTTCCCCCCCCCCCCCCCCCCCCCCCGTCCCCCTGCCTCCCCCGCCGTCTCCATGTCCCCCCGCCCCCACCGTACCCCTGCCTTCTTCCCCCCCCACTGTCTCCACGTCCCCCCGCCCCCACCGTACCCCTGCCCCCGACCGCCTCTGCGTCCATCTCTCCCGCCTGTGGTTGGGCTGAGGTACCTGTACTGACTAGATTTGAGTCAGGTTCCCGCTGATTTGATATTTCCAGGAGATAATAAATTTTGTACAAAAAAACCCTATCACCTCATTTCTACATAGATGGTCTTGCCACTCTGTGTAAACGGCCAGGAACCCCACGGCCACCAATACGGGTGGCAACCCGAACGGGCGGTGTTTTTCCCATTCTGCGTTCGGATTTTCCCTCTATGAATTAATAACTTTCCTATGGGGCTTCTGAAAACATGAGACACACACCACATGTCATACATACTATTTTGCTGTTACTTTTGATCTCCCAGCCCCTCCGAAGAGCCCGGGCTCCTACAGAGACGCGTGCCTGTGATCCAAAGGACAGGATGCACTGGTGCCTGGACCCCTTCGGCTGGGCTGTTGGCAGTGAACCGGGGAAGAGGGCGGTGCCTGCCCAGTAAAGGCGGCATTGAAATAGGTCACACTTGCCACGGGTCACCGACCCCCTCGTGGTCTTACAATATTCCTTTCTCCCCCAGCTGCTGAGGCCCTAGGGAAGCGTATCCACGGGCACGCCTCGGAGGGAAAGGCCGGCCGCCGTCTCCTGCCTGCGGTGGCTGAGTGCAAAGGTCATACTGAGCCCAAGAGAACAGGACCCCACTTTCAATTCCAGCTGTGCCTCTCCCAGCCCCGTGGCCTTGGGCACGCGGCCTCCGCTCTCGGTGCGCCACAAGGACTCCTGGTCCTGAAGCGGTCACGGGCCAGAGGAGAGACAGGCTGTAGGTGGCAGTCGTGGGGAGGGGCGAGGTGACCGTGAGGGCCGGGAAAGCAGAGCAGCAGAGGCTACCTGGGGGAGGTGCGGGAGGACGGCTCCTTGTAACAAAGAAACAGCCGCGGCCTTTCTGGTCACACTCCTGAACATCCCCGTCCCCGCCTCGTGATGGCCTTCCTTCGCACCCACACTAACTATCCCTCTGAGAACAGAGGTCGCAGCCCAGGGTTCAGAGCGATCAGCCCCCACGGGGCCCACCGCGACCACGGAATCCTGGTCCCCACCCGGGAGAAGTCGATCCCAGACAGAGGCGTTGGGTACCGTTGCCGAGCCCCGCGAGGCCTGGCTTCGGCCTCCCAAAACTTTTTCCCTGGTAAGACCCCCTGGTTCGAGCTGCACACACATCGTGTGTTTTGATGGACACGCAGAGCTCAAGGGCCAGAGACAGCCTAGAGGCCGTCCCCTCACTTCTGATGGCTCTGCCTGTGAGATGGGACCACGAGGGATGGAGCGAGGACATGCTCAGTGACTTGGGCCACACATCCGTCTTGGGTCCACAACTGGGAATCTGATTTCAGGCTCCTGAGGCACCGTGCTCGCTGCTGGAACCCACGCCTCCTTCCGGGGAGATCAGGGGTGACTGTTCCCACAGTGTAATTACAGTGGAAATTAAGAAAATCACTAACCCTGCTGTCAGGTGCGTAATTAATTTGAGAAACTTAATTGTGTCTTAGCGGGGGAGGATCTCCCTGGTCGGGACGTATGTTAAGAGAGAGGAAGAAGGGAAGATACGCTTCCCGATTCCTTCCGTCTCCAGGCACCGGGATGTTGTAAGAAGGGTCTTTGTCCCCCACTCTAGGTGGGTGTGGAGAACGCTCCTGCCCTGGGTGCGTTCTTGGGGCAGCAAAGTGGCTCATTTTCAGCCTGGCCACCAGGGCCAGCCCGGTGCCTTCACCACGCAGCATGCCGCACGCAAACCTCGCTCCCTGGGCGCTCTCAGCGTCGCCTCCTTCAGCAGACAGGGCTACCAGCTTGGAGGGAACCAGATGGTCACAAATGACCATCACGTCGTCACGGAGGCGTTGCTCCTTTTATCCCCCAGGAAAGATTAAGACCAGGACGATGAAGGGGAACAGTAACTAAGGAATCAGGACGGAGCCCGGCAAAGGTGCCCCGTGCCGTGTCGGGCCCGTGAGGCGTCAGGGTCAGGCTGCGGGAACCCTGGTGGGGACACTGCGTGAGATCAGGTGGCACCTGTGAAGTCTGGAGCAGTGGGTGGTCCGGAGGGAAGGACACCCACGGTCTCCTGGAGGAGGCGGGGCTCCCTGCTGAGTGCATGGGGAAGAGGGTGGTCTCTAGACTAAGCTGACCGAGTTCAGGGCAAGACCAAAGCCCCAGACCAACGGCACGAGTGAGGCCAGATGGGCCCTGAGGGTTTGCTGTAGGGTTTCCTTCCGCCCAGGCTGCCCCAGGTCACTTCTGCTCCAGCCTCAACAGAGGCCCTTGGTGGTACGTGGGAGGTGGTGGGGTCCTCCCCCCTCTTCTCCATCGCTGCCCCCCCATCACCTGGGTCTTTCCTGAGTTACCTACTGAGACAAGCAAGGACCCCCACATGGCCCGGATGTCCTTCTTTCCTAGGGATCCCCCGGACGTGCCTCCCACCAGTCCGAGGCGGGGTCCCCAGAAGTGGACGAGGAGGAGGGAGTGGGAAGCTTCCTTGCAAGGTGATCCCAGGAGGCCTCTGCAGAAAAGCAGGGAGGTGGGGTGCGGGCAAGAGTGGTCAGGAGGAGTCAGGGCTGCGTCCAAGGGGCTCGGCCCTGCGGGGTCCCTGAGGTGACACAGCGCCCCCGGAGGCTGGGGCAGGGAGGCCTCTCAGGCCTCACCCCGGCACCCAGGTTGCCATGCTGTACTCCAGGGATGCCGCAGGGCAAGGCCCGGGGTCTGAGCGCGTCGTCCCCGCTCCCAGCTCCTGTGGCTGCTCTGAGTTGATCAAGGCGGGGAGCGCGATGTGAACTCAGGCCCCGCTGCATCCCAGACACCACACTCTGTCCACGTTACGGCATTTCCTGCCCACGGTGACCGTGGAGGCCACTCTCCTTTTCGAGACGAGGGAAGGAGGCTCAGAAACCAGCCGGGCAGCCGGCGCTCTGCGCACCACCGCCCCCCTCAGGCCAGGGTCCCCTGGGGGCAAGGCTCCGTCCCGGCCACCGGCCACGGGCCACCGTTAGGCGGGAAGTGAGGCATGTCCCCCGCAGCTCCGTCTGCCGGCAGGGGAGGGGTGGGACCGCTGCTCCGTGGCTCCCAATTTCGGCACTGACTCACAGAGCCCGGCAGGGGACAGGACACCTGGTCGGCATGGGAGAGCTGGCAGGGAGCCCCCGGCCTCCAGGTCCGTGACCCCAGACACATGCACCTGCCCCCACCCGGCGGAAGCGCAGCCATCTGAAGTGGGGACAGAGGGGCCCGAACCGCAGCCGGGTGGAACCATGGCAGATGAAGCCCAGCGGAAAATCCTCCTTAAAACTGCCCCTCCCCTGCGCACTTACCTGCCCTTTTCTCAAAGTCCCTGGCGGTCCTCGTTTCTGTATTTCACAGCAATACATTTTCCGGGAAGAACGTGGGATGGGGTCTTGGACCCGGCTGCCCCACTAGGCCATGACCTGGGCAAGTCGCTTCCTCAGTTTCCCCATCTGTGCAGGGGGGTCAAGGAGGCTCCCCAGTGAGGGCCCAGCACAGAGCAGGTGCTCACATTTGGCAGAGACGATGATCATAACCAGTGGAGAAATCCCTGCTATGGGGTTCTTTGGAGCTAGGACTTTTACGACCCTTGGCTGGGACCCAGCCACGCGATGGGTCTCCGAGGGGTCGGTGCTGCTGAGGACACAGGACAGCCTTGTCCTTCACTCGGGGTGTTGCCCGGGCCTGGCAAAGGTCGGAGCCTGGTGAGCCTCTGTCTCCTCGTCTGATAGTAATAGCTATCCCAGAGGGCCATGGGGAAGGGCTTGGACCTGGTGCGAGGCACACAGTGGGCCTTCCTTCATTGCCTTATCTCCATTCCTTAACATACCCACAGACCAAAGGAAAAGGGCACGGGTGGAGACGGGGGGGGGGGGGGGGGAGACAGTGGAGTGTGGGGCCCTCAAGCCCGAGGCCTCTGCCACTGAAACCAGCCATACAGCCCTCCTATCTCTCTTTACCACTCTGACCCTCAGTGTCTTCTTCTGCAGAATGGCCAATATCCACTCACAGCATTGCTGTTTAGAGTAAACCAGGTCCCACATAGGACGATAAGCACCCCAGCCCGGTTTCATCCTACTGTGTGCAGCCATCATACAAACCACACTGTAATTTTGCCCTCCTACTGTGTGCAGGCATCGTACAAACCACACTGTAGAGCCCGGCGTGGTGTGGAGAGGCAGCTCCGGCCCCCCCGGATGGAGCTGAGCTGTGTCCCCACCCCTGGTCAGCAGGTGCGGCTCCCCAGTGGCCCCTTCCACTCACGCCTCGCTCCCTTCTGGAGCCGCGGCCTCTCTTCAAACGTGGCCCATGAATAATGGATCCCTGTTACAAATTTAGAAAACGTCCTTGCGCCCCACAACTTGGCCTTTTTCTTTATTTTTATCATGCTGGTTTATGAGAAAACTAATCCCCTGAAAACACATTTTGCCCTCAACCGATTTCCTGACAACTAAATTCAAGTTGCTAATTGTACAGCCTCCATGCAGAGTGTCACTGGCTCGTCGCCCTGAGTGGGGGTTCAGGGAAGGGGTTGAGGGCCCCGGGAGCTTTCCAGAAAGTTCCAGTTCCTGGAGGTCGGGTGGTGTGATGGGAAGAGGCCTTGGAGTCAGACCCAGGTGGGGACCCTCCCTCCCCTGCTCCCCGGCAGCCCAGGCCCTTGTCTCCTTCTCTTCAGGTCCTTCATCCGAGCAACAGGGTGGACATTCTCGGCAGCACCCTGGAGAGTTCCGTGACGTGCGCATACACGGAGGAGTAGCGATGTCAGCACAAAGTGGACCCCATTGCTTCTGCCCCCCCTTCTCTTCCTGCAATGACAAGGGAAAGGCACCAGAAGAACCTTCCAGAACACTCTCCGGAAAGCTCCAAATTCCCTCCCCTGTCCACTCACTCTGGGACTTCGGCTCTGACCATACCCCACAAAGTCTGGGCCCGCTCCCTCTGTGGCCTCAGAGTCTGGGCCCGCTCCCTCTGTGGCCTCAGAGTCTGGGCCCGCTCCCTCTGTGGCCGCACCTGACGCCTCCCTCCATCCGCGGGTCCCTGTTTCCTCCCTCACTCATGCAATGTCCCCGACACCTGGTGCTGCCAGGCCCAGGCAGGTGCTAAGGACACAGAAAAGGACAGACATGAAATGCCCAGTGAACAAGAAGGTGCCCAGAAAGTCGCAAAGCCCTGAGCCAGAGGGACACCAACCAGCCCCCGTGGCTCCTCTCTCCCACCTCAAGCCCCACCCCCACTGACCCTTCATTAACGTAGGCCCTAGCCCGGCTCTTGTCCTGGCTGAGCACGAGATTACACGGGTCCATGGCGCTCTGCAAGGTCAGGTGCTCTGGGTCAGTTCCCCACCCCCACCCCCCACCCGCAGACGGCCACCCACCTAGGCTCCCAGATTCTCCAGAACTAAGCCTGGCCTCTTGCCTCACCACGAGGGGCCCCACAGGAGAGCTCGTGGCCAGTGCTCAGGGCCGCTTCTGGCCTGGACGCTTTCCCCGGGGCAGCCCAGCAAATCGGGGCAACGCTCAGTTCAGAACCCTGGACCTCACAACAGCCGTCTGGGTGAGGGTGGCTGTTCCCATTTAACGGATGAGGAAACTGAGGCCCAGAGAAAGTGGGGGAGCTGCCAAAGCGCCCATTTTAGAGATGACAAAACTGAGTCTCGGGGAAGTGAAGTCCCGAGAAGCTGGTCCCGAGAAGCTTTGGGGCCTGAATCGAAGCAAGTCTGAGGAGAGTCCCAGCAGGCTCTGCCTGGTCCAGAGCCTCATCCGGGGCAAGCAAGGTCACGGTGCTGAGGCTGGGCTTCGGATGCAAGAGCCCACGGTCTGCACGCCAGCCTCCATTTCAAGACCAATGGGTCTGGCTCTCTTTCCTCACCCCTTCCTATCCAGCCCAGCACAGCTCAAGAGCCCAGCAGCAAATCCTGTATCAACCACTGCTCTCCTCTCCCTGCCTCTGAGCAAACCCAAACCCGGGGACCCGAGCTGCAACCAGCAGCACCCGCAAAGCACAGTTGACCTTCACCTCAACGTGAAAGGGGATGAGCTGGACCCCAGAGCCCCGGGCCCAAAGCCTCCACGCCGTGCTGCCGAAGTAGGTCCCTTCAGTCGGCCAGTGCACTCAGATAGATGCAGCCTAAGGAAACCGTCCCGAAAAGAACAGCGAGGCCCGTGGTCCGAAGCCGTCCATTGCTATGCACCGAACACTTGTGTCCCCTCAGGTTCGCACGCTGTAGCCCTGACCCCCGGGGTGACTGAAGGTTAGGAGGCGGGGCCTTTGGGAGGTGATAGGGTTAGAGGGGATCACGAGGGTGGGACCCCTCACTGGCATCGGTGGCAGCTTGCTTCCCCTTCCCCTCTCTTGGCCACGTGAGCGCACGGCCAGGGGGTGGCCGTCTGCAAGCCAGGAGGAGGGCCCTCACCAGAACCCACCGGACGGCACCCTGACCTTGGACGGCACCCTGACCTTGGACGTCCGGCCCCCAGAACAGTGAGTGAAGAACTAACTGCCTGTCGCTTTAGCCTCCGGTCTGTGTCGTTCTGACAGCCGCTGACACTAAGGGCTCACCGTAGGATAGTCGAAAGGAGCAAGAAAATGGAAACAACTCCAATGTGAAACGTCGGGGCGGGGAACTAGCTGGGCGGGTTCGCGGGCCGGGCCGCTCAGAGTGGGGTCGGTGAGGCCTGTCATCGCACGGAGAGCAGAGCCACCAAAGAAGCAGGACTCGAAAGTCCAGCCGGACGGCCGAGGATCCCAGCTACAGAAATGACTCGTGGGCACACCTGTGCATGGGGACACAGACGTGCGCATGTTGGTGGGGACTGGAGGTAAACACCAAGCGCTAACGGAAAGGGCTCGTGCCCCGTGGGAATGCACGTTACGCTTCACGGAGGGAACTATTTAAATTTCACACAAGGGGCCTGTGTCACTATTAAAAGGATAGAAAAGAAGTTTGTTTTTTTTTTTTAAAGAAGCTGCTTGGCCAGACTCACCCGACGGGGCAGTAACGTCTTCTGTGCTTGTATCCACTCCCCAAACACCGTCCGTGTGCGCCCCACCCGCCTGCCTGGGAAGGCTCTCTCCGGGAGCACACGACACCCCCACAAGTGCAGCTCAGGGCCCCTCCTCAGGCCTGGAGTGCAGGGAGGGGTTCATCAGGCCACCTTGTCAGAGCTTTATCCTGTCTCACCGCTTTATCTTCCAGCTGGAGAACCTTCCAGGTACTTTTTTTCGGCCATTTCCTTCAGGCGTGCTTGGGAGGGACCAGCCTCCCCGGGTTAGAGGCAAGGAAGGACTCAGGAGTTACGGTTGCACAGACCCAGAGGCACCCGGGGCAGGGCTAGCAGAAAGCAGGGCCCGGGCCCCCCTCTGACAGCCCGATTCCCTGCCATGTGCAGCTGCTTCCACGGAGGCCGCAAGGCTAAGGGAGGCAGGGGACCCCACGCTCACCATATGTGGCCCGGAGCGCCACGCTCACAGGTCCTGGGCGGTCCCTGCTCTGGGCCTGCCCACCACGAAGGAGCTGCCCCTGACCTTCGGGAGCCCCGAGCCAGCCCTGCCTCCCCAGGTCACCCCGCCCTCACGGACAAACAGGGTAATGGCAGTAGGGTCGCCTGAAACGGGGGTGGTGAGAGCCGATGTGTGCTGTGCAGAAGGGCTCGGAGGAGGGAGCATGCGGCCTGCGGGCTTAATAAATGTCTAACAGACCCCAGCTGTTACTGTCACCCCCTCCTTTTGCAGATGCGAGCATGGAGGCTCAGAGAGGGTGTGATGTGCCCACGGTCACACAGCATCGGGAAGAGTCAAACGCAGATGGAGCTTAATCAGGGCGGTCCCTCTGCATTATCCAGTCGGCGAGCATGCAGTGAGCACCTACTGTATGCCACCCCCTGTGCTGTGGTATCTGGGATGCCAGCGTGAGAGCTATAGCTGTTGCACCTGCCCTCGGGGTGGGGGTGGGGCGTGCTCGCTCAGTGCAGGAAGCTCTGTGACCCCGTGCAGAACTGCCGTGAGAGCAGAGGTGAGGGTGCCCCACCCCGACACAGCTTCAGGGCCCCCCGGGGCCACAGAGAGCCTCTGGGGAATGCAGTATCTACACAGAAGACTGGAGCATGAGTACAAGTTACTCAAGTAAGAGGATGCAGGGAACAGCATGTGCCAAAGCCTGGAAGGGAAGGCAAGTGCCGTGTGCTCAGAGGATTTCAAGGAGGTTCAGAGTGGGGAGAACTCAGAACTGGGGGGTAGAGAGGGAGGAAACGGCTAGCGAGCTTGCAGGGAGGGATCTGGTTTATACCCCCAGGAGGGCCAAGGGAAACCAGTGAGAGCGTTCCGGGTCAGAACAGCAGCACGGTTAGGATGGACTGAAGAGGCAGGATGGGCAGCGGGGACGCCGGTGAGAACAAGGCCAGCAACCTGTCCCCATGTCACTGGATCCCCCTGACCGAGGCGGGGCGCACTGGGTACGGAAGGAAGCCAGGCTCTGAGCCGGGTTCTCCCAGCTGCCGTGGCCTCTGAGGCTGGTCCCCCCACCAGTGGCGATCCTGAGCCACCAACACAGCCCGTTTAAAAGCCCAGCGTGGGGAGTGCTCCTGTGAGCGAGCTCCGTGGCCCCCTTGGGGGGCAGCCCTGGGCCCTGCCGGTCCCACAAGGAGAGCTGAGTGAAGCCTCACGCCTACACGGGGCTGGCTCTGCCATGCTGGCCAGAGGGACGCATTCTGGGGGCGCCACCCGGCCCCGAACAGAGTCTGGATCCCCACACAGTCAGGAGGCAAAGAGTCCACGAAGAGAAGAGACCAGAAGGAAAATCAATAAGCCAGCGTGGAGGCCCCTGGATCTTCCCACAGAGTTCACTGCTGGAGGGCAGCCCTTCCCGGCCACAGCTCACCGCTCCCCTCCACTTGAAACCCCTCGCAACACTGCCTGTGCCGTCGACTCACCCGGCGGCCGGCCCTTCCCAGAGCCCCAGAACCCCTTCCCGAGCACCCCGAAAACAGGAACCATTAACTCACAAGCGTTTGCCCGATGAAGAGGGTGCTTGACCGGGGTTTGAGCAGGCATTTGTGTTTTCCAGAACACCTATGTCTGGGACATTGGAAATGGAGGGGTCAGGGGCGCCGGGGAGATGGGGTGCTCAGTGGGTTAAGCATCTGACTTGGGCTCAGGTCACCATCTCACATCGCAGTTGGTTAGTTCGAGCCCCGCGTCAGGCTCTGTGCTGACAGCTTGGAGCCTGGAGCCTGCTTTGGATTCTGTCTCCCTCTCTCTCTACCCCTCCCTCGCTCTCTCTCTCTCTCTCTCTCCCTCTCCCTCTCTCAAAAAATAAACATAAAAAGAAAGAGATGGAGGGTTCACCCAAATTCTGTGCATTTATTTTTAATTCAGAGACCTGGATTTTCATACACAGACGGCATTTTCAAACCTGAAATAACACACTTCCTATTGCCTTGTTGGCCTGGAATACCGGCTGGGGATCATTTAAAACACCAACATCGGGGCATCTGGGTGGCCTAGTCATTTAAACATCCGACTCTTGACTTAGTCTCAGGTCACGATCTTACGGTTCGTGGGTTCAAGCCCCGAGCCAGGTTCTGCACACTGACAGCACAGAGCCTGCTTGGGATCCTCTCTCCCTCTCTCTCTGCCCTCCCCCGCTTCCTCTGTATATCTCTCTCAAAAGAGATAAACAATAAAAAACTAAAGGAAAAAAAAGAAGTTAAAAAATAAAAATAAAACACCAGCACCAACCACAGGACATCTCTGTGGTCCAGGAGGCCAGCGACACATTGTGTGGATTATTTATCACCAAGGGGAAGGTGCTGTTTTGAGAAAGGATTCAACACACTTTTGAGACATTTCAAACCCGTAACACTGCCTGGACAGCAGCAAGGCTCGCCTGCCAAGCCCCCCGGAGGCGAGGCGGGGAGCAGCTAGTGGTTTCGAGAAGGCAGCAGGGATTCTGCAGGCAGAAGTCACGAAGTCCATGTAGGGTGGCATAGTGAGAGGGCGCAGGGAATTCAGGGAGGCGCTCAGAGGTGACCCCGGGCAACCCGCCCAGGCCGCCGCCCTCCCCGACAGCTGCAGGAGAGAGTGTGGAACAGAGAGCGATCCAGAAAAAGTGCTCCCGGCTCCAACGTTTCAGGAGGCGGGGGCTCCCTCTCACTGTCTGCGCTTATCTGGTTCGCACCCGTGTCTCCAGCTGGACCGTCAGTCCCCGGAGGTGCCCCCAGCCCCGGATGGCAGCCAGGGTGCCCGAGATGCTTGCTGAAGGGACCAGTAAAAAGTGTAGGAGCACAGGAAAGGAGCCACATCAGAGGGCACAAGGCGGGCTGATCCGCACAGGAAGCTTTCGGCAGCGAATTCTGTGCTCATTCCTGAAACAGCTTTACAAACGAATGTGATACTGTGATTTATGTTAAAAAAGAATGGACATTTGGGTTTTGTCCCATTTCTGGCACAGAGCTCCAAAATCCCCAGAAATCCCTGAAGTGTCTTTTGTTATGTTCATGAGGCGACCCTGGGAAAGCGCCCCCCCACCCCAGGGTCGCGGAAAGGGGGGGGGCAGTGGAGTCGACTAGGTGAGGAGGTCAGACCCACCAGACGTCCAGGAAGGGGAGACACAGTGGAGACTGAGTTGAGTCGTTTAATCAGTTGTGCCTACGTAATAAAGCCTCCAGAAAACTCCAAGGATGGGCCAGGTCAGAGGGTGTCCGGCTCGGTGAACCTGGAGGTGCAGGGGGCAGGTTCCTGGAGAGAGCGGGGAAGCCCCACCACTCCTCCCGGACCTGCCCTGTGCGTCTCTCCCGTCTGGCCTTTCCCCAGTTCCAGCCTATTATCATAAGCCAGTAAGGAAGGAAGGAAGTAAAATGTTGCTCTGAGTTCCGTGAGCCACCCCAGTAAATGAGGGGACCCGGGGACGGATGATCGGAACCTTCAGTCCAGAGCTGGTAGGTCAGAAGCACAAAGTGACAGCCTGGCCTGAGCCCTTTCCCTGCAGGGCGTTCTGATGCTCTCCGCAGGGAGACGGGGTCGGAATCGAGTTAATCTGGAGGACACCCAGCTGGCACGGAGAATCGTGTGGTGTGGAGAAGGGACCCACACGCCGGATTTGGTATCACGATCCTAACTAACGTAAGGTCTCCCTTCCGGTGCCCGGGGGACTGGAGAACAGGTGCACTCCGCACTGATTATGCCCCTGAGGCTTCGCCATCGGGCGGCCAGGTGACACGTGTGCCTTGCCTCAGCTCTGCCGCTTTTGTCCCTTCCCCACACCGAGCCTCGGTTTCCTCATCTGTAGAGGAAGGAGCCGTTCCTGTCCTGGTGAGTCGCAGGGGCTCACCCGTGGGGACCGGGGCCGGGAAGTCTGGCAAAGTGCAAAGAGGAAGGGGTTTCCGGGAACACTGGGCGGAGGGTCTCCAGGGGGCAAGGACTGTACCCCGAGTAGGGCTGGGGGGCCATGCGGGCGGGGGGGGGGCTTCTACACCATAGGGGGCAGGGCGGGGCACAAAGCAGGACCCAGGAGGACACCTGCTCCTTCTTCTGGCCCGATTCCTCAAACTATGAGGCCAAAGCTGGCCGCGGGCCCCACTCAGGACCCCATGACCCACTTCGGATCCCTGCCTTTGCCAGCGGTGGGAGCCCTCTCAAAGACCACAGAGCTGTGGTACCACTGAGGGTCCTGGTGAGCTCTGGGGACCGCAGACACTCCCTGGGGGACGGCAAACCGGACTCTCAGCTGCAGAGGGCGGCCGGCCCACACACGGCCCCCCCCCCACCCCGGCCCCTCCTGCGTCGGCGGCCAATCACCACACCGGGGGCTGCGGGGACCGTCTTGATCTCAGAACACAGAGTCCAAGAACCAGAAGATCTGAACCATCTTAAATGCCAGACCCGCGGACTGTCCCCCCGCTAAACCGCCAGAGGCAGCCACGGGAAGGAAGCACTCTGCTTGCTGATGAGAGAGCCGCCCTGCCCTGGATTTCTTTCTCCTTTGTCCCTGGCTGGAATCGGGCTGTGCCTGATGTCTACAAAGAGAAATTTTCATAGAATCACGGCAAGCCTGGGAAATAATACCTTTCGCTGTGACCCCTAATTAAGGTGCGGAGAGCCCACCGCCCAACCCCGGTGCTGTAGCTGCTGGGGCTTAATTGAGAGAAAGAGACACAAAGAGGCGGATGGCCAGGCCACACGCACGCCTGGGGGTGGTGCTGAGCCCCCTCCCAGGTGGCCCCGGGCACCGGTCCTGCTCGCCGTGGGAGTCTAGAGGAAGCCTGCATTAGCACGCAGTGTCCCTGCGGGCCGGTAATCCCCGGCAGCGGGCAGCCCAGCGGCCGGCTGACTACAGCTTGGCGTTCCCAGCACAGGCAACGAGAGAGAATGTTAACAGCTTCGTTTCCATAATTCTCCGTGCAATTTAGAGCGTATCCAGCAAGCACCACTCGGGCGCTGATGCTGGAGGGGATTCTCAGGGCAGTCTGGACTGGGGGGGACGGGGGATGGGCAGGGGTCCCAGGCTCCGGACTGTGCCCTGTGGCTCCCCGCTGTGGGTCCCGGCGAGGCCCCGCCCCTTCCCCCGTGAGGTGGGGACAGCTGGGCCCGCAGCTGAAGGTCCTTCTGGTGACTGAGTGAGCACTGGAACACAGGGGAGAGCCTCAAGCTGTTCTCCAGAGAAGCTTCTGCGGCTGCTGCAGGGAGAGGTGGTGCGGGGGCCGGGGGTGGGGCGTGGCCGGGCTCACGGAGGGGCTTCGTGCCCTCCAGCCTGGCCCTCGGGGAAGCGGGAGACTGGGGTGTGCCGGGTACCTGCCACCCAGCCCCTTCCTTTGGGGTTTGTAGCAGATTACATAGTGACCCTCTGAAGGGCGTGTCCACATCCGAACCCCGGGAACCCACGAGTGCAAACTATCTGGGGAAAAGGTCTTGGCAGACGGAAGTGAAGCGTCCCGCATCGTCCGTGGGCCTCGGATCCCGAGACAAGTGTCCTTGTAAGAGACAAAAGAGGGGACACCGGCAGACACGGGGAGAAGGCCGTGCGACGGCAGAGCAGCGACAGAGGGCCAGGGGAGCAAGGCCAGGGGCGCCTGGGGCCCCGGAAGCTGCAAGAAACCAGGAAGGAGCCCTGCTGGGGCCTCAGGAGGGGGCGTGGCCTGAAATCCCTCGATTTCTGACTTCTGGCCTCCAGACTGTGACACACGGAATGAACTGTTTTAAGCCCCCCAGTTTGTGGTAACGTTTAGGGCAGCCCCAGGCCGGGGACACGGGGCTCAAGTCGGCGGGGGCTTCTGGCTGGGCCGGGAGGGACAGAGGGCGAAGTGGCAGAGCTGAAGCCCAGCCCCAGTGCCCCTGCGACAGAGAAGCAGAGGGGGCAGCCTCCCGGCCCTGGACGGGGCCGACGCAGGCGCTCCGAAGCCGCGTGGATCCCTGGAGACCGAGGCCGTAGGCAGCCTGTGGAGGGGTGGGGGTGCTGAGCGCCAGGAAACACCGTGGGGGTGCCCGCAGGGGTCAGGCAGGCCTCTCAGAGGAGTCTGTGCCCACAGGGAGGCGGAGAGGGGGGCGAGGGGGAGAGGGGAGACAGGTCCAGCCCAGGGACCCAAGCTCGCCCCGCAGGACTTTCTACTCTTGGGGTTCAGGAGCACGCCCGACGTCCCATAACGAACCTCATCTTGCTTCAGCCAACCTGTGGCAGCTCCCGTGTTGAAACCTGCAGAGTTGCAAACTAGGACACGAGCCCGGCTGCGTGATTCACACTGGGCTCTGCGTGCTCCCCAACGCTTCCCAACCGTGCGCAGGAGAGAGGCGGGAGGGGTGCGGGTCGGGAAGGCGGCATTCTGGTGTGGCCAGGACCTCAGGGCGGGGGTGGGTCTGCCTGCCTCCCGACCCCCGGTCCTCGGCATTCTAGGCGTCGGTCCTGCTTGTCACGTGATTCCCCGTGGTCCCTCCCCTGGGCCCCCGTGCCAGGACAGGCAAGGCCACTCGGGGCTCCTTCCCCCCCTCGCTCCGCAGGGATGAGCACCCACGAGCCCAGGGCTCTCTCTCACACCCTCCCCTCCTTGGCCCAGATCTCGGTGCCCCTGAGCTGAACCGCTGCCCCCTCCCTGAGCCCCTGATGCCCACACCCTTCCACCCTTCCAGCTGGGGCTGCCCACCTGACCACCCCTGTGCTCCCAGCTCGAACACTCTCCCTCCACACCAGGATCAACTCCAGCTCCCTAGCCTGGAATGCAGGTCTCTCCTAACATGACCCGAACCTGACTTTCAGGCCTCAGCTCCTACGGCCGGCACCTCCACACCCAAACAACAGACCGACAGCCTCAACACCCACTGGCCCCATATTCCTAGCCTCCGCATCCTTACCCACGTTTTGGCTCCTGTCTCCAAAGACCGTAGCTTCCGTGTTGGCCCGGAGAACTCCTGCACATCCTCCAAAACCCTTCCCAAATGTCGCTTCCTCCACGCGGCTCTCTCTGAGGCTCCCTAGCACGTGAGCCCAGACAATAGTTATTGTTATTATGTCTGTCCTACATCTTACCATAAAGCACAGCGACATTGCGTGATTTGTCAACGTCCCCTCAGCAGGCTGTGGACCCCTGGGGAGCAGAGGGTAAGTCTCTTGTCCGTGTCAGGGTTTCCGGGCCTCAGAGGCCCTGGAATGTGGGAGGAGCCCCAAAAGTGTCGTCTGAACTAAATGAAATTACTCCGTGTGCTCCTGCCCACACGGATAACTGTTTTGTTATCCCCGGGCTGGCTCTGAATTAGCTAATATAATCACTGCCTCAGCCCCCAACCCCCAGGACTCCGGGAAAGCAGCCGGGGGAGGAAGAGAAGATAAGGCCCAAAGCCCACAGCCTGGGTCCAGCACACCTTTCCCGGGAAGGTCTGTGCCCAGGGCAGAGCACTGGTTTGGGGGGCACCTCCCTGCCCACCACCCCCCTCCCCCCGAATCTGCTTCACCCCTGGTGGTAGTTTACCAGCTGCCCCTCCACTAACCCCCCCCGCCCAGGCACCGTGTGATAGGCTTACACGGCCAAGGCGATGGGTGTCTTGATGCAGCGACATGATGCAGATCAGACCCAGTCCCCAAGGATATCAAACACTGGGTTCCAAGCAAGCCGACCCATGTCTGAGCCGCCCTCACAGAGGCAGGGTGCCGGCTGGACTGCCAGGAGGGTGGTACGGCGCTCACCACATGACGCGACTGCGACCCTGTGACCCTGTAAGCCACTTGCACGCGGCCCCGTCCCAGCGCCCACGCAGGTGCACTGTGCAAATTCTCAGCGGGCCAACGCCATGGCTTCCCGACAATGACGGGGTTGTGGGGGCCGATGGGGAGTGGGTGTCATTGAGGAAGACTGGGCCCGGTGGACCTCACTGTCCGCCCTCACACCTGGATCGGGGGCCTGGCACCGGGGGACGGTCTTGGCTCACTGGCCCACCGTCAGGAGGAGGCTGAGTTTCCAGAAGTGGAGGGTCCAGGGAGGAGGGTTCAGGGAGGGTCCAGGGAGGGTCCAGGGGAGGGTCTGGGGGTGCTCCAGGTCGGGGGGCCCAGGGAGGATCCAGGGGAGGGTCCAGGGAGGAGGGTCCAGGGAGGGTCCAGGGAGGAGGGTCCAGGGAGGGTCCGGGAAGGGTCCGGGGAGGGTCCAAGGCGGGTCCAGGGAGGAGGATCCGGGGAGGGTCCAGGGAGGAGGGTCCGGGGAGGGTCCAGGGAGGAAGGTCCAGGGAGGAGGGTCTGGGGAGGGTCCAGGGAGGAAGGTCCAGGGAGGAGGGTCCAGGGGGCGTCCAGGTAGGGTCCAGGGGAGGGGTCAAGGGGGGGCAGTCCTTGCCACCTCTTCCAGCTTCTGGGTGCTCCCTGGTTTGTAGACTCATGGGTCCAATCTGCCTGCATTGTCACATGGCCTCTTCCTCTCCGTCCCCTCTGTGACCCTCCTCCTCTTAACAAGGACAAGAGTCGCTGGAATGGAGCCCACCTCATCTGAATTACATCTGTAGACACCCATTTCCAAATATGGTCCCATTTCAGGGATGTTGTGTGGGTGTGAATCTGGGGGGATGCTGTTCACCCCAGCACAACAAGCAAAGTGCATTCTTAGCAGGGAAGGAGGTCTGCATGGCGGCTGGCGACTGAGGAAGGAGACACAGGAGGAATCCAACGAGACCCCTCTCTCGTGTGGCCGAATGACACCTGTCACCTGTGGCCTCTGGCTGACATGCTGTCTTTATCACGCAGAGCCTTCTTTTTTTGGACGGCCTCTAGTACTCCCCTGGGTCTCCCCGCAAGGCCTCCACCCTACTCTCCCACAAAGGCTTAAGTGTCCCAACAGCAATTACCCAACTACTGGGGCTCAGAAGGACCCCCCCTAAGGTTGCAGAAGATCCCCTGAGCTGTGGCCCAAAGTTAACTTCCAAATATTGAAACCTGGAGTCAGAATGCCTCTCCAGCGAGCTCGTGGGCAGGTCCTGACCAGGCAGGCTGGGATGATGGGCTGCCTCTCCCAGGCCCCCAGCCCTGGGCCCTCCAGGCCTTCCCTCTGCCCCTGACTCTGCTGACCCCCAGATCTCCCAGCTGACCTTCCGTGCTGCCCCAGCCCTCCCTGACCTCCCCCTAGGGTCCCTCAAGGCACCACTCACAGAACCCCACCCACCGCCCCACCTGCTCCCTCCCAGGACAGAGCGCACCCCTGCTGGTGGCCATGTTTGTGCCCTCAGCTCCCCTGCCACGCTGTGAGGCCCCCGGGGGCATGGGGGGGAGGCCCCCCTGCAATGAAGAACCCTGTGTGAATGAACTGTGCGCAGGTCAACGAGGGCTGTAGTCTTAGTTCCAGGGTGCGCTTTCCCTGCCACAGACGTCCTTAGGGAAGTTCACGTGGGGGCGTGGGGGGTAAAGAGGCTGGGGCTGTGGGGCTCAGGCTCGGCTCACAGGATTTCCTTGGGCAGGAACACACAGAAAAGCGTCTTAGGGGCTGTTCACGGGGGAGGGCGGTGGGCCCCCTGGATGGCAGAGAAAAGGGACAGGAAGCAGAAGCTGGAGAAAGCCCCCAGGACATTAGCACCTCTCACCTCACCGCTGGGGCCTCTGTCTTTTCAGTTCTTCTTCCAAAGAGCCCCACGAAGCACCTGTCTACCCAGAAACAACAGTGCCTCCATTAACGGAACATGGGAACTGGGGTCCAGCGGGGACGGGGGACTCTGGCCGCTCACGATCCGAATGCCCGACCTGACAAAGGCTCAGAGGGTCAGCCCGAGCCTCTGGGGCCGCGAGTTGGTCTTCTGATCCAGGGGCAGGTGGGAAGCCAGCCACACCGGCACGGTCAGTGCCTTCCCCACGGCTGGATCACCAGTGGAATCACAAGCGTGACAACGGCCACGCGTTTCTGAATGCCACCCTGCTAGGCCCCAGCGTCGGCGCCGGTCACACGCCGTCCCATTCTGTCAGCATACCCTCCTGCCAAATGGGTCGTCGCCCCACTTCAGCTGATGAGAAGAGAAGACACCGGCCACGCGCAACGCGGCATGTGGCCTCGGAGCTTGGTGTCCCAGCTGGGGAGCGTCTGGGTCGGACGTGGGATGGGGCTGCCGCTGCCTTGTGCCTCCCCTGGCACGTGCCTCGCGCCCGTTCCGTCTCCTGTCCCGCGATCATGGGGAGCGGGGCCCACGGAGCCCACGTGCTCCACGAGGGCACTCCCGTTCGTTAACCACACACTTATCAGGCACCCACAATCGGGAAGCCCCGAGCAAAGCGCTGGGGTGCAGCGGTGACCGGGACAGACCCGGACACCTCCACGCATGGAGAGGCCCCGACGGCGGCCTGCTGGGGGCCCGGCCCCGTGCTCTCACCGGGAGAGACGGGTGATGCGCATCAGACACGACGAGACTCCAGGGTTCAGAAGGCGGCCGGTGCCACGGAGGAGAAAGGTCTAAGAGTTATGGGCCCTGAGGCAGCTGGGGCTGGGATGAAGAGGGGGACCCGGAAGGCCCCCCCCAGAGGGGACGTTTCAACACACACTTCAAGGAGGGGGAGTAAATCAAACGGAACCGAGGGACGGGGCGCAGGCACCAAGAGGAAGCCATTCCTGAGGGCGTTTGTTGTTGTTGTCTTGAAAAGTTTACTTTTATTTATTTTGAGAGAGAGAGAGGGAGGGAGAGCGAGAGCAAGCAGGGAAGGGGCAGAGAGAGGGAGAGAGGGAATCCCAGGCAGGTTCGGCGCTGTCAGCACAGAGCCAGACGTGGGGCCCAAGCCCATGAACTGAGAGATCATGACCCAACCTGGAATCAAGAGTCAGACGCTTGATCGACGGAGCCACCAGGCGCCCAGCATCCCTGAGTTTGTAACCATTTCTTTCTGTTTGCTAATCCCACTCACCGCACCCTCACTACGCGGTATGAAAAACCGTGTGGCTGGGGATGGGGCTCTCACAGCCCAGGAAGAGGGACACGGGTCCCAGGGAGCCTCACTCTGAAGGCCTTGGGCTCTCTCCAAGCTCCAGAGCGTCTCATCCTGAGGCCGCATCTCGTACCCACACCCGAGACTTGTACCCAAATACGAGTCGTGCCTCAGACCCAGCCAGCTGAAACCCCTGCCCAGGGCCCGGAGGGGATCCTGAGGGTCGTTTCTACTCTGTCACGGTCACTGATAGTGGCAAGGCCTCAGGGCCGGGGCGTCGGAGCTCCAGCTATGTCCCTGGGTTCTGGGTGGCTAAAAAGGGACATTTTCGTGGGATCTTAGGGAATTTGGGGGCACCAAGAGAGCTCAGCAGTGCATTCCCCTGACTCAGATCTAAGACAGACTCTCAGAGCGGGCTCTTTGACAAAGACCTGTGCTTCCAGTAAGGAACACAGATGACAGGCAAACACCAGGATCAGGGAGGGACAAGGACACCAGGACAGTGGTGGCTCCCAGGCCCAAGGATCCAGAGCGTCGTTCCGATGAGGGATTTCAGATGTCGGGCCCTTGCCTGACTTTCTGTCCGAGCGGCATGAGAAGGGTTATGGCCAAGCTATTTTCCAAAGGCCTGGGCCACACCCTGAACCTCAGCCCCACTGTCTACACAGGGGCCAGGTATGTGTATGACCATGTGTGTGGGCATTTAGGGCCCTTTGTGACCTGATCTTATCTTGGGTTTCCAGCCTCATCCCATTGGGTTTCCTATCCTGTGATGCTACGATTTCCACCTACCAAGCTTCTAGAAAGTTCCATGGCATCCCCTAAAGCTTTGCATCTGCTGCTGCCTCTGCCTGGAGCACCTGTCACTCTAGTCCCACCTGACCCCGTGGGTTGGCCATTTTCTGGAGCTATCCCAGGCTGAGGCAAGCTCTCCCCGCCACGTACCTCCCTGACATATCCGTCCTGCATTGGACATATGGTCCCTTTCTCTATGTCAGTCACCCCACTGGCCTCTGGGCTGCTTGGGGACACACAGGTTCCCCTTGCATCTCGGCACCTCCAGCACATGAACGTCACCCCAGGCTGTAGACTGCTGACCCATCCCTCGCATTCCAGTTAGCGCACTCCTACGTGCTGATGTTTCACGGGCAGGACGTTTGTTCTGAGAGCCGTTTCCATGTTTACTCAGTAGCACTCACGCTCCTAACGACGTTCCTCTTTTTGATCCTTTGATATCGAAGAAGAATCAAAGTCCAGAACAAAGGCTGGCCAGCATCGCGAGCCTCAAGGTCTTAGTCTAGCAAATTCTGCCGCGTCCGGCTTACGAAGCCACACACGCCAGGGGCTCAGGCCAGTTCTGCGAAAGGAACCGACGAAGTAAAATACAGAACAGACAACACTGGTCTCGAGGATGGTTCTTCTCGTTAACACTCTGGCCCCACTCGGGAGTGGGTTCCTGTTCACAGTCTGAGCTGATGAAGTTTGGTTCAGCTCATCTGCCCGCCCCACCCCCTTCAATCAGGTTCCAGAGTGTAGGAGCCTCCTGGCGGGATGTTAACTGCAGGCCTGAGGAAGCCCCGTCCCCACGTCCCCACGACTAGGCAGAGAGGCCTTCTTTTGTTTTTAAGATTTTAATCTTTATTTATTTTTGAGAGAGAGACAGCATGTGAGCAGGGAGGGAGCAGAGAGAGGGAGACACAGAATCCCAAGCAGGCTCCAGGCTCCGAGCTGTCAGCACAGAGCCCGACGCGGGGCCTGAACTCACGAACGGTGAGATCATGACCTGAGCCGAAGTGGAACGCTCAACCCACTGAGCCACCCAAGGCGCCCCAGGGAGGCCCTCTTAATGGGGCCGACAGGGCAATGAGGCCGCACCCTCTCCATGCAGCGCCCGGCATCCAGGCTGGGCTCGGTGTCCTTCTGTCGAACGTGGTGTGCGAGAAGGAGCTGTGTGTGTGTGTGTGGTGGGGGGGAGGGGGGGAGGGCCGGTGGGGGACAGCATCTCTGCCCCCGCCCCTCAGCCTTCCTCACGGGCCCCTCCTGGAGGACAACCAACGAGCAACTGAGCTCGGCATCCGCGTTCTAGATCTTTCTCCATCTGGCCTGCCTCATGCTGCCTCTCCCCCAGCCAGCTGTGGGCTCTCTGGAGGCTCCACGCCCCCTCCTCCCCCTCAGGACGGGGAGACCGCTGAGCTCAGCCCCCCTGCTCCTCTCCCCTTCCCCACCCGGCAAATTCCAGCCCGGCCACCACCACCACCTCCCAGCGCCCTCCCTGAACCTTCCCCCACCCAGCAGGCGAGGGAGGTCTCGCCACCGGCCCCGGGCCCTTCCCTCTGTCCCAGCGCCACCCATGAGTCTGTCTCTGTGCCTGCAGCCAGCACAGGGAGGCCCCGGGGCGTAGGGCGAGCTTCCGGAGCATTCCCGTGTGCCCAAGCTACACGCTGGTGTCACAGCCACCCACAGTAGCGTCACCCACCCCAGCTCCGCAGATGAGGAAGCCACACTTCGAGGATACTAGGGGACAAGGACCCTTGGACGGATGCCCCAGCCTCTGGAGGCTCCAGGCTCAGGGAGGGACGGAGCTGTGATCACCCGGCCCTGGCCCAGCTTAAGCAACGTCAGCAAAGGCCACCCATCAGGGGCCATCCTGCCTGGGCACGCGGAATGGCTCAGTTCACAAACGTCACCCGAGAAGTAAGACGCGTCTCTAGACCCAGAGGAAGGTGATGGGCCGCAACCCAGGTGACTGGCACCAGGACCTGCCTGGTCCACACACGCCCACCTCTCTGGGACAGCCTTCTGCCGGGAGCCGAATGCAGCGGAGGGGACCCTGTCCATCTGTCCCTCCCGGCGGTTCCCGGCCAGCTTGCTGTGTGATGGTGGGGTGCACGCGGCCGGCGAGCCTCCCCAGGAGCCAGCCCACCTCCTGTCATTCACAAGCGCCATTCACAACACACTGGGGCCCAGACGGCAGCCGTGGGCCTGGAGGCGTTTCTTATGAATTCGTAATGGAGCCCCCCACACTGTCAGGGCTCACAGGGGAAAGATACTCACAGGGGAGCATAGAGGCTCTCTCCTCATGAAGGGAGAAGGTGCTGGATTGCTCTGGAGAACCTGTACTTGTTCTGTGAATCCCCAAGACAACCAGCAGGTGCAGGGGGTGAGTGGAGGGGAGGGGGTGGCGGAAAAGGAGGCCGATCGGACTCGCCACGGAGGTGGGCCTTTCTCTTCTGGGCTCATCTGCCCTGGGGGCCCCAGCCGGGGGCCACAAAACGATGCCCCCAGGTCTCCAGCCTTTGCCGCAACTGTTTTTCTGCCTGGAAGTCTCTCCCCTTTGGTCCCTCCGGGCCTGGCGTCCGCCCTCAGTAGGGCTCGGCTCATGAGGTGCCTCCGGGAAGAGGGCTCCCCGCACTGCCTGCAACAGCACCTCGGTGACCCCTGGCCTCCACCACCCGCTTCCTAGCACTCCTCCTTCTGACGTCGCATGTCCTCACATGCTACGTGTTTTCCGAGACCCCAGGAGGGGCCGTGCTCTGTCGTGGGCTCTGGGAACAGAGCAGGGGCCACCTGGATCGGCATCCAATCTTTCTTGGCATATCAGCTTGTCTGTCTCCCACAGGGCACATGAGGTCCATGGGCAGGGGCTTTGTGCCCACGTGCCCGGTCCTGACACTCCTTCCGTGGCTCCTCCCCAGCCTCAGGCTCCCCTGGGGGGTCCCCGATCATAGTCTCCAGACCATGACCACAGCTCCCAGGATCGCTCTTCAGAAGCAGCCTATGGCTCCCCTCGGCCCCAGGGCACAGCCAACCTCCCCCAGCAGCCAGCGCCCCCCCCCCCCCCCCACGGAGGGCCAATGCGCCTGTCCAACCTCACCCCACCTGCCCTCCTGTTCTCACTGTTCTCAGGACTCAGGACGCCCCAAGTGCTCCTGCCTTCTCACTCACGCTCACGCTGTTCCTTCCACCCGGGATCCCCTTCCTGCAAACCTATCGAGACTGAACTCAAATGTTGCCTACCAGTGGTGACCTCTGAGACCCACACGGGGCAGAATGACTTAAAAATATTCAACTGCCATTTAATCAGGACCTACAGTAATCACATCAGCTCTGAATTCACCCGCGACGGATCTGCTGCAGCCTCACGATGGCCCAGAGAGGTTGAGCTCATGCCCAGAGCCACACAGCCCTGACTGGCGAGCTGCTCTCCCACAGGCTGTGTGCTCCTGGCCTCACTCTCTGCCCTGGCTCCCTGCCTGGATGCCTCCTGTTCTGCATCTAACTGGCAGCCCTGGTCACAACCACTCTTTTGCCCATCAACTGATGTCTGCCCTTTCCCGGCCACGGCTATAAGCCCCTTAAGGGCTATGCCCTTAGACTCCCCTTAAACCCCAACAGCACCCGGTCCAGGGGCCAGGATAGGGCACAAGTGCCAACAAACGGGATGCCCTAAGGGGGCTAGAATACAGGTGTCTTCTACCCATACTAGACCTCTTCTTTGTTTTCTTCTCCTATAACAAGGCTGGGATGGAAAGTGGGTGGATGGGGGTGGGGGGTGGGTAGGTGGGGGGACAGATGAAGGAAAGGATGGATGGATAGGGGAAGGAGAATAGATGGTGGATGGATGGATGGATGAGTGCAAAGGTAGATGGATAGATACAGTAACTTGCTGTGTGACCCTGAGAAGGTGTCTTAGCCGATCTGAGCCCCATTTACTCATTTGGGGAAAAGAGGAGCTAAGGCCCAAGGGGCAGAAGGAATGTTTCTTCCTTGACCATGAACCTGCCTGGCAAGACTAGACTCCCTGGTCCCAGGACTTCGGTACACTTCTCTCCCTCCTTTGTGACCTCTGACCTCTTTTTTCTTGTCAATATGGCCGGATGGGAGAACCCAGTGTCTGAGAATAGCTGCCTCCCTCTTTCTGATGACAGATTCTGACTGTGCCACTCATCTCACTTTCCCATGAGATGCCAGGTGGGAGATTGTTTTTAAACAGCCCTGTAACGAGAAAGAATGAACTCACTTGCAGGGTTCTCAGGCTTGGCTGCAGATTGGAGTTGCCCGGGGAGCTTTTAAATAGACACAGGGGCCCCACTGTAATCCAGTTTAATCAGAGTCTCTGGGCATGGGGTCCCAGCTCATGATTTTCACAGCACTCCAGGAGACCCATGAGCCACCAGGACTGGGGACCAGTCCAGTAGAGACCTAGAAGCACTTTGTGGTTGGAAGAGAGCGACAGATTCAATAGGTATTGTCAGGGCACGATCTTTCTGGATAAACAAGGCTCTGTTTGGAGGTTCCGATCTGTCACCTCCTGCTCTCAGTCATCCAGGGAGCACAAAGGAAGAAAAAAGAACCACACAGCTTAGAATCAGGGTCTCCACCAAGCCACCATGGGCTCTCAGAGCACCGAATTTCTTGGAGAAATAATAGTTGTCCAGGAGATTAATCATATGATCCCTGTCTCTGTATTTTCAGTCCTTCTATGACCTTCGTTGTCATCACCATCACCATCAACATCATTGCCACGTCTAACATTCACGATCAAACTCTGTGCTAAGGCCTTTATGAGTGTTAGTGATCTCTGCTCCCCTTTAGAGAACTGAAGTTTATTTTCCTTATTTGCCAAAGAGCACATACAATGTGCTCAGAGAGGTTAAACAACGTGCCCAAGACCACACAGCCACCAGATGGTGACATGGAGATTCCAAGGCAGGTCTGCCTGTCATTAGACTTGGTGCTTTTAATAGGAAGGGGAAGGTAAACACAATGTCTAGACCCAAACTCCTACATGTCAGAGGACAGCCAGGAGGGAAGAGCCAGCCCCTCAAACAACCTGTCGCCCTCTCCGGTGATGGGGGCCCCTGGGCTTGAGCACCAAGGGTGAGGAGTTGCCCAGGAAGGCAGAAGGATGGCCATGCTCCAGGGTCACAGCAGCCAGGGTACCACGGTCTCCTTACCCAGGGTCCCGAGAGAAAAAGGAGCCCTCATCCGGCTGGAGGCCTCAGGGAAAGTTCCACCATCCCCGGCCAGGGCTCGTGTGGACAAAGGTGGCGATGCAGGGGGCCGTGGATGACGTGACACGTCGCTTGGCCACGTTTGGCGGCTTCTAACAGCAGCTCAGAGGCCCGGTCGATGCCCAGACCGCCTCCCAGACACTGAGGACTTCGCTGTGACCTGCTGTGGCCGGGAGACCTACAGCTGCCAGGCGGCGGGACAGGAGCCCAGGGGGCCAGGGGCGGGGCCTCCACGTGGGGGCGGAGTAAGCCACGCCTCCGCACCAGCCCTCCAGACACCATCCCACGCGGCTGCCACTGACGCCCTCACACACAAGCCTCGTGAACCTCAAAAAGGAGAGGCCCCTGTGTCCTTCCCCGCCAGACACCTGTCCGGGCACACTGCACACAGAGGTCGGGCAGCCGCGTCTGCCCTCCCAGGACCCCGCAGCACAGCCCCAACCCCGGGCCACGGGTCAGGCATCACCCAGACCTGGAACCGGAAGTTCCCCTGGAGTCTCCTCCTCCCTCCCCCCATAACCAACGGGTTGGTCACCCGCTGGTTCTGCCTCCTAAACAGATCACGAATCTCCCCCGCCTCCCGTCCCCTGGTCCCCATCCAGGCCTCGCGGAGCTCATCGTGATCCATGGTAACGGCCTCCTGCAAAACCCCTCGCTGCTACCCTCACCCCTCCAAGCTGTCATCCCCCTGACGGCCAGGGGGATCTTACCCACACCATTCAGCGTCTGGAAATGGGTGGTGGGTGTGTCACAGCAGATGCATTATCCCTAATCTGCTTTCGGATTGGTGTCCCTTTGCCCGGAAGAAGGCGCCCCATGCTGACAGTGGGTGTCTTCCGTTTGTAAAATTGGGGGCCACTTTTTAAAAATTTTCTGTGAAGCTGGTGCCTGCAGTCTACCTGTGTTCTCATCCCCCCCCCCCCCCGCCACTGGCTGGATGCTCTCACACGTGTTCCTCGGCCTCTCTGAACCTCAGTCTCCCCATCTGCAAAATGGCAGCGATTCTAGAACCTTCCTTCCAAGGTTCCTGTGATGTGGACCTGAGACCACTGAATACGTAAGTTTTCTACCTGACCCGATTGCTGCTTCCGTCTACAGAAAGTATACCTCGATCCTGCTTAAAAGTGCCTTGCTTAGAAGAAGGCATGGAGCCCTGCGAGTGGGATTATTCCCTTTTTTCTACATTTTCTAGAATGACTGTGTGTGTTCATAAGGGAGGGGAAAAAACAACGGCGAAAGTAGTGAAGACATGTCTCTAACACAACCCCGTGGAGATGGCAGACGGGTCCCCATAAACAACAAAATCAGCAGAAATGAGAAGAGGCCTCACCCCGGCCGCGCTTGGGCCCCGCGGGGCTCCTGAGTGAAGCCAGAATGCGGCACACTTTACATTGGAGAGAAGCCTCCAGGAGCTGTAGTGTTCTGCTAAATTAAAAAGAAAAAGAGTGTTAGCAGCGCAAAGGAAACTCGTATCCACTCAGATTAAATATTTATGCCTCGGGGACTCTTCGGGGCTAAATGTCTGCTGAGCAGAAGGGCCTCTGACTCGCCGGCCGCCCCCCACTCCCCTACCCCCGGGCTCCACGGACGACCCGTTCTCTCCCCCTGACTTCAGCACAGGGATGCTTGGCCTCCCTGCAAAAGTTAATAACTAGCTTCATTTCACCTTCCAAAGTCCTGCGAGGGGGAACTGCTTGTCCCTTTAGTGTGAGGTTAAGTAACCTGTCCAGGACCCCCAGAGCTCAGGGCCAAGCCCCGGAGGGCTCCTGGACCTCAGCCCGAAGCAGAAGGGAGCCAGCCAGGCCCAGCAGCCTGTAGACAGGAGGCCCCAGCTGCCAACCTGTCCCCTTCCCCGTTCACGTTCCTTGGGCCCCCCGCCTCCCTCTGGGCCAGGCCCCGCTCCTGGGGTGTGACCCCCACACACATCTGACAGTGCTGGGGCTCCGGAAAGTCCGAGCACAGAGGAAATTTAGGCTGGGCTCTCGGCTGGTTTCTCACGTCTCACTGATCTCAACGGGAACGGTCACAGTACATGTTTCTTGGGGTTCCCAGAGTGGGGGTCCCCCGGTCCTGCCCCCACCACTGCTGAATGGGTACAAACACCAACCCCAAAATTATCCCTTCCCGAGGTACCACGTGCCTCCCTAGATGATACATTTGACCGTGGCGCTCCTCTGCGTAAGTCCCTTCCACGGTTCCCCTTGCCTTCAGGACCTGCTGGAGCTAGTCAGCACGGCATTCGAGGCCTCTTACAGCTGTCTTCGACTTCTTTCTCCCCCCAACCCGTCCGGCGGACTCTGTGCCCACGTGCTGCATCCGTTTCCCTGGAAAGGACACAGCCCCTCAGGGTGCCCCTGAGCTCAGGCTGTGCCCTGTCCTACTGCCCTTTCCCCCCGTGGACTTTTTAAGTTTTACTTACTTATTTTGAAAGAGAGAGAGGGTAGGTGGGAGAGGGGCAGAGAGCGCGATTGAGAGAGAATCCTAAGCAGGCTCCACACTGTTAGCTCAGAGCTTTATGTGGGGCTCGAACCCACGAGCCGGGAGATCCTGACTTGAGCCGAAACCAAGAGTCAGACCCTTAACCGACTAAGCCACTCAGGTGCCCCTCCCCACCAGTGAACGTCTATGCGTCCCTCAAGGACCAGTATGAAAGCACCCACCTGTCCCACGCCCAGGGACCCTTCTCTGACTCCGCCCCCCCACCCCCGCACCCCGGCCCCTTAGCGGCTCACCGCTTGGTTGGGCAGCTTCCGCGAGCCGGATCCCCACACGAGGCTTTCGCAGGACAGTGCAGCTGTGTGGGTCTCTGGCCCCTCCGATCGTAGGGCTGTGGCATCCCCAGCCATCCGCCCACCCCTGGCCCAGAGTAGAGGCCCGACGCATGCTTCCGCAGCGAGTAATCGAAGGAATGAATACTGTGGCTCACAGTTGCTTCCCAAAGCCGAGTGGATGAGCCACTCTCGCCGCTCCTCGATTCCGTACCCACGGCCAGCCCGCGTGGGCGCTCCGCGTTGCCCGTTTGAAATCACCGGCCTCCACGCCGAGGCTCCCAGGGTGACGACCGGGAAACCGACTTCAGACCAGCCTGCCGCGCATCCGTACGCACGCTGGGAAGGGCTCCCGCTGCAAAGTTAATCGGGCCATTTGTATGCGCTGCTCTGTGCTCCAGCGCAGGGCGCGAGCCCCGAGCCACCGTCGCCCCAGATCGGCTCAACTCTCCTCCCCACGATTTCCAAATCCAATCGGCACAAATTACTCATCTAGTTTTTTTTCCCAGAGTTCAACAACAAAGTGCTTCGCCAGCCTCCAGTGTCTGTTGCTTTAATGGGACGTAGAGAACAGCAAGCAAGGCCTTTCACGAGGAGCCACTTTGTCCCCAGAGGCCCTCCAGCCAGCCTCCGCCCCCCCCCCCCCCCACCATCCAGGGAGATGGAACAGATAAACACGCCTCCACTCCGGGAAGGAAACATTTGTGAAGCGCCCACTATGCTCTGGTGTCTTCTGTTAAAACCCCCTTTGCGAACTTGGTGGAGCTGAGCGCCAGGGAAGCCAAGAGAAGGGGCCCCTCCCCGCCCCCGCCCGAGTCAAACAGCCGGACTATGTGTAGGATTCAAAACCAGGTCTCTTGACATCAGGGCCCCGTTTCCTCTTCGTGAACAGACGACAAGCCAGCGCTATTAATGTGGGACTCAATGCAACAGAGGCCCCATTCATTCCTCCACTCTCCATTCAGGAAGGCTCCCCAGCATGGTGGCCAGAGCTGGGCTTCGGGCCAGGCTCACCGGCCCGGCACCCCGCCTCTGCCCCACCCTCCCTGGGTGACACACTGTCGGGGACCCGGTTTCCTCGCCTGTACAGTGAGGAGAAGGACCATGAACCGGCCCTGGAAAGACTGTCATAAGAAGAGAAGTTACAAGATGGCCCAGCCCCCAGGGAGCATCCGCACAAGCAGCCCGTGGCTCCTTACCGGGTACCTTCTGTGAGCCATGCAGAGTGGGCACCACCCCCAGCAGGCCTCCGGGCTTTCATTTTCACCTTCTCTGTGCCAGACCCGGAACTGGTCCTGAGGTCGGAGCTCCGCCCCTGGAGAAGGCCACTCCGGAGACAGACCACAGCCGCGCATGTGCTGACGGTGGGTGCAGCCGCTACGGTGGGGCCATGAGCACCTGGAAGGCAGGGGCCACGATTCCGAGCCCACCGACACAAATGTTTCCAGAGTGTGAGCACGCTCCTCTTTTTATCTGGTTTCCTGTGCACGCGGGACCCCTCGGTATATGAGGCCACATCTGTTGCTGGTGGCAGTCCAGCCAGCCAACCTGCAAGGACCAGGTAAACCCCTGACCGGCTCGCCCCTCAGCCTTCTGTGCCTGGTGACGTCCCCTCCCTCTGAAAGAGGACACAGGGCCAACCCCTGTCGGCTCCCACTCGGCGGGGCAGGGCGAGCCCAGGCACGGCGCGTGTGAGGAAGGCGCACCGGGCTCAGAGCCCCCGCCACTTACCCAGATGCATGACCCCAAGCCAGGTGCTTCGCCCCCGCTCGCTGCCCTCACCTGTGCACGGGGAACCAGAACCCCCGCCCCTGTCTCCCGCGCAGAGAAGCTGACGATACAGATGGCCTTTCATAAACTATGAAATGAGGTGCCCCAGCAACAGAATAACAAAAACGCTCGGTCCAAAACTGGGCCAAAGACTCGAATAGACATCTCTCCGAAGAGAACATACAGATGGCCAAGGGACAGGTGAAAACACGCTCGACATCCCTCACGATCAAGGAGGTGCAGATGGCAATCACAGGGAGGTACAGCTCACGCCTCCGGGCCAAAGCCCACAGGAAAAGTCTAGAAAAGTCTAGGGCACCGTTCAGTGGGGAGACAATGAGGCGGTCTCACAAGGGGAAAGGTAACGGTGTCCCACCCGGCAGGGACGGGTGGGGGCCAGGCCACTGACTTCTCTGTGTCCGCTGCACTTCACGGTGTGGACAGAACATGCAGGTGACCCTCGCTCATCCTGAGGGGCCAGGAGGCAACCCCCCCCCCGCAATCGGACACCCACGAGAGGCTCAGGAACACGGAGGACAGATGGCCATGAGCCTCCGTCCCCCAGGCTTACTCCAGCCCCTCCTTCCTCCCGGGCAGGGCAAATGGAAAGCTCAGAGAGAAGGGGGACCCTGGGACGGGCCAGCCGAAGCCGGCCCATGGCTCCCTCGAGCCCCCCTGTGCTGGCTGTCGCTCCCCCTGGACTCAGATGTCACTGACCACACCCCCTACTCAGCGTCCTTGCCCGCACGACGGGATGGTGTAAGGATGGCTTACAATCCCACATTGCTTACGATGGGGTGTAAGCCCATCGGAGTAAGGACTGCCATGTGAGGAGTAGACAGCCTCTTGCAGTGCCTACTGGGGAACACGCTGTCCCCGACCTCCAGGGACCTCCATGCACCCCCATCCACGAGTCCACAATGCACTCCGGTGCAGCTACGGTCCCTGTGCTCAGCCAGAAGAAAGCGCGGTCCAGACCCGAGCAGGCAATCCTTGGCTCGTGCATAGCCGAGGCCGCGTTTGAACCCAGATGTCTGATCTGGAGCCCAGGGTCCCCACTGACCAATACGGTGCCTCCCGCAGAGGTCACACAGTGACACCTGTGCCCGACTCCCAAGGAAGGGGGGGCGAGGAACAGAGATCAAATACACTGGAAGAAACTTCTAAGCCCCCAGTGAACTCTCAGGATTACTGGTCCCCGGGCCCCAGCAGGAAGGGCAGGAAACGGAGCAGTGGGGACATCGCCTCCTTGTCTTGGGGGCCTGGCGTGGCCTCCGTGAACTCAGGACCTGCGGTGGTCTGGTCACCCCTTCCCAGGCCACCGCCACCGTGCAAACAGTGGGCTCCCCCCAGGCTGGGACGCTCCAATGCCTTGCCACACTCAGACCCGGATCTCCGAACACCAGACAGCGAAAAGCCACGATGAGGGAGCAGAGGTGGGTTGTCAGGGCACCTGGGCACGCGGCTGGCTCAGCGGGCCATGGTGAAGTGCCTGGGACCCAGTTAGGGTCTCCGAGGGTGGGTTTCCCCCCTGCCGATTACCAGGGCCGTGGCCTTGAGCACATCAATCAGCCGGCAGATGTGGCTCTAACAGCAGGGGGGTCGAGGGGACGGGATGAGAGCTTGGGCATCAGGGGCCAGCCCAGGGCCCAGCCGGTAGGAAGCGCTCCCGAACGCTGGGCATTATCATCACGGCGTGTTTGCTGTGGTCAGTCAGCTCCCGGCTGGAGCATAACGGTCCTGCTGTCACGGAGCCCCCCAGAGCAGGGGGACAACTGCCTGGCCAGCAGAGCAAGTGCAGGGGGCTTGAGGAGGGTGACCCCTGCGAGAGCGGGTGGCCATCCATCAGGGAAGCTTCCAGAGACGCCTGGGTGGCAATCGGAGGGGACTTGGAAGGGCAAACTGTGGGACCGGATGCACAACCCGGCCAGGGCTGACCAGCAGGGGTGAGGACAGGCCGGGGCAGGTGAGGAGGGGTCCCAGAACCACGAGTGAGGGGTCCAGAATCCCCGGAGGGTCTGGCCACCATGCAGATCCAGGCACAGGTCTGGGTGGGGCTCCGTGGTGCACGTCTGGGGTCGTGGGAGCTTGGGCAGGTGAGCAGGGGTCAGAGGCCGGCAACTTTGACTCTGTCACCGGGGGAGGACCGTGGGCCCCAGAAGAGGCTGAGCAGCGGCGTCTCATTACCGGGTCTGCCCTCCCACCAACGGGTGGTCAACGTGACCTCCGGTGCGGAAACATGAGAGCTACGGTGCACTCCGTCTCACGCTTGAACGTGGCTGTTCTGAGCCCGGGTTTCTACCTGCCGCCCGGAGCACGAGTCAGCCCACGCTTCCTCACTGGCGAGCGGACAAGCGTTGGTGTGGCCAGGCCAGGCCGGCCACCGTGGGTGGTGGGCGAGGCCCCGTGGGGAGGAGAGGGTCAGGTGCGGGGCAGAGAAGAGGGGCGCGGGGCAGGCTGTGGTTCTCGGGCTGGGGTCCTTCTTGAAGACACCGAGCGAGCCCTGCCTCAGTTGGGAGCAAAGGCGGAGAACGACCACCTCAGGGAGGAGCAGGGAATGGGGACTAAGTTGATGTGGGGAGAGGGCCGCACCCCTGAGGGAACCACTTCCTCAGGCCTGACCGCACCTGCCCTCTTTTCTTTCAACATCTCAGACACGGCATCTGGAGGAAAATTCCGGCAAACCTCAGCTGGGCCTTCAGCCTGGGCGTTTCTGACACCCTCTGCGGGAGGTGGCGCAAAGGGAGAAGAATGTGGAAAGGCGGAGGGGGTGGGGGACAAAACCCCTAACAGAAACGCGGCGCCTTTTCTCAAACGCGGTGCCATAAAGAATTCGAATAACAAATGCAGCATGTGCACCAAATGCACCGTCCCAGGCCTCGGGTCGCGGCCGCAGATGTCAAAATGCCTCACCAGGCTGGGCCCTGACCGGGGGACACATCGGGTGACTCCCCAGATCTGAACATCCAGCCGAGTCCTCTTACATTTCCCGCCAAACTCCCACCCGCAGACGCTCATCTTGCCCAATCTCGATTTCGCGGCTCTCCGCAGCTAACGCGGACAAAGTGGCAGTTGTCCCCAGCGACGCGGAAGCGCGCCGCGTGGCCCGAGCTGTCCAGGCTGCCGCAAAGGGGCTCTGGGTGCCGGGGCCAATGGCACTTGGTCAAGCCAAAGGGGAAAAGGCTGTCATGTCACCCCCGTTATGGGTTACTCCATGCCGCACACTCAGGCCGCTTTCCCACCAGCGGGGAGCCCCCAAGATGGGGCTGGCGCCCAAATGTCGGGGCCTGAGACGTGCGCATGGGGGCCTCACGGCTGCCGGGCGCGGCCTGGGATCTGCTCTTGGTGCCAGGGGCGTCCCCGCAGAGGAGAACTCGGTGCACTGAGTACCCCAGAGCGCCCGGGCTGTGCCTCACCCCATCTGGGGGCCTGAGACTTATTGGGCCCACCGGGTGAGGGGGAAGGCAGGCCCCCCAAAACAAGTAGGATCCAGAGTGGTGGCACCACCCACCCAGCTGTGGGAGCCCCGGGGAGGGCACACCCCTCCCCCCGCCAGGGCGGGTGGAAGGGAGGACAGAGGGCAGGCTCAGCCCAGAGAGCCCTTTCCTTCCACCTTCCTGCACAAGCGAGGGAGCCTCTCTGAGCCTCAGCTTCCCCTTCTGTGTAATGGGCATGATAACCGTGTGTCTTACTTGTTTCTGAGGCCCAGCACAGCACACCCACAGCAGATGTTTGTTGAATGAATGAACGAGCGTCGGAAGGACAGGAGAAGAGGCTCACTTCCAAATGAGCCTGGTTCGGGGGAAGGCTCTGAGAAAAGCCCCCGGAATCGCACGGCGGGCTCCCGAGGGCGTGGTTCTCATCAAAGATGGCAGGGGGCCCAAACCGGAGACGGATAGGAGAGCGCATATATACTGGAAGGTTCCACAGACGTGCAGCGTGTGAACCCGCTCTCAGCAGCACCGAAGGCTTCAGAGCACCTCCTAGGACCCCGAAGGCGTGTGCTGAGCGGAAAGGAAGCGCCTCATTGGCCTGACTCCATTCATTCGTCCGTTCATTCGTTCGTTCGTTCACTCACCTCACCAGTATCAGTGAGCACCTGCTACGGGCCGAACCGTGTGCCCCAAAATCCAGATGCTGAAGCCTCAACCCCAGCACCTCACATGTGCTTGTAACTACAGGGGAATGAGGTGGCTGGGGGCCCCGATCCACTGTGACCCGTGTCCTTCTAAGAAGAGACTGGCACACAGACACACACAGAGGGACACAGAGGGACACGGGGAAGGACAGCCGTCCACATGCCAAGGAGAGAGGCCTCTGAAGGCACGGATCCTGCCGACCCCTTGGTCTTGGACCCCCAGCCTCCTGAAGTGGGAAAATGGGCATCCGTGCCACGCGGCCCATGTGCTGTTACGGCAGCCGCAGGGAATTAGCACCTGACACTTAGGTGTCCAAGCCCAGACACGTGCTAGCCGCCTCTCAGGCAATCCTATGAGATGGGTCCTGCAGTTAGCCCATTTTGCAGCAGTGGAAACTGAGGCACAGAGCAGGGAATCCACCCGGTAGGCACTGGGAATAAGGAGACGGCCATGGCATTGCCCCTGCCCTCGAGGACCTCAGTGTGCGGTTCAGGGGTCCAGCACGTGCACAAGCAGCCGGCAGGGGCTCAGCGATGGGGTCAGAAACCTCACGGGCCGGGGCCCCTGTTTGGGCCGAGCCAGGAAACACATTTTAGCTCTTGACAGGCGGGGTGGGGGGGAGGGGGGGGCGGAAGAACCTTCCGGATGGAGGCAACGCAGGAGCCGAGGCTCAGCGGTGCTGCGTGTGGAAAAGATGCGGGAGGGAACCCCAAAACTAAAGTCCTGGGGTCAACTGAGAAGGACCAGGTATGCGCTCACCCAAGCACTTCAGAGGCTCCCTTCCTTGTCCGCCGGGAGGAAGGCGCTGCGGTGTCCCAGGGTCTCGGCTAGGCCGAGGCCACGATGCAGGGGAGGAGGGGTGGGTGCAAGGGACAGAGTCGAGCAGGAGACGGAGGGGAAGGGAGGGGAGGGGGGGCTCTATGCTGGCACCACGGTCCCTGCGGGGGAGGAGAGGAGGAGGACAGTGGAGCACAGTGTCAGAGCGGGCAGCGCCTTGCAAGCAGCTCCCTCCACAGGCTCCTCCAACTTAAGGGATGGGAGGCTCAGAGAGGCTGAGTCACCTACAGGAGGTCACACAGCATTTGGTGGCAGGGCCTTCTCGCTGCTGCCTGGTGAACCTCTTCTCTCCTAAGGAGGGAGGGACCCCCAACGGCCCCACACCATCTGCTCTGCCCCACTTGGGTATCCCTGGGACCTGGGACTCTTCCCTCCCTGATGCCCTGCCTCTACCCCCACCTCCAGGCCTGGAATGTTCTCAGGCCTCTGGGGAAGAAGGGGTCCACCTCTGGTTAATGTCCCCACCCTTCAGGCCTTGCTGTCAGGCTGCTGGCTCCTTGGGGAGAGTAAAAGGGGGGCCGTGCATACCAATCTGAGGGAGGAGTCAGGCAGAGGGGAAACCCAGACTGACGGCCTATCTGCAGATAAGGCCACCTAGGTGTCCAATGGGGGCCCTGGCACGAGGGCACGATGCCCCCAGCTCTGGCAAGCTTTTTATGCACGGGGCGGGGGCGCAGGGGGGGGGTCCTTTTAAGTTTCGTGCACCTCAGTGCCAACCCGTTGCTGCCCCTTGGGAGCCTGCGCTCCTGGGAAAACACCCCCGTGTCCCAATTCCTAGGACCCTGACAACCGTGACCATGAGAAGAACTGGTTTAAGCCAAACACAAAATCGAAACGGGCCAGGCTGGCCGACCTGACCCCGGCCCTGGGAGAGCAGTTCCGCGGGCCCATTTACAGAAGAGCACAGCGAGGCACAGAGGGACGCAGGACCTTGGCCCAAGCCCACCGGGCTGCTCAGAGAGGAGGGCAGGAGCAGAGAGGGTGGTCAGCACCCCCCGTCGACCGAGAGGTAAATAACCCCAAGCCCAGAGGCACGCTGGGCTCCAGACCCGGCGGCCTCGCCTGTGAGGCGGGATCACGGCTTCGCTCGGCGAACGTGCCATGAGGCCGCCGTGCCGGTGCCACGTGGACACTAGGGGAGAAGTCCGTTTTCGTTTTCTCCCAGCCACCCCCTGTCCAGCCGGAGAGGCACAAGGTCTAAGGGCTCGGGGTTCTCTGGAGGCCACACGGGGTGACGGGCTGCCAGGACCGGCGGGGGCCCTCGCCTGCTCCGTGGGGGGGACTCACAAGCACGGGGCTCTTAGGGGGCCCCACTTCTGTCCTCTCTCTCTCTCACGCTCTCTGTTCCATCTCCGTCTCTCTGGCTGCCGCAGGCACACGTACACCCCACCCAGACACCGTACCCCCAGTAGGGCCTTCGGGCCGGGTGACAGACAGGCCCTCCCGTGACAGGCAGAGTCGCACGCCCAGGCCGCCCACGGCCCAAGGTGCTGTGTGCTGCCTCCCTATCTCCATGGCCTGCGCTGGGGCCTCACCACCATCTGGGGTCCCTGCCGGGCCTCCCCACTGCCTGTGCAGCCTGGGCTCTGGGACCCACAAGGCCGGCCCCGCACACCCCTGTTCCCAGCGCCTCCCACAGCCCTCACTGCCCCGGAGACAAAGACCCAGCTCTCCGCGATGCCAGTCCAGACCCCTCCTAACCCGGCCCGCGCTCACCAGCGCCCTCGTGCACCTTTCACCCGTCCAGATCTCGGAGCGCGTGCCAATCTGTGCGCCCGCAGCCCTACGCCACCCGTGGGGGGTGCCGGGGGGTGCCGAGGGCTGGGTGCCCTCACCGGCTTGCGCTCTCAGGGTGGGAGACGGACAGGCCTGCAAGCTGGGGGTTCCCAACACCCTGCCCTGGGCCAGGTCACAGCATGCCCTGTGGACACCTGCCAGAGGTAGAGGGGACGAGACCTGGCAACTACTCCCCTATGCCTCGGAGGGAAACTGAGGCCAGTGCAGGCAGTGGCTGGACGTCAGGGCTCCCAGCTGGTTTGCGGGGGGGGGGGCCTCCCTCCCGGCTGCCGGGCCGGGCCCCCCGCTTCTGCTGAAGATCCGGGTCTGAGCGGCAGGACACTTTGGTCACTCACACCCACGCTGACTCCCCCCGATCACTCATCGCTCACGCACGCGGTGGCTGATGACCTTGGGGAGGGATCAGGGAAACCACAGGGACCACGTCCGCCTGCACCACACCGGCGGGCCCCGCCTCAGCCGTGGGCAGAGGGTGACATCCGCTAATGTGTCACTGGGGGACCCAGTATCTCCAGGAAGACTTTCCTCCTGAGTCAGAGAAGACCCTCCCATCAAATCCCCCCAGACACATATGAGGAAACTGAGGCCCGGGGAGGGGGAGAGAGGCCTGACGTCATAGGAGCCGGAGCCCAGATCTCACACACACTGCGGGCTCTGTCCACATCCGTCACTAGAGACCCTGCAACACCACGAACAGAAAATGTACCCACCCTGTGTCCCGTGAGCCCCATTCTTTGGGCTATTTAAACGGGGAGGGGGAAAGTGAACGGTATTTATTTGCTAGTGTTAAAGATCAAGAATTTCCAGACGTTTCCCCAGCTCCTGCGCATTCCTTGTGCCCGGCCCCAGGTTCCTTTCCAACCAACTGGCTCCTGGGGGAGAGGGGGTGGCTCCCGTGGAGACCCCCGGGTGTGGGGGGATGTCTGGCTGGCGAAGGCCCGTGGGGAGGAGGCCACTGGACTCCTGGAAACCTGGAGCGATTTTCCAGGCCAAAGACCACAGGAGGCGACCCAGAGTCACCCCCAAGAAGCCTGACCACGGGGCCAGCTGAGGAAGGGGAAGGAGGAGGAGGATGTCGGGGAGGCTCCAGGGGGCCCAGCACAGAGCCCGCCCCCGTGACCACCAGCGGCTCCACGAACAGATTCAACGTGTGAGGAAATGACGGCACGGAGCACTCGCCAAACCCCGTGCCTCACGCGTCACCCCTGGAGCCAAACTCCAGGCCATAGGACCCCTGCCAGCTGGGAATCATCACCCACCTTACAGGCAGGGATCAGGCACAGCACCGGGCAGTGACTCACCCCAGGTCACCCACAAGTAGGTGGCATTGCCAGCACGTGCGTGTGGCCAGTGGGCTCGATTCTCACCCTGTGCTACTGCAAAGGTGCCTGGGAGGGGGAAGGAGGGAGGGGAGGAGGGCAGGAGGGGAGGGAGGGACGGGCGGAAGGCAGGCAGGCGAAACCTCCCTTCGAGCACACGAACTCGAAGTCCGCTCCTGTGCCGTGCCTGGCTGGCTCGGGGCCCTGGGGCACACGCTGGCCACACCTAGTGACTCGGGACATAGTCCCAGATCCCAGCCGCTGTTCCGACTCCGGGGGGAGGCGGGGGGCTCGCCAGAGGCACACCCGTTCCCTGGACCGTGTGCACCGGGCAACGTCACAGGGATGTAGGCCGTGGGACAGGCTATAATAGCAAAAAGGGGGGGGGGGGCAGGACATAAAGTGCCCCTCCGGCACTGTGGGTCATTCGTACAGTGGAGTCGCACCTGTCACTAGGGATTCATTCCATAAACACAACACAGCGGGTAAGAGTGCCTTCACGGCACCGTTCGCGTAGACTTAAAGCACACGAGGGGCGCCTGGGTGGCTCAGTGGGTTAAGCATCCGCCTTCGGCTCAGGTCATGATCTCGTGGTTTGTGAGTTGCAGCCCCGCGCCGGGTTCTGTGCTGACGGCTCGGAGCCTGGAGCCTGCTTCCGATCCTGTGTCTGCCTCTCTCTCTGCCCTCCTCCCCCCACTCTCTGTCTCTCTCTCTCAAAAATAAACATTAAAAAAAATCTTTAAAAATAAATAAAAGTGCACCGTTTGTGGACACAGACAGACGTGCCGAGACCATGCAAACACGGGGGAGAATGGAATTCATCAGTGTGAGGACCGACAGCATGGCAGGGAGGGGCGGGGCGGGGGGGGGTGCAGGAGGTGCCTCTGCTGTATCTGTAACGGTTCGCTTCTTTCAAAGATCTCGAACACATATGCCAAACGACAACCTCTGTCTAATCTCCCAGGGTGTCTAGGGATCGGTTGCACTGTCCCCCGGTTTAAATAGTTCCACAATCACAGCTTTTTGACCATCGTCCCTCTGGCAGGGGGCAGGAGCCGGGTCCGTGTCCTGGCCTGCCACCACCCCCCGCTGCAGAGCCCGGAGGACCCCAGACGCTCGCTCTGATGCCGTGTTTTCAGGCCCACATTCCCTGGCCGCCTCCACTCACGGGCGGCTCTGACGAGCGCACCGGGCCTCTGTGCTGCGGGCCCCAGGCCTGGCCGTGGCCGGGTTCAGCCCCGGGGCTCCCCGGCAGGCTGGGGGTGGGGGGACTCCCCCAAGGAAGTCCTGGCCCACCTCAGGCTGCCCCACCCAGGCACCTCCCCGGGGGTTCCCTCTCTGCCTCTCTCTCTCTCTCTCTCTCAGACCACACAGCGACTCTACTTGGGAAAGCCAGCACCCACCTTCACAGAAGCAGCAACAGCTCCTCTGAGGGTCCCAGTGGCTCAGGAAGGCTATCCAGCCGCACACCCTCGAGGGGCTCCCACCTCCCTGGCCTCACCGCTGCCCGGATGGCGGGACACTCTCACCACAGGGCCTTTACCCCTGCTGTGCTGCCCTGTGCTCCCCCCCGGGCACCCACTTTATCCAAGGGCTCTCACGTCACCCTCCCAGAGGGGCATGCAGTTCTCTCAGCTGCCCGAGCGCCCCCTCCCCACCCCGAGGTAGGCCTTAGCCTGCCTTCTCTCGCTCCACAGACTCGTCTTCCCCTGGCATTAGAATGGTGACTTGGTACTTACTCATCCACGGTCTGTCCCCCAGAACAAAACACCCACTCCTTGTCTGTCTTCTTCCCTGCTGACCCCCAGCTCACAGCAGGGACCACAAAAATAGGTGTGAAATGATCAGCGGTGTGAATCCCAACACGGCCAGGCGGCTCCGGCGGGTCAGGGCAGGTGACAGGAGCATCACCCAGAAGAAGGACAGAGAGGAAGAGAGAGGCAGCCCCGGAGTAGGGGTGAGGGAATGTCAGGCACGAACCCTGTGGAAGGGTCAGGGTCGGGGTCAGAGCTAGGGACAGAGCTAGGGTCAGGGTCAGAGCTAGGGTCAGAGCTAGGGTCAGGGTCAGAGGTAGGGTCAGGGTCAGAGTCAGAGTCAGAGCTAGGGTCAGAGCTAGGGTCAGGGTCAGAGGTGGATCAGGGTCAGAGTCAGAGCTAGGGTCAGGGTCAGAGTTAGGGTCACGGTCAGAGGTGGGTCAGGTTCAGAGTCAGAGCTAGGGTCAGGGTCAGAGGTGGGTCAGGTTCAGAGTCAGAGCTAGGGTCAGGGTCAGAGCTAGGGTCAGGGTCAGAGTTAGGGTCACAGTCAGAGTTAGGGTCAGGGTCAGGTTCAGAGCTAGGGTCAGAGCTAGGGTCAGGGTCATAGTCAGGGTCATGGTCAGAGCTAGGGTCAGAGTTAGGGTCAGGGTCAGAGGTAGGGTCAGAGGTAGGGTCAGAGGTAGGGTCAGCGTCAGGGTCAGAGCTAGGGTCAGGGTCATAGTCAGGGTCAGTGTCAGAGTAAGGTCACAGTCAGAGCTAGGGACATAGCTAGGGTCAGGGTCAGAGCTAGGGTCAGGGTCAGAGCTAGGGTCAGGGTCAGAGGTAGGGTCGGGGTCATAGTCAGGGTCAGGGTCAGAGTTAGGGTCACAGTCAGAGCTAGGGTCAGAGTTGGGGTCAGGGTCAGAGGTAGGGTCAGGGTCAGAGTCAGAGCTAGGGTTAGGGTCAGAGCTAAGGTCAGAGTTAGGGTCAGGGTCAGAGGTAGGGTCAGGGTCAGAGTCAGAGCTGGGGTCAGGGTCAGAGCTAGGGTCAGGGTCAGAGGTAGGGTCAGAGTCAGAGTTAGGGTCACAGTCAGAGCTAGGGTCAGAGTTAGGGTCAGGGTCAGAGCTAAGGTCAAGGTCAGAGGTAGGGTAGGGTCAGAGGTAGGGTCATGGTCAGAGGTAGGGTCAGAGGTAGGGTCATAGCTAGGGTCAGGGTCAGAGGTAGGGTAGGGTCAGAGGTAGGGTCAGGGTCAGGGTCAGAGCTAGGATCAGGGTCATAGTCAGGGTCAGTGTCAGAGTAGGATCACGGTCAGAGCTAGGGTCAGGGCTCGGCTCAGGGTCCATGCCCCAGCAATCCCTCCCCCAGCTACCCACCCAACAAAAACACACATGCTGTCCGCCTTACGACGTCGCTCAGAATGGACAGAGCAGTGATATCTGAACAACACCCACGTGGAAACTATCCATTGCCAGCCCACAGGGGAAAGATGGATCGTGGGACAGTCGCACAATGGAACACGGCCCAGCAGGGAGGGCACAGGACAGCTACAGAGAGAGCAGGGACGGATCTCGCACGGGTGCATGAAAGCACGCTGCTGGGTCCCCGTCACATCAGGTTCAAAACAGGTGACCTGAGGCTATGGCAAAGACAATCCGAAAGGCGTCTGCTCTGGTTGAAGAGCAAAATTAGGAAGAAGTTCGGGGATGTTCCGCATCATCAGGGGGCGTGGTTTACACGGTGGGCGTATTTGCCAAAATCCACTGAACTGCACCTAAAATGTGTGAATTGCGTATTTGTAAATTTTATCCCAGTAGAATCAAGAGAAATATACACAAAGACAGAAGTCTAGTTGGCGGGTTTTGCTTCTCACAGTGGTACGAGTCAGCATTTCTGAAACTACTCCTTTCGTATTTTGGGGCTGAGCAAATGAGTAAATACATCTAGGATAACGGAAGATAGGCTCCTCCCTGTCGAGCAGGAGAGTCATAAATACGGAAAGGGAGAATATCTGCCCGCACTCCAACATGTTGGAAGCATCAGCACCAACTGATTCTTACAAAGACGTGGATGGATGGATGTCTGACTATGACACGCACATATGTGTCTACACATATATACGTGTTTGCTTCTGTATCTGTGAACATCTGCTTCTCTGTGTCCTTATGTATACATCCTTCTCCTCCCTCCTGCCTCCTTTCCCCCTGTCAGTAAGAGGTAAGGTTTGGGGCGCCTGGGTGGCTCAGTCGGTTGAGTGTCTGACTCGTGATTCAGCTCAGGTCATGATCCCAGGGTTGTGGGATTGAGCTCCATAACGTGAAGCCCGCTTAAGAGTCTCTCTTTCTCCCTCTGCCCCCCTCCCCCACTCGCATTCTCTCCAAAAACAATTTTTTTGTAAATGTTAAGAGGTAAGGTTTTCCCTGTGCTGTTCTCCAAGATGGTGCAGAAGTCATGACAGCACGGTAACAACAGACACATCTCGGGTCTGGGCTTTGGTTTCTAAGCACCGTTCCCCTTGGAGAGCAGGCTGACCCCAGGGCTGGTTCGAGGGACACAGAGGAGGAGCCTGGAACCAATTCTGTACCAGAAAGCATGGAAGTGTTCCAGGAGGGATGGGCACAGGACTCCTGAGCCCACATTCATGAAAGAAAGGGAGAAAGAGAGAAGAGAGAGGGAGGGAGGGAAGGAAAAGCTCTTTTCCACCAAAGAATGCGCACCGACACGTTCAGAAAGAAGAGGGTGGGCCAGCCCTCAGCAGATGCTCCAGGGAATCGGTTACCACTTGATGAGATCAGAACATTTACCTGTTCTCAAAGTACCTTCCTACAGATTACTTACTAATCACAAGGAGGAGACAGCCACTTTGCCGGGGTCTGCCAGAAAGTCACCCGAGACCGGGAACACTGGGCTGGCCCGCCCCACGCCTCCTGATAGGAGGCACCGGGGACACAGCGCTCCCCAGTGGGATTCCTGCCGAAACCACTCAACAAATGTCAGTCCGAGCAACCCCAGGCCGATGCAGGGTGAGAACATGCGCCCGCACTCCACTGTCAACAACAGACTGAGGAAGGCGGTGGGGGAGCTGTGTACCTACAGCGTGTCCCGGACTGGACCGGAGCCGGGTCTGGGAAGTGGGATCTAGACCCAGAGCAGCCTGGGGCTGCCGTGAAGTTGAAACACAGGCTGCGGGTTCGAGCTGCAGGATGGCATGGAGACTGAAGTTCTTGATGTAGACACCCGCGCTGTGATTAGCCCAGACGGCGTGCTTGTCCTCAGGAAACTGGGTGGAAAGGGACACAATGTTGCCAACCTACTCTCAACCCGCTAGCAAAAAACCATCTGTAAGTATTGAGTGTGCGGGTGGACGGACAGACAGAGGAGAGCAGAGGGGACCAAGAAGCAAACACGCACAGGCTTCTAAGTGGGAAGGGCAGAGGGGGCTCCCTGCACTATTTTTGCAACTCTAAGTTTAACATTATATCAAAAGAAAACGTTACTCCTCCCCCCCCCCCCCAAGAGACGCGAGGCAACCGGACCTCAAATGTTGCCGAGGGCTGTGAGGACTGAAACGACCACTCTGGCAAATGGTCGGTACCTATGCGACATCTGCACGCTGACCCCGTAAAGTCCCGCTCCTCGATAAACGCAGCAGAGATGCGTTCCAAGAACGCCCAGCCCCACCTTTGCGGGCGAAGTCCAGCCCCAGACAGAGCCCAGCGTCTAGAGCCCTTTCCGCACCCCCCACTGAGGCTGCTCCAGTCCCCGGGGGCACAGAATGCTCCCCTCTCGCGCTCCGAGCCCCAACATCTGAGGGTGCCACGCGAGGGGCCCCCGGCCCACCCACCCCGGGGAGGACCCAGCGGGGGTGGTGAGTGGGTGGAAATCAGGCCAAAGACAGGCTGGCCCTGAAGCCGACTCAAGACGCCTGTGCACGCTCGCCCGGAGGTGTGGGGCCGTGGAGCGCTGCCTGAGAACCTTCCGGAGCAAGCCCACCGCCAAGTCCCTGCCCCGCCCCCTGCGCCTGGAGGCGGGAGCTGATGCCAGCGACGGGCTGAATTCCATGCCACGGAGACGGAGGTCCTGGCTTTGGGGCACAGGACCGTGAGGGGTTTTCCAGCCAGAAGTCCGCAGCCACAGGCAAGGCTGGTGGGTGCCCACGGCTCGGGAGCGCTTACCCGCTGCCAGCCACGGCTGGAGCCCCCGGCCACCCAGCCGCCACCCTCTGAGGACAGCGTCTCCAAAGGGGCAGCCCCTCAGCTTCTGGCCTCTGCCAATTCTCATGGGTCCCGTATGCCCGGGCAGCATCCGTCTGGTCACCGGGCTCCTGGGCGGGCACTGCCGGGTCCACCCTGTCCAGCTTGGCAGAGGTGGCCCCAGAGGAGCATGCGAGTCCCCGAGGGTCCCCAGGGCCCATCTCTGCAAAAACTACATCCTCCACTTTCTCTCCCCCACTGAGCAAACACTGACGCTGGCCACGCCGTCGCAGATCTGTGGGAGGACAGCCTTCTGGGACGGGCTGAAGGGACCCAGCCACCCGGCTCACGTGGCTGACGTGGACAGGGCCCGTTCCCCGCCCGAGGCAGCCGGAAGACCCGTGGGACAGCAGACAGCGTCCTGTCTGTCTTCGGGAGCTGCTGTGATATCCTGCCTCTGATCTCCCCGGGGACACTTCCTGGAACGTTGTCACCGAGTGCAAGCCAGTGCTTGGCAACAGCCTCACGGACACGATGGACCCTGGGACCCTGTGCGGGATGTTTTGTGCCTGCCACACCACTAGGACCTAGCTTCCGGGCCCTGACCAGTGGGCTGTGGGCCTGAGCGTCTGGGGCAAGAGCCAGGCATCAGCCCTGACGTGTAGCCCCATGGGGTGTGGCCACACAACCGGGACCCGCGGAGGTCCGTGCCCGCTAGAGCTCACTGGGGGGGCCCCTATCTCCTTGCAGCGCACAGGGACCCTGCGAGGTGGGCGCTGCCCCCACCCCCATTTCGCAGACGGGAAAACCGAGGCTCTGGCTGGGAAGGAGCAGAACTGAGATTCTGACCCCGCAGAGCTAGGTCTTAACCACACCGGGTGGCTTTGCCCTCGCCAGTGTCTCCGTGTGTGTTACCCCACCCCAGCCCGCCGGCCCGGCCTCCGTCACCGCGACATTGCTACCAGGAAGACAAGCGTGCTGAGCCTGGGTGTCTGGATCCCTCGATGTTGGCGCCTGCTGATGGCGGTGGCCTCCGGTGCCCCTCCCGCCTCACTGGTGAGCACCCCAGCTGCGAACCAGGTGGGGTCCTGGCTAGAGTGAGCAGGGGCGAGGACAAAGAGCCCGCGAGAGTGGCCATCACGGGCAGGGTCCTGTGCCTCTTGTCAGACATACTGGGCACAGGGGACTGGTGCCATCTACAGTCCCCATCACTCACAGGCCAGGGTTTCTCGACCTGGGGTCCCCAGGGGGGGCCCCAAGGATGCACGTCAAGCGTGAGTGTCTGTAACCTCTCTGGGGAGGAGGCTGGGCTTCGACTGCATCTCCGAGAGGTGGCCGGGCTTCAGTCCTCCCGAGGCCTCTGCCCGCTGCAAGGACCTTCTCCCTGCACCCCAGACTCTGAGCCACCCTGCTAACAGGCAGAGGGGAAGCTTTGCCCTAATGAGAGCAAAGTGTGATAGCGCAGGGGTGTGGTGCGGCTGCCGGGGGGTCGTGCCGCAGCTCGTCGGCCAGAGCCTCAGCTTTTTAATCTGTACAATACGGGTGACCACACCTGCCTCCTGGGGGCATTAAGACAATTCCAGGAGATGTCCGTGAACCTCTTCCCCCGCAGAGCCCAGTCGGTCTGCTGGGACCAGCCAAGCCCAGCTCAGGGGGCCCCAGAGGAATCTAGCTGTGCAAGTCTTGAATAAACCCAAAGCATTCTGCAAATGCTGTTTGCTGTGTTTTCATTCTCGGGGAAGTCCTGGTCCACTGTCCTGCCCTCCTTCTGGCCCCACCCAGAGGTCCCCTCCCACGGGAAGCCCTCCCTGATGCTCTCAGTATGATCCGGGAGCCTGCTGTGGTTTCTTCTCCCGCTGCGTTGTCACTGGGGCCTCCCTGGTACCACGAGCCCCCTGGGGACAGCCATGGGACACGGTCCCTGCTATGTCCGGGGCCTGGCACGGGGCTGGCGCGCAGTAGGTGTTCGAACATTTGTGGGACACACGCGTGTGTGTGTTTCATACGAGGCCCGGCTGGGCGAGGCCCAGCAGGCACCTTCAGATGAACCCCTTGGAACAAGAGGAGCATCCAGACCTGGGTTTGCAGGGACCTGAGTGGGTTCTCTTTTCCAAGAGGCCACACCGGAGCCCTAGCCATCGCCCTAGGGAGACAGGCATGCTTAGCCTGGTGCAGCATTTGCGAACTGCACAAAACGAGGTATGCCTGTGTTGCCACGTGCCCCACCCCAAGAACACTGGGCACCACCCCCCTCTGGTCTGCTGGGACGTGCGAGAAGGCTTCCCCGGGGACTGCCCCAGGTGGACACCCATGCCCCTGCCGGTGGGTGCTGGGCGCCCCTCCAGATGTCACCGTAAGTTAGAGGGACACCTACAGATGGTGACCCTCAGGCTTTCCCATCCCAGCTGGGGTGAGAAGGGTTTGGGGGAAGAAACGGGTTTGGATGCTTCCCATCTGAGACTCAGCACAGAAGCGATATATGGGCAGACGCTTTGAAGCAGATGTCAATACACCCGGGGTGCCCCCTCTTTTGCAAAGACGTAACTCCTACAATTTGGGGGCTCTCCTGGAAAATGCAGAAGAGCAGTGACAGCGGACAGCCACCTTCCCTTAGCGGGAACACGTGCGGCGTGGGCCCAGAGAAGACACGTGAGAGACCCACACGGTCCAGTCTTTCCTTCTTCCTTTTCCCTTTCACCTCCAAGTGTGAAATTCAAATAAGCTCCCTTATTCTGGGAAGGAAGCCAAGAAAAGCCTCCCCACCACACCTGAGTACAGCATGCCCCAGCAACAAGGACAGTGGCCACTTCCTACCCGCCCCATCAGGCACTGCCCCAAGAGCTCTGCTTGGCATCACTCCTTACCCGCCATGACCACCATGAGGCAGGCATCGTTATTATTCTATTTCCTAGAGGTACAAACAGAGACCAGAGAGGTTCAGTAATCGGCCCAAGGTCACATAGCCGGCAGGCAACGGACCAGGAGTCCAGGGCAGGCAGGAGCGGGTCCCAGGGCCTGTGCTCCTGACCTTCTCACCTCCTGCACCCAAGAGGCCAGAGCTCAGGTCCTGACTCCACTGCTCCGTGGCCTCTGCCTCATTTTCTCCATTCTAAACAGGATGATCTCTACCTCCTGGGGTCCTCAACAGGGTTCAAGACCTCGTGTGGAGGGGACAGCTCAGTATGCACGCCATCAGATGTCTCCCTTTCGACATCTCTCTCTCTGCGTTTCAAGCCTGCCTCTTAAAGTACGTTTCCCCGGCTCTGCTTTATTTTTGCGAATCTTCCTCTTAAGACGCACTGTGATTTCTCAGTCTGATGCGGCTGATTAACCAACTTTCCCTGGGTGAGCGTCTTAACCACTCTGCTGCTGTTTCCCAGTGCTTCCCTCCCCAAGTGCCTTTCACATCGGGAAGCTGGGTCGGGTGCGCTGGCTGGCTGCCGGAACCGAGGCCCTGGGAGAGTGGCAGGGGCCCCTGGCCACGAGGCTGCGGACGAGGGGAGGGCATCGGGGAGCCGCTGGCTCGGCGGAGTGGAGATGGCCAGACCTCCCAGGTATAAAATATGGACCCTCCGTTCCGCCATAAATGAAAGCAAATTGGTTCTGCTTAATTCCAACTGCCTTCCCTGGCATGGTGTGCAAACGAGGAGCCTCCTGGCCTGGGCAAAGCCACGGCCCGATGGGCTGCGTCCGAGCGCCCACGGCTCACGGCTGGCCTGGGCCTGGGTGTGCAAGGCATCTGCCACGTCCCCAAACAGCCAGGCAAGCAGAGCCCGGGCAAGCGCCTCTGGACCCTTCCCCACCACGGCGGTCAGCCGTCCAAGGCAGAATCACGCCCGCTCCCGAGTCACAGGCACGTCCCAGGAGCTGGGACCCCCCTCACCCCACTGCTGTCCCCACTCAGGCACTCTGGCCCATCCTGGCCCCGCAGAGGCAGGCACATCCTGGGGGCCAGAGGGCCAGGATGGTTCTTTCTGCTTCACTCCCAGCCGGGCATCAAACACTGGTGAGGAAGGGAGGCAGGAGACGCCCAGCCCAGCAGGCTCAGGACGTTCCAGACCTCTGCGGCCCAGACAGGGACAGCGTCTTGCCTGAAGCCCTGAGCCCCAGCTTAGATTACACTTAGGGTCTGGCTCCAGTACAACGGATCGGGGCGGGGGGAAGCGGCCAGCCACGTTCGATCATTCAGAGACGTGCAGGGGCCTGAGCCCGCCCTGTATAAGGCTTCACTCTTCCCTCAGCAAGAGGCCCCCGAAACAGTGCTGTGTGCACCCCACACCGATACAACCAGCTATCACCACTCGAGACTCAAGCTGTGCCAGAAGTCCCCAAACCCAGGCTCTAGCACAGAGGAGCTGTCCTGGAGGCAGCCAGGGTCAGCCAGTCATCGAACCCATCACATCAGGCCCAGAAACGGCCCCTTCCCACCGCTGCCACCACTGCGGCCTCCTTGTCTGCACGGCCCGGCTTCCATGCCCCCCCCGGAAGGCGGCCCTCATCACCCCATTGCTCTGAAACACCCCAGATCCATCAAGACCCCCACTGTTACTAACAGGGGCCAAGCCGGACTCCACACGATGGGACCTTTCTGGAACAGAGTCTTGGGAACCATGTAGGAGATCCGAAAGCATAGGCTTTGCACACAGGTCCACTTGAATCAGGCTTTGCCACTCACAGCTGTGTGATCCTGGGTAAGTTACTTAATAACTCTGAGTCTCGGTTCCCCTTGCATATAACGGGGATAATAAAGGTCCCTCCTCCCGTGGGATCTGTCCAAGGATCAAGCGAAGTAACCATGCCGGAGCTTGCCCCTGTGCTAGGCACATTCAAGTGCAGAATACCTGTGTTATCCTATCGATTGAAGAACACCAACCCCCTCCCTCTGCTGACCACCTGCAGCTTCCTGTAGCTCAGAGAACCCTGGAAACTTGGCCCAAGGCCCACCACCCAGAGGGAGCCCTTGAGAGCCCGAGTTCACCAGAGTGGCCAAAAAGAGCCTACTGGCTGATCCCCCATAAGCACCTGCCTGCTTCGTCCAACCTACATTAGGAGGTTCACTGGGAGAGTCTGATAGGCACGGGCACGGGGGGTGGTGGGGAAGAAAGAAAGGGAGAGAGGGCATCTTCCCCCCTCTGTCTGAAGCAGCACTGAGTGTTCCCTCCAAAAGTGGCATCTACAGCCTTTGAAACCGTGGTGCTTAATGACGGGCCCCCAAGAGCCGCCCTCGGCTGAGCGCTGTGTGCTGGGAAGGCTGCTTCCAGAACTGGACGCACACCCCCGGCTGGGCGGGCCAGCGCAGCCACCCGGGCTTCTCCGCCTGGCTCGGGGCCACCAGCCAGCCCCAGGATCCAAGTATGTGCTCGCTGACTGTGGGAAAGTTGTCTCGGGTGGAGCAGGCCCCCGGCACAGGGATTTCTTCCCAAGACAAACACAGGCCCTGGCACACAACTCCAGCTCCCTGACTGTCCCGTCGGGTCGCAGCCGAACGCAGCAGCCATGGGAGAATCCGACGTGCGATGCTTCCGGAAGGACCTGTGATGGGTGGCAAGGTGCGGCGGGACAAAAGCACACGCTTGCCGCTCCCGAGTCCCGCGGGGAAGACCCAGGGGCCTGCCTCTGGAGGCGGGGGCCCCAGCCTCGACTGCAGCACTGGACCGCCTCTGCCGTGCACCTGTTTCCCTCCGTAACCAGAAGAGGCTGGGCTAGATGGGGGCCCAGTGCCAACAACCCAGGGCCCGGGGGTCGTGCACAACGATGGAACCTGGGCCCTCCCACTGGCCAGCACGGTGGCCCTGGGACATCACAGCCCTCTGCCTCCCCGCCCCCTCCTTTCTCCCAGGCTCAGAACCCCAGGTTGCCGCTGGGAGATCACAAAATTCGTCGATGCTGGCAGCTCAGGAACACCGCCCTCAAGTCCCCTCTGGCCAAACAAAGCACACCCGGAGGTTAGGCCTGACAGCAGGCTCCCAGCACGTGATCTCTGCAGGCCTCGTGTCTCCTCCCCAAGCCCGGGGGGCACTGGACTCCCTCTGCATTCAGCTCCCGATGCAGTGGGACAGTCCCCATCTTAGTCCCTGGGAGGGATCGGTGACTAAACCACCAGCAGAAAGCGGAGGGTGCGCTGGGCCGGCTTCTCGTTTAAACGTCACCAGCGCCTCCGGCAGGGGGCTTCCCTGCACGTTTGGTGGCAGCAAATGGCCACTGGGGCCTGTCCTGTGGGACTCCACGGCCGGCAAGGGACAGGGCTTGGGGGCATCCACTGAACTGGAAACACGAGGCTCTCGCGTCACCGTGCGGCTGCGAGCAACTTCAGTGTGGAAGAATCCCACACCCGGGAACGAGACGGTCACTCACGGCCTCCGGAATCCGGCCCGAGGAGGCCTCCACCTCCACCTGCCCACGTGGCCCCCAGGCTCCCCGAGCTGAGCCCACCAGGGTCTGTTCCACCCTCCCGCTGACCCCGCACCCAGGAGGGGTCCGGCGCCCCTGGCGGCTCCCAGGACGGAGAGCCTGGCCCAGCAGGAGGTGGTTAGAGCGGCCACCGGGGGGTCTGAGGTCCCCCTACCCCGACTTCAGGGCTGGCTCCCACACCCTCCGGCCCGGCCGGGTGACCTTCCCGGGGCAGGTGGAGGCCTGCTGTGTGACGGGGTGCCGAGCAGACCTGCCAGGACCTGTAGGCTCAAAGCCCCTCCCGTGGCCCCCCGCCCCATAGTGACCGCAAAGCAGTGGTCCCTCGTCCTGCTCCTGCTGAGCACCCCTGGGAAAAGCCAGCCCTTGCAGGGACAAATTCCTGCCACCACGAGGGGGTGCTACCAACATGCCGGGCCACTCTGGACAAGCCTCGGCATCTTTCCGAGCCTCCCAGGACCCACCTGACTCGGGGGGCTGCGTCGACCCGGAGTTCGCAGCCAAGAGGCAAAGCTCGGCGTCCACACTGGGCAGAGACAGTGCGGCCAGGAGAGCAGGCACATCAGACGTCCCCAGTGCTCGGGCCTGTATCTCCCGGGCTCTCCGGGCTTCCGCCCCGTGCTCCTGCTTCAGAGGGTTTGCGAAGGGGGCTGTGACCATCGTCTAGTGCTTGGAAGAGGAGCAGAGGGCTCTCTGACACCTCAGGCCCCACCATCTCCTCCTCACAAATGGCCAGGAGGAAAGTGAGGGGCAGGGGACCAGCGGCCACCCGTGCCCAGCGCGTGGCGCGTCTTCACGCCGGGAAAAGCTGGCGACCTCCAGACTGCTCTGCTTGGCCGGGGGCATCCTCTCAGCCAGCTGGTCCCAGACCCCGGTTCCAGAAGCCTGGAGGGCTTGGGAATCTTCCTGAACCACGGTGGGCTGTCACCAGCTCACACAAGCTCACACTCGTTCACGCCAGCTCACACGAGGTCAGACCTGCTCACACTGGCTCGTACTAGTTCACATCGGCTCCCACTGGCTCATGCAGGTTCACACCAGCTCACGCCGGCTCCTACCGGCTAGCAAAGCCCACGATGCACACGTCCTCCAAACTCCTCTCTAGCTTGAAGCTGGCCACAGTGGGAGAATTTGCACCACGGACATTGGTAAGAACTACACATTTGGGAGATTCTCTTGAGGTGCTGTTACCCATTTACCAGCACACCACCGTCCCTAAAGCCCCAGAATCTAAGACGCTAAAGAAAGCCTCACGCCCCTGAGAAGGCAGCTTGGGTCTCCCTAGCCATGACCCTGCCTGAAGACTGGGCACCGGTCCCAGGCAGGAAACGGACCTGTCCCCCCGCCCAGCCCCGGAGCAGCTCACAGACCAGCCAGACAGAATGTCCAGCCTCTGCCCCCAACTCCACGGGCAGACCTCCTGTGTGCCAGGCACCGTTCTAGGCCTTGGGGCCAGAACGAGGCCCCAGACAAGGACATGATCCTTCCGGCCCGTGCCTAGTGGGGTGCACAGACACACCCCAAATGAAGAAACGGTACCGAGGCTTGGGAAGGAAAACTTGATTAAAATAACAGCATTACAAACAATGCATGGACATCGCGAGAGGTTAGGAAAAATGCGACACAGAGAAAGTAGCATGGGGAAAATGACATCTCACGGGCGGGGTTGCACGACACGGGGTCGTCAGGACGGTGGCTCTGAGGACGCGGTGCTGAGCTGACCCCTGACGAATCGGAGTCTGGCGTGGCATCCAGGTAGGGGCAACGGCAGCACCGACCGTCACCCCGGTGGGGACAGGAGATGGTGACAGAGCCCCCGGCCCCTCCAGGGCCAGGCCTGTGGCACAGTCACTCAGCTGTCCCCGGTGCCCGGTGGAGAAAGTCGCTGGCTTGTGGCTTAGAGACCACATTTGCTGCACAAAGGGCCTCAGACCAAATTCAGTGACCCCAGCCCCCAGCGCCGTCCCCGAGGGCAGCTGCGCTGCCTGAGAAGGGTGGTGACGGTGACGCGGTCACATTCCCTGACGCTTCCGGTAAGCAAGGTGCCGGTTGTATACTTCCTCCCACCCAGGCAACACCGTTATCCCCATCTGGCAGATGCCGAGGTTAATAACCTAAGCTCAGAGAGGGGGAGTGACTTTCCCGGGGCCACACAGCTAATAAGACGGAGCCAGGGAGGGCTCCTCATGGCTCTGAAAAGCCTGTGCTCTCAGCCACCTGTCACGCTGTCTTCAGGAGAAGACAAGAAGCGATGAGGGAGCTGGGGGGGCCTTTGGGGACGTGCGTGATGTGGCGCCACAGGGCGGGGTGGCGACAGGGGCCGCTCCCTCTGACACAGCAGAGCCCCCCCCGCCCACCATGCACCCTCAGCCAGCAGCCTGCACGGGGTCCCAGGCAGAACTGTCAATTCAAATACCTACCATGGAGGCAGGGGAAGGACGCAGGGTCCACAAGCCGCGCAAGAGAACCGGGAACGCGACCCGGGGCTCCGTGTGCGAGGACAAGAGCGGAACCTAACAGGAGCGAAGGTGACCACCAGCCCGGGTCCCAGGCGGCTGCCGGCTCCTCCTGCGGCGGATGGCGGGTGGCTCGGTGCCATCGCTCACGCCACGTGGGCTCGGGCTGGCGGCTGCTACTGACAGGGCCTGAGAAGAGGCCGAGGGCCACACGGCCCCTGAGTCCCCCCGAAGCCGCCCCCTCCCAACAGCCACCGCTGCGTCTTCAAAAGCCACACCGTCCAGTCTAGCGCCCGGGCCCTCGCCAGCAAGGCCCACACGGTCTTTGCAGCTACCCCGGTGTCTGTGGCCACGGAGTCCCCACGAGGGACCCCACCGTGGGAAGGTCCTCCCTGTGGAGTCCCGGATAGATCCTAGGTCCAGACCCTGCAGCGTCGCCTCGTTCCTGAGCCCTAGGGCGGCACCTGGCAGTCTGGAAACAGCCTTCAAGCCCTCCCTCAACCTCCTCTGCTCCAGACTGAGCCCCCTGTTGCCAAAAATGGCCACGGTGGCCCCCTCCCTGTAGCCACGCCTCTTTGCAAAGCCCCCTCCCCCCATCAAGAGGCAGAATGATTTCCCTCACCCCTGCATGGAGGCTGGTCTTGTGACTTCCTTTGGGCCACAGAATGTGCAGAAGTGATGTTCTGCGATTCCCAGGCCTGCGTATGTCCACTCTTTCACAAATCTCTGTCCTGCTTCCATGCGTGCAAGCCAGGGCTAGCCTGCTGCAGGATGATGGACAAGGGGCCTCCAAGACAGCCAGCCAAGAAGCAGGTCACCTAGAACCAGCCGCTAACTACAGATACACGAGTGAGTCCAGCCAAGAACAGAGGAGCCCATCTGAGTCCAGCCCATATCATTGAGCCACAGAATCATAAACTAAACGAATGGGTGTCGTGTGAAGCCACTGATGTTGGGGATGTTTGTTATGCAGTGAAAGCTAACTGATATACACCACCCCTGCTCCTTCATTGGTTCATCCTGTAGAGGGTGTGGTTTCCAGCTCCCCAAATTTCTAAGCTAGACTTCTTTGAGACATGACCTCCGTGTTAGAAGGTTCCTGATAGAATGGAGATAATGGCCAACGGCCTCCACCTCCCTGCCTCCCTCCACGCCCTACCCTGCACTCAGTGTCCCCCCAGTCCCGCTTCTCAAATTCTCCCCACTCTCTCCCCTTTTCAGGGCTTGGCATGGATCACCACTCTGTCTGAAACACTCCCCCTGTTCATCAACGTGGGTTCACCCTGAACACTCAATCATGATGCATATGCCACTTCCTCCAGGAAGGCCGGGCTAACCCCTCACTCAGCTTTGCTCCCTCCCTGAGCACTCTCAGACACTTCCTTCTTGGGGACAGCTCCTGTGTCACCTTATGGCATCACCTGGCCCTGGTCTGCCTCCCCGCCAGGACAGGAGCCCCGTGAGAGCAGAGGTTGTATCTCTCTCATTCCACTGAGTCCCCAGAGCCGAGGGGCATATCCAGGATGTGCTAAGTGCTCAGAAAAACTTGATTGAAGAGAGGGAAGGAGGCAGGGGACAGGAGGGAGGGGACAGCAGGGAGGAGTGACAATGTTTCAGAGTGGCAAGGGTTCCGGCCGATGGCACCAACTCATGTCCGATTAGGTGACACCAGCTTCTTCCAGGATCCTTTCCACCATCACATGCTTATCCCTGCACGTTCCTGCGGTATCGGCTGAAGATGTGCTGAGCACCAGAGCCCTTCAGAGACTGCTCCCTTCATCTCCTCTCCCACCTGCCCTGGGGCACCTCTGCTGATCCCCTGTCACCCCAGTCTGGCTCGGGGGCCGCCCTCCGGCTCACTCCCCATTGAACCAGAAGACGTCCTTCCCTCTCTGAATCCTCTAAGACTGCAGCAAGGCGCTCCTCCCCCCCCCCCCCCCCCCCCCGCTCCAGTAACGGCCACCCTCCTCAGCACAGCTCTGGGAGGAAACAGACCCATTTTACAGATGGGCAGACAGGTTCAGACATGGCGAGTGACTGGCCTAGGGTTGTTCATGAATGGCAGAGCTGGGACATCCAGAATTAGGGTGCCCATAATTCTCCCAAATATAACAAACATTAGTGCCTACCTCCCAACAAAGTAACGTGCGTGGCAAAATAGAAACAACTATGTCTCTGGAGGTCAGCAAACTTCAGGAAGAGAATTGTGCTCTATCCTGCAGCTCCTTCCTTGTGGGTGAGGAAAACAGGGCTCAGAGAAATGGACTGAGTGTCCCTGGCACCGGCTAATAAACGGCAGAAGCGGAGAACCCCCTGGATGCCACGCGGCCCCCAGCACATCCCTTGGATGCTGTTCGCCCCGTAAACGGGTTTATGACTCCATCCTTCAAAGCACATTCGAGCGAGGTTTATTACATAATAGAAAACAAAGATCGTTTTCTCATATGTTTCCCACTCAGGGAGTTTTATTAAAATGCCATAAATCTCCAGGACAGAGCGTGATTTTAATGCAAAGGGCAGGGGGTCCATCTGTGTTCTTCTATAGACCACAGGGAAAGGCAGGGGGGAGGGGGAAGGAGCATAGGATCCGAGTGGGGGAAAGAATGGAACGCTCTGTGGCCGTCTGAGACTCCGTCCCTCCCAGGAGCTGGGACTCTGCCCTCAACGGGGTCCTGGAGGGCAAGGAGGCATGAGGCTTTGGGGTGCCAAGGTCTTGTCACATACAACTTCTCCTTCTGCATTTTCCACTCTGCCAGCTGGCCTCCCCAAACCACGTGACTGCCTTCCCACCGTCCCCGCCAATTCTGCAGCCGTGTGCTCGATCTAATCCACAACCCCATGCATAGCTCCCCACTGCCTAGAGGACAGAATCGGAGCCTCTTGTTCGGGACACAGGGCTCCTTGGTTCAACCTCACTGGGCTCACCAACCTAGTCTCCCACAGTCCTCTGAACACCCCCACAGGTTAGCCACTCCTAACATCTTGGGATTCCTCCCACCAGGCTGGTTCATGCCTCTGTGTTTCTGCAGGTAATGTTTCCCCTGTCTAGAATGCTTTTCCTGCCTGTCTGCCTAGAAAACTCTTATTCAGCCTTCAAAGCCCAGCTCAGATATCACCTCCTCTGAAAGGCCCAGCTGCCCTCTCCTGTGGCTTCCTCAGCAGATGTTGGTTCCCCCGTCGGCCGTTTCCTCCCTAACAAGGCTGGTGTCTCGTTCGTGGCCAACCCTAAGACCTGGCAAAGTGCTGGTACAAAGAAGATGCTCGAGAAACGTTTCCAGAATTTAATTGTGGGAAAATGTGTCTTAGTATCTTATGTTCACCAGGATGCCCCAGTCAGGCTTTCAACTGAGCAGAGACACCGAGACAATCTGAGGGCCACCACCCCTGGTGCCCTGTGTGGGCAGTAGAATAATGGACCCCCCAGACACGCCCGCATCGCAGAGCCCAGAGCTTGAGCAAACACTACTTTATGGGCAAAACTGACTATGCTGATGTGACTAATCGAGAACTTTGGGACGGGGACATCGTCTCAGATTCTCCCAGCAAACCCCATCTAATCACATGGCTCCTTAAAACGTAGGTCCCGTCCAGGCTACGGTCAGGGAAAGAGACGGCAAGACAAAAGACGGGCCAGAGAGAGGCCATGCTGCCAGCAGTGAGGACAGAGGAGGGGCCACGAGCCGAGGCATGCCGGTGGCCTCTAGAAGCTGCAAAAGCCCAGGATAAACATTCTCCCCTAAAGTCTCAGGAAGCGAATGCTTGATTGTAGCCAGTGGGACCCACATCGGACTTCCGCCCTCCAGAACTCTATGGCAATAACGCTGTGTTGTTTAAAGCCACTATGTTTATGATATGTCGTTGCAGCGGCGAAAGACATTGGATGTAAGCTATGCACCAGCCTCAGCCACTTACTGGGGGGCTCTCCCCCGCCCTGGGCATTTCCCAGCCTCTACATCGTTCCCTTCCACCCCTACTACCTTCCTTCCCACCCCCTTCACCTACCCTTTGCAGCGTGGTGAACTCCTATTCATCCCTCAGAACCCGTTCCCAAGGCCTCAGCACGTCCCGCAAGCCCACATCCCCTGAGGCTCAGCCACACCTCACAGCGCTTTCACACGCCGTGGTCGGTGAGGTCCCGGACAGCAGAGGTCTGTGTCCCATTCACTCCGAGTGCTTGAGGCCTAGAACAGTGCCTGGCACTGTTGCAGGGCCTCGAGAAGCACCTGGGAAGTGTCGGGGCTGGGGGTGGTCAAGGTCAGAGGCCTCCGCCCACCAGGCATTCGCACCGGGACAGCAGGCGGCCCTCCTGATGTTTCTGTCATTTCCTCCTGCCTACACGGTACTTTGGTCTCTCCCCTGTCCCAGTAGGACGGCCTCAGAGACAAACCTGCACACGTTCAAACGGGCGTCGAGGTCCCGACCCCCTGTAGTCCTACATGCGCGAAAGGAGGCCCGACCTTAAGAGCTGATCCCACGAACGTCACCAGAGATGCGGGAACAACACACAGTCAAGGCCTCTCACGGCAGCCTGCTCTGCATCTTTACCTTTGGGGCAACGGGACACAACACAGAGGTCTGAAAACGAGGATTTGGTTAAATAAATAGTACCTCCTTCAGCTGAGACTTTATTATGCTGCTACTAAGAACAGCCGTTTTGAAAATATGCAGGAGCATAGGAAAATGTTTAATACACAATGTTAAAGCGGGATCTCAAATTTATAGAACACGTATGTATTTGCGTCTTGACAAGACCGGTGAGAACCCTCATCTCGAACGTTAACAGCCATGATCTCATAAGGTGGGTGGACACGGGATGGATTTTATGCCTCACCTATCTTAGAACTTCCAAAGTTTCTATGATAATCACGTATTATAATTTTCTTTAAATAAGATTTTTTTTTTTTAGCGAGAATTTTCTGGGGAGGAATTTAGCAACATCTTCATCAAGACAGTGGCATCACACGGCCTCCTGTTTGAGGGAACGTGAAGCGGCTACCACGGAACCCACGAGCAGAGCTCCGTGGGCGGTGATCTTGCTCAGTGACCCCCGGGGCCTGTGTCCGTGCCAGAGTTTCTGCCCAGCAAAGGGGATACAGGAGCCCTGATCCCAAGAGGAGGCAGGCGGCAGGCTGCGGGAGAGGGTCTGGGAGAGCCCGGCGGAGGCACCTGGCCTAGCCGGGATGGGACACCTGAGCACAGAGGGACAGGGCTGGGGAAGCAGGGCGGAGGCCTTGAGGGGGGCTGCCCCCAGGGAGGCCAGGCAAGTGTCCTGAGGGCCAAAGAGACGGCCCTTGGCTACATGCAGACCCAAGGATCAGATCAGGACCCAAAATTCACAGGCTGTCCTTCCCCACTGAGCACCTGTCCCCCATTTCTCAAAATCACACCTGAGAGGGTCACAGGGACCGGAAGCCGCGCTGTGGGCTTATACTAATGTGCAGGGTGGCTTATGCGGCCCGGCCCTCCGTCGCCTCTTCTGGGAGAGCCCCACTCAGAACAAATCCTCCGCCGGGGGCAGCCGCTGCAGGGCCTTCCCAAAGAAGCTGGGGACCTGGGTACTTTCTGCTCACATCTGCTTTTTCCCTGGCCTCTCCAGCCAGCAGGAATGGAGTCAGAGGAGTGGGATACAGGAGAGGAAGGGAGGGAGGAAAGCAGTGGAACAAGAGCTGTGTGGGAGAGCCAGGATGGGAGGCCAGGGATGCCCTGAGGCCAGGGCAGGCCCCACCCAGGAAACCAGACTAGTCTGGAAAAGACCAGAACGTTCCTGTCGCCTGCCAAAGCCACCTCTGTGTTTCCCCAACGCAGCCTCTGGTTGCAGAGGGACGGCTGGTAGGCGTTGTGCAGGAGTGACAGCACTCAGGGGGATGGGGAGGAGGACCATACGTGAGAACTCAGCGGCCTCGCCAACACGGGAGGCACCTTGCGGGGAGAGCCGTCCTGGGAGAAAAGGGACACCATGGTGGTGCCCGAGGACGGGATCCTTCTCCAGAAAGTCCTCCTTGACCACCAACTCCCTCCGCTCAACTGAGTGCGGGCGTCTCACGCTTCCTCGGTTCTCAGCTTCATCACAGTGCAGATTACACACCATGACCCCAGGTGTTTGCCTGTCTGGTCCCTTCACTCCACTGTAAGACTTGGGGGTCATTGACCATGCCTTACTCAAACCCAGAGCCTGGATGGTTGGATGTGAGGACAGGGGATTAGTAGACATGGGATGGATACATGGGGGGTACAGGGTGGATGGATGGATGGATGGATGGATGGATGGATGGGTGATGGATGGGTGATGGATGGAAGGGTGGATGGATGGATGGATGGATAGACAGATGGGTGGATGGATGGATAGATGGGTGGATGGTGGATGGATGGTGGATGGATGGAGAGAGGAATTGGTGGGTGATAGATGGGTGGATGGATAGATGGATGGATGGGTGGATGGGTGGATGGATGGATGGATGGATGGTGGGTGGGTGGAGAGAGGGATTGGTGGGTGATAGATGGGTGGATGGATAGATGGATGGATGGATGGATGGTGGGTGGATGGAGAGAGGGATTGGTGGGTGATAGATGGGTCGATGGATAGATGGATGGATGGGTGGATGGATGGATGGATGGATAGGTGTTGGGAGTTTGGGGGGAGGGAGTGGATATGCAGGGGATGGATAGATTAATGGATGGAGGATAGACAAAAAGAAGGGGATGGATGGGTGAGTGACAGATGGTGGGGAGAGAGGGAGAAAGCAAGGGAAGAGCCTAAGGCAGGCCAGGGAAGGAGGAGGGATGTGCCACAGGCAGAGAAGACAGTCACCACTGTCTGGGAGGTGTCCTCAGGGTGTGTGGGACAGGGGAGCCAGGACCTGAGTGAGGGCAGAGGGAGGGAGAAGAGGCTTGGGGGCTGGGGACACTGAGGGATTGCCTCAAAAGTGCTTGACCTTTCAGCCACCCAGATCTTATCCCAGAGTATTTTACAGGCACCTCAAGGCCTAAGAGCTGACCTCATCAAACTGTTGATTCAAATCAAGTCAGCGCCTGTCTTGATCCCTATCTGCTCTGGGTCTTGATTAAATCAAACTCAGACCTCCACGGTGATGCTGGAGCACACACGGAGAGAGGCCGGCCAGGGAGGGACGGAAAGTCCCCCGGGGAGGAAGGAAGCAGGCCTGGCACCCACTAAGTGCCAAGCGTCCACAGGGATTAGCTGCCGTCCTCATCAGAACAGCCTGGGACGTCGGCACGGCCACAATCTTCTGCTCGGATTACACAGGAGACGATGCGAGGCAGGGACGTCTCGGCCCCCGGACTCAGAGCATGATCTCTGCAGGGACACAGACCACCCAGAGCTCTGGCCCGCGATTAGCCTACAGGTAAAGCCCATCGATGTCTAAGACGGTCTCTCTAAAATCCCCACTCTTTCCAGGCCGCCAAGGGGCAAAGCACTTCCTCTCTTTATAATTTTCCCACTGCAGACCGTGGCTATAAGCCCTTGGCACCACCCACCTAGAAGGACCTATCAGCGCAGCTGGTCTTTGTTGGCCCTGACACTCAGGGCCCCAGGGGGCCGCCGTCAGCTCAGGAAGCGCACTGCACACAGTCTCTGTCCACCCGACCGAGGGACGGTGGAGCCACGTGGATGTCCCCAGGCCTGGCCATTATCCACCTCTGCAGGGAAAGACCTTGATGATGCTTTGTACCAGTGCATGTGAAGAGGTCCTTGGGTGGCTGGGGTTCACTGCTCAAACTCCCGAGGCCCTGCATTCACAACACAGAACGTGAAAAGTCTGTGCATTAAAAATGGAGAGGGAGACGCCAGAGGGCCACGGAGTCAAATCTGATTTTAAATAGAATGGTGTAAATAACACAGTAACAGGATGGGTAAACAGAAGTGATCTGAAAATCTCAAACACCAGCTCTACCAGAACACAAACTCTATAAAGCAGAGTTTCCCAAGGTTTGTTCCAAGGAAAACCCATCCCGAGAAATGCTCAGCAGAACAAAAATAAGAGAATATGTAAATATTAAAACATAGAAGGAAAATAAAATGAAAACTAACTCAATTTTAATTTCAAATGAGATAACATTTACATAAAATCAAAACGAAAGATTACGGGCTCAGAGGAGATAGAGAAATGCCACACAAGCTTTTCCGGGAGATGTGTGATGTGAGTTGGCGTGGCAGGGACTCCCAAAGTCCTACTGCAAAGAAACGCGGGTGATTTTCAACCTCGGAATGTTCACCAGACTTCTATGACCACAAAACATGTATTTTCTGGAAACACGTACGACCTGTGTGACACTTCCAACTGTCAATCAGCAAACCCTGACTTCGCTCCTCTCCCGTCCCCTGTTGGTGTCGGGCTGGGCCCCGCGAGTTGCTTTGGTCGACGGGACTCGACCAAATGTGACGGAAGCGGAAGCTTTAAGTGTGCTTGTGGGGTTGGCCTGGTTCTTGAGCCGCAGGGTGGTGCCTGGGAAGAACCCGGCCCGATGGCCTCTGCCCCCTCAGCGTGGGTTCCAGAACAAATGCAGGTGGCCCAGGCCACGCTCTCCAGCTCGCAGCCTGAAGTAGGGCTCCCCGGCCATGCCCCGTCCAAGGAAGCCAGACCAGTCAACCCAGGGGTGTGAGCCTAAGTGCACAGTACACATCACCATGTTTGGGGTGACTCATTCCACAGCATGATCGTCACCATAGCTGACTAATACACCATCCCACAGAAGTACCCTTTTAAGACTTGCACACAAAATAACATGGCAAAGAGAAACATTATTAAGAGGAAACACTCTTAGAAGCTGTTGGGAAAGAACGAACAGCACAAGGCGGGAGCCGAAGACGCACTCAGAGGACGCGCATCTTAAAATCGAGGGTCCTCGAGAGGACCTGGGGTATTGGCAGTGGAGAGGCAGGGTTTAAGAAAAAGTCGAGCAACCCAAAAGAACTAGATAGAAGACACAGGCAGGTAAATCCCAGGGGAGGAAACGTGAATAGTCAACCAACAAAGGACAGTATGTTCGACCTCACGAGGAATCACAGAACTGCGAAATAAAACAAGAGGGGGCTACACTCTCACATCTGCTCGAGTACAGACATACGAAGTCTGACAACTCAGAGACGCGGGCGTCACTCCACAGACAGGCTGGCAACCGGGAGAGACGAAGGAAGCTGGAGACTCACGTGTGGGCGCTCGCCGCAGCCCCGGTGGGAATCACGAAACGCGGGGGATAAAACTCCTCGTGCTCCCACGACAGGGGACACGTAAGTCAGCCAGATGATACGTGCCACGTGCAGAAGTCACCAAAACCGAGGTGGGAGCACAAATCAAATTACAAAAGGTGAAATGACACCACTTCTTCCATTTTTTAAAAAAATTTTTAAATGTTGATTCATTTTTGAGAGAGAGGGAAAGAGAGCGTGAGCAGGGAAGGGGCAGAGACAGAGAGGGAGACACAGAATTGGAAGCAGGCTCCAGGCTCTGAGCCATCAGCACAGAGCCCGACATGGGGCTCGAACTCACGAACTGTGAGATCATGACCTGAGCCGAAGTCGGACGTTTAACCAATGGAACCACCCAGGCGCCCCTGTAACAGGACATTTCTTGAAGAGGAGAAATCCCAGACAGGAAAAAATTAACATCTATTACAGCCAGGGAATTGGTCTTGGGCTAGCCTAGGCTCTGTTATGATAACAGCTAAAGCCCTAAATTTCAGTGGCTCCCCAGCCACTGGCCCCCAAACTTAATCAGATGACCCCAAAATAACTACAAGGGAGGCTGGGGAAGGAAGGAAACGCTTGGATTATTTGGTGAGCACTAGATTAGACTGTCTCTGACACACGGTACCCAGTACATTCTACAATTCATGTATACATTAAAGACTTCATGATTAAATTCAAGATAGGAGAAAGAGAATCACCCCACAAAAGGGAGGGGATGCCAGCAAGGCACTCTGGGAGAAGACCTGAGACCCACGCCCACCCCCAGTATTCCCGAGGTTTCCCCTGTGGAAGGTCCTGCCCAAGGTCATATGTGCCAGGGGAAAGGTAGGGCTGGTGTGGCTCTCATACCGGCTCAGTGATGGCACAGGCACAACGCCAAGTGGGCTACGGGACTGAGGCTGCCATGCTCAGTGTGAGGATGCAGGCAGTCCGAGCAGAGAGAGGTGGGGTGGGGAAAGGTGGGCCAAGGTCCACTTTCTCCCCAGCGTGGGGATGCCCCCAGTCCCCTCGTGTTCCACTTGACAGCATCAGAGCCAACTCTGTGTTCCTGGCCCCCACCCCATCCCCTAGGACGGCCTCATAGGTATAAAGGGTTCTCTAGGTCACTTGAGCATCTCCTAAGAACCATGTCGCCATCCATCCATCCACCCGTCCACCCATCATGTGTCCATCCATCCATCCATCCATCCATCATGTGTCCATCCATCCATCATGTGTCCATCCATCCATCCGTCCATCATGTGTCCATCCATCCATCCATGTGTCCATCCATCCATCCACCCATCATGTGTCCATCCATCCATCCATCATGTGTCCATCCATCCATCCGTCCATCATGTGTCCATCCACCCATCCATCCATCCATGTGTCCATCCATCCATCCATCATGTGTCCATCCATCCATCTGTCCATCATGTGTCCACCCATCCATCCATCCATGTGTCCATCCATCCATCCACCCATCATGTGTCCATCCATCCATCCATCCATCCATCCATGTGTCCATCCATCCGTCCATCATGTGTCCATCCATCCATCCATCATTGTCCATCCATCCATCCACCCATCATGTGTCCATCCATCCATCCATGTGTCCATCCATCCATCCATCCATCCAATGTCCAGCCTGTGGCAGATCTGTGATGGGTTCTGGGCATCCAGTGCTCACCAAGGTGGACCTGACTGGTCTCCATCCCCAATAAGTACATGTTCTGGGTGGGGCGAAGGGGGATAAACCATACCCAAGAACTCCCACACTCAAGGAGAGATACAATAAAGAATGCCTGGGGGCTACTTACACTGAGAGAAGGGGTGTCCTCCTTGAAGAAATGAGGTTCATACTGAGACTAAGTGTCCACAGGGGCCAGTACCTGAGGGTCAATGCCGAGCGCATTCCAGGCAAGCGGCCCCAACAGGCACAGCCCCCTTACAGGGACCAAGCTGGGCATGGTGGAGGCTCAGGCAGCAGGCTGGCTGGACGCTGAGCGGCAAGAGGGGCTGGGCTGGGGAGTGGGGTAGGACCCGGCGCCGTGGCTTTTATCCAGGTCCCTGGGGAAGCCCCAGCAGGAAGCTAAGCCTCACTCCTAAGCAGCCGAACCCCTGGCTCCTCCAAGCGTGGTCTCTGGACCAGCCCCGATGGCAGCATGTGGCCACCTGTTAGAAATGCAGACCAGGAGACCCGAGTGACCGTTGAAGCCAGAAAGACAATGCCGGGAAGACCCCTCCTGGGTCTGCTCTCACCTGGGGGGGCTCCTGGGGGGGTCTCCACACTGAGTCTGCATCTTCCAAGGCATGCCCGAGCGGCAGTAGTTTTGAAGAGATTTCCAAGTGACCGTTACATACTTCCTCCCACCGAGGACCCATTTTCTACTATCTGCATGTGGCCCAAACCTCGATGGCTTGCAGTTACCTTCCTGATGGCGTCTGTGAGGCAGCCGAGCCTCACCGGCCGTTTGGGATTCAGCGGTGGTGACACCAAATGGGCCTCCCAAGACCCAGCCCAGGCTGGACACCGGAGCCGTGCCTGCCGTAGCCCAGACCAGGCCAAATGCGGGCCCAGGTCGGGCACAGACATCGGGCGATGCTGAGGCCCCCAGGTGACCCCGGAATGAGCCAGGGCCCTGCTACTCCAAGTGTGCTCAGCGGGCCCAGCAATTCGAGCATCGCTAGGGGCTTGTTAACAATGCGGAGCCCCGGGCCCCACCCCCGACCCAGGAATCAGAACCTGAATTTTAACAAGACCCCCTCCCCGCTGAGGCTCTTCTTCAGGATGTGGATCTTCAATCAGGGACAAAATTGCCCTCAAGGGGCAAAACCTGGTTCTCGAAGGGTGCGAAGGATCTTACGTTGTTATGTACAAGGCGCAGGTCACATTGAACTTCAACAGAAATACAGTCGTGGGCGGAGGGGCACCTAGGAGAACCGTGTCTCAAAGGCTCCCTGCAGGGAACAGGGCTGATCAAGCAGACAGTTGAGGGTCCCCAGCTCCAGGCCGCGGGGGCCCGGGCAGCACCAGCCGGGGACTTTGCCTCCAATCTGTATCAGGGGTGCCCGTTCGTCCCTTTGCCTGGGAGTGGTCTCAATTTTCCAATGGATAATGCAGTGTCCTGGGAACCCCCGAAGGGTTGCCCCTGGGAACCTGGAGGGACAGCCCTGAACCAGGGGAAGAACCAGGCGACATCCTCCTGCAGGCAGGGTGTGGGGGCACGGGAGCATTTACAGATCACATCCATATTAATTCCAAACGCTCTTTATCTTTACCTCGCAACCGCTATGGCCCCACCGTGGAGTCGATACAAGTTGCACATCAACTCTCAGAGGGACCGTGCGTGCCCACGCTCTTCTATACTTGCCCCTACGGCCTCTGGCTCTGCCCACTGGATCCCCCACCCCTACACCTGGACAAGGAGGGCGGGATGCACAGGTATCGGTCTTGGGAAGCCACCAGGGGACAAGGGAGCATGGCAAGACTGTGGGCGTGTGCGCATCTCAAATCCCTGGGGCCTTGCGGGGGCGGGGCTTGGAGGGGCGGTGAGGGGCAGCGGGGGAGGAGCTGGGAAGGGGCTACAGGACCCCACCAAGGATGAAGAGGCAGCAAGGGAACACAGGTGAGGATGGAGAGGGGGCGACAGGGGCAAGAGCCATTTAGGAAGTCAGATCCGGGCAGTGCAGCCCAGGGGTGAGGACCGTGCAGTGAGTTGAATGACACAGCCAAGCAGATGTGTCCACGACCTACCTCCAGAGTCTGTGCACGGCCTTATTTGGAAGAGGGGTGGTTGTGGATGTCATTAAGTCAGAGCTCTAGAGATGAGATCACCCCGGATCACCTGGGTGGGCCCTGAATCCAGCAATAGGTGTCCTCATAAGGCACACACACAGGGCAGACACACACAGAAGAGGCCGTCTGAAGCCAGAGCTGGGAGCAGGAACTGGCATGTCCCCCCACCCCCACCCCAGGAGCTAGAAGAGGCATGAAGGATCCTGGGGGAGCCCGGCCCCACCCACACCTTGATCTCAGACTCTAGCCCCCAGGGCCATGAGAGAGCAAATTCCTGTTGCTTTAAAGTCCCTACTTTTTGTCCTTCGTTCCAGCAGCCCCAGGACATTTGCACAGACTGGACATCGGGCAAGCGTCAGGCAGGCTGGTCTGGGTGAGTGTGTTCCTCCTGTTGCCATCAGCCCTGGGAACCCAAAACGGGAGGTGCCCACACAGGATCAGCTCTGAAGCCAACTGGAGGCTCTCTGGAGGGTGGGGGGCAGCCTCGCTCCCTCCCAGTGCCCCTTCCCCAGAGTGGAGGGCACGGCCCCACCCTGAAGACCGGACGGGGTGACATGGGGCCCCTGAAATGCAGGACAATTAAAAATGCACTCGGCTTACATTTCAGAGAGCCATTTCCAGAACGTAAATACCATACCTGTCCTTAAAAATGGATTCACGGGGACCGCACAGGAGAACCCTGGGGAGGCTCAGGGCGCGTCCACTGAGTGAGTCTCTAATCCGCGTGATCCAGGCACGGGCTCTGTCAGCCCCCATCCACGTGGGCCTTGACCAGCAGACGGAGGCGGGGCGGCATCCCCACGCAAGACCAGTGGCAACCTTTCCACTTCTAAAGACACTCACGCAGGTGTCAAGATAGAGGGGACATGGGCTGAAAATGCTCGCAAGAGGAAAACGTGATTGGCAGTCGAACACAGATGCTGCTCATGCTCCCCGGGAACCAAAGGGACTCAAAAGGCAGCGGCCGCTGGGGCCTAGACGGCGCGGGCCAGAGTGCCGCCCGCTCGGGGGCCTGCACTGGGCCGGCCGGCCATCCGCTCACTCTCCGGCTCAGTCGTTACCCCCCGGCTTCTGCCCAGAGAACAGAAGGCGAAGGACAACCACACGCCTACATTTTTTTTACGGCAGCAGCGTGGCCCCGGGTCAGAACGAACCCACCAAGGGCTAGTCCGCGGCCACAGGAAGCGCTGATGCGGACGCGGTCCAACCTCGAGAAACTGGAAACAGATGCGTGAAGAAAGGAGAACGCAGAACTTTCTTCCACGTCTGACTATATAAATACGTCCGCGAGAGAAAGATACACAGAGGATGTAATGGCTCCACGCCGGAAGTAACGGGTGGGGCTGGGGTGATCCTTCCTGACATGACTAAGGCCTTTGCGTGTATTTTTAATAAAGGAGAGGAAATGCCTGCACAGAGACAGTGATGAGAAAGAACACAGAGAATTGGTCTGTTGATCTGCTTTGGAGAAAAACTAAATCGAGACCGTGTACCGTTCTGGGGACCTTTCGTGTCACCTCGCCGGGCCCTCATGCTCTCCCAGGGGGAGACAGAGCGGACAGAGCCCCCCCTGGAGCAGCCCTGAGGTGGGTGGTTGGCCTCCCTCTCGGCTGCTGTAGCCACATCTGAAGAATTGGGAGTCTGGAGCCCTTCAGCAAAAATTCCCGGCCCCCGTGCCACGGGGTGGCCCAAATCCACCCGTCCCCACCACATCCCCCATGAGGGTGGGCAGCAAGCCCTGTGTATACCCCACAGCTCTGTCCTGTGGGCACAGATGACAGCGGGAAGGACTGTTCCAGCAACATTTATGACCTCCCGTTTCCGAGTGCAGCCCACGGAGATGCTGGAGGGAGCGAGGGAAACCGGGCATTCCGGATGGTCAGCGAGTGCGGCCGGTGCAGGGAGAGCCCGCCCGCCCGTCAGGACGCGGCTGGTATGCAGCATTTGGGGCCAGCGAGGCGGCTACTCTGGGATGCTGCCCAGAATTCAAGGCCAAGAGAAGAGCCAAGTGCCCCTGTTCACTCTGCAGCCCCAGGGGGACCTCCTTGGACCATCCACCTAGCAGGAGACAACGCCCTCCGTGGGCCAGCCCGTCCCAGGGCCTCGCCCTGAAACCCTCAGAGGGCCGCAGTGAGAGGTGGCGGGAGCTTGAGCGCTCACGCCATGGTCCACTCTCACCCCAAATGCCGAGCTGCCTCCCCGCCACACTGAGCAGGACTTTTGAAAGCAAGCCTCGGACCTCTCCTCGGGGGTGAGCTGCTTCAAGGCACAAGACGAAATGACGAGGGGGAGCGTGGCATGAAACAGCTGTCCTCTTTGTAGGATGCTGACCCCTCTCCCTGAGGCCGACAGAAGGACTGGGGGGCGGGCTGGGCAGGGGGGCTCTGCAGGGCGAACCTGCGAATCCACGGCCGGGAGGAGCCGGCTAGGAAAGGCTCTCTGGCCGGAGGGGTAAGAAAAACGCAGGGCAGCACGAGTGGTTTGCTTGCTCCCCAGGCTTGGTCCCATCAGCACCGCCGGTGACCAACCCGGCTGCCCCAAGACGCCCCCATTCCTTATACAAGAAGGAAAGAACCCAGCTGGAGGTACTATTTCAACACCTTCCCGGAGCATCACGGAAATCCCCCAGCAAGAACCAACAGAATGAATCATCAAGCCTCTGCCTCAGAAGCAAAGCCAAGAGCCAGAAATAAATCAACTCAAGGGGGCTGCACACATACAGGAGTCCTGATGAGCGGGCAGAGGTGTTTTTTTTATGGATTTCAAATAGAAAAAAATGAACTAATTGGTGCTTGAGAAACACACCTTGAAAAACAAAACGGTCCAGCACACCCAGGGAACGTGGGAGTGGCGAGCAGCGCGTGGAGGAAACACAATCGTGGCCCGAGGACAGCTTTTGAGATGACAGCCCCAGCCGCCCGGGAGCCTCCCTTCCCCCTCCCTGGGTGAGCAGGTGTAAATATTGAAGATGATAGTAACCGAAATGATTTCTCCAAAACCTCCTTCTCTCCCACCTCATTTAAAACATCAAAGGGGCTGCTTAATGTTCTTGGACTGAATTCACATCTCACATAGAAAGAGATATCCCCCGTCGCCAGTGGGTTATTTATTTACCGAGCTCTTCGGCTGAGCCAGGAAGAAAGAAAAACGTCTGAACAATGAGGATAATCGGCATACTTGGTGGACTCCAGAAGCCTCTCGTCTGAAGTTCAGGGCGTGAGCGGAGGGAATGTGTGCACTGACCTGAATTCAAAATGCAGACCCTCTTCCTCGGGGAGGAAAAAAAGGCAGGGGGAGGGGGAGGGGGAGAGGAAAAACAGAAAGAAAAGAGAGCAAAGGAGCTTTCTAAAGGGCCGTCTTTTCTCCGGTGCCGTTTGTGCCCACTGCCGAAACCCGCCGTCGCTTTCCACCGTGTCCTACGTGCATTTTGTAGCCAAAGAAATGTTGCGAGGCCGCCAACACACAGGGCTGCTCCAGCTGGGCGTCTGGATCTCAGCCCTCAGTCTCGGGAGTAGTGCAGGTGCACAAGGAGAGAGGCCCGCCCTCGGCTTGACTTACCGCCACAGAGAACTTTCCAGAACCTTCCCCATGTCGGCGTGGTAATACTTCGTCAGGATCAAGATCACCTGTGGTGGCAACAGAGAGACAAAGGCAGAAATCAGCCAGTTTCGAGGCTCTGAAAGAGGGATGTGGGGACGTTCCCTGACCCAGTACACATCAGGGGCCCGGGTCTTTCTGTCGGCTTCCCCGGGAGGCTCCAGCCAGCCTGCACACAAGGCTGGTGTCCGCCCTGAAACCTCCCAACCTCCCTCCGTCCTCAGAGTGACTTTGGGACCATCCCCATCCTGCCAGGGCCACCAGGTAGCTGGCACTCAGCAGGAAAAATTCTTAAAAATTGTTTTAATGTTTGTTGATTTTTGAGACGGAGAGAGAGAGATGGGGCGTGAGCGGAGGAGGGGCAGAGAGAGAGAGGGAGACACGGAATCCGAAGCAGGCACAGAGCCCGACGCGGGGCCCGAACCCACGAGCCGGGAGATCGTGACCTGAGCCGAAGTCAGATGCCTAACCGACTGAGCCACCCAGGCGCCCCTCAGCGGGAAAACTTCAAACTCGGCCCCAGACAATCTCAAACCATGGTCAGAGGGTCAGCCGAGCTAGTGTCCCAGAGTGCCGGGCAGAGGACGCGTTTGACGAGGCTTCGGGAGATGGGGCCTCGTCCCCACCAGGGCCTTCGAGAACACCTGCTGGGGCCGCCCCAACACACAGGCAGGCAGGGGCCTCTGCCCCTCTCCTGACAGCACTGGAGGATGCCGGAACCAGTGGAGGGCTGGGGAAGGCGCACGAGGGCGGCCGAGGCGGCAGGCGGCCCGCACATCATCGACGGGGCACACGCTGCTTCGCGGCCCCTCAACTATCATCACGCGCGTGGGCCCCCCCCCCCGACGAGACCGTGTCCCCTCACCCCCGTGCAGGAAAGGGAACTGTTAGGTAATAACAAAAATAAGCGTGCTCAGAAGCACCCGAAAGTTCCTCCAGACACATGGACGGGTGGACCACCACAGAAAGGAAGTGAGGATTGGCCTGCCTGGCGGGAAAAGCGCCTTGTCCCCAGCGACTTCGCTGGCCAGTGCATTTTCCCACACATCACCTTTCATTTCGCTCGCTGCCAGTCTCTATTAGCTGCTCCCGGTTGCCATGGGAACCGGGGGGGGGGACCCTGGGGACACCCCCCCCCACCGGCTCCCAGCAGAGCCGTCAGCCCGGTTAATCTGGGGTCACCACACTGGCCGGCTCCGGGTTTGGTTCCTTCCCGCCCCGCACGGCCTCCTCTGTGTTGGGGACACGGCTGCCCCAGACACCGTCTGGCTGAGCTTCCCCTGCCCGGCGATGAAAGCAGGGAAGATAGGAGGAGGGGGTGCCAGCCGGGACGGGACGGCGCACATTCTGGAGGCAGCAATGATCAAACGCAGCCCGGAGGCCTCGGCGGCGAGGGGGCGACGGCCCCGCCTCTCGCTCAGGAACAAAGCCACCTTCCCCTGCCAGGCGCTGGGGCTGCCGGGGACGAGCAGGAATCCTCTGAAGACCCGGGGAGGCAGGCAGAGTGACAGGGCCTGGACAAGCAGGAGACAAGCGTATTTTTAACCTATTGATTTATATTTTATAGCCTCGCTGCTCCCGGAGGGGATTTCGAGGAGCCAGAGCGTGACAGCTGGAAGGGACCTCAAAGTCTGCTTCATCCAGCCCATCCAGGGTGAAATCCTTAAGCCAACATCCTCATCAAGCCCCAGCTAGCTGAGCTCTGCCCGCACACCTCGGAGGGTGGGGAGCTCACCCCCCAGCACGGCGTTCGGACCCCTCCTGGATGGGTCTCTCCACTCACACCCACCCCCTTCGTTCTCAGCGCCAGCCCCACCGGGCCTCTGCACGGGCTGTTCCTCATGCTGGGACCTTCTTCCCGCCCCCACTCCTGACACCTTGGGTGTCTCCCAGACCCCTCCTCTGGTTCAGTGGCCCCCACACCCTCCCAGACCCTGCGCTCTCCCCTCCAGCACGGCTCACGGGGTCTCTTTCGAACATTGGACGATGAGCCCTTCGGGGGAGGGGACTGTGTCTCGTCTTATGTCCCAGCACTGGGCACGGCACCTGCTGTCTAACACGACTAAGGCAATGAAACCAGGGGAGGCGAGGGCCCTGGGTGAGGGTCTCCTCCCCTGCTCTGGCCCCCCTCTGCCATCAAGAGCACACACCGTCTACCCTTCGTGCGACGGACAGAATCTTTCTGCTAGCACCACCTTAACCCACGTGAGGTTTAGGCTCCGGAGGCCAGGGCCGGGGGCCGTCCTTGCCTGGCGCTGAGACAAGGAGCCACCCAAGAGGGGTCAGCCCTGGGGGAGCCCGGCAGGCACCCCTCTCTCTGCGGCGGGCAGCGGAAGGCGGCCTCTGCTTTGGGGTCAGCCCCTCCGAGCCCCGGGGAACCTCAGTTCCCCGCCCTACAGCGAGGAAGAGACAGCCAGCTCCCTCCGTGGGGGTGAGGGTGCCGGAGCCAGCAGCCACGCTCTGGCCCACGCTCGCTGGCATCCGCTTGGGCAGCAGGGACAACCCCTGGGTTGACTCGGCTCGTGCACATCAACCCTCTTTTCACCCGGGACCCACGTGCAGCTCCTGTCATTATCCCCACCTGCAGGCGAAGGAACTGAAACAGAGAGAGCCTAGGGGTGCCCGGGTGGCTCGGTCGATTGGGTGTCCTACTCGTGATTTCTGCTCAGGTCATGATCTCACGGGTTTGCGGTTCGAGCCCCACGTCAGGCTCTGCACTGACAGTGCTTGGGATTCTCTTTCTCTCTCTCAAAATAAACAAATAAACTTTTAAAAAGGGAAAAAAAGGGAGACCCAGGTGGCTCAGTTGGTTAAGCATCCGACTTCAGCTCAGGTCATGATCTCATGGTTCACGAGTTCGAGCCCCACATCGGGCTCTGTGCTGACAGCTCAGAGCTTGGAACCTGCTTCCGATTCTGTGTCTCCCTCTCTCTCAGCCCCTCCCCTGCTCACGCTCTCTCTCTCTCTCTCTCAAAAATAAACAAACATTTAAAAATTTAATCAAAAAGGAAAAGAAAGAAAACAGAGCGAGCTTAAACGCTGTGGGAAAGCATACAGCACCCAGCGCCCCAGCAGGTTCTGAACCGCTGAGCTGAGGTTGGGTCTCCACCGTCCGCTCTGCTGATACTGTCCCGTGATTCTCACACGTGCTTGAACAAGGGCCCCACGTTTTCATTACTTTTTGAAAGTCGTTTCAAAGAACTGAAAAGTATGGCACGCCCTTCTGGGGGTCCCAGCTAACAGCTTTGGAAATGAAATATGCCAGGAACCATTTTCCAGTGGCTGGTATGTTAGTACAGCTCTGGCGTGCTTTGATCTGGGCGGGAGACGAATCTGGGAGGGCACTGGGGCTTCTGCGTCCCAGCCTTCGCCAATGGTCTCCTCCCGCCCCGAGGTTGCCAGAGCCCCCCGCCCACACGACTCCTTCCGGACAGTCAGAAATGCCCCGACGAGGATTGAGAGCCACACCTGCCCAAGGAAGGACAGACCCCGCAGGTCCTAGGTCACCCTGTGTCTCCTCTTTTCACTCCTGGCCCTCCCGGCCCTGGAGGTAGGCGGGCTTCCCCCTGACTCCCCAGATACACCGTCACCCAGGTCTAGCCAGCCGTGACCCCGGTGAGAGAAGCCAAGCTCTCTGGGCTTCCCAGACCTGCCTGTCCTCGATGCTGCTGGCTGTAGGTTCCACCACGGAAGGGACGTGGTCCACTTGGTTCCACCCTGAACTCCCAGGACTCAGCACAGAACGAAAGCTCACAGTATTTGTTGAGTGAATGAAGGAACAAGTCAGAGAGTAAATGAATAAATACTCCTTCCCAGAAGCAGATCTGGAGAGGACACCGAATCGGTCCTTCAGGCCACTGTCACCGCCCACAAGTCTCTGCTGCCTAGGGTTCCCTCCCGAGCCCACTGCCTGGGCCACCCTCTCCTGACCCAGGAAACGCCACCCAAGGGTGCAGAACATGGCCCGTTCTGGAGGCCCCCAGCGACAGCCATCCAACCCTCAAGGGACAAGCTCGAGACCCCCGGTGGGGTGAGCCCACCCCCGTCCCAGTGACGGTGCCCACGAGGTGGCCCCAACTGGGCAGCCAAGGCCAGTGGGATGTCGTGCGACCCAAGCAGCTCCCCAGGGCCCCCTGTTCAGAAAGACCTGTGCTCGGTTTCATGCTGTGCTGTCACTGTCTTGAAATTCTTAAAGAAGTTTCAACGAGGGGCATGTTTTCGCTACGCATTGGACCCCGTGAACAGCGGAGCTGGGCCTGAGGCAGGTGCCCACCCCTCTGACGTCCCCAAGTTTGAATCCCCCTCCAGCCCCTCGAGGTGCTGGAAAGAGAGTATCTGCCTGACCCCCAGTTCCACCAAGATGATGAACCCCGTCTCCCGAGTCAGGGAGACAGGAAGCCAGGCCAAGGTGGGGGCTGGAAGGAGGCAGCAGATTTAATGCCGGAACCCATGGGAACCTGGGACAGCTTCCAATGCCTGCCTTTAGAAATGGAGAAACAGATTCAGAGAAGGGAAGGGGGGGTCCAGCAGGGATAGGCCTGGTCCCCAGAGATCCCCAGCCAGGGCCCAGGGCCAGCTCCCACTGGCCCCGGGCACTATTCCAGGGACGGGAGCGGTGGCCTCACCAGCCTGCTCCTCCACTGAGAGGCAGCCGAGGGCTCTGTCCCCAGGAAGGAAAAGAAACCGTGACGTCCACACTCAGTCCGTGCAGAGACCCTCGGTGGGCAGAGGAGCCCCCACCCGGGCCCCGAGCAGCCTGCCTCCTGCCCAGGCCACAAGCCAATTCAAGACCCAGATAGTGAGTCTCTGCCCCCAGGACGCCCGACATGCCCTTCTGTCCCCCAGTGAGCCTACAAAATCCACTTAGAAATGAGGCGCTGGGTGTGTACCTCAAAGCTCCCGAGAGGGGCTTGTGGAAACAGCCCTGCGGTTGGAGCCACCAGCTGAGGACCCTGAAGTGGCATCAGGGGTCCGCCCCTGTGGCCGAGGCTGGCTCGGGGAGGTCTCGGCGCCCAGGGCGCACGGAGGCCCGCAGCACCAAAACGAACACCGCCAGCTGCAAATGTGCTCGCCGCGCTGTTCACATCGTCTTTCATCAGGTGCCCCCGCACGGCTGGCACGCTTCTCGGATGGAATAGAACCAAACGAGGAGGGTGTGGCGGCATCGGGACGACCCCGGCCCTCTGAGCCTCTGTCTCCTCCTCTGTGAAATGGAGCGGATTCGGGTACGACCCCACAAGGCTGCCGGGGGAGGGGGCGATGCCCATGCCTGAAATCAGCCTATGCCTGAAATCAGAGCACAGAGGCCCGGGGGCGAGGCCCTCTCTCCCTGAGCGGCCACCGGCACGTTTCTAGGTCAGCTATTTCTGTTTCCTGGGGTGTGAGTCACAACAGCAGGGCGACAGGACGCCCTGGAGGGACCCGCAGAACGCTAGGCCTCTCCCCGCGGTCGGCACGCAGCCGGGCCCCACGGGCAGCGCAGTGACAAGCGCAGACACGGGCCCTTCCCGAGCGCGGCCCGCAGAGTGGGGAGCCTCCTGAACTGCCGCCCGGCCCGCGTGGGTTTCGCGGAACCCTCCCCGCGCCCAGAACCCGCGGCGCTCAGCACTGTCCCCTCCCACGGGCATCTCGGGACTAGAAGCACGCAGATCACCTCCGGTTGGAGGTCCCAAGCCTTTCAAGGAGCCAGTGGGAAAAGATTTTGAAGCAGCCTTATATCTGTGTGCCTTCCAAGGGCTCAAGGATAATCCCCAAAAAATAACAAATACTCAGCACAATTCAGGAGTCAATCAATCGCGCGCACACACACACACACACACACACACACACACACACAGCAGCAAGAATTCAGCATCCGCTACCAACTCGGAAATGAACTTCCCATCAGAAAAAGGGAAAATGCAGAGGTGGCCCGTGAGGGTCAGGCCTGCGAGGCCCCAGAAGGCGCCCCTGCCCACTGATGTCCCCCAGGCCAGTCGGGACAGGGCCGGCCCATGGCACGGTGAGTCGAGGTTCTCGCTGCTCACAGTGGGGCCTGGGACCAGCCATGCACACTTCGCACGAGCCCCTGGAAACGCAGAACCTGGGTGAGGCCCCACCCCAGACCTGCTGACTCAGAATCTGTGTTTTTAACGTCGACGTTTCAGAAACCACACTGGCGGATCCCCGGGTCCCTATCCGCTCACCCCCATCAGAAGCTGAATTTCCTTCTAGCACGCAAGAGGGCCCCATTCTCTCCATCCTCAAGCAGCTGTTAACCAACAGCAAACACACACCACCCTCAGGCACACACTCACCGCCGTGAATTTCAGTCACCCCAGGGCCTTGGTACATGCTGGTTCCTGCACCTCTGCCTTCCTCCCGCCCCTCTGCTCTCCCTCCCTTCTGCTCATTCTTAAAGCCGCCTCCCCCCTGAAACCTTCCCCAGAGGCTGTGGGCTCCAGGAGGGCAGGAACCAAGGCCACCTCTATCAGCACCTTCTCCCGAGCCTAGCCAAGTGCCAGCACATAGTGACAGTCTGATAAATAACCTCTCAGTGAATGAATCGGTGGCTAACTGGCTCCAAAAAGCCAGGAATGACTCCTGGTGTGGCTCTCCCCGTTCCCACCCCACCTGTCCACTTTCACAGGTGCAAAAGTTGACGCGGGAACGTGTACAACATTTTATCATCGCAGAACACCAGAACACGTGGGTTTAGAAGCCCACCGAGGGCTGAGGCCCAGAGGGAGGAAGGCTCCAGACCGGGGGCACCTGCAGAATGCCACTCCTGGCTCTCTGCACCACGACACACTGCCTCCTGGCAGGAGAGATGCTGAGGCCAGGAAGGAGGTCAGGGCCTCTCGGCATGTGCCAACTGTGCCCATTACACAGATGAACAAACTGAGGAACCAAGAGATAAAACAATGGCTCCAAGAGCATACAGCTAGCCCTTTGATGTGGGAACACAGAGAACAAACGAGGCCTCGAGTGTTAGAGAAAAGGGAGCTTGGGAAAGAAGGCAGAGGGTAAGATGTTTTGTGGTGACTTCAAGTATTCATCCAACGAACAGTCTTTTTTGCCCTATACGGCAGGCGTGAGGGTCCACAGAGAGGAAGCCGCCAGGGTCCCAGCAGCCACAGGCACCACTGTCCCCTGATCCCATCAGATGATGGCATTCCCCCTGCACACAGGCCTCCAGGATGCTCCAGAGAGCACCACGAAGGCGTGTTTCACGGTCTAGGAACGCGTGTTCACACGCAGAAAGGGTGGAAGGCTATGCAGGGATCGTACAACCTCAGGAGAGGCTGGGACATACACCCACACACGCCAAGGGACGCTCCTGTCCTGAGCTGTGTGCCAAGGCACCCTCCTGGGTGTGCCCTTGTGGGGGCCGGTCCAGCCACAAAGCTTACATCCCCGTCCAAAAGGGACAAGATTCTCAGAGAGGCCCCAGCAGGAGAGGCCTCCCGGCTGCGGACTCACCAGCCCTGAGGGTGGTCACGCCCGCTGCTTGGGCGAACCCTCCGTTCCCTAGAATCTCCGTTCACTCGTCTAAAAAAGCCAGGAAAAGTCCCCGCTCCATCCTTGGACTAGAAGGTGAAGGCGTGACAGGCAGCAGGTACCAACAGACTTTAAAACCTGTAAAGTGTTCTCCCAGGGGAAGGGGCTGATTACCAAAGTCAGTGGGGGGGGGATCACTTCTATTCCATTACCGAAAAGAAAAACCACCCGAACAGTCACAGGGATTTGGGAACTTGACCAGTTTGTCCTCTGCAAGGAAAAGAGCTCTGTGGCTGCACCTGTTCTCAGGAGACGCCCCCCTGGGTCCAGAGGGACAGGGCACAGCCGACCTAAATGGAATGAGGATGGGGCTCCTGGGGGGCTCAGTCGGTTGAGCACCAACTTCAGCTCAGGTCATGATCTCGCCGTCCGTGAGTTCAGGCCCCGCATCGGGCTCTGTGCCGACAGCTCGGAGCCTGGAGCCTGCTTCGGATTCTGTGTCTCCCTCTCTCTCTGCCCTTCCCCTGCTTGTGCTCTGTCTCTCTGTGTCTCTCTCTCTCCCTCAAAAATAAACATTTAAAAAAATTTTAACGGAATGAGGTCCGTGATCTGGCCCTACCAAGAGGTCGTGACTCTCAGCACAGGCTCGTCAGTCACGCAAACATCCCACGCTGGACAAGGAGGCCGATTTGCAGCCAGCAGTGAGACAGGGTGAGGGACACTGGGATGACCTCCCTCCCGTGGCGGCCTGGCCAGGGCACGTCTGTGAGATGGCAGCTTGCTGGCTGGCCTTGGTGTGAGGCCTGCGGGCCTTGAGTCTCGAGCCCTGAGCCCCAGTGTCCTCTTCTGTCCTAAGGGAGAGATCACAGCCAACAGCAGGGATGACCCTGGGGTCACATCTTCAGGATGGAGACCTCCCACCAGACAAGCCACGATGGGCCCTGGGGTCAGTCTCCACCTGCATTTGGAAGGATGCCAGTCCGGGGTAGGCAGAGCTGGCTCACAAAGGAGCCTGTTTCCAGGACCCGGGACACGCGGCCGGTGGCGGCATAAAGGACACACCCTCGGTGAAGCTAACGCATGACGAGTAACAAAACCACAGCCCGCCGACCCCTTGGCCTGGCCTTCCGCTCCTGGGGAGCTAGTCTATCAACGTCCTTGTGCGTACGGGGTGATGGATGCCCCAAGGTCTGTCCTGCGACGCGGTAACAGCCCGAGACCGGAAATTAACCAGCTTGTCCAGCAACAGGCCGCATACACAGCCTGCAGCCCAGCCACCCTCGGGAACACCACACGGCTGGACTCGAGAGGCCTGGCGAGCCGCAGAGGGCGCGGACGGGGCTCCAGCGCAGCGCGCTCGGTAGAAGGAGCCACGTGCAGGGCAGCCCCGTGTCGCTTCGTGCGAACCAAAGGGAGGGGTCAGCACCCCTGAACCGAAGAGGAGGGGACTGACTCTCTGCGGACCCACAATGCCGGCCTTCCCTTCAAGCAGCAGGCGGCAGCTGGTCCACACCCCACTTCCCCGGCCCCCCGGGAGGGCAGCGGGGCTCGGCTCTGGGCACCTTTGCCCAAGAGGCCTCCTCTACAAAGAAATCTATTCCAGTTAAGGAACTGATTCTGCATTTATCTGCCAGGGAGAGGAATCCTGTGTCTCTCTGACAGAGACCCCCAGGGGGAGGGGAAGGAAACCTGCTGGGCTCAGAAAGCCACGTGGCAGGTGCGGGCTCTCCAAGGGCCAGGCCTTGGTCCGTCCCAGTGCCATCCTGTAGACACCAAGGGCAGGCCGGCGGCCCAGCCTCATTCACTCCTGCCACCCACCCCGGGAGCCTCACCCCCTCTCCTCTATGGACTAGAGGAGCCTCCGTCATTCTCTAAGCTGGCGGGATTCCCCACAGGCCCCGGGAGCTCCCGGAAGGTTCTCACGCCCAAGTGGGCCAAGCGAGTCCGTGTCAAATTTGCTGCTAGCATGAGGCACTTCCCCCAACACTGTCTTCTGCAGGGCGCAGAGCCTGGCTCCCACCACTTGCCAGACCCCTCCTCCTGGTGCGGCGCCCCGGCCCCCCTCCCCAGGCCCCTCCGCAGAGCCTGGAGGACTTCGTGAGGGACGACTATGTCCGGGAGTCTGGAGGGCCTTGTCTGAATCCCGGCTCTGCGGCACATGAGCTGTGCAGTCGGCTTAATCTCTAGGTGCCTCGGTTTCCTCATCGATGACACAGGGATGATGACGCAGGCTTCCAGGGCTGGAGAGGACACGAGTTCGATGTGTCCGTGGTGAGCGCGCCGCTCAGGGTTAGGGTCGCGGTTTGGGAGCGCTCACGAGACATGTACGTGAGGAACACGGTGGGAGGCCGCCTAGGTGAGATGCCGCTGTGGGTACTCGTGTCCTGAAAAGCTTGTTCAACCTACGGACTCGGGACCCCAGGCACACCTGTCCACCACTCGGGGGGTCCTCCTTACCGGGTCAGCCTAGATGCCACCTCCTCCAGAAAGCCTTCCAGGATTTCCCCAGGCTAAGCTGCCAGCATCTGATTACACACACTTTCCCTGCAGCAGGCATGAGCTCACGCGTTATGACTTTGGGGCCGGGCCCCTTCCCCTCACCACCCGCTGCGCCCCCGGGCCCAGCACCAGAACGAGGCCCCAGAATGGCAGGGGAAGGCGCACGACCTTGGAGCTGGCTCAGCGTGAGTGTGAACCCCCACACACCGTGTGACGTCCCCCCCCCCTTGGGCTAGCGTCACCTCCTTGTCTGCAACGCCGGCGGATAACGGCCGCACATCCCCGAGAGGCAAGGATCATAAACTATGCTAATGTGTTCAAAGGGCCTGGCACCCTGCCTGACGCTGAGGAGGGCCTGACAAATGACTGTCCTGTCCCTCCTCCACGACTCGGGTGACGGCCAGGCTGAGGCCGTTGGCTGGAGACAAACAGGCCTGGCCGCCCTGAGTGATGCCATGTCACGCTCCGGGTCCCCCCGGGCCCTAGTAGGACCCCTTTCTCCCACAGAGCCGTGACCCCCATCGGGCTGTTCTGCCGGGACCGCCATGGCCCTGGAGCCCCCCCCATATGACAGGAGGCCCTGCCCGGGTGTCCCCAGGTCGTGGGGACCAGAAATGGGCTGGGATGTAAGAACCCAAAGAGGTCGTGGGAAGTAAGAAGGAACATCTCACGAGAACCACAGCCTTGAACCCGTGACCCTGCTCCCCTAGGGGCCACGGCCCTTTCTCCCTGGGAGAGACCGGCCAGTAAGGTGCAGTGTCCCCAGATGGGTCGGGGGGCATTCTCTTGGTTCCTGTGGTGTCCACGCTGGTGGGACAATCGGTGCCCAGAGCAGCTGAGCTAGAGACGTCCACAGAGGCACGTCGCCAAAGCCCCATCCCTTCGCCCAGCTGGCCTCGGCCTCCCCTGGCAGGTGTGGCTTTGAGGCCCAGTCCTGGCCCCCAGAATCCACAGGCCGGGGCAGGAGCACCGTGCGTCACTCTGTCCTGGCCCTGCGCCACGAGCCTTCCAGACATTGTGTCGTGTAAGCCTCCCAACAGCCCTGGTCCCTGGGCCATCCCGTCCCCATTGTGCAGATGAGGAACGCGGAGGCACACGGAGGGAGGTTATCTGCCTCAGGTCACGGAGCTCAGATGTGGCAGGGCCGGTGTGCCTCAGGGGACTGGCCGGGGTGGGGGTGGGGGGGCGCGGAAAGACCTTCACCCCGTGCACCCCAGTTTAGTACGACACAGCGTGGGGCTGCATCCCGGGAGCCAGACCCCCGCCCCGGCTCTGGCCTCCAGAGGTGCCCACGGCCGCCTCCCCTTACAGCGGGCCGGCAGCCGGCATACTCAAAGCCGGCGGGCTGTCCTTGGCCTTGGCGGGTCCCGCCCCGGGGCCAGTCTGTGGCACCCCTCCCCTGCCGTGGGCTCGCTGCGACCGACCATCCATCCTGCTTGGCCCGGGATGCTCTGCGGTTCTAATTTGAGTCCTCGGCCTGGCCGAATGTCACCACTCCTCCGAGAGCCCTCGTCCAGCCAAGTGACTTATTTATAATGACTCGGAACCATGGCACACACTGACCGACTCCCAGGAGCGGGCAGGGTTGGGAGAAGGAAGGAGCGGACACATACGGGGACGCGGGGCTCGATCGGGCGTGATGGACAGCCGCGCACCTTGGACAGGCCCCGTCCACTCTGCACCCCTCGACCCCGCTGTCCCTCCACTCGCCCTGCAGCTTGCTGTTCCCGGGACGCCCTTGGGCTCCCCCGTCCTCCTCTCATCGGGCACATCCTCCCTCCTAGAGGGATTTGCCTCAGGCACACCTGTCTGGGGAGACTTCCGGAACCCTCTGCCCACCTCCGGTGAAGGCTGGTGCCCCCCTCGGGTCCCCACAGCCCCTGGATGTGGTGAGGTGAACGCTGTCTCCCAAAGTCGGTCCACCTGGAACCTCAGAATGAATGTGACCTTATTTGGGAAAGGCGCCTTTGAAGATGAAATTAAACCTCAAGCTGAGCTCATCCTGGAGCGGTCCTACACCCAGTGACAAGTGTCCCTACAATGAGGAGAGGGTGGTACAGGGGGAGGGGGCCAAAGGAAGATGGAGACGAGACCGGGTCACGTGTCTCCGAGTCCATGAACGCCAAGGACTGCCGAAAGCCGGGCAAGAGGCCTGGGGCAGATTCTGCCTGAGATGTCCTCCCTGGTCCCCGCCCTGCTACACGGCCAAGCCCGCTTCCGTTAGCACCTCAGAGTCCACCCCCCGGGCTCCCGACCCCGCCGCTCTCCTCCGCTCTGCCTCCACGGGGGACACCGCCTGTCTTCGTCTTTGCCGTGGCTCGAATCGCAGCTCCCCAAAAGGGGCTGAAGCCCGAACCCCTGGTACCTGTGAACGTGGCCTCAGAGGCCATTGAGGGGACCATTCTCCCTCACAGGGAGCCAGCCTGTGGCACCTCACTCCGGGACTTCCGGTCTCCAGAGCTGTGAGGTGCTAAGACAGGCACGTGCCCATTCTCCAGATGAGGACACCGAGGCTCAGCCTGCCCGAGGTGACACAGCCGGGAACTGGTAGGGCTGGGGTCTCCACCGGGGGCCCACCTGACTCCACAGTTAGGTGCCCTTCTGCTGCCCCGGACGGAAGGAGGGATGGGGAGGCCCCCAGGGGCAGCGGGGCTGCTGCCTCAGAAAACACTGGGTCCCGCCCTGGCTGTGCCAGCTCAGACAAGTGACAGCCCAGCGCCCCCATCCATCAGGCACCTCGCACAGGCACCAAACCTAACGTTTAAAAAAAAGGGAGTTGAGACTTAGCTTCGAAAGGGCCCCTATCAATCAAAATCAGTCAGCAGAAAATAAATGGAGAACGTTGCTCATCGGTGGCAAGTGGCATTTTACATCTAAGCCATTTAAGGGATGATGTGTATGTTAATAGATGGGTCTTAGTACACTTTCCCGGCCCGCCGTCCTTTGAAAATACTACTTACTCTCTATTTCTAACAACCCGATTGGATTTTAATCTCCCCTATCGCTCCCTTCTAGGTCGCTGTAGAGAAAACGACTGATAAAATGACAAGGTTCTTAGGCACTCATTCATTCGTTCGTTCGTTCGCTCACTTCTGCCTTGCCGTTCGGAACAACACTCTTGGTTTCTACCTGGCGGGCTGTTTGTGGCGATAAAATGTCATCGGAAACGCGGCGATGTTGGTACATCTTCTCTCAACGTAGAAAGTGCCCGGGGTGTCTCTGGAGGTGGGTGGAAACGGCTGGTCCTCGTTTTAAAACAGAAATCCCTCCCCAGGCAGGGCTCCAACGCTCGGCCCCTCCTCCCCGCCAGTCCCCAGCCGGAGAACCATATGTTCGATCCTTCCAAGAATTTCTCCTTGGAAATGATGCTGTCACGTCAGAACAGAGGTGCCTGGAACAAAGGAAGTGGGGGGGGGGAGGAGGGGAGCCCTTGACCTCATCCGCCTGGGAACGCTGAGATTTGGGCCACAGCAGCCCCCCGAAAATGTCGCTTGGCTTTAAGGGGAGCAGGGAGGTCGGTCACCCCCAAAGACCTGTCTCAGGAAAGCAGGGGGCCTGCTGGGCCAGTTACCAGCTTGGAGAGCGGCCACTTGGGGCCCATCTGAGCTCTGCAAAGACTGATTTATCTCCCCGAGAAAGCTGGTGGGAGAGACCGGCAAGGAAACCCGGTCCCTGTTTCTGGAGCCCGCCCCTCTCAGCCATCTGGGGTGCAAAATGGCTTGTGGGGGCCTGAGGCGCTTCGGCATTTCATGGGCCACTTCCTCCATAAAAAAATATTAACAGTTATATTTTATGGCTGCGTTCGTATAAAGAAGAATGGATCCGTATTCTATATCAAAACATTTCCTTGACCTAAAAACTTGCCTTTTCTTCTTCTGATTTTAAAGGAAATTAAAACATTTTTGCGGGTGCCTACACGTCCCGGGGGCCCTGGCACGGAGCCCTGAGTCTGCAGGAGACGCGGCCTCGCGGCCTCCCCACCAGCCCGCCTCCTCCCCTCCCTCAGCCTGGCCGCGCTCGCCCCTGCTCGCCTGACCTGCGGCCTGGCCCCCCAAGTCCCCCCTTACCTGCCATTCTCCCACGCACATGGATCACGATACCCCTCCCGCACCCAGCACCCTGACACGTCCCGTGGTGCAGACCCTGTGAAGAATCCCAGGAAACCCGCAAATGTATAGGCGCATTGGCAGACTTTTCCACCCCACCTCAGGGTTTACAGACCAGCCTGGGACCCAACCAGTCTGTGGGGCCAATAAGCCATTCCCATTCCCCCGGCAAGGTAGGAGGAAACGCAGGTCAAGTTCATCCCGGTGGGACTGCCAGGCTTGGGTCCTCTCCAGAGGGGTCCTCTCCAGTCTCTGGGCCTCTCTAGGCCATTCAACCTGGATTCAGGACGGAGACAGCGCTTGGGAACTCACTTTACAACTTCAGACGTGTGAGGAACATAAGGCCCACTCCCAGGCACCAGCACCACGGTGTCTCCTGCCCCACCAGGCGCCCTCACTAGCTGTCAAGACCTGGGGACCTCGACCCCCACCCCCCACCCCCCTACCCGGCTCACCCCACTCCTCGCCCTGAAATTCCTCCCCCGACCCCACGAGTGACACCACCTGCCCCCAGGGGCCCCCAGAGGACTCAGAGCCCCTCCTACGTCAGGCCTTCCCCATGACTCGGTGACCCCTAGCTGGGGCCACGTTCTTCCCTGTAACCCTGACTCCCCATTCACCTGCTGCTTTCCCCCCCGGAGACCCCTCCAGGGCCAGCTGGGGGCCTGGCACCCACGTGTCTGCCATGGGGAAGGGCTGCTGCGGCAGAGGGGGCCCGTCCCCATCATCACCGCCGACCATGTCGCATCTTGCCTCCTCCGATGACTCACAGTCGGGGTCTGTCTCCTCGGCGCCCAAGCTCCCTGGAACACGAGGGCTGGGCACCCGCCTCCCCAGCACCTAGCACACAGGAGGTCCTCAGGCCACAGGCCAGAATTTGTGCACTAGAGTCATGCTGTCACTGCAGAGGAGGACAGGAATGACCCTGACCCTCCCAAGGGACATCCAGGGAGGCTTGGAAGTAGACATGTCTGCTGTTCCAGGACAGAGGATGGGGGAGGAGGAGAGGGGGGAGGAGGAGAGGGGGGAGGAGGAGAGGGGGGAGGAGGAGAGGGGGGAGGAGAAGAGGGGGGAGGAGGAGAGGGGGGAGGAGGAGAAGGAGGGGGAGGGGGAGGAGGAGAGGGAGGGGGAGGAAGTGGAAGAGGGAGAGAAGGAAAGGAGGAGGAGGGGGAGAAGAGGGAGGGGAAGAAAGAGGGGAGGGGGGGAGGGGAGGGGGAGGAGAGGGAGGGGAGGGGGAGGAGGGGGAGGGGAGGGGAGGAAGTGGAAGAAGGAGAGAAGGAGAGGAGGAGGAGGGGGAGAAGAGGGAGGGGAAGAAAGAGGGGAGGGGGAGGAGAGAGGGAGAGGGAGGAGAGGCAGGGGGAGGGGGAGGGGAGGAGGAGGGGAGGGGAGGAGGGGGTGGGGGAGGGGGAGGGGAGGGGAGGGGGAGGAAGAGGGGAGGGGAGGGGGAGGGGAGGGGGAGGGGAGGGGGAGGGGAGGGGGAGGGGAGGGGGAGGGGAGGGGAGGGGGTGGAGAGGGAGGGGAGGGGGAGGAAGTGGAAGAAGGAGAGAAGGAGAGGAGGGGGGGAGAAGAGGGAGGGGAAGAAAGACGGGAGGGGGAGGAAGAGAAGGGGGGAGGAGGAGAAGAGGGAGGAGGAGGGGGAAGGAGGGGGGAGGAGGAGAGAGGAGAGGAGAAGGGAGAGGAAGAGGGGTAGGAGAGGAGGGGAGAGGGGGGAGAGAAGGGGAAAGGGGAAGAGGAGGAGGAAGAGAGGAGTAGGAGGAGGGAGAAAGGAGGGAGAGAAGGAGGAGGGGGGAGGAGGAGAGGGAGGAGAGGGAGGAAGGGAGGGGGAGGAGAGGGAGGAGGAGAGGGGGAGGAGAGGGGGGAGGAGGAGAGGGGGAGGAGAGGGGGGAGGAGGAGAGGGGGAGGAGAGGGGGGAGGGGGAGGAGAGGGAGGGGGAGGAAGTGGAAGAGGGAGAGAAGGAGGAGGGGGAGGAGAGGGGGGAGGGGGAAGAGAGGGAAGAGGGGAGGGGGAGCAGAAGGGGGAGGGAGGGGAGGGGAGGGGGAGGAGGGGGAGGGGGAGGAGAGGGAGGGGGAGGAAGGGGAAGAGGGAGAGAAGGAGGAGGGGGGAGGAGGGGGAGGAGGGGAGGGGGAGGAGGGGGGAGGGGAAGAGAGGGAAGAGGGGAGGGGGAGCAGAAGGGGGAGGGAGAGGAGGGGAGGGGGAGGAGGGGAGGGGGAGTAAGTGGAAGAGGGAGAGAAGGAGGAAGGGGGGAGGAGGGGAGGGGGAGCAGAAGGGGGAGGGGGAGGAGAGGGGGGAGGGGGAGGAGAGGGAGGGGGAGGAAGGGGAAGAGGGAGAGAAGGAGGAGGAGGGGCAGCAGGAGGAAAACAGTTCTCTCTCTCCTGCCGCACACACGCGGTCTGCCTAAGACCAGTGAGCCGAGGGCCTGGGGCCTGCCCTCGCTTTGTTAAAGGGACCCACAGAGCATGTCAGAGGCATGCTCGCCACCGGTCAGGCTGCTGTCCTTATTGTCAGCGTGGAAGAAGATGGAAACAACATCGGCAGCCCTCCGGGCCCCTGGGGTCACCGGCCGCTCCTGTCCTGGCCCCTCGGGGCCCCTGGGGTCACCGGCCGCTCCTGTCCTGGCCCCTCGGGGCCCCTGGGGTCACCGGCCGCTCCTGTCCTGGCCCCTCGGGGCCCCTGGGGTCACTGGCCGCTCCTGTCCTGGCCCCTCCGGGCCCCTCCGGGCCTCTGGGGTCACCGGCCGCTCCTGTCCTGGCCCCTCGGGGCCCCTGGGGTCACTGGCCGCTCCTGTCCTGGCCCCTCCGGGCCCCTCCGGGCCTCTGGGGTCACCGGCCGCTCCTGTCCTGGCCCCTTGGGGCCCCTGGGGTCACCAGCCGCTCCTGTCCTGGCCCTCCGGGCCCCTCCGGGCCTCTGGGGTCACCGGCCGCTCCTGTCCTGGCCCCTCGGGGCCCCTGGGGTCACCGGCCGCTCCTGTCCTGGCCCCTCGGGGCCCCTGGGGTCACCGGCTGCTCCTGTCCTGGCCCCTCCGGGCCCCTGCGGTCACTGGCCACTCTTGTCCTGGCCCCTCCCTAGGAGCAGAAGTGCCACACTTTGGAAAACATCCAGCTGCTCTGAATGCAGAACACCCCACCTCAGCTTCCTTCCCACCCCCCAACAACAACCCAGGAATCCAGTGACAGGGAGCTCACTACCTCACAAATGCAACTCCAACACGATTGGAAGCATCAGTGAGATCGTCGAAAGGTCTCGGCAGCTCCAGCTTCTGTACAAAACCCAGCTGACGACGAAAGCCCAGCCCCTCCCTGTGGATGCTATTTCTATAAAGCCAAAAAGCCACGGGGCTCACAGCCAAGATCCATATACATGGGCAGCAATTGTCCTCAAATAGAGCCAGGCTTACGTGGGGCTCGGGTTAAGCCCTGGATCCCAGGCAAGTGTTAAGTCGTCTTTGAGATCGGTGACCGTGGCCTCCGCAGGCCCTGATCTGGGCTTTCTGACACAGAAGCAGCCGTGACTGCGGCCGCCTTGGGAAGACTGTGCCCTGGAGGGGGTTCTCCCGGCGACATCTCCAAAAACCGCTTCCCTGAGCATTCTCAGAGGCTGGCGCCTCTTCTGGAAGTGGCCATTGGGAGCCATCTTTGGGGACCTGTGACAGGTGTGCCTGTCCCCGGCGGGCGGCGGGACCCGGCCCGGAAAGAGGCCAGTCATCACAGCCATGCTGTGAACGTCTGAATGAAGCGCTTTCAGAAAGGCGCTTTAAAAATAACATTTGGCGATTTCTAAAAAGCAAATTTCTGCAGCTGCCGTCACCGTGTTTTCTAACCACACCACCATCTGGGGTGGGGGGGGGACTTCCTGGAGATCTTCTTGTGAATCTGACGAAGCGACATACTCCCAGGGAGTCCCTCACACCTGCTTAGAAAGAGTCCAAAAGGCCTCAGGGTCTGGGGGGTTCGGCCTCACCTTCCAAAGCCCCCCGCGTGTGTAGCCGAACCTGGCTCCCTGAGCCCGTCCCAGCTCCGCCAGGTGGGACCACACAGCCTGTGTCGCCCCCCGTGGCCACCCTGCAGACCCAGCAGGAGGCTGACGGCCCTTCCCCCGCCCAAGGTCGCGTCACCCAGCCCCTGCTGACCTTGTCCAAACCAGTAAAGCAAGGGGTAAACCGTAGTTTTATTTTTGCAGCTAGTCCATGTGGAAAGCTGCCCGGTCTTGGATCTGCTCCTCCACCCTGGCATCCTCGGCCACCACCCGCCTCCAGGCACGGGGTCCAGGGGGCAAGAGAATTCTTCTGTTTAAATGTGTGTGCCTCACACACCGATGGCACCAGGTCAAAGACAGGCTGTGTGCGCTGCTGGGGAATTGAGGGGGGTCGACCAAGAGGCTCCCCTTTGCTGCCTGTCTCACCCAAAGGCAGTTAGAGATCCCAAGAAGCAGGGGCAGCCGGCTGGCTCGGTCAGTTGAGTGACCAACTCTTGATTTTGGCTCATCATCTCATGGTTCATGGGATCGAGCCCCGTGTCTGGCTCCTCACTGACAGCACAGAGCCTGCTTGGGATTCTCTGTCTCCCTCTCTCTGCCCCTCCCCCACCTCAAAATAACTAAATCGACATTAGAAAAAAAAAAAAACAAGAATTCATCTGTATCCATGGTGAACAATGGGGCGAGACGAGATATACGACCCATCCCCTGAGATCGTCATAGAACAAGCCCGCGCTTGGGTCAGACAGACCCGGGTTAATTGTCAGCCGCCAGGGACCATCTGAGTGGGCCGTGGGACCGACAGCAACTTGGCGATGACACGGGCAAAGCCTGGCACACAGGTGTTCTCCTGGAGGTAGGGAGGGAGGCACCCCATAAGGTGCTTTAAATTATCCCAGCGGAGCCCTGCAGTGACAAACGTTGGCCGGGAGGGAAGTGCCTGCGGAAATTTTAACAGAGGTGCTAGTTTTCTTCAAGGTTACTCTCATCAGCCAAATTGGTTGCACTTTCATGGCCATCAAGAGTCCCCATCTTTGCGCATTTGTATTTGATGTAAATACACCTGTAATAAATAAACATGACCCTGACTGCCCTGAAGATTTCATGCTGGCCTAAGAAATCATAGCTTAAAGCAGAGGAGAAAAAGTATATACATCTATCCTTCATCCTGAAAACGGGGGCCCATCTGTCCCTCGTTGGAGGGAAGAAGACGGCGGGAGGGTTGGATTCCTGGACAGAAAATAACAAGATCTCCGTTTTTGAAATCTCCGTACGGAAGCTCTCCCCAGGGTGAAGTCGCTGCGAGTCACTCCAAAGGACCAGGATGGGAATGATTTTTGCTGGTACCCAAGCATATGGCTGAACTGCACCCTCAGTACATCAGACAGGATGCTCCCTTCACCGGAGCAACTTGTTCTAAAACAGACCTGTCAACGCTGGCTCCACGTGTAAACTCCCCAAGCCAGTTTAGCTAAATCACACACTTGGCATTTCATTACCAGCTGCGGCGGAGGGCATCCTGCCGTCCTGGGTGAAGGGGCGCCCCGCGGCCATCACGTCAGGCTGAAAACAGCCCCGTCTCCATCAACTTGACAAAGACAAAAAACGTGAATTAAGAGCGCTGCCTAAAATTAACAGTGATTGAAAGTTAATGATGGCGCAAATTTGGCAGAACTATTTCAACACGCATCACGACGTGGCCCTGGCTTTCAGATGGGACGCCGGCGTGATCAATGCCTGTCCAGATCCAGCTGAGACCACAGCTGTCCCCCTTTCCTCCAGAATCAGACCCTTGGCAGATGGCCTGACCTGTCACACCCCCCCCCCCCCCGTCTCTGTCCCGGGTTCTGGGGCTGGGCTAACACATCTGCTTGTCAACCTTCAGAGCTCATCTCGGCGCTGTTTACTTCTAATAACAAGCCGGGAAGCGATGCCTGTTGGGCGAACGTTTGCATAAACTGTAGCGAAACCATCTACGTCAATCAGGAAACACAAAGCCCTGTGGGGGGGGGGGGTTGGGGAGACAAACGATGATCTGGGAAAATACGACACAATATTACATGAAAAAATATTTGAAATTCTATATAGAGCAGGTCCTCCCCTCCAGACGACAATGAAAATCTATGTGTATTTATTTCTTCCATGAGACCACAGAGGTTTTTCTTTTTTAATTTTTTAGTGTTTATTTCTGAGAGAGAGAGAGAGACAGAGCATGAGCGGGGGAGCTGCAGCGAGAGAGGGAGACACAGAATCCGAAGCAGGCTCCGGGCTCCGAGCTGTCAGCACAGAGCCCGATGCGGGGCTCGAACTCACGAACCGCGAGATCATGACCTGAGCCGAAGTTGGACGCTCAACCGACTGAGCCACCCAGGTGCCCGAGAGTACAGAGTTTTTGAGGCCAACAACCATGAGTCACACCCACACTCGTGCCCCGGCCCGGGGTAGGGCCAGCATCCCACGGGTAAGCAGCAAATGCCTGATACACTAACTTGGAATGGTTCCCGTCGACTCTTCTGTTGTAACTGTTAAAAAGTTTATACACACGTGTGTACGTATGAACCCGCACAGACACGGACAGATCACAGACACACACACACACGTGCAGGAAACCAACCAGACAGAAACTGTCTGAATGTAAAAACAGGCTGTACAGGCTGTTTTCTTTCCTCTTTGTCACACTGGTTGATTTTTCTGTAACAAGAATGTTTTATGTTTACAAGCTCGGGGGGAAATTCTACCACAAAAGAGGTCATGTGTGTTCCAGCTGCACGCAGTCAGAGCTCCGTCCAGATGGGCTTTAAGGCGTGCAGACACTCAGCTAGCCGTCCTCAACCGCACTCCTACTACGTGCCCCGTGTCTTCTCGTGCTGAATCTCGTAATCACCCGGCTTAGGTGTTTACATCCCAGCGCTGATCCAGAACTTTCTAAGTTAGAAGCATTCGCCTGGTTTGATCTCCAGAACAAGCCTGTGATCAGGGACGGTTACATCTTCCAGCCGAGGCTCAGGGAAGTCCCGTAACTCGTGCACAGTTGATTGGCGGACAAAGATGGGAGACGGGCGTGCACGAGACAGCGGAAGGGCCAGGCCTAGCGACACGAACCAGACACGTTTGTCCCTGCCCAACCCCCTGCAGACACCTGTGATTCTCGCCGTTATTCCTGAGGGTTCTTGGGCGGGTGGGGGTCCATTACGGCATGGCACAAGCTACCTGCTGTGTGGGTTTTGTTCTTGCTTCTGGTCTGGCCACTATTCCCAGTCCCACGAGGCTGGCCTGGTCTGGTTCTGCGCGGCCCGGCCTGAACGGAGACGCTCCTCCCGGCAAACCCAGGTCGCGGGGGCGGGCCTCCCACTCATGCTCACCATTACAGGTCACAATAACAGGACACATTTGAGGCAAGGATTCCCGCTGGCCGGCCCAGCCAAGCCCCCACTTGGGAAACCCCTCGGCAGTGCCCTAGGATAATAGCTCACAGAAGTGGCCTTGGTGCTCCTGGAATTTTCCATTTATCACCTTAGGAAGACACTGATCCATATGCCCTATATGCTTATTTGATAAGTCTGCATCCCACACTTGACTCAGGAGTTAGAAAAGGCACAGACATTCCATCTGAAGCTGAGTTTCCCCTTAATCAGAGTAGTGAGCTCCCCGTCACTAGGGGTGAGCAAGCAGCGGGGGATGAGCTGGTTGGGGTGTTGCAGGGGATTCATGGAAGCCCGAGCTGGACAAGTCAGCCTCGTGGGCCCCGACTCTTCTCACGCTCCACAAATTACCCAGCACATTCCCTTTCCTCATCACTATTCCGGGAGCCCTAAGGATGGGTGCATTTAGCCAGACGTGGCTTTTTGAGGACCACCCCGTTCCCAGTCCAGACTGGGGATTTGTCAACTGATCGGCCACAAAATCCCAAGCGAACACAGGAGTCCTCGCCGCAAAGGTGAGCCCTGGGTGGGTTTTCCCAGTTCAAGCCCTTACCCACGCTTGTGTACTGTCACCCAGGCAGAGATGCAGGCAGGGGCGCAAAGTGGCTGCAGAGTGGGGGTGACACCGCAGGACTTGAGCCTGTGTCCCCATCGGGGACGTGTCACTGAGCTGCAGGGACCACCTCCGAGTACTTCCTGCAAATGCGTGGGCTTCTCAGTGGGTAGAGGGGCCTCGGCCCTTGACAGCCACCAAGATGGCGGCCGCGGCCTCCGTGGGCCCTGGGCTCTGCACGGGCAGAAGTGAGTTTGGCCAGATGGTGTGAAAACAGCAGTAGAAAGCGGGCGGGTCAAGCCGCTTCGTCTGGAAACCCACGCCCGGGGCTCTGGGAGGCACCCCACTGCTACTGCCTACATGGCAACCGATTGGTATTGCAATGGAAGGATCCGGGAGCCACGAGCCTGCTGCACTCAGACCTGGAGCCCGTGAGAGCTCACTATCCTCTGCTCTCTCCCTGCCCGCTCTCTCACACCACCCGTCTTCATGAGCCAACTCCAACCCCAGCCTTCTCCCAAGAAAGTCCCCCTGACCTCTTGCTACTGCTTTAAAACTAATCATTATGGTGTTTTCGACAAATGGTGCTGAACCGATAGGACATCTGCAAAGACACAGAAAACAAAACCAAACCTCAACCCTTACCTCATACCATAGACAAAAGTCAACTCAAAATGGATCCTGGACCTAAATGCAAACCCTAAATCTATAACAATTCTTGAATAAAACAGAAAACAAAATCTCTGTGACTTTTGGTCAAAGATTCTTAGATAAGACATAAAAGAACGGACCCTAAAAATATAGATAGATAGATAGATAGATAGATACCTAGATAGATAAAATGGACTTCACAAATATTAACAACTTACACCCAAATGACCCTGGTAATAAATGGAAAAGGCAAATCATGGACTAGAAGAAAATGTTTGCAAATTACACTTCCGACAAAGAATTTGAATCCGGGCATAAAAAGGGCTCCAGCAACTTGATAATACAAAGAGAAATGAGGCATTAAAAAATGGCCAAAGACGTTGAATGTTCACTTTACCAAAGAGAAGATATGGATGGCAAAGAAGCACGTGAAAAGATGCTCAATATCGTTAGTTTTTAGGGAAATGCAAATTAAATCACAAAGAGACACGGCCACCCTCTTATGTGAATGGCTAAAATTTTAAAGCTGACAATCCCAAGTGTTGACAAGGACATGGAACCACCGGGACCCTGGCGCCTTCGCGGGAGGGATGCCATTTTGCTCAAAAGCGGAACATCCACTATCATAAGATCCGGCGTATCCCACTCCCAGGCATCCATTCAGGAGAAACGTAAACACGCATCCACACAAGGACAGCGCACCGACCTTCATCTTCCCTGGGGAAATGACAGCACGCACCGATTGTCACCGAGAGGCACATGTGGCAGGAACGCAGGACGGAAAATCAACAGGAGAAGCCAGAAGGGCACCAGGGGCGGATACGGCACAGACATTCTCCTGGGCGGGCCCCAGAGGCCAGGGGGGCAGCGTTTCTCAAACAGGAGGCATCTGGCAACATCTGGGGATTGTTTTTTGATCGCCACTACCCGGCATCTAGCGGGAAGAGGTCCAGGGGCTGGTAAACGCCCTGTGGTGCACCGGCTGGCCCCCACAAGGTGACAACGGCAGAACGATCTGGTCCAAAAAGTCAGCAACGGCCAAGGTTGGGAACCTCCCCCACCCCCGCCGGCGAGGGCGCAGGATGGCTTCTTAAAAGAAAGACGGGTGACGGCTCACTCAGCAGCTGTCATACGTAACGTGCTTTTACGTCCATCCCTGTGCTGGGCTCTCCTGCTCAGCCGCCAGCCTTCTCTGAAGCTCTGCAAAGTAGACTTTATTTGAAAGATGAGGAAACGGAGGCTCAGACACTGGCAGGCAGCTACCGAGTGACGGGCCGGGACGAGGACCCAGAGCGAGCTGACGGCACCCATGCGCTTCCGATGGCCCCGGGAGGGGGGTGTCTGTGGGCAGGTGATCGTCCGAGCAGCTCCGTTCATCCACAGGTGACTCAAATCTACAGCTGCAGAGCCCATGAGGCAGGCACCACGGGAATTCAAGGTCACCGACGCCGGCCTCTCAGGGGGCGCCGGCTCCTCTCTGAGCACGGCAATCCTCGGCCCCGGGAGAAGGAAATAACCAGGCACCAACTCGATTCATTTCTTCCCCATCAGATCATAAATGAATCGAGTCCTATCAAGACTCCAGAATCAGGAAGCAGAAGGCAGAGTGCAAGACCTAAGTGTGAAATAATGAATTTATAATCCCTCTGAAGAGCAGTCAGAATGGGAAACTGACATCGCCATGGAAACCAGGGAAGTGTCCCGAGGTTCTCAAGGAGGACACTGGGGAGCACGTTAGATGTGCTCCGAGTTGGAAACAGTGAGTGATCAGCCCCAACGCGGGCCACAGGTGGCCCGCTGGGATGGGACCTGCACGGCCTCAGATGCCGGGTGGGAACAGACGGCCTCTCCAAACCCGGGATGAGGGCCCCTGCACCCCCAGAATCTGCGGTTGGTATGCATGTGGGAGCCCTCTGCAAACCTCCCTAGAAATGCAATGAAGAGTCCGAGGGGGGACACTGTGGCCCCCGGACAAATAGCCCCCATGCCCTGAGTCTGCACAAGCAAACACCCAGCTCCTACTTGTGCTGGAGAAACCCGGTCCCTGCCCTCCAGGAGCCCGCAGAGCCAGGAGGGAGAAAGACAGGATCGTATCTGTGCCAGGAGGCCAGGGGAGGCCTGCGGGGTCCGACCAGCGTCCAGTGCAGGTTCCTGGAGGCTCGAAGCAACGGCCGAAGCTGCTTAGGAGACACCGTGGGGTCCGTGCCCTCCGGGGGGGTAGGGGTGGGGGGTCCGTGCCCGCAGGTGGGCCCGGAAGAAAGAACAAAGCACAAGACGATAAGCAGGAAAGCGACAGGCCAGTGAGTGCCAGGCAGGGACTCACCTGCGTGAAGAGCCCAGGGCAGAAAAGGCACAACCCGAGGGTTTCAGCCAGAAGGGTCACAGCCATGCGACTGCCTATTGGAAACGTTTGCTAGTGTTGAGGAGTAATTTTTCTTTTTTTTTTTTTTTAATTTTTAACGTCCATTTATTTTTTAGAGAGAGAGACAGAGAGAGACAGAGTGCGAGCAGGGGAGGGGCAGAGAGAGAGGGAGACACAGAATCGGAAGCAGGCTCCAGGCTCCAAGCTGTCAGCATAGAGCTGGACACAGGGCTCGAACCCATGAACCACGAGATCATGACCTGACCTGAAGTCAGATGCTTAACTGACTGAGCCACCCAGGCGCCCCAATGTGTAATTTTTCAATAATACATTTGTCAGCCAAACTGCCAAGGACCCTAATTTTAAATAGTTCTGCTGGAGTTGTTAATTGTATTCTCAGCTTTGTTACAATTAAGTGTCGAGAATCCTAACGACAAAGGTCCCAGATGGGCGGGCCTGTCCTCTGCCTTCTCCTCCTCACACAGTGCCAGCCTGCACACACAGGGCAGGTAACTCAGGGGCCCAACACCCCTCCTGCTCTGCCCAGGCTCGGACAAGCTGAGGAAGAGAAGCACAGGGGGCCCCCTGTCTCTCAAAGCCCCCCACTGAGCCCACCTTTCGGGTCCCTGTCGCTCTACCCGAGCTCTCCATCCCCAGAACATCTAGAAAGATGTTGGAGGCAGACCCCGCCTCCTCCTTGTCAAGCCTCTTGGTTCAGTACACAAACGCTGCGCTCTCTGTGCCTCAGTTTCCCCATCTGTGAACCAAGGCAGCTGCGAGGAGGGGACGCAGACTCGGGACACGCAGCTCGCGGTGGGCACTTACTTAAGGATTGCATTTCGTCGGCCAGTTTCACCCTCACAAGCTGCCTCCAGGAGACCAGAGTCACGTGTTTCAAACCGCCTGGGGGACATGGCCTGGCCCATCAGGGACCAGGGGGTCCTCGAGAGGGGGCCGCCTTCCTAGGGGCTGCACCCGGGGGTGTGAGCAGGACCGAGCCCTGAAGGTGAGCCTGAAAGCTCGGCCCCAGCTTGTGGAAAGGGCCCCCTCCCCCCCCCCCCCCCGACGTGGGGCAGGGGACACGGAATCGGGGTGGGCAGAGCCAGGGCTCCAGCTCACAAGCCCTTTGCAGCAAGAGGGCTCCGGTGGTGTTTAAGCCGCTCTCCGAGTCCTAAAGGCTTCGTGCAGCCCAGAGCGCAGGATTTAGGGCCAAAGGCGGCTCAGCCATTCAGAGCAGAGCTGAAAATCCAGCCGCCGCACGGCCCGGGCTTTGTGGGCAGGCGGCAGGTGGGGGGGGTGGGGGGGCGTCTCTCAGCGGTTTGCACCCTGGAGCTGGGATTTGGGGTCAGGTTTGGGCCCCTGCCAAAGCCTGCATTGTGCCTGGAGAATGCTCTTTTCAAATCGTCTCTTTTTGTTTTCCCACTCCCCCAAATTTATGTAAAAATAAACCGAGTGAATTCAATGCGGGCTTTCAGGGCCCCTTAATGAGCAATTTCCTAGTGAGTGTCAGAGCTGCGGGGACCCGGGCTGGTGGCTCACAGCTGCTCTGCCTGAGCCACGGGGAGTTGGGCCAGCTCCGAGGACACACCCTGTCCGCTGTCACTGGGACAGACGCCCCAACAAAGGTCAGTGTTCAATGCTCCCGACAACCGGGCAGCCAGCACAGGTGCTCCCATTCCCCAGAGGAGGGACTTGAGGCTCAGAGACGTTCAGGAACTTGTACGAGGTCACACAGCTAGCAAGTGGCAGAGCAGAAACTCAAGCCTGTCGGAGTCCATCGCTCTGTACCACAGCGCCACGCTTGACGGTGAATCTGCCCTTTCTGCATTCTGGCCACGGTGCTCTGGACATACTGAAGATTACGGACGCCCCTCTTAAAGGGTGACCTCGCCTGACCAGTATTCAAGGTGCGGTTGGGCCGCTGCAAAGTACGACAGACTATCACCTCCGTTGCGTGGACCCTATACTTCTGTTAATGCAGCCTGAGGTGGTGGTGTCGTTGCCAGGTAGTGTCACACGGTCCCCCACGGGGAGCCTGTGCCCCACGGAGACCCTGGGGCCCTCCTCACACCTGCTGCTGCTAGCAAAGGGCTGGCACCCGCTTCTGGGGCGGCTGGTTTAGGAATCCCGATGCACAAGTCACACCCATCCCTGAAAGGCTGCCTCTGTGGCTCAAGTCCCTCTAGCCGGGTCAGGCCCTGCCACTAACCTGCCCACGAACTCAAGCTAGGTCCTCCCCTCACCTCCCAATGGCCCGGGCCATGGTTTCGTCAGCTGAGTGGCTGCCCAACCGTGGCCACTAAATGCTGGGAGAAGAAACGAAGGAGTAAAGCAACGTTTTCGTCCAACAACAAAACCCTGAGGATGGCGTTGGGGGCGCAGCAGGAAACAAATAGCTCCCTGCCCCTGAGGAGCTGGCCTTCTCCAAGGAGGTGGGCAGGAAGCACAGCCCATTCATGGCGACAACCCTTGCGGATGCCTGGGTCAGGGGCACGGACCTTGTCTCAGAGACAGGGAGGGGAGGGAGGAGGGGAGGGAGGGGAGGAGGGTGGGGAGGAAGAGGAGGGGGAAGGGGAGGGAGGGAGAGGAGGAGAGGGGAGGGAGGGAGGGGAGGGAGGAGGGGAGGGGAGGGGAGGAAGAAGAGGAGGGTGGGGAGGAAGAGGAGGGGGAAGGGGAGGGAGGGAGAGGAGGAGAGGGGAGGGAGGGAGGGGAGGGAGGAGGGGAGCGAGGGGAGGAAAGGAAGAAGAGGAAGGTGGGGAGGAAGAGGAGGGGGAAGGGGAGGGAGGGAGAGGAGGAGAGGGGAGGGAGGGAGGGGAGGGAGGGGAGGGAGAGGAGGGGAGGAAGAAGAGGAGGGTGGGGAGGAAGAGGAGGGGGAAGGGGAGGGAGGGAGAGGAGGAGAGGGGAGGGAGGGAGGGGAGGGAGGAGGGGAGCGAGGGGAGGAAAGGAAGAAGAGGAAGGTGGGGAGGAAGAGGAGGGGGAAGGGGAGGGAGAGGAGAGGAGGGGGAGGGGAGGGAGGGAGGGGAGGGAGGGGAGGGAGAGGAGGGGAAGGGGAGGGAGAGGAGACAGGAGGGAGAGGAGAGGAGGGGAGGGGAGGGAGGAGGGGAGGGGAGGGGAGGGAGGAAGGGGAGGGAGAGGAGGGGAAGGGGAGGGAGAGGAGACAGGAGGGAGAGGAGAGGAGGGGAGGGGAGGGAGGAGGGGAGGGGAGGGGAGGGAGGAAGGGGAGGGAGAGGAGGGGAAGGGGAGGGAGAGGAGACAGGAGGGAGAGGAGAGTAGGGGAGGGGAGGGAGGAGGGGAGGGGAGGGGAGGGAGGAAGGGGAGGGAGAGGAGGGGAAGGGGAGGGAGAGGAGACAGGAGGGAGAGGAGAGGAGGAGAGGGAAGGGAGAGGAGAGGGGAGGGAGGGGAGGTAAAGGAGGGGAGGGGATGGAGGGGGGAAGAAGAGGGGGGAAGGGGAGGGAAGGAGAGGAGGGGAGGGGAAGAGTGGGGAAGGGAAGGGAGAGGAGGGGAGAGGAGGGGAGGGAGGGAAGGGGATGGAGGGGAGGGAGAAGAGGGGAGGGGAGAGGAGGGGAGGGCGAAGAGGGAGGGGAGAAGAGGGGAGGGGAGGACGTGAAGAAGGAGACAAAGAACACAAGGAAGGCTCCCGCCTTTTCTTCCACATCAGGGGACAGAAGACGCCCAGGAGGACCGGGTACAGGGACGCTCAGGGCAGCCCCCCCAGGCCCATCCCTCTGCACCTGCCCCCGGCACAGCCGTGTGTGGCTGTGATGAAGAGTGTCATCAGGACAAGGGACAGAGCCCACTTCTTGTACCTACAGACGCCAGCTCCGAGCAGGGGTGGGGCAGGCCGGGCATCGGCACCTCTGGTCCCTGCCAAGCGAGGCCGACTCGGGGGCGGCCGTGAATGTACCTGACACTCGGCACAGAAGGTGACGGGTCCTCTCTCCTGGGGGACCCTGGAGAAGAAAGAGCACCCGTGCCGTCCGTTATCATCAGCGAGGGCCGGCTGCAGGTCAGCAGTGGGCACTCAGGGGTTTCCCGTCACCGCCCGGGGAGGCCAGGGGCTCCGCACCGACCAACGCGCGACTGGGTGGGCGGGCCGTGCCGGGGGCAGCGTCTCTCAGCACCCGCCAACCAAAGGGACGCTGCTCGTCCGTTTCCTACATCAGGGCTCCGTCTGGGATCCTTTTTGGAGACACGGGGCTGGGCCTCAACACCATCTCAAAGGCCACTGACCACCGCTCCCACGAAGGAACCCATGAAGGCAGCGGATGTCCCCGGCCGGACCGCCACCCACTCAGGTGCCCCCAACAAAGGCCCCTGACGCACACCCACCCCCAGCCACCGCCAGCTCCCGTGGAGACTCTACTCCCCCTTCCCTGCCCTTCCCTCCGGCCGGCGGTGCTCCTGCCTGGCCCTCTGGGAGCACCTCTGGGTGCCGGGGGCGGGGGGGGAGGGGCTGTTGCCGGAGTCTGTGTTGGCAGGAGCATCAAACCAAAGTCTGCAGTCGTTAGCATTCACCCTGCTCCTCTTTTCTTCCCCAGCCATCGTGGGAAGGTCAGTTTAACAGGAGCCCCGCAGCTGCCTGCAGCAGCCCGGCCCCCCTCCCGGCCCCCCATCACCCCCCGCCTCCACGCGGGGGCCTCGCCTCTTGTTTCGGACCGACGCAAGCAGCTTCTATTTTTTCCTTTATAAACGAATGTTATTCATAATCACTGGCTCCCCGGGATCATAATGAGAGAGGCGGGCGGGCTGAGCGGCGACGGCCGTCGGGCCGCGATCCTGGCTCTGCCCACGGCTGCACCCGGCCCGGCTGCCACCGTGCGCCCGAGGAGGCGCTGCTAATTTGGGCGACGGCCGTCGGCGGGCGAGGCCGCTCAGTCCAGATCAGACCCCACCGCCCTGCCTCCCGCTTCTTGGCAAGAGGCCACGGGAAGCGGGGCAGCGGCCATCAGAGTCGCGGGCTCATTGGCAAAGTCATGGCGTTGACGGCACCCCCGTGAGGAAACGCGCGGGCCGTCACCGTTTCTCGAATCCGCGTGGCATCCACGTGGCGCCATCAGGCACCGCGAGCTCACCTGCACGTTACGTACGGCGTCCACTAAAATAAGGGGGCCGCTGACGGCCAACGTGGGGGGCAGAGCGGGACAGGCTGGGGCCCCTTGAAGGGTCCGACAAAACTTCGAAGGAGGAAGGGAGGAGGCCTTCCCGAGAGCTCCGGGCTCCGTGCACGGATGGCTCGGCTGGGACCACCCGAGAGGGGACGAAAACAGAAACCGGGACGGGGCCACGATCTGTGCACTGTCTCCAAGCTAGAGGATGTTTAACATCCCGGAGGGCAAGAAGAAGGGGCCCTGAGAGGACAAGGAACAAGCAGGGCCCCCTGGGGCCCCAACTCGGTCGGCCTGGCACCAAGGCCTTCCAGCAGAAGAGGGGGCAGGAAGCAAGGACTCTGGAGGACACGGGACGCACCCCGATGCCATGACAGATAGAGGAGCCACGGTGAGCCACGTCAGGAAGAGAGAGACGCGCATCTGTAAGCCGCCACTTGCCCAGGCTCACGGAAGGCTCCCCCGTCCACCCTGAGGTAGGTGATGTTGGACCCGCGTCACAGATGGGGAAACTGAGTCTTGGGGCTCTCGGTCCCAAATCAAGTGCTCTGGGGCATCTTACTGGTTCTGGCTGGTTTTAGGGGCCAGGTCACACCCTTCCAGGGAGTTTGGGGGGCTGCTAAAGCCCGGAGAGGGGTGAACGTCCGTCCCCATTTCTTAAAACAAAGAGGAAACATCTGAATCCAGAAAGAACAAAAATAATGGGATGAGCTCTGGAGGTGTTCAAGAGATAATCAGTGGGCACCAATATGGCTCCAAGAATATACCATGCCCTCTGAAGCGAGTCAGGGGACCACGGGCTGAGTGGCCGTCAGCGTCCGTGGCATCAGATGCCCGTGGAACCACATCCACAGAACCTGCTCGCGGCCTGAGCCGTGGCCACAGAGGCACAGATCTGTCTTCACGTCTCTGTCATCTTTGTCTACCGAGTGGCACCTTGCACAACACGAGTGTTCCAGAAAAATCCATGAAACCAAGTATTCACTGTGGATTCCTGGCCACGTGGCCCAGAGGACCCTGGATCTGCCACTCTGCGGTCCGAGGCAGGACCCCAAACGAACACGTGTAAGTGACTCAGCAGGCAGGGGCGCTGAAGCCACACACACCTGAGCTCTCATCCCAGCTCCGTCCCCTAATTCACTGGCTCACTCATCCGTCCATTGCTTAGTAGCTGGGTGACCTTGGGGAAAACCACTTAACGTCTCTGAGCCTCAAATTCCCCAACTTCACAAGGAGGCAACAAAATCACCTAGGACAGGGACTGGCATATTCTAGGCCCTGGGATCTTCTTAATGTTTATCTATTTTGAGAGAGAGAAAGAGAGCTGGGGAGGGGAGAGAGAGAGAGAGAGAGAGAGAGAGAGAGAGAGAACCCCAAGCAGGCTCCACACTGTCAGCGCAGAGCTGAGCATGGGGCTCAGACCCACAAACCGTGAGATCATGACCTGAACCAAAACCAAGAGTCAGACAATTAACCGACTGAGCCCCCAGGCATCCCTTGGCCCTGGGAGCTTTTTAATCTCTTCTCTGTTTGCTATTTTTCTGACCCACAAACGGTTCATGAGACGCCGGCTTGCTGTGAGGCTTCAGACAGCACGGTCTGGTCCAGTCCTGACGGCCACCCAGGGGGGCTGCCCCCAGCCCTAACATATCGAGCCTGGAGAAGCTTTGCCTATAGTGTTGCCGGACACGTCAGGCGTGATACATCTCGGTGTCCCATTGTCTGACACCTTCCACCCAATGGCGCCCCTGCAGGAGTCCCTCCCTGCACGTGGTCCCCTGAGCAACCAGAGACCGCTGCGTCTCTCCTACATGGCGGCTCGCACCCACTGGAGACACGCGGCCCTCTGGATGTGGGACAGCTCTTCATGTCACAGGCCCTGCCATGCTGTCCCCATGGGCCGTCCGTCGGGTCTCGGGAGGATGCAGAGGGCCTGTACCCGCCATCAGAGGGCCCTCGGGGGCTCCTCCCCTGCAGGCAGGCTGGAGCTATAGCTCTACACAATGCTATGGACCGGTCCCTGCGCCAGCCAAGGGCCAAGGCAGGATGTCATGGCCTTGTCGTGGATGTGAGAACCGGTCAGTCATCAGCCAGTCTGAGAGGCCACTCCCTGGGGCATCCGGAGGGAAGGGAATAGGCCTGGTGGGACCCCACCTGGGGACCCTTGGGGGCTGGGCTTGCCTTGTGCAGGTGTGGGGGGGGGAGGGTGCAGGGGAGGGGGAGGATGGACGCAACCAGGGAGGGGCGGCCAAGGCCAGCAAGCCTGCACGCTGTCCTGGGGGGAAGGACGCAGGTGTCTCTGCACGGGGGGGGGGGGGGGGGGGAGCCGCCCTGGGATGGATAGCCTCACGGGGGGTGGGGGGGCGCACGGCACAGGACCACCCGGGAGAAAGGCCTCGAATCCTTCCCCCGCTGCTGTCCTGCTGTGAAACTCGGGCCAGGTCACCTCACCTCTCTGAGCCTGTTCCCTCATCTGCAAAGTGGAAATCACATAACGACGATGCAGAGAAAATAACGCTCTGTATTCTGCCGAGCAAACAGGAGGCAGATCAGTGGTATTCAATATTCAGTGGTAAGAATATTAAAAAGATAATTAACCACCTCGTGGGGCATTAGTTATAAAATCACGCCCGTGGTCGCCGTCCGACGCCGGCCGCCGTAGCTCTCGGAACGACAGCCACCGTTGCTCGTGCTCGGCTGTGGTTCTAGTTGTTCCGGCTCCTTTCCCGGCGATATCGACATCAGCAGACCCTCCCTGCCTGGCCTCCATCGTCTCCTACAGCGCTGTCCCTTGGGGACACCCCCTTGACCTCAGAAGAGCTGCCTCTCGGCCGAGGCCGGTCCCTCTGCGGCCTATCTGTATTCTTCAGGTTAAAGTGCTATTTATTCTCAGTGCTGTTGACCTGATTTTAATCCCAGCTACATTAATGCCTGCAGCCATCAAATGGAATACATTCAGTGGAAAAATAAATTCACTCGCACAGAACGATGCTCTAACAGCAGCCGGCAAAGGTCAACGACGGAATGCATTTTCCGGCAGCTGTCGGGATCTCCAGCACAGGGCTTTAGAAGCTCGATGGGTCCTTCGGATGCGGGAGCATAGATGAGGGGCTCAGCCTGGGTATTTTTGGATCCTCCCGTGGCCCCTGCGTACACAAAGCCAATTAAACAAACAGCGGCGTTCCTGAGCACACTTCCTGAGCGGTTTTTCCTAAAAATAAATTACCTGGCATTGCAGAGCCTGGCGTTCGTGGTACCAGCAGCTGTCAGATAAAATATCTTGGTGGGGGCGGGGCGGGGAGGCTCCAACATGTGCATTTGCAAAAGGGGCCTCTTCCATGGGATGCACTGAGCCTGAGCCTGGCTCCCGGTTCTCCATGCCCAGCCAGGGGCACGGGGCTGTTGTCATCAGTGACACGACCTCCATGCGCCCCCAGCGCCAGCTCGTGTGACCCCACCCCCACGGGTGAGGGGTATGGGACCTCCAGGGATGCAGCAAGGAGCCTCCAGAAGGTTCTGTGACGCGCTGGAGGTCAGCCGGCTGTGACGTGGGTTGGCTAGGATCTGAACCCAGATCTGTCGGACCCCAGACCCTGTGTGTCTTCAGCCGGTGCCAGAGGTCACCGACAGGGATGCATCGCGTGGGTCTGTGATGGTGCCCGGCGTGGCTGGGACTTCCAGGATTTCACGAGGGTCCAAGAGTATCCGGCACTTTTTAAACGTTGGTGACTGTGATGGGTCGAAACCCATGTGGAAGTCCTGACCTCCTCCCGTGAACCTCAGAATGTGACTTCATGTGGCCATAAGGTCACTGCATAGGGGGCGATGGGAGCGGGTGCAAAAGTGCTTTCGGGGCTCCTGGGGGGCTCAGTCGGTCAAGCACCCGACTTCGGCTCGGGTCATGATCTCACAGCTCATGAGTTCGAGCCCCACGTGGGGCTCCGTGCTGACGGCTCGGAGCCTGGAGCCTGCTTCTGATTCTGTGTTTCCCTGTCTCTCTGCCCCTCCCCCACTCATGCTCAGTCTCTCTCTCTCTCTCTCTCTCTCTCTCTCTCTCTCAAAATAATAAACATTAAAGAAAACTTCGTCTCTGGGGCCCTTCCTAAGAGAATACACGAGTGAGTGTGCATGTTGTATCTTCTCCTGACCTGCCCAGGGAACCCGAGCCTGCTCACGCCCCTCCTTGGGAACGTGAGATCACACTGGGCCACAGGGCTCCCTCGCACAGAAGGAGGCTTGTGTGTAAGTGCACAGAATCCCAAGAGGCCCGCCTGGAAATGATCCCCAACTGGAGGAACCGCATGCCGCTGGCTAGTCTTCACCTGAGCCTCTGCTTGCAGAAAGCAGTGAACACAGAGCCCCCCACCCCACCCACAAAGGAAGCGCGGGCCTGGGAGAGGGCCCACAGGGGCTGGGATTTCAAAGAGGAATCCGCCCCGTCCCCCAGCCGGGCCTGGAGCTGAGTGGCCAGCGCCAAAAGCCAAAATTAAACCCCTCCACCCGAACAAAGAAAGAATTTTTATTTCCATTTTCCCCCAACAGAGCCGTGCTGTCTCAGGCAATCTCTGAACGGCTAAGTCACCTTGCAGGGGACGATAATCGCTCAATTAGCACTGTTGAGATTAGAGATTATTAGCACTTTAGGTGTGTAATTAGCACCTCCTCAAACTCAGTCCTTAGCCAGCGTCCCACCCCAGGGCGCGGCTGGAGCCAGGGCCCTCACAGCCAACAGCTCTCAGCCCAAGTTTGAGACAAGCTTCCAGGATGTGTGAGTCTGTTATCTGCTCTCTCCCCTCACCAGACAATCCACATTTTCACAGCTGGGATCAGGAACCGATAGTCATGCCAATACAGTCATATTTTACCGTTTTTAATCAGGTTCTTCAAATAAAACAGCAAAGGATGAGCCCTTGAAGCAGGTTTGAGGGGGCACCTTCCCAGGGGTGCTCAAGGAGTCCCAGGGGCAGGCAGGCAGAGACACACGGCTGGCCGGGAGCACCCACGCGGAGCCCACAGGCGAACACACGAGGTCGCGGACAGAGGGCGCTCGGCAGTGACCTCTGCACCAGCCGCGGCTCCAGACAGATCCTGGGGTAAATGAACCTGGGCCAATCAGCAGGACGAGACCGGAGGCACCTTCGGAAATGCTGGGATTGTCCTTTCACGGATTCATTCATTTATTCAGCAAATATTCGCAAGGGACCACTACGGGACAGGAGCCACATCAGTCCCCAACAGCGTAGCTCTGAACCACGCGATCCCTCCCCTTGTGGATTTTTCATTACAGGGTGCAAAGAAGGGGCTGCCACGGACCAGATGTTTGTGTCCCCCTAAAATTCCTATCCTGAAGCCCTAACCTACAATGTGAGAGCACAGGAGGTGGGGCCTCTGGGGGGCGGGGGGATGAAGTCATGAAGGCAGGGCCCCCATGATGGGATTCCTGTCCTTCTAAGAAGAGGAAGGGAGGGGCGCCTGGGTGGCTCAGCCGGTTAAACATCCAACTCTTTAAACATCCAACTCTTGGTTTTCGGCTCAGGTCCCGATCTCACGGTTTGTGAGTTCGAGCCCCACATCGGGCTCTGCGCTGACGGCAGGGAGCCTGCTTGGGATTCCCTCTCTCTACCTGTCTCTCCGTTCCTCCCCCGCTTGCTTTCTCCGTCTCTACGTCTCCTTTCAGCCCTCCCGCCTCCAGCACTGCAAGAAATCAATGTCTGTTGCTTAAGCCCCAGGTCTGCGTGATATTTTGTTAGAGCAGCCGGAGCCGACTGCGAACGGGGCCTGAAAGAAAACAAACCAAATAAAGAAGCAGTATGTCCTGTGTCAGATGGTGATAAGCCACGGGGGAAAATAGAGCCGAGGAAAGGAGGGCTCCCTGGTGGGTGAGCAGCCCCGAGGGCCACAGGGCAGGCCATCAGAACCTGCAGAAAGGAGCCGGCCCTGTGAAGACTAGTTCCAAGCAGAAGAAAGGCAGTGCAAAGACCCTGGGGCAGCAACAAGCTCAGGCACCTCGGTGGACAGAACGAAGGCCAGAGTGGCCAGGGCCAAGAAACCAGGGGAGGGTGGAAGAGAGTGGGATCAGACAGTGGGTGGGGCATGGGGGGATCCCGGCAAAGGAAGATTTGCCTCCTGTCACCTGGTCTACGGCTCAGCCAGGAAGCCCCCAAACCCCGGGATTTCTTGATCCACCCCCCGCCTTCACCAGGCAAGAACTGACCGGCAGCAAAGAAATACAAAGTATTCACCACAGGCCATTTCCTTTTCCCCCGGACTGACAACAAGACCACATTTCCAACCCCCTTGAAGTGAAGTTGAGCCCTGACGTGCTCCATGAAGTGCTCCATGCACGAGGGCACGGCCCCGGTCTCCTAGCTGCTATCCCTTTGATGCTTCGAGCCTCGTTTCAAACCTCCACACGCCTGTGCTCCCCCCTTCCCAACCGCGCAGGGGAAATGAAGGACCCACGGCCAGCGGAAAGGGCAGGGCCACAAGGCACAGGAGCCCGGGGCCCCCAGGTCACAGCCCACAGCCCCACCTCCAGAACCACCTAGTTTGGCTGCTGCATGAGCAAAAAAATAAGCACTTATAGTGCTAAGTCACGAAGTTGGGTGGCATTTTTGTTATAGCAGTGAACCTCCTCGGGCTGACACGGATTGTGGAGCAGAGGTATTTGTCCAAAGATGTTCCGAGGCTGCTCTAAGCCCGAGGGATGCGTCCTGAGGCCGAGGGAGGGCTGGGGACACCATAAGCCAGAGGGGCACGAAGCGGTCAACTGGAAGACGGGTCTGGAGAGGAGGGGGGGAGCAAGGAGGGCCTTGTGGGGCTGGCTCCTGGTTTCTCCAAATGAGCCCAGGGTCCCTTCCCAATTCCAGAATTACACCAACAAATAAAAACATCGCTAGCTGGACCGATAAATAGAACAGCTTGAGCGTTGTCAGTAAAGTGTGGGTTGTGTTTGTGTTTTTCTAATCACTTGATATTGTTTGGAAACACAGGATGAGGTTTGGATAAGCAGATCGTCGATAAAAGCCACATCACATCGTACGAAATCAAAGATGTGCCAGAAACCAGCCCGATCACAGGAACAGAGCGGATCGGAACAGAGCGGACCGGTGCCGGGCCAATTCACGAGGTCAAATCCCGTCTCCGCCTCCTCTGGAGCTGAGATTTCCCACGCCGGCCCCCGGTGCAGCCGGCTGTGTGAGGACCCGCCCCGCCCCCACCCTGGCTTCCCAGCCGTGTCTGCCCCCCCTCCCCCCGCCACCGAGGTCCTTCACCCACCAGCTCACTCCATTTTCAACCCATGTTAGGCCCACTTTCTTATTTGATCGGTGCCTGTTTCCTCCCTGCTCCGTTTGTAAAAATGCCCTCGGTGCCCCTGCGGAGGCTATGTGAATAGAAATCAGGTCTTGCTTTATCACGGGCCGAGATGGCTAAGGTTTGCCCTCCAGTCAAGACACGCGTGTGGCCTCTGGCCGCCTCCCCTCGCCCCGGGGCGGCTGAGCTCTCTCGCTCTGCTGTCCGGCCCTGTCCTGTCCGGCCACTGCAGCCTGGGCTAGGAGGCAGGCAAGCTTTTGTCCTCTGGTGCCTGAGGAGCTCTGGACACAGGACAGGCCGTGCAGGATCAGGGCTTGGCCCGAGGTCATCGCAATGTCACAGGGCGGGGCCTATGCAGAGAGTAAAACAGAACAAAGGGCCTCAACTCATGCCACTAATGGGGCGCAAAGCCAGTGCCTGGAACCGTGTTTCAGCTGGACGCTCGAAGCCGTACATTCCGGAAGTGGGCAGAGAGGGCCACAGTTCTAGTAAGACCCATGTGCACAGCAGGGAGAGCGGGTGCTTCCGCACCACTGTGATCGGCTTCTCTGGGTTTTCGAGACGGATCTTTGAAATCGCTAGGCCTCCCCAAGAAGAACCTCACCAGCCACTGGGCCTCTGTGCTAATAAAAAAAATTCATTACCCAAAGTTCCGCTAAAACGACAGAGGGGGCCGGACTTTAACTGCCCAAAGCAGAGCAAACAGTAAGCCCACTTCCTGCCCGCAGCCCCCAGCCAGCCCGCAGGCACCCCCCAGTCTCGCCCGCAGGGCCCATAGCACAGTGGGGCCGCCCTCCCACAGCTGTCCCGGGGACTTGGTCTCAGCAGTACGATCGGGGCGGGGTGAGGAAGTCTCAGGGTGGCACCCAGACAGGGATCCTGGAGAGGAGCCAGCACCGGAACCCTGCATGATTTACTGGGCAGGGTCTCGTGTGGGACAAACAACGGTCACGACAGAACCCAAGGCACACGCTCCCCTCCAGGCCCCTCCTGAGCGCAGGCATCTACACCCGCGGCTCCGGGTGGATTTACCCGGCCCTCCTCGGATCACACTACGGGCAGAGCTCCCTCTGGGGAAACCCAGGCAGCCCCCTTGAGTCCCGGTCCCTGTGTGGCCAGCACCTGCCATGAGACGCCATGAGCTGGCGGTCACCCCGGGCACTCCCCCACACCCCCCTCCAACGCACCTGCGGGAACTTCCCTGCTCCAGTGACCCAGATGACCACCTTGGCCACCACCCTCTGGGCCCCTCGCTCCCGGCTCCCACCTAGCACGGTGGCCCCGCCCCCTGCACCCCACTGCTGACGAGGGCTCTCATCCCAGGAGCTGTCGCTCCACAGGAGCCGGTAAAGAACTCAAGAATCAGAGAGGCACAGCTTTCGACGCGCGCGTTGGAGCCAGAGACCCTGCCTCCCCGAGCCTCAGTCTCCCAATCTGGAAAAAGGACGTCACACGGGGATTCCTTCCCTGCCTCTGCCCGGGTGGTTGGAAGCCGCCCGGGAACCATGGTTACAAGGTTCAGCCTACAGGGTGATCAGCCCTGTGCCTACCCCCAGATGACAAAGGCTGGCACTTCACCGAAGTTCTATCTGCGAAACACGCAGAATCCGTGGCCCGCGAGGCTGTCTGTCCCGGCCCTCTCTGTCGACAGATCCCTCAGGCTGGCCTTCCCGACACTCGGGCTGGGGCAGGTGTGAGTCCTGGGGGCTCACCTGTCCCAGCCTCACGAATGCTCACGCAGCCTCCTGCTCACCCCCCAGAGCCCGCCAGACACCTGCGGGCAGCCCAGCCCCTGGCTTTCTCCCCTGAGACTAGGCCCAAGCAAACGGTCCTCCCAGCACACCCCCTCCCCAGCTCACAATAGAAGAGACAGCGGCGTGCAGAGAAAGCACCAGAATCCGGCTCGGAGGGCTAGGGTGAGCCCCGGCCCCACCCCAAACCTGCTCTGAGGCCCTGGTGAAGGCCCACGACATCCCACATTCACGTCCCCATTTGCAACACCGAGCAGCTGGACCAGATCATTGCTTCATTCATTCAAACAAACTAGCATCCTCCAAGTCCTGCGCTACGCCTGGAGCTTCTGTGACCGGTTCTGGGGACAAAGACATAAACAGGACCCAGCCCAGGACCCGGGAGCATTCAGAGCCTGGCAAGGGAGACAGAGCTGCGCAAAACATTTCACAGTTCAGAGTGGTCAGGACTGTGACATGTGGATGCACAGGAGAGTTCAAAAAGCCAAGAAGGAGGAACAACCAACGCCACCTGACTTGTCCATCACTGTGTACCCAGCACCTCGCACGGGGCAGGCTCAGTAAACGCTGGGTGTGTGGCTGGGTGGGTGGCTGGGTGGGTGGGTGCATGGGTGGGAGAGTGGATGCCTGGATGGATGGATGGATGGGGGTATGAGTGGGGGGGTGGGTGATGGGTGGATGGGTGGGTGGGAGAGAGGAAAGGAGAGAAGACAGACGGAAGGCGAGCAGGTAGGAGGATGCACAGGGAGCTCTGTGACATCTCAGAGGAGTGTGAACTGTCCCTTCCTCTGTGGCCCCACAGAAGCTCACTCAGCAAGGGCCTGGCCGAGAGAGCTATTGTCTAGGACCCACTTAACAAGATAAGCTGGGGGCCAAAGGAAAGAAGAGAGAGAGAATGAGGAGGGAGAGAGACAGATGGACAGGACGGATGGAGGAAGCAGAGCCCCACACATGATGGAGGGCGCACAGCACAGAGACGAAAGGAAGCGGGGAGGGGGAAGGTGCCGGCTGGGTGCGTGTGGGGGGGAGGGGGGCAAGGGCGAGGGGACGGGGACAGCAGCCCACAGCGGGCATGACTGACCCGATGATAACCCAGGACGCCCGGCTGATGGCCGGGTCACGTGCTGAGCAGGCCACAGGCGACCGTGAGCTCAGGGAGACAGCACCCCGACTTGTCATTGCCTTGGACACACACACTCTGATCGCAGTGGCCCCAGAGCCGCTGCCCCCAGTGCCCCGTTGGTGCTCCCGGCCACACCCCAGACACCACGGCAAGGGACGTGTGCGTCCGTGGGCCCCGGCATTCAGAGCGGCACAAGGGACAGAAGCTGTGAAGAGCCAACACGGACGAAGGCGGCCGACCCCTGGGATAGTCTCCAAAGTGAGCCCCCGACTCCAGCAGGGAGATCGGTGATTACGGCTGGAATTAACAGCAGTGAGTTCTTCAGCGCCGATTTAAAACACAATTGTGACCGAAGGTCCTGAGTCAGTCTCGTAAAACACAATTGTCACCCACAGTATTTTATCGGTAAGACAGGAGAGCAGGGATTCTGCGTGGCCGTGGCAAAAGTCTCTGCAGCCGGCCGTCCCTGCGGTCCCGGCCACAGTACAGGACCCGCCCCACCTGCCTCTGGCCAGCGGGGGGGCGGGGGGGGGCGGCCTTCAGGTACCCACCTGACAGCCTTGGGGTCCCCCCCATTTCCACACACTCGTGGATCCCAGCCGCACCCTGGCGCTGAGCTGGCTGCTGGTATCTGGGCCCGCCAGCGCCCCACCCCCACCCGCCACCCCCGTCAGGCTTGCAGTGCCCAGTAGGGACGGTGACAACCCCATGCCCAGGGACGCAATTCCCAAGCGAGGGCATCTGACGCCCTCCCTACCAGCCCCACCTAAGCACTCCCCTCGTTGTCCGTGAATCGTGAATCCTTAAGCTCTTTTCTTCAAGTTGATCGCTTTAAATTACCGAATCTCGATGGTAATGAGAAGTCACCTGGTTGGCCCGGCAACAGCCCTGTGGGGCAGGCGTGTCCCCTAACGGTTGCCCTGTAAACAACATAGCCCCAACACCTTCAAGGAGGGTGTCTTCCGGGCTGCGGATGATCCGCTGGCTTCCGGAAATTCCCTCGGAGTGGGATTCTTCAGTCACAGAGCAGGTGCCCTTCTCACAACAAGACAGACCCTGTCGGTCTGCGACGCGGCAGGAAAAGATCCTTCTCCTTGCACTTTCGCCGTACGAGGCACCGTTCCTGGTTCAGGCGCTCACCACCCGTTTTTTAATATTTCTTGGTGCCGGTCGGGGCCCAATGTAGAGTCGAGTCCCAGGCCCAGCAGGGGGACTGAAATTGTCCCAGGACGGGGCACGCCGGGGAGCAGGAGGTCAGCGTCCACGCATCCAGGCAGCGCACTGCTGCTGACCTCAGCGCGACGCTCGCTCAGGGGGTTGAAGGAACCCCCAGGGCAAGTCCAACCTGCCAGCCGCGGCCCACGTACGAGGACCACTGAGGAACGCCACCCAAAGGCCGGACCCACATGCAGATGTGTTTCAGGAGCCGCCCTTGGAGTGACCCTCACATCCATCTGGTCGGTCTGGGGCCTATTCAGCTGGGACAAGAGCCTGCCTTCTGAATCCCACCTGCCACCCGCCTTCCCAATGCTCCTCTGCTACGTCCTCCTGCCACCAGGTCGATGGAATCAGTCCCCAGCCTCACCCAGCCACAGGGAACCAGCTGCTGTCCCCAGGAAGCCCGACGCCTCGACTCAGCACCCTGCTGTCCACTCAGGGGCCAGCTCCCTCCTCCGGCATCATGAAGCCTGGCCTGCCCCCCGGCCAGCCCCCTCCTGGAACCGCAGGGTCTGCTCCTGTCCCGTCGCTACCACACCCTCCACACCTCAGTCCTGCACATTCACAGTCTTCACTGCCCTCCCTTCCCTCCCCTCCCCAGCGAGGCCGCAGCCCCCGAACCCAGCCCAGAGCCCCGGACGAAGCAAGGGCAGAGGACATGCTCACGAGGCAAGGAGGGATGGACGCGGGAGACGCCGCCAGGGCATCCAAGGAAACGATGGGGTGTTTATAAAATGCACATGGGGAGGGCAGAGGGATTCGCTGTGGGTTTGCACAGGCCCCATCGGAGGCGTTAAAAGGGGAAATGCTGAGGCACTGTCGCCGGGGCAAGGTGGCCCTCGGCACGGTGGGAGCGTCAGAGTGTTACAGGGAGCAGGCTGGAGCCCAGATCCCAGCATCTCAGCCCAGCTGCCCCGACCCTGGCCTCAGCCTCCTCGCGCCCCCGCCACCCGGAAAGCTTGCGACGAGGGCCCGGCATGGACTGTGTTTCCAGCACCCGGCTCAGAACCTGGCACGTGAGGCAGCATCCACGAAACCGGGGTCCCCCTTTGGAGTCCCGTGCATAAGGGAGGCAGGGTCTCCCCGTCGTCCGTCTAGAACCAAGGAGACCCCAAGTGGGTTTTCCCACAACGTGAGGCCCCTCGTAGGATGAGAGCTCCCCTTCTCGAAGCAAAAAGGCAGAGGAGACAACCGGTAAAAACAGGGGACTGAAATCCGACCCCCGCTAGCCCGTGTGGCGTTGGCCCAGTTGCCCAGCATCTGGAAACCTCAGCGACCCCTCCTGCGAAGTGGGGGTTGGTGGCAGAAGCCAGGCTGTCGGGAGAGCTGAATAAATGAACCCATGACGGGCATCTAGTAACAGTGCCTGACGTGTCACAGGAACGCAGGAAATACGAGTTCTTTTTATTATTCCTCACGTTCACGGAAGGCTTCCTCCCACAATTTGCTTTCTCTGAATGAACTCCAGCTTCCTGATGCCTGCGAGAAAGCCACGGACACTGGAAGAATGAGGTGCCTGAAGGACGGGCACTTAAGGGTGAGTAATTTGCCCAGGAAGCCCCCAGGAGCACCGGGAAGGCATCCACACGGTGGCTCAATTCGCGCCAGCAACTCGGGCTCCTTGGCCCTGTACAAAGGACTCTAGAGTCCATGAACTCCATCTCCGCGGATTAATCTGAGTAAATCGTTAGCCAGCTGCAGAAACCATCCGCATGTCAGTTGTTGGGTCTGTGGCTGCCTCTGCCTGTTCATTTCACAGGATTCACAAAAGTTGTCCTTTTGAACTAGCATGGTTTCCGGGTGTTGATCGCAAGCCTATTAGCACAGACACTGTAATAATGAATTGAAATTTACATCGTGTGTAATCTCATTAATTGTGCGATCATATCAGGTTTGACAGTTTTAATGCATTACTAAGGGAAAATCGTCTAATACATGACATTAAAGATCTTATCAAGGTTAATTTGCCTTAAAGTGTAGTTACTACATAATTTTTCATTCTCCATTTTAGATGCTGTGGTTTAAACACATGGTGCTTTGATCTGGGAGGAAAGTGTCCACAAACACCCACAGAGTCCAAGAGACATTCCTCATCTCTCAGAGGAAAAGGGAGGGGTGGAAATAAACATGGGAGTTGGAACCACTCAGATGAATTTTTCAGCTCTGCTCTAACGTACTGTGTGGCCTTGGGCAAAATGCTGAACCTCCCTGGGCCCTGAGTTCCTCATCTGCAAAGGGGTTTGGGAACCTCACTGGATTGTCGTGAGTTTGAAACAGGTATATAGATGGTCCAGTAGAATGCCTGGCACATAGTAGGTGCTTTTTATTCGCATTCACAATCCATCCCCAAGCGCTGGCATGAGGTCTGGCACAAGGGAAATCCACCAGAAATGGATCCAGGGTTGCCAAGGACACCACATGTGAAGAATCGGATGGACGACACCAACATATAAGCCAGTTCCAAATCAAATCCAAAGAGTGGGGGAAATTGGGGCACATGCCCCACATCAGACAGGTGATCCTGAGTGGTCCCAAACAGGGAGAGACGTGGAGGAGGTGTCAGGACATTTCCCTCAGGTCAAAGTCTTATCCTAACTCAATTCTATTCAAGAAGCATTTATGCAGCACCTAGCTGGGCTGGGTCATTGCTGTCCACAGGCATTAAATTTTTTTCCAATGTTTATACGTAAAGACAGTGCTGCATGACAGGAATAATAATAACCAATATTAATCTAATATTCCTCACAGGATCTTATTCATTCAGCCAACAAATATTTGCAGAGCACCTACTACTCTGTGCAAGCTCTGTGTTAGGTGCTGGGTGTGATGAGCTGAGTAGGTTTGACATGATCCCTGTTCTTATAGAACTTCAAAGCAGTTATAATCTAGTTTGATAAACGTTATGATGGGAAAAATACAAGAAGTCATAGGAACCCATGACAAGGGAAACTAATGCCATCTGAGATCTGGGAAGACCTCCCTGGAGAAGGGACATTGAAGTGAGGCTGAGGGAAGAGAAGGAGAGTCAATCCTTCTGGAAGATATAATAGGCACAAACGTATATGCACCTAACAACACAGCCCCAAAATACATAAAGCAAAACTGACAAAATTGAGTAGAAAAAAGATCATTCAACAATTACAGTTGGGAGATTTCAATGTCCCACTCTCAATAAGGGTTGGAACCACTATACAGAAGATCAGTTAAGGACACAGATGACCTGAGTGGCATTATCAACCAACTTGACCTAACTGACATTGATAGAGCCCTCCACCTAACAGCAACAGAAAACACATTGTTTTTCAGGGCACAAGGAACATTCTCCAGGATAGATCACATGCTAGGCTTTAAAATAAGTCTCAACAAGTATAAAAGGGTTGAAATCATACAAAATATGTTCCACAACAGAACTAACTTAGAGATCACAACAGAGAGAAATTTGGAAAATTCTCAAATATTTGAAAAATAGTGCATTTCTAAATAACCTATGGATCAAAGAAAGAAATCACAAAGGAAATCAGAAAGACACATGAACTGAATGAAAAGGAAACGCAACATATCATAATATATGGGATGCAGCTAATGCAGTGGAAGAGGGAAATTTATAGCTCTAAATGCTTTTATTAGAAAGGAAGGAAAACCTAAAATCATCTAAGCCCCACCTCAAGAAGCTAGAAAAAGAAGAGCATATCAAACCCAAAGTAACTCGAAGGAAGGAAATAATAAGGATCAGAGCAGAAATAAATAAAATAGAGGCCAGAAAAACAATAGAGAAAAATCAATTAAATCAGAAAGTGGTTCTTTGAGAAAAAGAAATGATAAACCTTTAGCTAGACTGGCCTTGAACAAAAAGAAAGAGTTGGCCAAGAAAAAGATAGCAGGACAGAGTGGAAGGAAGAAGGAGAAAGAAAGTATTCCGGGCAGAGGGACCAAGCACAGTGAAAGCCCAGGGACAAGAGGATGGGGATATGGAGGCACTCCAGAAACTCGGGCATGGGGCCAGGGGAAAGCTGATTCTGCCGCTGCATGAGGGTCACCAACGATCTTATGCTCTGCCAGGGTGCTGGGGCTCCACATGTACAGCAACAAGCTACCACTTGAAGGTTTTAAGTGGAAAACAAACACCATGGTCAGAGGTCTTTAGGGTCATCGCGTCTCACAGAGGGGACCCTGAGACTTGGACTTGCTAAGGCCATGCAGCACTGCTGGAGCAGCGCCCAGGTGTTCCATCAAATCATCCTGGACAGCACTGGAGGGACAGCAGGGAGACCCCCACATCGCCATCGGTCACTGGGGGCCGCCGTAAATTGACGGGATCACTGGCAAATCTCGGTCAGTGCCTTCCAACAAACATAACAGAGAGTATGTTAAGGCTCTGCTGTCCTGACGTCATATCTGATCTACGCTCTCTAGACTTTCTATGGGTCTTACGAGTGCCCCACGACTCAATCTTTCCTGCACCACACGTCTTGAAGTTTTCAAAACAGATGCCAAGCAGAAATAAATACCACAGACTCTGCTCTTTGGGACAAGATTTTCCCCTGAAAATCAGGCTCCCACATGGTATGAGTGACATTTTTATCACAGGACAAAATCCCCGCCCATCCCCACCAACTCCATTCAAATCCCCGAAGGAAAGTCACAGGGCACAGCACGCTCTCCCTGCCAGAGACACGGAGGAGAGCAAGCGGGGCCTCCCCAGGTCCCCGCGAGCTGAGAGTCGTTTGGAGGGCCCTGAGAAGGGGGGCCGCATGCTGTCCGCCTCCCACAGTGTCCAGTGTCAGGGGGTTGGGGGGTCTGGGTGGCCCCAGAGCTGGAAGGCACAGCTTCCAAACCCTCCAACCCCTGCCCCAGAATCCTGCCCCCCCTCCAATTCCACTGGGCATCTCATGATAGGAACCCTGAATCAGTTCATGAGGATAAATGATGAGTCAGGACGTGGGGGGTGGGGGGATCCAGGCGTATGTGGAAGGGGGTTTGTTAGCTTGGCCATTTTGGCCTCATTTCCAAACCCAAACCTGTTCACCCAACTTCCCATACAGCGTGGTGCCTCCTCCTTACCTGCGACCTGGTCTGGAAAACTCGCTACTCAAAGGCACATTCCTGCCCTCACCTCATACGTCCCCCCACCTCCTGCCCATTGAGGGGCAAGGAGCACCTGTCTCGGCCAACATCTCCTTGCCTGCTGCCCCAGAATAGCATGCTGACCCTCCTCCTTCCAGCTACTGTGCGGTAAAAGCCCAGAGGTGCTGAGCAGGTTGCACAGTTTTCCTCCATTTCTAGAATGTTCCACGGGATAAGCACCCCCCCCTCCCTGGGGGGGGGGCTGTGGCTCTCCTCATCCTGTGTCTCCTGGTGGATGCTCAACATCTGCTCTGAGGACCCGATGACTTAGGACTCAGCACGGAGGGCCCCCCGAGACCTCAGATCCCAGGCGTGTGGTGAAATCCACACGACCGTAGACCAGAGCAGCTCTCTTTACGTGCGTGGACAGAGCAGGGCAGGGGGTGTCAGGATCCCACGTCCAAACCGCACCGCCCCCAACACTCTACTCACAGGCCCGGGGAAATGAACACTGCGGGTGTCTGTCCTGGGGCCTCGCTACATCCGTCACCACCTGGGAAAGACACATCATGCCCACATACGCTACGGAGGGCCACTAAGAGGATCCTGGCATGGCCACCTCCCTGCTGTGGGCCTTGGGCCTTCCACTGAACCTGGAAACCTCAGCATCCCCCCAAGGAGACCTGTCTACCCCTTGTGGGACACGGGTGCGATAAAGCAGGTGCTTTGTAAGCAGAGAGCAGCCCTCACTGGGTACTTACTCCGCGCTGTGTGTCAGCTCACCGAATCCGCACCCTGCTGCAAAGTCCCAAGTGCCCTCCTGCGGCATCCGCCGGCCCACCACCCACTCAGGAGCCGCGGGTCTTCTGGATCCCTCGGGGCCGCCATCAGCCAGTCCGCTAAGTTCCTATCACACCTGAGCATGTCTGCAACAGAACCATCAGACGCGGTTCGCGGCTGGCACTGTCGTATTAGCTGTGTGAGCCCGGGTCCCACTTTGGGCTTCCTCAACTTCAGTGTCACGGTGTCCTAAGGGCACGGGCATGTGGCCGGAAGGGCCTCGGAGGACAGCATTCTGTCCCCGGGCCCACCTTCCCTTTCGCACACCTGTCCTCGGCATCCACCCTGAGCTGAGCAGAGACCTTGGCAGGCACCCAGGAAGCAGGTGCCCGTGGCTTCAAGGTAACTGCCTCTTCTCTCCGCCTTGGCGACTGCAATTTACAACCGGAGATACCAAATTAGCCGGGTCTCCCTGCTCACAGCTCTGAGGGTTAACGACCATCACAATTACTGCCCACGTCAGCGGCCAATTACCCCGCTCGGACCATTCTTCAAGGCAGACGAGTGTTCGGGAAACTCTACGGGGCACACTTCGTTTCCCTGGCCTCAGAAACCCCGAAGGGAGTCGTCTGGGCAAGGGGGGCCGAGAATAGTCTCGCACGGCCCACCCTGGGTGCTCGGCTCAGGAATCCCAAGGGAGCAGGCCCCGCGATCCCCTGTGGGAAGCGGGGCACCTCGTGGCCGAAAGGTGGCCCCTCTACATGGGCCCCCCCACACTGCCTCTCCACTCTCATTTGCTGGAGGACGACAGAAGAAAGGAAGTCACTCCTCCCCACTGGATGGATCAAGGGCCGGCTACAGGATGTGTGAGGCCAAACGCAAAATGAATCAGGGCTCCTGGTTCAAAAAGGATGAGAAAGTCAAGGCAGCAGCAGCAGCGATGAAAGCAAACGTGGGGCCCCCTGAGCTCAGGGCCCCATCTACACCCATGGGCAGCCCCGACAGGGGATCAGGAAGTAGTCCCTCGAGGCCGGGTCCCCTAGAGCAAAAGCTTTGGGTCACAGTGCTTTGGCCCACTTGGGGTGGCCCTGCCCGTGCCCAAGCCTGAGAAAATATTAAAAATCATAGTGGTAGATGCTTAGGGGCATGGAACAGGGATGGGAGGGGCCAGTGGCGAGGGAGAGGCCCCTCGGTCCGCGACCCCGAGGAAGCCTTCCACGGACAGTGGGACAGGAGAGAGCGGCCCAGGGCGTCGGCCTGCCATCAGCCCCATGAGAGCACTGAGCCCTCTGCTCCCAGCATGAGGCTGGCCGGGCACACAGTGGGCACAGAATCCATGCACAGAGGAGCCCCTCCAGACCAGCTGGATGGAGACCCCCTTGTCCTTTCCTTCCCTGTCCCTCCTGAGCCCCGGGACCCCAGCTTTGCCCCAGCTCAGGTCCTTGCAGGCCCCACAGAAGGGAATCTCACCCCCACTCCCGCTGCTTGGGGACCGTGTGCAGGGGCAGTGAGAGAGCCCGTGTGAGGACCAGGGGAGGCCAGGCGCCCGCCAGCAGGACTGGTAGTCAGAGCAGATGTCCCTAGGCCACTCACCACCTTCTGGCCGTTTTCCCTGCACGGCCACACTGCCGGCCCGGGCCCTGCCCCTGGTGCATGGTCGGGCCATGCAGGGAATCTCTACCCAGCTGCTCTCGGGGTTCGGCTGCCCAGACCCGAGCCGGGGGGCCCGTGTCAAAGGGGCCAGGACACCCAGGAGACCCCTCCGTGGATCCTTTGCTTCTCAGTTTGAAAATGACTTTCCAGCCCTGAAAGCAGCTCCTTCCAAAGAGAGGGGTGGTGTTTGAGCCAGCGGGCTCTGGGCTTCTGTCCTGAGGCCATGTGGGAGGGGTGGGGGCCTTCGCCCTGGCCGAAGACTTGTCCCCGGAGCCTCGCTGAGCTTCGCGGGGTCAGAAGCCGCACCGACACACGTCCCCGCCGCTCCCAAGCCTGCCCTGGGGCCCAGGCTCACCTGGGAAGAGCTGGGCCGGCCTCTCACTTTTGGGGAGGCTGAGCCATCGTGCGTGTGACCGGGGATGCCCCCCACACAGGCTCCCCATCAGGCCTGCTGGGCCCAGCTCCAAACGTGAAGGACGCACGTGCCCGCCTTACAGACCGTGAACCCAGCACGCTCCTTCCCCAAGAGTCATCAGGGAGGCTGACGGCGAAAGACGTGCCCTCTGCGTGAGGAGCGTGGGAAGCTTCCTCACGGTTTCGCGGACCCCCAGCCACCCCCGCGAGAGGGAGGGCAGTACTTTCCCAAAGCCTTCCAGCACCCACCCCTCTGGCCAGTGTGTCCCCCTCCCCTCCTTGGGGCTTCACCCTCCACGGGACCCAACGCCCGAGGGCAGAAGCCACATGCCCCACCATGCCCGGGGCGGGGCGGGTATACAGCAGGAGCTAACAAAGGCCCGCGAGCCCGCTGATGACCAGGCCTGAGAGCCCCCGGCAGATGACAATGCCCACAGTCACACAGAGGAGACCGGCCCCAGCTCAGCTGCTGACCTGGGACAAGCCACCAAACCCCTCCGAGTTCGTTTAAAGAAAAAAGCTCCACCACGGGTGCCGAAAGGTGGGAACAACCCAAATGTCCATCAACCAATGAACGGATAAACCTCGTGCTCTCTGTCCGTACAGCGGAAGGGGACTCCGCCAGGGCGAGGCAGGACGCACGGACACGCGCAACGGGGTGACCCCCGGACACACGATGCCGAGGAAAGGCCCGGCACAGAAGGACACACGTAGGACCCCACGCACATGAAATGCCCAGAACGGGCTGATTCTGGAGACAGCTGCCCCGTGGTTGTTGGGCTCTGGGACGAAGGGCATTCCATCCACTCGGGCTGCTAAACTAACCAGCACCAGACCAAGTGCCCCAAACAACAGACGTGTATTTGCTCACAGCTCTGGAAGGTGGAAATGCCTGAGTGAGACCCAGATGTGTGCAGACGGGGTTCTCGGTGAGGACGCTCCTCCTGGCTCGCGGAGATGGGGTCTCGCTGGGATCCCACATGACCCAGAGAGATGGGGCTCCGGTGTCTCTTTCCTCTTCTGATGAGGGCACTGATGCCATCATGAGGGGTCCCACCCAAAGACCTCATCCAAACCTCACCGTTCCCAAAGGCCCCACCCCCCAAATACCCTTCCGCTGGAGGTTAGGGCTTCAACGTAGGGATTTGGGGGGTGGGGAGGACACAATTCAATCCACAGCAAGGGGGACCGGGGAGTGGTTGCTTAATGGGTACAGGTTTCCTTCTGGGGAGATGGGAATGTTTTGGAACTAGAGACAGGTAGTGGTTGCCCAACACTGTGAAAGAACCTAATGCCACCGAATTGTCCCCTTCAAAACGGTCAATCGTACTTTATGTGAACTGCGGCGCAGTAAGGTTAACCGCGTCATGCGTGGGAAGCGCTTGGCCCTCTCTGGGCGCGCAGGGAACAGGGCTGGCTCACGATCGAGCCCTGTTGCTCCAACGTCAGAGAATGGCCATCCATTCAACCAGCATGCATATACTGAGCACCAGCTGTATGCCAGGCCCTCTTGCAGAAGGATCAAGTGGGCAGAAAAATGAACTCTACCTCCAGGAAGCTCAGAACCCAGCTGGAAAGACAAAACAGGTCCACAAATAGCCACCATGAGAAGAAGGGCAAAATGCTGTGGGAGTTCAGGGCAGGGAGAGTCACTTCTAATCTGCAGGATCAGGAAGACTTCCTGGAGGAGGTGCCTCATACAGAGAGAGGGGGTAAGGACACTCCAGGAGAAGGACCACCTGTGCAAAGGTCCAGAGGCTAGAACAAAGCAGTCTATGTGGAAGAATTCACCGGCTTCCCACAGACGTTCCCAGGGGTCAACCCCATGCCGCTGACATGTCTCCATCCAGCAAACATTTCCTTTGCACAGGCCGCACACAGGGCTAGGAGCCAGGGACTCAACCCAACAGTCGACAAGACCATCCTCCCGAGCTGCGCATTACTTCGCTTTCTGAGAAGTGGGAAACTCCCTCCTCACTCCTCCCAGTTCCTTTGTTGCTCATGGCTATGGACTGCAGGCAAGGTTTGTTCCAGCTGCTCCGATCATACCGTAGGGATAAAGGTAGCGATTGGCCAGCTCTGCGGGGGACAGGGTTCGGGAGTGAGGGAGGAGCAACTCCTCTCGGCCGCCGACCTCAAACCACATCGTCCCAATCACCTTTACCAATCATAAAGCCGTCATCTGATGTAATGTTTGCCTCCTGTGTCCTAGTTCTCCACTGGCCCCGAGCTCCGGATGGGAAGGGGGTATATGGCTGGATGCCCGGGACCACACGTGTCCTGTCGATAGCCACAGTCACCTTTTCTTGTCTGGCTTCTGGCCCCACTATTGGCTCCGAGTTGGATGGACAGGCTCGGGGAGTTGGCACCCACGGCGCTGGAGGGAAAGGTGCGACGTGCCCGAGAACAAGGCCGCAGAAGAAGAGTCAGACCCGTTTCTTCGGAAAGAGTTTGCCTTCGGGCCCAGCAGCACATAAGGAGGCCCCCGGTGAGACCAAGCAGATTGACGAAAGCCACATAGGAGACACGTCCCGAGGAGGAAGCCCGTATGTTTCTGTGCAGATGCACCGCAATCCGGGTTCTCTCACCAACCCCAGGAGACACAGAAGCTCCGCCCGGCTCGGCGACCGTCCCTGTCTGCCCATCTTGCCTCCTGAGAAGCGCTCGGTCCCAGACAAACGCCCTCACCGCAGCCCGGCCTCCCCCAGCTGCGCGGACGCCGGGCCGCACCTTCACACCGCACGGGAGGCCGCGCCGTGCGGGGCTGGGTCGGAGGCCGGCTTGCGCTCTCGCCAACGAGGAGGCCTTGGGCATGGCAGACCGGCTTCCCCCAGCCTTAGTTTCCACATTTGTCCAGGGAACATACGGAAACCCGTCTCACGGGCCCGGCAGGCCCGGCATGGCGCCCAGGGCCTGCGCAAAGGGCCCTTGGTAAGTGGCCAGCTCAGCAGGCAGCCCAGTGGGTCCCCCGGCCCTGTGCTGGCCTCGCACACGGGGCGCCTCCTGTCCTCTCCTGGCCACCCTGGTCTGTCTCCAGCCACTGCTCCGTGGCCCAGCCCTGCTTCCCCGCCCCCCATCTTGTTACCCACTGCCGTCCACACTGACGGCCGGGTTGGAATGCAGACTGTGTTCTCTGTAGAACGGGGATAACCCTCCCTCTCTGGTGAGTCGCGGTGAGAAGCAGCCACAGCGCCCGGTGATCGCTGGCTGGTGCTCGGCCTCCGCTCGGGGTGGGGCCTCCCTGAGACGCTCTGCTCTAGACCCCTGGGCTTTGGGAGATGTTCACCCCAAGACTTCCCAACCCCCAGACTTGCAAATGGAGCTCGTTCTCGATTTCTCCCCGTTAGGGGTTCCACTGTGTCCCCCCGACAAATAGGAGTGAATTCCTAACAGGTCTCCTATTAGACCCCCAGCCCCTGGTCCCACAGAATGGGAGACAAGGTCTTACCAAGGTTAATCAGGTTCAAGTGAGGCCATTAGGGTGGCCCTGTGCCAACATAACTGGCGTCCTGGTGAACGGGGGGACCTTGGAGACAAACACACAGGGCAACACCAGGTGCAGACGGAGGCAGAGATGGTGTGACACTTCTACGAGCCAAGGGACACCAAGGTTGCCGCTCGGGGACAGGCCGGTGACAGGTTTGCCCTCACAGCCCCAGAGGGAACCAGCCCTGCCAAGACACAGACCTTGGGCTTCTGCCTCCAGACCCATGAGGCGGCGGATGTCTGTTGTGTAAACCACCCCATCTGTGGTGCTTTGTTACACGGATACACTCTGGCCACGCTCTGGTCCAGGGTCCGTCGGCGTTCCTGGGTCACGTGACAGCTTCCCCGCCACCTCCCTGCCCACGGGATGCCGCTTCTCGGAGAGGACATCCGCAGACACCAAGCGGCGGCGCGGGCGTGAGCGGGGGGGCTGGGTTTGCTCCCCAGTGGTTCGGAACCCTCCTCCAGCCCCCAGCCCCACGCGGCCCACGGCCCACGTCCAGACCACAGCAAGTGACCGAAGGCCTCCAGGGTCGTGCCCGACGCATCCAATTCACCAAAGGTAAACGTGCCGCTCCATGAACTTCCAGACGGGACGAGGGGCTGGCCGGTGGGGGGGGCGGCAGGTGCCCCTGGCGGACCCCACCCTGCAGAAAGCCCGCCGGCCTTGGCCGGGACCAGGCGCGTTTACGGTGGAGACACAGCTCCCAGCGCGGTATCGGCTGCGGGGTCCCGCACGAGCCACGCGGCTTCGGAGGGGCCGCCACCCCCCCCCCCCCCGCTTCTTGTTCTGTTCACAGGAGCCTTCCCGGCCCAGAGAAGCGGCCCCAGACGGGCCGAGCGGGCCAGAGGAGTTGTGACCAATTACAGCAGCCATCTGGCGTCCTGCCACTCGGGATTAATTAAATGGCTTCCAACTGTGATGGAGGCGGCACATACAATATTTCAAAATTAATTTTTAAAGAATAAATGAGGTCATTAACATTTTATGTGCTAACTGAGGGAGGGGGACTGCGGGGGGGGGGCAGGGGCTGCAGGGGGGGGGGGTGGGGACCAGGAGTTCCAGAGCCTCCCATCTGGCCCCACCTGGGTCCTGCTGGTGACCTGGCCTCAGTTTTCCCACCAGTATAGACGGACTTGGAACAGACAACATTAGTCCGTGAGTTCTGTGGAGCACAGGTTAGACAGCCCAGCAGGCTCTTCCTTCTTTCCTTCCTTCCTCCTTCCTTCCTTCCTTCTTCCTTCCTTCCTTCTTCCTTCCTTCCTCCTTCCTTCCTTCCTTCTTCCTTCCTTCCTTCCTTCTTCCTTCCTTCCTTCTTCCTTCCTTCCTCCTTCCTTCCTTCCTTCTTCCTTCCTTCCTTCCTTCTTCCTTCCTTCCTCTCTCCCTTCCTTCCTCTCTCCCTCCCTTCCTCTCTTCCTTCCTTCTTCCTTCCTTCCTTCCTTCCTTCCTTCCTCCTTCCTTCCTTCCTCCTTCCTTCTTCCTTCCTTCCTCCTTCCTTCCTTCTTCCTTCCTTCCTCCTTCCTTCCTTCCTTCCTTCCTTCCTTCCTCCTCCCTCCCTCCCTTCCTCCCTCCCTTCCTTCCTTCCTTCTTCCTTCCTTCCTTTTTTCCTTCCTCTCTTCCTTCTTTCCTTCCTTCTACACATACAGTGTCCCTGCCACGTGCCAGGCTCTGTGCTATAGCTAGTGACTCAAAACCCAGCAGGGACCCAATTACAAGGTGATGGGAAGGCACAGACAGCGGCAGGACACCTGCAGGGACCCCAAAAACATGATCCCACAAGTGGGCAGTGGGCTCAGGAAGTGAACCCTGACCTTATAGGGGAAGGAAAGGTGTTTCCAGCAGGGGAGCAGCACTAGCACAAATGCAGATACGGCTGCTCTGGACACGCAGAGGAGCCCGGGGTGACCGGAGGGGAGGACGGGGGGAGAGGCTGCGAGGCCAGCTCACAGGCGGCCACGCAGACCCTGCTCAGGGACGTGGACGTCAGCACACGTACTGGCTGACGGCACCGGCATCCCTCATCTTCTATCCACTTTTCCACCTTGGCAGAAAGCCTGCCAGGCTTGGCCGGGACTGGGCGTGTTTACCGTGGAGACACAGAGTTCCATCCTCCACGTCGCAGCCAGGGTGCAAAGCTGGCCCCGTCGCTGTCCCCAAAGCCCCATCCCCACTGGCCAGCTGCCTGACCTCCTGCTGAGTCCTCCAAAGAGCCAGGTTCCCTCCTACCACAGGGCCTTTGCACTGGCAATTCCTGCTGCCTAGAACACTCCCTCCCAACTCGGTTCAGACCACCAATTATCCTCCTGGATGGTGTTGCTGGCCCTTCCCACAGGTCCAGCACAGAGCACACATTTAATACATTCTCACGAGTGGATGAATGCAGGAGTGAATGAATTCATTAGCTCTAAAGTCCCTCTGTCCCCAGCGCCCTGAGACTCTAAGGTGGGATGTCTTCAGGCTGGGAGGGAAGGCCCGACACGGGCCCCAATATGTAGAACTATATCTGGTCAGACTAAACCAGTCCCCTCTTCTTAGCCATGAGTACTTATTACACTCCTACTGTATGCCCAGCCCCCTGACACATATCATCTCAATAAATCCTTGTTACTGGGCTACGTCGTTAAGACTGATGATTCCTGTTTCTCAAATGGAAACACGGGGTTCAGGGGAGCCTGGCAATGCGTCCAGTGTCCAGGGCCTTCTGTCCCCAACCCCATGCCTTTTCTGGCTCGGCCAGCTCAACCCTGAGCCCAAAGTGCAAAGTTCCACGGAGCTCTGGAACTTGCCACACACCTCGGGTTTCGGAACAGCCCTGGGGCATGGCTGGCTGGAGCTGCTCTTGGCCTTCCCCAAAGATCCAGGAGGAAGTGCCATAGCCGAGAAATCCAACCTCGGGGACAAGAGCCCTTTATCCACCTGCTGGTCTGGATCTTCCCAGCCCGGGACAAGGCCCTGCAACCCATTGCCACCCTGTGCTGATGGACGGCAAGAATGAGGGGTTCCTTCAGTGGGAGGGCAGCAGGTACTGGGAGGCGGGCTTAACCCCCTTGGGAGAGCCCCCCCACCCCGTCAGTGCCAGTGAGGGTCACTGAACTCCCTGCAGGAGTCACCTCTCCGTCACCTCTCTTCTGTCAACAGAGCAGGGAATTCACAAAAAGCTGGGTGGGGTCTCAAGCTGTTGTAGTCTCTTCCTGGGGGGGGGGGGGGGGAGCATCCTCTTCAGACCTGGAGGACTTTTGAGCTTCAGAGTCTTGCTGTCCACTCCGAGATTACAGCACAGATTGGGACATGAGCAGGCGACTGTCACCCCTCCGAGACCCTGGGCTGAAACGTGGACCCACCGCCCAGCCCCGTGGGAAACTCACCTCATCAGTTACCCGAGCCTCACCGGCGCTGCCTTGCAAATGAGGCAGCCAGGCGCACCGCCAGCCCGGCCAGCAGGGGGCAGAGCTGAGACGCGAGCCAGGTCCCCGAGGCCGCCAGGGCCCCACCCCCACCCCCTCCCTCGTCCTGAGCCCCTACCCCAGACCAGGCACCCCCCTGGCAGCAGACAAGCCGCTCCGCCCACGCCCACCCGGCTGGGAACCCCCCTGCCTCCCGGCCTCCTCGTGTGTGCGCCGTGGGCTGACACCAAGCCCAGAGTCCAGGCAGGACTAAGGAGCCACAGGGGCTGCTGTGCTCAGGCGGATGGTTGCTGATCGACAGTTCTGGAAACTCCGCCTCTGCCTGCCTCGGGGGGGGGGGGGGGGGAGACACAGTTGCTGTCCAGAACTGCCAGTCTCCCATGTGCGGAAGACGACAGACATGTGAGAACAGGAGGGAGGCCCAGGGAGGCCCCCGGAGGCCCAGGGAGGGCAGCTCTGGGCAGGTTGGGGTCTGAGGGGGCCTGGAGGAGGAATTTCCCTCACGTGCTCTGGTTTTGTACAAAACGATTAGGTTATCAAAGCATCCCCCTCCTTAAATTCCTGTCCCTCCCCAGGGAAGGTGCAGAATAAAAACACGTTTTTCTCTCCCACGCTAAGTGGAGATCCGTGCAAAGACGACTGTTGGGACTTCCGGGGGTAGAACTCCAGAGCACGGAGATGCGGGGGAGGGGGGCCTGCACAAGAATTTCCAGGAATTTTGGAATTTCGAGCAGGAACTTGGACCCGACCTTGGCACCTCCTGCCAGCCCCAGGCGGGGTGCTGCAGGATCAGAGCCCAAAAGGCGTGGGTGCCTTTCCGTGGAAAACCCTCCACGAGGTTCCCGCTGCCGCCCCATCACGTGCAAAGCCCCTGGCCTGACAGATTGCACCTCAGGCCACCTCCTGAGCCTTACTTCCCTCGCCCAGCACCCCCTGCTCCTAGCCTCCAGCCACAGAGCACTTCTCTCTGTTCCCCGAAAATGCCAGATGCTCTGACCCATGTTATTCTCTCTGCCAGGAATTCCCAGCCCCGCCAGCCGCACCAGCCAAAGCCCACTCATCCTACAAAGCCTGCTCAAACGTCACCTCTTTCGTGAAGCCTTCCTCAGAGCACCCTGAAGAACAAGTCCCTCCCGCCGCGTGCCACGGGGCACTCTGTCTGTGCCACCGTCGCTGCCCGATCATAGCGGGTCTGTCCCTGCCGCGTCTCCCGCAACAGATGGGGAACTCCAAGGTGGCAGGCACATGTCCAACTCCACTCTGTGTCCCCAGGGCCTTGGGCATATCTCAGCTCTGAACCCCTTACTGTGGCCCTAGGCCATGTGGCCCTCCTGCAAAAATCCCGAAGGTCCTGGCTGAGCCCAGGACTCCTGTGCATCTGCTAAGGGCTTCGGATTACCCCCAAATAAAGGTTCAGCCATGAGACTGTCACCCACTCACCCACCTACCATCCATCCATCCTTCTTCTTTCCATCCATTCACCGACCCATCCTTCCATCCATCCATCCATCCGTCATCCACCCATTCACCACCCATTCACCCACCCTACTCATCAACCCATCCATCCATCCATCTATCCATCCATTCACCCACCCATCTGTCATTCATCCATCCATCCATCCACCCATCCATTCACCCAACCATACATACATACATACACCCATCCACTCATCCATCCATTCATCTATCCATCCATCCGTCATCCACCCACTCACCACCCATTCACCCACCCCACTCATCGACCCATCCATCCATCCATCCACCCATCCATTCACCCACCCATCTGTCATCCATCCATCCATCCACCCATCCATTCACCACCCACCCATCCATTCACTGACCCATCCTTCCATCCATCCATCCACCCATCCATCCATCCATCCATCCACCCATCCATTCACCACCCACCCTTCCATTCACTGACCCATCCTTCCATCCATCCATCCATCCACCCATCCATTCACCACCCACCCATCCATTCACTGACCCATCCATCCATCCATCCATCCATCATCCACCCACTCACCACCCATTCACCCACCCCACTCATTGACCCATCCATCCATCCATCCACCCATCCATTCACCACCCACCCATCCATTCACTGACCCATCCTTCCATCCATCCATCCATCCATCCACCCATCCATTCACTCACCCATCTGTCATTCATCCACCCATCCATCCATCCACCCATCCATTCACCACCTACCCATCCATTCACTGACCCATCCTTCCATCCATCCATCCATCCACCCATCCATTCACTCACCCATCTGTCATTCATCCACCCATCCATCCATCCACCCATCCATTCACCACCCACCCATCCATTCACTGACCCATCCTTCTATCCATCCATCCATCCATCCATCCGTCATCCACCCACTCACCACCCATTCACCCACCCCACGCATCGACCCACCCATCCATCCATCCACCCATCCATTCACCCACCCATCTGTCATCCATCCATCCAACCACCCATCCACTCACCCAACCATCCATCCATCCATGAACCCACCCATCCTTCCATCCACCACATACCTATCCATTCATCAACAAATGTTTCTTGAACACGAACTATGTGCCAAGCCCTGTGCTAGGCCCAAGGACACAACAAACACGACATCCCAGGCCCTCACGGATCTCACAGCCTTGAGCATTTGACAGACACCAAACAAGGAAGTCAGAGTGTGATGAGAGTCTGGTGGAATCTGGTGAATTAGGAGCAGGAGTCACAGTTGGCCAAGGGAAAGGGAAGGAAGGGGTTCCAGGTGAAGGAGCCAGCATACAGCGCAGAGCAAGGCTGAGCATGAGCGGAACCCCTGAGTGGCTGCCACAGGGTTGTCGGGGGAGCAGGGCTGGGTCTGGTATGTGGTGAGCAAGACATCTTGGACACAACATTTAAGGACAGCTTCACTCTCAGGGGCCATCCAAGTGTGGACCTGCTTAAATTTTGTGCCCTGGATGCCTCGGCCTGGTCAGGCTCTAGGTGGGGGGAGTGATAGGAATAAGGTAATGGGGGGGGTCTCAAACCTCAGTCCAAAGATAGTAGGGAGCCACAGAAGGTGCTGGAGCTGGACCGTGTCCCGTCACCTGTGGTTTTAGGACGCTCCCTGGCTGTGTGGAGGCCGGAGCAAAGGGGCAGAGATATGGGGGACAGGGAAGCAAGGATCAGTCCTGCCGTGTCCCCTCCTGAGGTGTGGAGCTGGCCCCTCTCTGAGTGTCTAGTGGAGAAACGGGGTCTCCTCGGCCCTTCCCCCAGCCCGGCGCAGCAAGGAGAAATGTTCTGACAGCAAGAAACACTGACCGCAAGATACAACCTCATGTTGAAGGCATTTCATCCATAAGCTGCTTCTTTATTGCTTTCAGATGGTCCGAAATAGCGGGCACGGAGCCATCTATGGGGAAGCCTGGGCCGCAGGACGCGGGCTGAGGTGGGGGGAGGACTGAATCCGGGTCTCAGGAAAGCGTGGGCACACGGTCAGGGGCTTGGTCAGTCCCCGGGCAGGGTGGGGGCCTGTGGGGCCCTGGCCCCCCTCTGAGCCTCAGTGTCCCCATGTTGAACACAGAGGCCGGAGCAAGAGGTCTCCAGGCTCAGCCCCTACCACGTGCCAGTCCGGGGCGAGCCTCCCACCCAGACACGGGTCCCAGCAGCCCCCACAACGGCGCAGAGGAGGACGTCCCACCCTGGGCTGGGGCACCAGCCTGCTTTTGGAGGCCTGGCAACTCAGGAGAGCGGGTGTCGCACAGAGAAACTCACTTAACACCGTCAGCAACCGAACGGGTAACTGGAGAGGGGCCCGCAGGCCGCTGGCAGGCTGGGTGATCTCCTTGGGTGTCAGAACAACAAGCAGAAGAGGGAGGGGGGCTCCGATATTCCAGTCGCTCCAGCCCAGGGGGCCGAGGGAGCCCACGCCCGATCCAGACGCAGGGTACTCGCCTGGCCGCTCCCTCGAAAGCCAAAGCAGGTTGGAGGTGGGAGCCCCTGGTGGGGGTCCTTGGGTGGGGGGGAGGGGGCAGACGGGAGCCGGGCTGCCCTCCCGTCCGCTCGGCCTTGGCCGGCCCCATCCCCTCTGCTTCCTGTCCTGGCCTGACGACCACGGTTGACAAGAGCGTGACGAGAACCACTTCCCTAGCACTGCTGTGAGCTGCATGCTTTCCACGCGGAGCATGTCACCCCGGCCCTCAGCGCCACGTTGCCACCCACGTGTCACTCTTTCCCTGTTGGATGTAGAAGGTTCATCTGGCCCACGGGCCACGTGCAGTAAAAAGCAGAGCGGGGACTTGAACCCAGTGCAGCAGAACCCGAAGCTCCCGGTGTCCAGCGGCCGGGGCCCTGTGCTCGGGCGAAGGCAGAGGTTCTGAGTCCGCGGGCAACCGGGAGGGGGAGGGGCCGTGTCTGTGACCGCGTGTTCCCCTAGCGGTGCCAGCCCCACCCCTGGTATGACTCCTCCACCTGCCTCCCTCCGCTCGGGCCCCACAAGTGGGCTGAGCTTTAAACCCTTCCTTCCAGCGGGCTCTCCCCACTGTCTGCCTAGACCTTTTGTGGGTGGCGGTCTGCCCTCGAGGGGCCCAAAGCCACGTTCCACCACTACATCACAGATTGCGCCTCCCAGGCCCGGGCCAGAGGGCAGGTGGGAAGCCAGCTTCTCGAGGCTCCTCAGCGCCCCACTTGAATCCAGGTGGAGGCAGGTCGAGCGAGAGAGCTGGCCGTGACCCTCTCTGCGTGGACAACAGCATTCCACTTGGAAAACAGACACCGTCGCGGGGGCCGGCGGGCGCCCACAAGGTGCTGCTTCGTGGGGAGCTGCTGAAACGCCCGGACTGAGTCACTAGGGCTGGGGCCACGTCCAGCAGGCACCCTGGTCACCCGGGGCCTGGCTGCGAGATGCCCCCCAGATCAGCATGACAGGTCTTTCCTGAGAACCTGCTGTGTGCCGAGTACCGACGGAGCCAGAGGAAGGTGCTGTCCCCGTAACAAGGAAGAATGGGGCAAAACAGCTGCCTGGAGCCTAGTAGGTGCTCATTAAGCACCAGCTCTCCTCTCTCTCCTTCTGAGCCATGATTAGCATGTTCGTTCACAAGGAGGCCACATCCCCCCAGCTCCCCCTCCCCAGGAAGGAGACTGGCTGTCCACCTGGGGCAGCAGTGACCCTCAGGACGGCCCGGTGCAGGGTGGATGCTGGAGACGGGTCTGCGTCCCAGCCCCCACCCTTCCCGTGAGATCTTGCCGAATCATTCCCCTCCTGGAGCCTCTGTGTCCCCATCTGTCACACGGGGCTCCTGACACCCGCCCAGCAGGGGTCTGGAGGTTCACGCCAGTGAAGTGAAGGACGCACGCCCTTGACCCCTCTGCCTCTCCCTCACAGAGCTCGTTGGTCTGCTTCGCTGGTCTCCTGGGAGCTTGTTAGGAATAGAGTCTTGACTTCACCAGGGTCCACTAAATCAGAACCCAGGGGGCCGCGGGCGTATTAAGATCTGAAAAGCGCTGCTTTAGAGGATCTTAAAGGTGGGCCCTCCCCTCCCACGCCCTGCTTGATTTTTAAACCAATCCTGGACTTGCTCCAAAGCCCCTTGCTCCCACCTGGGTTTGGACGGTGGCCTCCACCAGGGTCTCTCAAGAGCCCCCAGCCCCCACCTCCCTCTCCTGTGGATCCTGTCACTCTCCAACTTCACAAAGGCACACACCGCAGGTGCGAACAGGCAGCCTGGGACCCAGCGGCCAGGGCTCAGCACCACCCCTCCATCCCTGGGCCTCGAAGAATAAGACCCCGGCCCACTCCTGTCCTGCCCGGAGAACCTTCGAACCCAAGGCCCAGAGAGTGTGATAGGGCTCGTGTCACACGAGTCCCACGCTGACCCCTGGCAGTTTCCAGAACAAGGAGAAGGGAACCCAGAGCACTCCCGGGGGGGTGAGGGGCCCCCTCCTCCCCTGGCCTCCCCCTGCCCTCCCCCTGCCCCTGGACCACAGTAAGCACAGAGTCTCTTGGGCCTTGGCATAAACGTGGCGGGGGAACCTTGGGAGGGCCTGGGCGAGCACCCCAGCATGCCAGGGACTTGCCAGGAGGCCTCTGGAACCTTCCTTCCTTCTGAGTCTCGGTTCCTCCATAATATGGTCAAGGTGAAATCTGTCTCAGGGCAGGGGGGAGGCTCCAGGCGGTGTGGCGCACAGAAGGCGGTCGGCGGCCTCTCTTCGTATCCAAATTCTACGTTCTATTTCCAAATTTCTAAATTCGGGGGGGTGGGGGCACGCCACACCAAGCGGAAAGGGCTAACCCACGTCCTGTCCCCCGGGGGAGAACACGGACGCCCGTACAGCCGCCCCGACCTGGAAATGGCCAAGAGGCTCCTTGTGGTCAGCTGACTCGTGTCCCCCAAAAGATAGCCACATCAACCCCCAAAGCGTCAACGGGTGGCCTTAACGTCGCAAAAGCAAAGTGTACGGACGGCCTCGGGGGGAGGATCGTGCTGTCCGGGGTTATCAGGTGGGCGCTGAGCCAGCCACAGGTGTCCCAACAACGTCAGGCAGAGGGAGGTTTGTGTACCGAGGGCGGGGGAGTGGGGGCGCGGGGGGACAGCACGTGTGACAGGAAGCAGGTTCAGGAGCAAAGGAACACCGACACTCCAGAGGATGGAAAAGGCCGGGAAAGAAGGAGCCAGCCCTGCCACCACTCGGGTCCAGACCCGTTAGACTCATGTCAGACTCCGGCCTCCAGAACTAACCGCAGGGGAACAGAGTCGTGCTGTTTCCAGCCACTACCCTCGCGGCCGTTTGTTAGAGCAGAAACAGGAAACGTCACGCTCCTCTCCAGAAACGAGTTTGGCAAGGAAAATTGGCTGGAAGGTTTTCGCTAAAGCAAGCCTGGTGTGAACTGGGCTCTCCCACAGGCTGAGCCCCGACGGCTGCTGTTCAGGGCAGGGGTCCTGGGTCCAGGGACTCGGGTGACCCCTCGGCTGCATGTGTGATCGGCAGTGCAGATACTGAGGGTCCCTCCCGAGGCTCACGGAGCCGGAGGGAGCTGTCCTCCGCGGGCCCGAGCACTTTCCTTTCAACATCTGGCTCTGCCTAAAGCCGCTGGGGCTCCCACAAGCTGCGGGCCCAAGCGGGTCTCCCAGGTAAGCCGAGCGTTGACTCCACTCTCCCTGCATGGACAGATAGACAGACTGCCCTCAGAACCCAGGCCCTGCCCACGGCGGAGTTCTGTGGGTCTCTCAAAACCTCTGTTCAGCGGCAGTGTTTGACGTGGTGCCCCTGCCCGGGAGGGCTCTGAGCCACAAGACTTGGAAGGAGTCCCCAGTTCCTTCCCAGAGCCGGGACACAAGCCCAGAAGAGTTCCAAGCCTGTGACTTGGGGAGCACACACCCCAGCTGACCACCGCTGTTGGCCCAGGGTGGTCCATGTGGGGCCACCTGGGGCCCTGCCCTGAGCTGACCGGTGTGCCTGGTGAGCCGGGCTGCTGGACACAGAACACTCATTCTCAGGCTGGAAGGGCCCATAGAGATGAGCTGCCTGCCACCTGCTAGGTCCCTAAGGCAGAGCACATAAGGTGCTCAAAAAAGCCAACTCCAGACTCTTGCCCAGGACCAGTCCTTGTCAGCCCAGGAGGATCACTCACTGAATGGACCCAAACGAATCCAAGCCTCGATCCCACGGGGAAAGCAATTTAACCTCTCAGAGCCTCAGTCTCTTCATCTGTAGAATGGGAATGATCATACACCTGCCTCCTAGGGTGGCCAAGAGGATTCGGTGGTGAGCCTATGTCAAAAGCCTACCCTGACGCCCGGCACAGAGTGGACGCTCCCCCTCTGAGGATGGAGAGAAGGAGCCAGAGGGAGACAAGCCCAATGGGCAGGGCCCTCGGGGTGCCTGGGAAAGGGAGGGGGCTTCGTGGAGAAAGCCACATTGAGGCCGAGCCTTGAAGGGCAGGAAGGGTTGTGAGGGGCCAACCTGGGAGAGGAGGCACCCCAGGAGGAATGCACGGACAGAGATGTGGAGGAGACGATCCGGGGGCCACGGGAGCAGCTGGGCCCGGGCCAGGGTGCTGATGAGGGGTGCTACCTGGAGTCAGCTGACCAGCATCCCCCACGACTCCTGTGCACCCAGAACCTCAGAACGTGCCCTTATTTGGAAAAAGGGCCTTTGTACGTGTAATCGAGGTAAGATGAGGCCACACGGATTTGGGGGGGCCCTCATCCAATGACAGGCATCTCAGAAAAGGAAGGAGAGGGGGTTTGGGCACAGGGACACGCCGGGAAGAAAGCTTTGATGAAGTCACAAGACAACGCACACGGAGCGTGGCCGGGAGCCACCCGAAGGTGCGGAGACAAGGCAGATTCTCTCCCAGAGCCGCAGAGGGAACCCAGGCTAGAACACCTGCGTCCCCGACTTCCGGCCTCTGATCGTGCTGGCGTAAGCGCCCGGCTGTGGCGCCCGGAGACACAGCCCTAGGGAACCCCGCAGGCCCGCCAGCTCTCCAGTGGGCCAGGTCAGAACAGGGACAGGGGACCGCTGGCCCCACGTCGTGGTGACGGAACCCTTGCCGAGCAGCTGCGGGCAGCGCGGAGGCCCGCAGGCCCCTGGACCACGGGGGCCGGGGGACAGCAGGAAGGCCACCGCATCCTGACTGCCCCCCACCCACCTATCAATGGGGCCCTTCAGAGCGAGGGGGTGCTGGCCCCGCGCCAGCCCCTCCCTGCCCCCCAGCGCCCTGCCCCTCTACCTCCGTGGACAGCACTTCCTGCAGCCGGACACTGGGCCCGCGGAAGCACGGCTGGCCCCTGGCCAGGCTAGTGGGACGGCACTGCAGCCCCCCTCCTGTCCTGAGCTTGGAGGGTGACAAGGACAGCAGACTGTCACCACTGCAGGCTTCTGGCTCCTGTGCAGCCGCAACAGCTAAGTGCTGAGAAGCGCCTGGTGGAGAAAAATGAGTGAGGCTGGGCTCAGGCAGAGGGGCGCGGAGGGTGACGGCCAGGGGCCCCCACAGCCGAGGGGCCCTGGACCCCAGTCCCCTCCCCCGTGGACTGGGAGAACAACCCCTCCCTCCAGGGTTTCTAGGAATAGAAGAGACAGCATGCATTCGGGGGCCTCCCTCTTTTTCCTCCATGTGCCTCAGTGTCTTTACTTGTAAAGCCCAAGTGGGGGGGACGGGATGATGGCCCCAGGGTTCCTGTCCAGCTTTCAGCTCCAGAAGTCACAAGCTCACACGCACTACGTAGCTGGACTCCCGGGTCCAGAAGGCGGATGCCACGTGCTAAGAAGCGTGAGTCTGTGTTCGGGGCCGAACGTGTGCCCTGGGAGCCCCAAACCCGGCCACTCAGAGCATGTGGACTCTCAACCTGGGGCCAGTCGTGTCTGGCAAAGGTCTGACCCCTCACTCAGACCCAGGGAAGGGGCAGTGGTGACCAAAGGGACAGGGACACAGGAGTGACTGTGGACACCTGACTCTGAAGCCTCAAATGCTGGACACATAGTTCTGGGAGCCCCAGGGCCCGGCATGGCGCCTGCACCCCGTTCCTCAGCACCCCCACTCCCCCCTTCACCAGAGGCAGAGTGTAGACATCATCCACATCTACCTGCACCGTGTCTCAGAGCCGGGGCCCGTAGGGCTGGGCCGGGAGGGCCCCTCTGAGCCTCGGTGCCCCTCAGGTGGCTGACCGCAGCTCCAAACGGACCTGGACAAAGACACTGGGGTTCAGCCTGAGAGAAAAGGCTGCGCAGGGTCGGTCTATGCAGCGATTTCGGCAGTGGTGTTTCACACTCAGGCCTGGGGAGGGGAAGGAAAATCAAGGGCCATCAACTCTGGGCCTGCAGCCTCATGACAACGGGGTCCCCCGATGTCCCCCCGGCAAGTGAGGAAGCTGAGACGGGGGGGGGGTCTCTGCCCAGGGTCTGCTCAAGAAGCACTCTATGGAATTGACCCCGATACCTCCCTGCTCAAGACCCCTGTGACGGACGCCACGGCCTGCAGGACAAGAGCCCCTTGTCTTACGTCCTCCTAACCTGACCCTGACATTCCTGGGCCTTCCAGCCCCCGCTGTTTCTCTTATGATTCAAACTCTGCTCCAAAAGCTCCAGAACAGCCCGTCGTGACCTGCCTCTGAGCCTCTGCCAGTGCTGAGCCCTCTATCCAGAACACCCTTCCCTGCTTCCCCATCCCATGAAATCCACTTGGCTGTCAAAGAACACCCCCTCTGAGAAGCACTCCCTGTCACTCTCACGCCCTCTACTCAGGGGCTCTGGGCCTCCCCCCCTCCCACCCCCACGGTAAGCCCCCTGAAGGTATAGCACCTGGCACCCAGCAGTTGCTCAGTAGGTGCTTGCAAAATGATGAGTGGCCCATCCACATCTCTGTACCGAGGAGCAGGGAAGGCCTGCGGGGAAGCCCAGAGTTCAGCCTGGGAGGGAACTCCGCAGTCACACCATCTATGGCCGTCTGGTCCCCCAACCAGAGGAGGAAGGTGCCTGAAAAAGCCCTGCCAAGTGGCCTTCCAGAACTGTCTGCACGCCCCCAGGGACGGGGAGCACACCCTCTCCAGGAAAGCCTGGCCCCCAGCCATACAGTTAAGGCTGAAATCCTTGCTCAATGGAGCTGTCCCCCAGCCCCACCTCCACTTTCGGGGCGCCCAGCAGAGGCCCCTTGGGAGTCCTACAGATTTGCGAGGCCACCAGGATCCCCTGGATGTCTCCTCTCCGAGATACGGATAACCAGCCCTCTTCCTCCAGCAGTTCCCTCCTGCCTGCTCTCCTCCCTTCGTTCATTCTCTCGCTCACTCGTTGATTCATTCACTCATTCATCTGTTCTTTCACTTCCTGGGCGCCGGGTACCACTAGAAGGTCTTCGCCCACATCATCTCATTTAAACCTTGCGCTGACCAGCCACAAGTCCCATTTTACAGTCGGACACACTGAGGCCCGTGGAGGTGAAATGGGCCGCCCGCTAGTAGGTGCTGGAGCCACACGTGAAGGGCCCGCGACCCCCATCTCACCCCCGCCCCACACCCCTCCCCACCCAGTGCCTCTACTGGCCCCCGACTGAGGGAGGGGCCCAGGGAGGAGGGCCCCTGCCAGGTCCCCACCCTGGGCCTGCTCCTGTGTAAGTGCAGCCAACGCCAGCCCCACCCGGAGGGCTCGCAGAGGGAGGGGGGAGGGAGGAGAGAGGATTCGAGATCCCACTTGTCACGGGCTTGCCCTGCGGCTCTGAGCGGACCTCCTCGCCTGACAGCTGGGCGGGCTGGTGGCGGAGGCTGTCAGCCCTCCCGTCCCCACCCCGCCAGCCCCCCCCCCAACATCGGAGCCTGGGGGCTCCTGCCATATGCCTGTGGGAGGGATTTTCAGCCCTTCTCACCCCCCCCATGTACTTCTGAATCCCTCCCCGCTCTGCAGCCCTGCCTCAGCTCCCCGCAGCCACCTGCTTCACCCCGACCACCCACGTGATAGGCCATCACTGCAGAGACACCCGGGTGGGAGAGGGAGCGGAGCAAAACCCAAAGCCATCTTGCCGGGGACTCTGCCGAGGCAGCCTGGCTTAGTGGAAAGAGAATGGGCTTTAGAGCCAGACTGCCTGGGTTTGAATCCCAGCCCCGCCACCAGCTGGCTGTGGGGTCCGGGTGCCCACCTCTCTGAGCTCGGGGTACATGTCCATAAAACAGGAGATTCCTGCGGGAGAAACTGCACACCAGGAGGGGGTGAGCCTCAGAGGACGGGACCTCGGCAGAGCACGTGGCACACAGGGTCGGTCCCTGTCCCCCCCCCCCCCCCCCGCCGACGCAGGGTTGTGGTGTATACCTATGTCAAGAGTGCAGCCCTTCCAACAACAACCTAGGCTACAAGATGCTTTCCTGTCTCCTCGAGCTTTATAAACATTGCCCCCCCGGGCTCCCATGAGAACAGGGCTGTGCTCCTATCTTTGAGATGGTGAGACTGGAATGGAACTCAGAGAGCACGAACCTGGAAGCAGCAGACCGGGATGGACACCAGGAGGGACACTGGCAACACGCCTTCTCACGGCTACCGGGACGCCATCCGGCCCCTCAACCCGAGACTGAGCTCTTACCAGCCCTGTTTCTCTTCCGTGGAGCTGGGCACGGCCACCCCTACAAGCAGCTCCCCCAGACCCGCCGGGCCTCCCCGACACTCACCTGCCTTCAGCTGCAGGGCCACGCAGGTGGGAATCTGACCCAGCCTCCTCAAAGTCAAGGACTATATCTTAATCCCTTAGGCCAGCAGTGCAATTCTTTACCAAGCTGCCTTCAGGAGGCCCACAGGCTACATTTCACTCAGTCCCTGGACCGAAAGAAATCTGTGACTCCCTTGAACTGCCACCTTGATTCATCTATGGGCCCAGGACTGTTGTACCTAATCCAGTTTCCCTTTTCACTTTGGCTGCTAGGATGGTCATCTTACATGTAGCTTAATTCTCTTCTTACCGTGAAGTGCCCTTCATATTAATTCCCTCAACGATTAGTTATTTTAGTTAAGTATAAAAATACATACTTTAAATCCCCTAAAGCCATTTATGGAACAAGGCAGTTACGAACACATAAACAACATTCGACATCACTGCTAAGTGACAACTGTGTAATAATGCAAAATTTATAGACTTTTCCTACCTGTTACAATGCCTGGCAAATGCAGTTATGGGAACTAGAAATACCAGAACATTGTGAAAAAAAAAAAAAAAGAGGGGGCTCCTCAAGGATATGGAAGATTTCAGGAGCAGCTAAACCCCTGGCCTTAGGGTGGAGTGGGGGTGGGAGGCAGGCACCAGGCTGCAGCTGGCCAGCCCTCTCCAAGCCTGGGGTGCTCTCTGCAGAGGGCACCCTGGGTTCCGGGATTCCAGCCCCTCCTTTCCATACCTTATTTGAAAGTCAGAACGGCACCTCCCGCGTCTGAATCCAGGTGGTCTGCAAGGTTCCATGCTCAGTGGAGGACGTGGGGAGCCCCTGTGACTTTTGAGGGGCTGGACAAGCAGCAGGGGGGAGTCACTGCCTCTCTCAGGGCACCCCTGCCCCTCCTGCATTTCCAGCTTCTTCCGCACATTAGTCATTCGGCGGCGTTTGTGCAGCGGGGCCTCGTGGGCACAGCTCCGCACCCTGGCAAAGCTTGAGGTGAACCAGACACGGGCCTTCTTCCCCAGAGAAGCCCAGGGCGCAGTGGGGAGCCTGGCACATCACAGACACAGACCGAGAGAGTGAGGAGGGCAGGGGCAGGGGCAGGGCCGCACGGAGCCGGGAGCAGCTGGGCGGAAAGAGGGAGGGAAGGGAACACGTCTCATCCACAGGGAACAGCGTGAGCCGGGGCCAAGGGCAGGAGGGTGTGATGGGGCGCAGGGACAGCACGACAGGGAGCAGCAGAGGGCTGGCCGGGCCGGGCCGCTCCACCGAACACGAGCTTTATTCCGTAAGCAACAGAGAGCCACGCTTTAGGCAGACAAACGATGTGGTCAGAGTTCCTCCCCGTTGGGGCCAGTTATAAAAGGCCCGGCCTCGCGGGCTGGCCTCGCAAAGCCCCCTGTACGGCCCCGCCCTCTGCAGGGCCCAGCACCTTCTCTGCTCCCCGCGTCCCCCTCTTGGGCTGCCCTGCAGCCCGCCAGTGTCCAGTACCCCCTCCACCCTCACTGTCCCCTCTGCTCCCACTCCTAAGCCTGTGCACTCACGTCCGTCTCTGCCCGTGAGGACAAGTGTCGGGTCTCGGGGCCCCGGCCATCGGATCCCGCCCCCTCCGTACCGCACAGCCCGCTCGGCGCCCGGCCTGTCTGATGGCATAGACACTTCGTGCCCCACGGCTCAGGGAGGAAACGGCCTGTTTCTTGGGAGAAACTCACGAGGAAGGGGCCAAGGGGCCCCAACTGCTTTGTCATTTTCACCGAGAGCAAATAAAGGTCAAAAGGGCGGCCGTGTGAAACGTGCATCAATTCTCACCACTCCCACACGAGACCCCATAGAACCCTCCTCACGCTCGGGCTCACCCTGGCCCTGGACAGACACGTTCCCCCTGCCTGGCCTGGAATGTTCTTCCCCTGTACCTCCAGGCTCTGCTCCTCCCGCTCTGGGGCACATGCGGCCGCCTGAAATTACCCGGTTGATAGGTTTATCTACTTCTTTACGGTCCCCTTCCCGTGTTGCAGTGTCGGCCCCGTGAACACAGGACTTTGCTTGGTTCACCATTATGCAAGAACGCTACGTACCAGGCACTTCCTTTAAGTGATTAGGTAAACTGAGCTAGGGGACGTCAGCGCCACCCGGGATGGGGTGCTCATGCTGGCCATCCCAACCCGACCTCCTCCAGCCTTCTGTGGGCACGTGACGGTGACACAGGGGCCCCATCTCCACGGTGCTCAGGGTAACTCTGGCCAACATCATCAAAGAGTCACGAGGCCCTGCCCTTCCATCCGGAAACAGCGGCTCATCCAAACGTGCAGATGTGTTTGCGTTTCTAAATCCCTGGTGAGTAGCCGTCTGGCGAGCGTCAGCCGCCACCCCGGCCATCTGGCAGCAGACTCGGAAAGCCGCATCCTCTAAATAAACTGTCAAATGGGGATCTTCCCAGCAGGTGATATCACACGCCCCAGGCGGAGGTGGAAAAGCCGGGCTTCTCCGTGTTCACTGTTTCCAGGCATCAGTAAAAAGCTCTCTCTTCTAGGGGGATCCAGCGTCCACCCCTAAAACCACAGCTCTGGATGGCACAGGGCACAGGAGCCCCTGTGCTACAGACCACGCAAGCCGAAGAGGGATGACGAAAGGTGGGATCTTCCTCTAGCCACCACTAGTATGGAAAGGAGCGCTCCCTGGAGGGAGTTTCCTAAAAATCTCCAGTTTTAACCATTGGGGGTAGAAATCCTCTTTGAAGTAACACATATATTTCCCTATTTTTTTTAATGTTTGTTTGTTTTGGGGAGAAAGAGAGTATGTGTGTGTGTGTGTGTGTGAGAGAGAGAGAGAGAGAGAGAGAGGAAGAGAGTGCAAGTGGGGAAGGAGCAGACAGAGAGGGAGACACAGAATCCGAAGCGGAATCCAGGCTCTGAGCTGTCAGCACAGAGCCCGACGGGGGGCTCGAACTCACAAACTGTGAGATCATGACCTGAGCCGAAGCCGGACGCTCAACCGATTGAGCCACCCAGGCATCTCATATTTCCCTATCATTTTAGGAAGACATCACTCAGTATCTGACTCCACAAAGTCAACCATCTGTAAGAACCAGGAAGATAACGTTAAGGAGAAGCATGGTAGGGGTGAAGCTTTAGGGAGTACGGGGCCTGCAGCCAAGTGGAGAGAATACCCCCTTCCCCCTGCCAACCGGAGGCAGGGTAGCCACTAGTCCATGCAAGATGAATGCTGGAAGGTGGCAACATAAGACCAGGGTTACCAAAAGTTTGATTTTGCAAAAGAAGCTAGAATTCAGATTTTTATATTAAACTTCATGCCTTTTAAATGCTGGAAAATGCCATGTGAGCCAGGTAAGACAAGTCAGGGGTCTAATTTGATGTTTCAACAATAAAACCCAAACCGAGCTCAATTCATAGGAGCACCAAACACTCCACACTAGCAGCCTGATAAAAGAGGAGGACAGCCTGTTTCCAGGCGTAATACTATTTACCGCCAGGCTTCACACAATGTCTAGTAATCAATCAAAAATTACAAGACACATTGAAAAGAACAACAACAACATAACCCAGACGGTGTATGAAAAGGCGCGGACTGTGGTCCACCCACACAATGGAACACCACCCAGCCACAAAACAAACAACCGATAAGAGCTACAATGCGGATACATTTCAAGTGCTTTGTGCTAAGTGAGAAAAGCCAGACTCGAAAGGTTACAGGCTACGATCATACCTATAATCGTGTAGTCACTTACGAGGCCTTCTGGAAGAGGCAACAGCATAGAGACAAAACCAGTCGTTGTCAGGGGCTGCAGGAACGAAGAAGGCTGGCTGCCAAGGGGACACAAGGGAATTTGGGGGACAGTAGATTGCTCTAGGTCCTGATGGCAGTGGTGCTGATATGACCAGACGTGTGTTGAAATTCATAGCACTGCACACCTAAAAGGGTTCACTGTACGGAATGTAAATTCTATCTGAATAAACCTGGAGGGAAAAAAGAACAGTCAGGCCATGGATGAGGGGCTCTGTTAGAAACAGTTTAATAATCACACCCACTGAGTAAGTACCAATTACGCACCAGTTACTGAACTAATGGTTCATCTTGTCTCCTCACAACCTAAAGTGAAGATTCCATCAACATTTTATAGACCGAACCAGGCAATGAAAAGACAAGAGGAGTTGTCGGAGCCGACCTGGCAGTCAGCGGGAGAACTAGGGCCTTCCAGGCATGTCTGACTCCCCAGCGTGCGTTCAGGGGAGCCAAGGCCAAGCCCTAGACCCTGAAATGTGAGGTCTGTGGGCCCCTGAGGGCAGGCTGGGCTTCCCCACTGAGCCTCCAGCACCAGCAATGCCTTGTTCCCATTGAAGGCCATACACCAAACAGCCCCATTGAGCACCAGCACCTTGGGACCAGATGACCACAGTACAGAATCTCAGCCGCATACTAGGTGGCCGGATGGCCCTCAGTGACCTACCTCCCTTAGCCTCAGTTTCCCTATCTGTAACACGTAGACATCACCTACTGCCAGGATCGCCTAAGGACCCAAAAACAAAAAACAAACACAAAACCGTATAACCAAAATGAACAGCCAGTGTGTGGCACATAGTAGGTGCTCAGTGAATGTGGTTATGGTTCCTGCTGCTATCAAATCTAGCCTGGCACCAGCCTCTGTCCTCCCGTATCCTTCACACCAGTCCGGACACGGCTCTGAACCCGTATCCATTGTTCCTGCCCCCGAGCCTTCGTCAAAACTTTCTTCCACTCAGCATGCCACCCCACCAGCCTTCTCCACTTTTATGTACACTTCAAGGCCGGCTCAACCAGCACCTTCTCTCCTGGCCGACACCCAGCTCCACAAATAAGACCAAGGAAGGGAGGGGGCAGCGTGGTGGGTGGGAGGTGACCTTACCCTTCGCACCCAGTGGGCCAACCGTGGGAGCAGAAAGTGAACCCCGGGCTCCAAAATCCTGACATAGGGCTCTGTGCTGCCTTCACCAAGACCACCGGGCTCCTCCGTACATGCTCAGAACCCTAGAAACCTTAAACCCCAAGCAAGGACTACACCATGAACCCCGCCCCCACCCCTGGGGTCAGAGCCTTGGGAGGCAGGCCATGGAGGGAGAGTCGGCCTGCCCGTGAGACCAGAGCCAGGTCCGACACCATGTGCTTGTGGGAGATGCTCCCCACCCCAGCTCCTGGCAGCTCTGGGACAAGAGAAAGGGAGCTGGACAGGGCCCCAGAGATCTGCGTTTGAATCCTGCCTCTGCCACTCCAGCTGGGGACCCAGCACGCATGGCAGGCCATCTCGGGGATGTTCTGTCCTGTGTGCAACGTGGGGAGCTGCCTGCAGAGTTAAGGTGGTAGGAAGGAGGAGCGTTAGCACACCAAACTACCTGAACGCCTTCCTGACGCCTAGGCTCATGACCCACTGCCTGGCCGTCCACTTCCTGTCCCCACCTGCCCTCATGCCCTGCCCTGCCTGTCCACCCCACTCCTTCCAGAGTCTCCCTCTTAGGCACTTATGCAACAAACTGTCTATTTATGATGCTTGTCTGCTGACTGCCTGCCTCCCCACTCCCCGAACATCAGCTCCGGGAGGGCTGGGTTTTCCCGATTAACCGCCTGCTGCGTGCCCAGAGCCGAGCAGAGTCTGGCACGTAGCGGGCGTCCCATACATACTTGCTGAACAAATGGCTGGTCTTCCAACTTCTGTATTTGGATTCACTGATTGGGCATTTATGCCAACCTGGGCTTCCGAGCTTTGTACAGACACAAAAATGCCAAATACTTGACGCCCAAGGCCCTAAAACATTGAAGACTGGGACAGGGACATGAGGGTTAATTTCCCATAAGGGCTGAGACAGGAGAGAAGCCGCAGGACGGCGCGAGTCATGCTAGACGGCCATGACCTTTCCTCCTGAGCAGTAGCACCTCCGGAGTCAATTACCCCAGACAGGCGAGCCGCGTGCAGTCTTGCGTGTTTGCAAACTTAGAAATAACGGCCCCTCCCCGCCGGGCCAGCAGGAGAGGCTCCCGCCAGGCTGATGCCAGCCAGACAGCTCGTTCTGGGTCGGTGGGCAAATCAGGTGTGGCGCAGAACCCCATCTCCGCCAGGTCCCCGGGGCCTCTACCTTCCGCGAGGCAAAGGCGTGTGAATCCATCTATGGCGTTTACAGGGCACCAGAAGCTGTCCTGGAGCCGAGGGAGCGCCCACCTGCACCGTCCGGGCTCCAACCAGGTGCCAGGGCCCTCCCTCTCCTTACCCACGTTCTCATGATGGCACGTGAGAAGGGGAGGAAAGGCTCCAGACCCACCCAAAGGAGGTCCCGCCCTCCCGGCAGTGTCCAGCCTGATCGGCCAGGGCATCGTGGACTCAGGAGTGGGCGTGGGGTGGAGGGCGGCAGGCTGGAGCCTGGGACAGTGGGCTCCAGTCTAGGCTCCCCTGCTCACTGGCTGGGTAGCCTTGGGCAAGTGACTCAACCTTTCTGAGCCTCGGTTTCTCCCGTGGAGAAAGGAGAGAACCATGGTAAAGATCCTAGAAGACAGGCCGGGGCAGAGTTAGGGAGCTGCCCCTGCCAGGTCCCACTTTGGTCACAGGTAAACTGCTGTTCTGGCCCAGGAGTCACGTGAGAGCCTGGCCTGGAGGGGCCCCGATGCTACAACAAAGTGTCACAGAGCCGGGGCTTCAACAACAGACGTGGACTGTCTCCTGACTCTGGGGCCCCAAAGCCCAAGACCCAGGTGTGAGCGGGGAGCTGGTTCCCTCAGGCCTCCCTCCTTGGCTTGAAGACGTTCGCCCCCTCCCTGTGTCCCCACGCCGCCTGTGTGTGTCCTGCTCTCTTCTTCTCCTAAGGACGCCCGCCAGACTGGATCAGGGCCACCCAGACGGCTTCACGTTATCTTAATGACCTCCATGAAGACCTGATGGTCACATAAGGCCACATTCGGAGGAACTGGGCTCAGGGCTCCCACAAATGGTCGGGAGGGGCGGGTCACCACTCAGCCCGTATATGCCCCGAGTTTCTGCACATCCGTTTAATCAGCTGAACCGTGGCGGGTGGGTGGCGTGGGTGGTCCCACGACTTTTGAGAGCCCCGCCTCGCCCTCACAACGTGGCACCCGGGGAACCTGCAAGCCACTACCTTCCAGCAGGCTTAAGACAAACAGGAGAGTTGAGCCCGCCGCCCCCCACCCCTGCCTTCCCGGAAGTCCTAACCCTCGGCCCTGGAAAATGGGGGTGATCATGCACCGCCCCTACCGTGTGTCTGGGAGACAGCCCCAAAGAGGCACCCCGCGCAGGGGAAGATGAGGGCTAACGCAGAGGGGGCCGCAGGGACGCTGCCGTGCCCCCGAGGAAGAAGTGACAACCCGGCTGGGGCAGAGGAACGGGCCTGTGTGGACGCGCTGCGGCCACGCCCCCCGACCAGCCCCACCCAGGCGGGGACCAGGGCCTGCGCCTGCGCAGACACCAGCTGTGTGAGCACGCCCAGCCAGCCTTCCCAGCGTTCCGCTCTCCGCACCCCCAAGCGTGAGAACCGCGTGCTGTGCCAGCCCGGCCCCCGCCAACTCCTCACTCATCGCTGTGACCTCACTTCAGAGGCCCCTCCTCCAGCCCCCACGCACCGGGCACGCTGTACGTTACGACTGCCCCAAGCGGCTGTCGTTTCCGGGTCCCCGGTCCCCAGCACCGGGCCAGGCACATAGTAAGTGCGTTGATATTTGTCGAATGAGCAAGTCGATCTGTAAACATTGCTTCCCACAGGGCACGGGGGATCCCCGAAGCTTTGCTCTGGTGGCCCTAAGGGTCTGTGAATCGGTGGCTGCGTGGGGAGAGTGACAAGGGGTCTCCGTGCAACCTCCCGACTCCTGGGGGCTCTCCTGAAGGGCTCGTGGAAGTCTGTGTATTTCGGGGGGAGTCGGTTCTAGTGATGAAAAAGCAAGCCTGAGATGTCCAAACGCCCTCATCCAAAGCCTCAGGAGTCTGGCAGGTGGTGGGAGGGGGCGCTCAGGGGCCCCTGGGGTCCTGCCCCTCTCCTGGAGGAGGTGGGTGCCTCTCTTACTCAGCTGTGATCCCCCCCACGGAGGCGATGGGACTTCCACTAACGTGTTTGGAATGAATGGCTGGAAACCGTACAAGAGCACTGCCTCTTGGTTCGCATTTATTTCTTGTACGAACAGAATATTCTGTGCTCTCCCATAATTCACCCCGTCATCCTCAATAGCTAAATACAAGAGTTAACATTTTGTAAGCTAAGCACTTTGTATTCCTGATCTCATTTAATCCATGTGAAAACTTAGAAAGGTTGGACACCTTGTCCAGGGTCATGTTGCAAGAAACCGGTCAGGCCGATCCTTCCAGAGCAGTTCCTAGGTACCGTCCTAAGCCATTAGTTTATAGTCGCACATTTACCCCAGGCGTGGTGTGCTCAGGGCTGCAGCTACACCGGCATAGAGTAGGCGCTCAACAAGCAACAAGAGCTGACCCAATGAACACTTCTGTGTCTTTTTCACATACTTAACACTGGAGATACTCGATAAGTATTTATTGTTTGGGTGGGTGCAAGAATGAAGGAATGAAGGAAAGGAGGAAGGGAGAACAGGAGGATGGAAGGATGGAAGGATGACTGATGGAAGGAAGGATGGATGAAAGAGTAGAAGGATAGATAGATGATGGCTGGATGGACAGATGGGTGGATGATGGAAGAATGGATGGAAAGAAGGATGGATAAAGTTATGGATAGATGGGTGGGTAGGGGATGGACGGATGGATGGATGGGTGGGTAGGGGATGGGCAGATGGATGGGTGGATGGATGGGCAGATGGGTGGATGGATGAGTAGATGGAAGGATGGGTGGAAGGAAGGATGGATAAAGTTATGGGTAGATGGGTGGGTAGGGGATGGGCGGATGCATGGATGGATGGATGGGCAGATGGGTGGATGGATGAGTAGATGGAAGGAAGGATGAAGTGATGGATAGATGGGAAGATGGACAGATGAATGAATGGATGGACAGGACCCCTCCTCAGTGCTGGGGAAGACAGTGAGGTGAAGACACAAAGCCTGCAGTAAGTTGTCGAGTACAGAAGCTATGGACGTGAATGACCAGAGCAAAGGACAGAAGTAGCTGTGGGTCTAAGGGAGGTGAAGGGCCTTCAGAAGCGAGAGAGAGTCCCTTCCACTGTGGAGAAGGAAAGGCTCCATGGAAAGAAGGAAAGGCGGCATTTGGACTGACCTGTGAATGGGACAGCTAGGGAAGGGTCCTCCTGGAAGGAAGGAGGGCACGAGCCAAGTGACCGGGTGGGAGAGAGGCAATCGATGTGCCACCTTGGATTCACCCACTGCATCTGGCTCCCTCCCCAGACCACGAGCTCCTGCAGGTCAAGAGCCAGCATGTCCCCCTCTCCGGCCGCAGCACCAGCACCGGCCCGACCCTGGGCAGGCGGGCAGTCAGTACTTCCTGCCTTCGCTGACTCAGTTCATGCTGCATGACCCTTTGGCCAGAGCCCAGAATGTGGTAACGTGAAGGAAAATAGAAACAAGTATGTCTTCAGCACCCACTACATACCAGACGCCCGGCACGCGTGACCTCAGTAATCCCGGAAACTATCTGGTCATGGTCACAGATGGGGAGATTGACCTGCCCAGGGTCACACAGCCAGGGGTCGGCAGAGACCGGGATCGAGCCCAGGCAGCTGGCTGGAAGCCCTGACCTTCTACATCAGGGGCAGGAGAGGAATAAGGAGACAAAGGGTAATGGTAAGACCCAGGGCAGGAGCCCACACACTTGGCCTTCACACCTGCCCCTGTGTGGCACACAGTCCATTTACAAGATCCTGGGGACCCCGCTCTCCACCTCACATTTCTTAACGATCAGTCAAGATGCATGAAGAAAATCCACAATTCTCCAAGGATGCTGGAGGGAGGGGACATGCCTGGTGCCTCCTCTCACCCCACAGGCTGGCTCAGCAGCCGTCAGCCCATCACCCCGCAGTGGTTGTATAAAGGCATCTATCCGACTCCAGGCAAAAAAAAAAGAGAGAGAGAGAGAGAGAGAAAGAAAAAAAAAGTCACTGTGACGCAAGAGGGCCAGCCTCATGGGGGAAGGATGGGGGCTCTGAGGTTTCTGGCTTCCACATTAGATTCTGGAATCTTCCTGGATAAAACCCCAGCTGCTACCCATGTGTCCCCCAAATGTCACTCCTTCCTTCCTTGAGTGCGCGCTGGGTGGGGTCTGGAGGAGGTGAGGACGCTGCCGTCCTGCTCTCAAGGGGGTGTCCTAGTCCAGTGGAGCCATCACGGCAAAAATGCCACCACTGGGGCTCACACTACAAGCATTTGTGTCTCACAGTCCCGGAGGCAAAGTCCACCATCAAGGAGCCGGCAGATTCAGCATCCAGTGAGGGTCTGATTCCTCGTGGATGGCCCTCCTCCAGCTGCCTCCTCCCACAGTGGCGGGGTGGGGGGCTCTCTGGGGCCTCTTGTACGAGGGCGCTAATCCCATTCGCAGGGTTCCACCCTCATGACCTGAGCGCCTCCTAGAGGCCCTGCCTTTTCATGCCATCGCGGTGGGGGCTAGGGCGTCATTCACCAAGATTCATCAAACGTGAATTTGGGGGGAGGGGGGGCCGGTGACAAGTCAGAGACCCACAGCTGGCCTCAGTGATTTGTGTGCGGAGAGCTGTGTGGACTCATCCCTGAGGACGCAGGGAGGACCCAGCTAGGTGGGGGGAGGACATCCCACGGAGAAGACACTGCTGGACCCCGGTGGGAAACACCTGCTGGGGTTTGCCGGCCAGAAGAGGAAGACAAGGGGATCAGGGCTAAGGGAACGGCATGGGGGCAACTTCCGGGGAGCTCAGGGGCTGAGGAGGGACGCCCCAGACTCTGGGAAGCCACTGAAGGCTTTGGAGCAAGGGAGTGACATCTCAGACCCACCTTCCCACCTTGGCAACGTTGTTCCAGGACGGCGTGAACGTCAGGGGAGACGCGGCCGCCAAGGCGGTGGTGAGGCTGCTCCAAACAAACGGACGAGAAGAGCACGCGTGTTTCCAGAAGAGAGGCCAAGTGCAGGCCAGTTTTGTCTGCTGCCCTTCCGTGACCCCGGGCTTGGGCCACAGCGGTCTTTTTGTCTGTCTTCACGCCCCACCTCCTTCCCTTTCCTCTCTGTCTTAGCCTCACTGTCCCCCCGGCCTAGGAGCCCCTCTCCCCACCCTCCCCAGCAGGTGCACCCAGGGCGTCCGCTTTTCTGTCTGCTTCCCCCGACACACCCCTCGGGCAACACTAACCAGGCAGCCTGGCGTCTGTACCTCCCACTACAGGGCCCGTTTCCTCCCTGAAGAATGACTGTCTTGACACCATATGTTTTCACTCTTATGTGGATCCTGAGAAACTTAACAGAAGACCGTGGGGGAGGGGAAGGAAAAAAAAAAAGGGAGGGAGGGAGGCAAACCATAAGGGACTCTTAAAAACTGAGAATAAACTGAGGGTTGATGGGGGGTGGGGGGGAGGGGAAAGTGGGTGATGGGCATTGAGGCACCTGTTGGGATGAGCACTGGGTGTTGTGTGGAAACCAATCTGACAATAAATTTCATATTTAAAAAGAAAAAAAGAATGGCTGTGTCTTCTCCGTCTTTGTACCCCCGGGCCTGGCACACAGGAGGTGCCCGACGATCCTTCTAACACCTGAATGAACGATGTCTGGACGTGCCACCCAGATCGTGCCCCCTGCTATATTTATCGGTCACCTTTATACCCCACTGTCTTTCCACGCACTGGTGCTGGATGGGTGCGCTGGAAATGTAATCCGTCACCAACGAAGCTCTTCTGCTTTTGGGAAATTGACCGTCCTGTCCTCCCACAGTCCAGGCCCTGTGCACGGCAGGGCTCCACAAATAGAGTGGCCTGGCCACCACAGCTCCCTGGGAGGTGGCCCCAAGGCCCCTGGAGCCCTGGTTGCCTCCGCCCAGCCGCACATCCCGTTGACGAGGCCTGGTCGGCAGCCCCTGGGCCCAGCTGTGCCGGGCACCGACTGCTCAGCCGACCGTGACCGTGGTTCAGCCCAGAGGCCTGGACAACACTGGGGACCGTCCACGGGTGCTGGGGGTCTCACGATGCCGATGACACTGAGAACACTTCGCCTTACAGAAAAGGGGCTTCTGACCTGCAGAGGGGCCAGCTCAGGAGGCCAGGGGCTTCGGACTGAGGCCGATAGCCAAGCAGGGTCTCTGACTTTGCCCCCTGGGGCCTCCAGGCAGCCCAGAGTGCCTGGTGCCCAGGAGGGTGTCTGTTCCACAGATATCTGTTCAGTGGGACAGTCGTCACCCCCACAGACGCAGGGGGCACCCTGCGTGGGCTGAGCACCCGCTCCATGCCCTGCCTGGGTTAGCTCATGTGATCCTTAGAGTATCTGCACGGTCTTCATATCGTGATCTCAGTTTCTGGAAACTGTGGCTCAGACACGTAAAGCCATCTGGCCGGGGCATGTGCAGCCAAGAAGAGGCTGTCGCAAGCCTGGCTCCAGGCACCGTATCCCTTTCCGGCAGCTCTCGGGCCCGAGCACCGCGAACTGTGGGCTTACAACGACTGAAACTTCTTCACTCGCGGTCTGGAGGCCAGAAGTCTCAGATCAAGGTGTTCACAGGGACGGGCTCCTTCCCGCCTCTTCCAGCTCCTGGGGCTCTGGGTGTCCCCGGGCTTGCGGCCAGTCCTCCCTCTTGCTCCGTCCTCGTGTGGCCTCCGCCCTGTGTCTGCGTCCAAATCCCCCTCTTTTATGGAAGGACACCATCACTGGATTAGGGCCACCCTGACCAGCATGACCTCCTATTAACTAGATGACATCCAGGAGGCCCTATTTCTAAATGAGGTCACATACACAGGTTCCAGGTGGACACGAATCTGGGGGGAACGCCGTTCACCCCCATTCAGGCCGACTCCAAACCCATGCCGCCTCTCCCCCTACGCCTTGAGCCCCTGCACAAACACTATGCCTTCACTTCCCGGCAAGGGGGGCAGAGACAGCCCTGCTCCAGTTTTGGACTGCTCGTGTGGAAAACAGAAGCATCTCCGTGGCCGCTGAGCTCACACAAAGATTTTCCGTCTGTTCCCTCCCAGAGCTCAGCTCCAAAGGCTGCCTTTCCGGAGGTCGTACGGGCTCATACGGAGAGCTGGCGCCTCTCGGTGGCATCCACGTCCGCCCAGGGCATCTGGAACTTTCCGGAACATCTGGAGGGGAGGCACCCGGCTCAATCTGTCATTCTCGAGGTGCACCTCACCACCACAGCCGGGCCAGCTCCGTGAGGTCACGTGGGATCCAAGCCGAGGCCTCTGGCCGGCCCTTCCGCAGCCCCCCGGAGTCCCTCAAACAGATCCAGGGCTTTGGGGTAAATTCGGGAGCCCCTTTACCCCAGACACGTAAGCCCAATTCCAGCAAGTTCTTCTTGGGTGGACCCCATCCACCAGGCCAAGGGCTGCAGCAGTGACAGGCAGGGGAGGGGCTTCTTGACAGATGGGGGCCCTCTCCTCATAACCCTCTCCACAAACACCCTCCATCATAGCACAGACGAGAGCACGAGCTCCGGGCATGGTGGCCCCCCACGCTGGGGACCTTAACACCCAAGAAAGAAGGCTGGGGTCTTGCTAACAGCTGAGGCAAGTACAGAAGTGAAAAGAAGGAGGCAGGAGAAGAAAGGACTTAAGGGACCAGAGGAGAGAAGGGCGAAGGGTGTCTGAGGGGTCATCCTTCCACGTCCCAGGGAAAATCCTCGTGGGCACCGCAGCTCTGGCGGTGTGGGCCCAAAGTCCACAGGCCAGAGTGGGAATTTGTCAGGTATCCCACGGAGTACTGTTCAGAATGGGAGCGTGAGGACAGGATTTCTTAGCTATGCCACCAAAAAGTACAACGCATAAAAGAGAAAAGTGACAAACTGCACCCCATCAGAATTAAATCCTTCTCCTCCTCAAAAGACGCTGAAGGGGGGGGCCTGGGTGGCACAGTCGGTTAAGCGTCCGACTTCAGCCAGGTCACGATCTCGCGGTCCGTGAGTTTGAGCCCCGCGTCGGGCTCTGGGCTGATGGCTCAGAGCCTGGAGCCTGTTTCCGATTCTGTATCTCCCTCTCTCTCTGCCCCTCCCCCATTCATGCTCTGTCTCTCTCTGCCCCAAAAATAAATAAACGTTGAAAAAAAAAAATTAAAAGACGCTGAAGGGAATCAAACAGCAGGCGGCAGACCAGGAGAAAACACATGCAAATCATAAAAATGAGTATGGTCCTGCATATATAAAGAGCTCCCACAACCCAATAACAATCACAAAAGCAACGACTTAAAAAAAATGGACAAAGGATTCTAATAGACACCACCCCAAAGAAGACAGATTTAGAGATAGCAAATCAGCATAAAGAGATGTGGGACGTCAGGGGTCACCAGGGAAACGCAAACCCAAACCACTGTGAGGTACCACCGACACCTGTCCAAACGGCTAGAATTAAAGAGACAGACCACACCAAGTGCTGGCGAGGAGCAGGGAGCGGGATTTGTTTTCACTGTTGGTGAAAGTGTCAAAAGGTACAGTCTGGCAGTGTTTTCAAAAGTTAAACATGAGGGGCGCCTGGGTGGCTCCGTCAGTTAAGCATCCGACTTCGGCTCAGGTCACGATGTCGCGGTTTGTGAGTTCGAGCCCCACGTTGGGCTCTGGGCTGACGGCTCGGAGCCTGGAGCCCGCTTCGGATTCTGTGTCTCCCTCTCTCTCTGCCCCTCCCCCACTCGTTCTCTCCGCTCTCTCTCTCTCTTAAAAATAAACATTTTAAAATTGTTTAAAGGACCAAACTATTGATCGACACGTGACAACACGGGTTCATCTCAACACCCTCTGCCGGGTAAGAGTGCAGAGAACATGCTGTGCGATGTCACTTACATAAAAGTCAAGGAAAATCTCTGCTCTACAGTGACAACAGCCGTGACCACCTGGGCAGTGTGTGGGGGGCTGTGGGGGAAGGGGCCTCAAGGGGACACAGGAAGGAGTGGGGGGATAAATGTGTTCTCCCTTCTGGTGACAGTTTCTCGGGGATTCACGTCGGTCAAAACTTAGCAGACTGTACCCTTTAAATACGTACAATTAGGGGCGCCTGGGTGGCGCAGTCGGTTAAGCGTCCGGCTTCAGCCAGGTCACGATCTCGCGGTCCGTGAGTTCGAGCCCCGCGTCGGGCTCTGGGCTGATGGCTCGGAGCCTGGAGCCTGTTTCCGATTCTGTGTCTCCCTCTCTCTCTGCCCCTCCCCCGTTCATGCTCTGTCTCTCTCTGTCCCAAAAATAAATAAAAAACGTTGAAAAAAAAATTTAAAAAAAAATACGTACAATTAATTGCAAGTCAGTTATACCTCAATAAAGCCTGTTTCCAGCGGCCTAAGGCTGGCGATGGCCCCAGCTCGTGCTGAGCGGTTTACTGAAGGATACACTGCCCAGCATTAAAGATTCAGGGGAGCGGTTCACCTCTCTCTGTACATTGCGAAGCCTCCCGTTAAAAGTCTGTCTTTGCAGCCTGAGATCTTCCCAGATCAGGCAGGGCAAACTCATGTCAAAGGTCGAGGCCATGGAGAAGCCCTCCCCCGGCCCTCCCCCCCACCAGCTGTGTCTGCCCCCTCTGCCCCTGACCTGGCGTGAATTTGCAGGAAGTCCAGGGGTCCCATGGGCCACATCTCTGTGTTTCTGGAATTAGACTCTGCTCCAGTCCAACCAGGGTCCTAGTCCGATGGTTCCCAAACCACTCTTAGAATGAAATCTTTTGCAAAAGCCAACTTACAAGATCGGGTAGAAGCTGTGCCTGGTTGGCATGCAAGTTTACGGAGTAAATTCTGTGTTTCAAACCAACCGAGATGGTTGCCCCAGCGCACATGCATCTCTGAGCCCGCCTGCAGCACCCCCGCCCCAGGGCTGCCTCCATATTTGGGAGAAATCCTGCTCCGGGGGGGAAGCCGCTCCGAGAGCCCCACACAGGCCTGGAATCTCCACTCTCTTGGCAGAGCAACACATTCACAGGGGCTCAGACCCGCACACCAATGGCAGCAGGGAGGAGCGCTTACGCGGTCCCCACACAAACCAGGCAGCCCGTGCGCATATGTCTTCATTAGCATTTACTCAAACGACTAAATTGAAATTCGAACCCAGTGTCGGTGGCCCCTGAAGTCCCCTCAGGGAACTGCAAGCCTCAGGACCCACTGTCGTCTGCAGATCCCAGTTGGTGATGGGCAGCGAAGGCCTGGAAGGGAGTGCCTTCCCCCGGGACCTGCCACATGTCCTGGCAGTAGGAACAGGAACCCGGCCTTAGAAGGGGGCCAGGGCCCCTGCCTCAGCCAAGCAGACCCCCACCTCCTCCAGGAGGCCAGGTTCAAAGCTCAGTCCGTCGCTTAGCGTGTGACCTCGGACGACTGATTTCACCTCTCTGTGACTCAGTTTCCTCGTCTCTAAGATGGGGATGAGACAGCACCGACTCCCGTGAGTCGTGGAGATTAAATGTGACACTCCAGGCACACTGCTGAGCCGAGGCCGGCCAGGGGCGGGGCCAGAGAGCTGTTAGCTGTGCATGCCCTCCCCCCCCCTCCCCGTCCCTCTGGCCCCTGGCCTCCCGCTGTCACCCCTGTGGCCCCCTGCTCCTCCGATGCCATTCTCCCCAGCCCTGAGTTCCCCAAATCCCCACCCCCTCAACCTTCTCTAAGGAGCCTTCCCAGCTGCATAGGGTGGAAAATCCATACGTTCTGAACTCGAATCCCACCGTTTCCTAGCTCTGTGATCTCGGTCAACTCAGCCACCGCCCCGGAGCGCCGGTCCCTCCTCTGCCCTCGGGAGGGGACATCCCCGGCTTGCAGGGCTGCTCCACAGAGGACATAAGGCAGCGCCACAGCCGCCTGCCTGGCGCCCAGCAAGCCGGGGACCCAGGCAGCGCTCGCGGGTCATCTCTCCCAGCCTCCGCCCCTCTCCCCTCCATGGAGCCCCACAAGCGGCTGGTTCTCTGCCTCCCCGGGAGCCCAGCTCAGAGCCCAGAGGAGAGAAGGTGCATCGTAACCGGTGAGTGGGCAGAATAATTCCTATTGCCTTGCAGCCCCATCCCAGGAAAACTTTAGAAAGACGCAAATATCTCCAAGTCATTTAGCAGCAGGCCGAGGCCACGTGCCTATGCGGGAGACTCGGTTCATGCCCCGGTTTCAAATGCTTCCGAAAAAGAGCCCCACGTCTCCGTTCCCTGGAGTCAGTGTGAAGTCCGAGCTGGCTTCCGTCCAGAGCATCGTACCAGGAAGATGCCGGACCTTTGGCTCCCAGGAGGATCGAAGCTCCGGGTGGCATTCAGGTGCACAGAAAGCACCCTGAATCCAAGTCCCCTGTTGCTAGGACATGAGCCCTGAAGTCCATCACCCACACGCCTCCAGTTTGCTGTGTGACCTGAGACAAGTCACTTGACCTCTCTGGGACTGCTTCCACGTTCCCACGCAGGAGATAAGCACCCACAGTCCAAGGGAGGCTGTGGCCGTGCACCAAAGCGCACGCACACGGTGCTCCAGACCCTACCGAGCGACGGCGATCCGTGCCATCAAGGGCCCCCCGGGCTGGCAGGGTGCTAGACCCAGACACGCACAATCCAGCGTGCGGGGGTCAGGCGGAGGGGGGCGGTGGAGCGAGGGAGGCTTCACCAGGGGCTGCAACTCACCAGCGTCCCAGGGAACAGGCTAGACTGACATTGTGCTGGCAACCCAAGAACAGAGTGGGCTCCCACGAGGGCCAGCCTGGTGCACGGCACGCAGAGAGCCCAGGCCCGCCCCTGGCTTTGGCTTCCACACCCGCAGGCGCACGGGGCTCGGCCTCGCGAACCCCACGTGTGTGGGGCAGAAGGGCCCCCAGCTGCCCGTGGCGCCCCCTAGAAATGAGCAGGAATTGCTGACCGCAGGGGAAACACCCAGACAGAGCCTGAGGCCGGCACAGAGAAGGGGAGAGGTGAGGTGGGGCCGGGGGGTCCCCAGTGCTCGCCTCTAACCTGGGGTGGGGAGCACTGAGCCCCTGAGGACTTCGAGCAGGCGGGCAGGCAGGGCCAGAGTCCAGGAAGAGGCCTGAGTGGAGGTGCATGAGAGAGACCAGAGGGGACCCGGACCCCCCGACTTGCTTGAACCCTAACTGCACCAGCTGCATGACCAGAGGGGCCAGAGGGGACCCGGAGATGGCCGTGGATAAAAAAAAAGGCACAGCCCTCTCCCCAGTACGTGGTGCACACGCGGGGACGCCCACACGGTGCACACTTCCCCCTGCCCCTGCGGCCCCCCGCTGACGCCGTTCTCCTCGCCTGCGGTTTCCAGAACAGCTGTCAGCACCCTCCCTCGGCCGCTCCCTCCAAGGAACACGCGCAAACAGGGACAGCCGGCACTGGGGGAGAGAGGAGGAGAAAGCCAGGCGGTGTGAGGCCCAGACAGGCTCAGCCCGGCGGGGCCGGGGCAGGCCCTTGGCCCCCAGGCCTCCGATTCGGTATCTGTAACACAAGACAGCGCTGCCCCCGCCCTGGGCTTAGCACGGGAGTCGTCTGGGAGAATGGACAGGAAGTTGTGCACATCCAAGTAGCTGCCTTCTTCTTTTCTGGATGAATTAGTTACGGAAAAAAAAAAAAAAAAAACAACATCCAGGCTGCCTAGGAGTGAAGGAGAAGAGTCATGCATGGAATCTTCCGGAATCCCCTCCCAGGCGGGGCCTGCGAGTGTCCTTCTTGGGCACAGGGCTGCCTTTGTCTGGCTCTGAAAGTGGTTTGGGGAGGGCAGGGGAGAGGAGGGAAGGGGGCTGCAGGGTTGACACGGCCTGGGACTTGGCCAGGCCTGGCCTCTCTGCCCCTTCCTGGGAATCTGGGCTCAGGCACGGAGCCTCACCCGCCTCCAAACCCCCCAAACACAGGAGGTCCCCCAAGAACTGGGCCTCAAGAGAGCCAGTGGACAGTGTGAAGCTTCACATTCTCCCAGGCACCGAAACAGCTCTGATCTCCCAGGACACCTCCCCCTCTGTGTCATAGGTCTGACTCCTGTGCCGGCAGGTCCCCCAGCCCAGCCGCCCCCCCCCCACCTCCAGGGTCCCCTACAAGTTCTCCTGCCCCTGGGCACTTGCTGCTTGCCAGTGTGCCCACAGCCCTCAAGGGTCAGGGCCACCAGCAGCCTCCGAGCAACAGGACACATTACACCAAGCAGAGACCCCCTGCAGGAATGACCCCGGCCTGGGCCCAGGCCAGCACAGAACATGTCTTAGCCACCGTCCCCAGCACGAGCCTTTGGGAACTCAAGGTGACTCCCACACAGCCCCCAGCCCCTGGGAGCCCCCTCCTGAGGGCTGGGAGCCTCCGTCCTTGGAAAGTTCCTTAATTTTTTTTTTTAATGTTTATTTTTGAGAGAGAGAGAGAGAAAGAGAGAGAGCACAAGTGAGCACAAGCAGGGGAGGGGCAGAGAGAGAGGGAGACACAGAATCCAAAACAGGCTCCAGGCTCTGAGCTGTCAGCACAGAGCCCGATGTGGGGCTCGAACCCACAAACCACAAGATCATGACCTGAGCTGAAGTCAGACTCTTAACTGACTGAGCCACCCAGCCACCCTCCCCCCTTTTTTTTTTTCAATTTTACAGAGTGGAGTAAGGGGGAGAGGGAGAGAAAGAATCTTAAGCAGGTTCCACGTTCAGAGTGGAGCTCGACACGGGGCTCGATCCCACAACCCCGGGCTCATGACTTGGGCCAAAATTAAGAGTCAGATGCTCAACCCACTGAGTCACCCAAACGCCCCTCCTTGAGCGCTCCGAAATGACAGTGACAGATGCCCCCATCCGGCCCTTCTGTTGTGAACCTGCCTGGCTCCAACCATATCATCTCCAGAAATGAACACAGCGGTCATAGCACATCCCTACTCCCTGAGGCCACCCTTCCTGCCCTCCTCTCCCCTTCCCCTGCTTCCAGCACTCTCCCTCAGGGTCGCCTCACCACCGGGCCACCTGCTCCGGAAGGGCTCAGGCCATGGACGCCTTTGCACGCTTCTGCACACCTCACTTCTGGCATCCACCACATGGCAGTGAGAAGGACCCCAGGACCTGCGGGGAGGTGGCACCTGGGGCCCCGAACCACCTGCAGAAGCGACCGAACACCAGTCATTCACAGGAACAGGAAGGGAGCTGTCTCCTGCTAAGTCCCTGAGGCGCGGGGGCGTAGTGACCGCTTTCCCTAACAAATTGCAGCCCTCCTCCTGGTCCACCCCCTGCTGTGTGACTGCAGGGACCACAGGAAGGGAAGCAGGAAGCAGGAAGCCAGAGCCCCAGGCAGCTGAGCGCCGTGTGTGAAGACTGGCCCCGTGTCTATTTTCAGAACTGGCCAAGCATCCCTCCTTAGCAGGACTGTATTCCATCAGAAGGGTGTGCTGAGGGAAAAAAAAGATCAAAGTGGGAATGGGACCAAGAAAGAGGAGTGGGTTATTGTGAGTAAAGGAGCACCTGCCTGCTGCCCCCCGCGGGGCGCCCTGATCCCCGCCAGGAGCACCCCCAGGGGCAGGAGCCCCAGGGCCCCGGCAGGAAGCTGCGTTCTGACTGCAGAACGTTTGAAACATTCTGCGTCACCGTGCTTCTCCTTTAAGCAGAGGTCCTGTGAGTTTTGCAGCTGGAGTCCTCTGCCGAGGGCTGTCCCCTGCATCCAGGGCCGTGTCCTGCCCTGCCCTGCCCTTACCCCTGTCCCTGCTCCCTCCCAGGCTCACACTCTCTACGCTGCCCAAGCCCAGGCTCTTGGAAGAAGACAAGCAGGCCGAGAGGGGACCGGCCTGGACGGGACGCTCCCGCTGTGTCACCAATTCCACCGTCCCGGAGGGCAGCAGTGACGCCATGTTGCAAGCCAGCCTGAGACGGGTCTGCTCAACCAGCACGCTGGCTGGATGGGAGAGAGGAAGGCCACCGGCCACCCACCCATCTCCCACCTCTTCTCCATCCGTTCTCCCACCCGGGGCCCCCGAAACAGGTGCCAAGTAGCTGTTTGTGAGCCGATGCAGGAGGGAGCAGAGGGAAGGTGGACAGCGGGACCTGCCGGGCTCCTAACAGGAAAGGAAGTCAAGCTGGGGTGTCCCGCTCTTGGCTGCAACCTATCTCCAGCCCGGGGACCATGCCTGGCATGCAGTAGGTGCCTCATACGTATATGGGGATTGATTGATTGATTGATTGAAGCCTTGGAAAAGAAACTGATCATTGGGTTTCCATCCGTAAACTGAGCCTGACAACCACAACGACCTCCTAGAGTCCTGAGGGCACCCCTGAATCCAGGCGGGGGCAGGACCGGCTCAGCGGGCGCCCAGCTGCAGGGCCCTCCCTCGCCCTCCTGCCTCTGGCCTCCTCCCCTCAGGACACTCTGAGCAAACACAGCAAACGCCACCGTCACCCGCCTAGATGCTAAGCTCCGTGGCAGCCGGACAGAGGCCTGCCTGAGGTCTGTGCCCAGCACTCTGGCTGGTCTGAGACGGTGCTTTCCTTCATCCGTGGCTCAGCAGATGATGGCCAAGCCCTGTCTTCGCGTGGGCCCCGTCCGTCCATGGCCAGAGGAAACAGAGCAGGTGGCGGGAGACTCACGGGCTGAACAGATACTCAGACATCAGGACAAGAGACCCTCGGTTCCCAGAAGAGTTTGTAGGGCACTGGGGCCACCCCAGACACGGAGTTGAACTCTTCCTTAATAAAGTCTCGTTAAACTTGGCAGTGGAGATTACCCCAGCTTAGATTTAAAACAAAACAAACAAAACCAAACAAAATGGGCTCTTGGGGGGGGGCTCAGTCGGCTGAGCGTCCAACTCCGGCTCGGGTCATGATCTCGCGGTCCGTGAGTTCGAGCCCCGCGTCGGGCTCTTGTGCTGACAGCTTGGAGCCTGGAGCCTGCTTCGGATTCTGTGTCTCCCTCGTCCTCTCTCAAAAATAAGTAAAACTAAAAAATAAAAAAACCAACAACAGATAAAGAGGAGAAGTGGCCCACAGAATCCGCTCGCATTCTGGTCGCCAATTCACACCTACTGCATTTCAAGAACCAGGAAGCCGTGCAGAGGAAGTGAGGCCACGAAAGACACGCGGGAGATGCGGCCTTCCTCTTGGACGAGACGGAACCGGAGGCCACACGAAAGAAGCGCCCCCACGAGGCGTCCTCGTCGCTGACAGATATGACCTATTAATAACTCCCTGAAGCCCGAGTTCCCGACACAATTAAAAAGGTGCTGTAAGGTACTTAATGAAGTTGGGAACGCCTCACTGATTGGGATATTGTGTGTCCCTGGGGAATTCGCTTCCCGCGCTGTGACCGTCTTCCCCCTGACCCCGTGCCTGCTCCTTTTTTTTGAAAAGGTCCTCCGGGGGCACTAATTCTGAAACATCAAATTAGATTTGCTTTTTATTACCCTGTCTGAGCTCTGTTTTGCCCACATGCAGAAGCAGCCCGGAGTGCCTGCCTGCCGTCTGCGACATTAACATTCCATCATGGACCTGGCACCCCAGGCTCTCGGAGACCCTGGACCACAGGCCTAAAGGTGAAGTCGCTGCTTGGTGGGGTGGGGGAGGGGCTCACAAACCTAACCAATTAACGCACGATTGGGGAACCTCTGACGTGCTCATCAGATGATATTCTGATGTTTATTGGCACAATAAAATGCTATTCAATATCCTGATTCTAGTGTTTAAAAGGATACAAGCAGACACGCACGCATATAGTCAGTCACACACACAATGCATATTTATTGATTACCTACTACATGCCAGATACTGTTCTAGAAGCTGGGGATAAAAAGGGCAAAAGAGCTTACTTACACTGACTCAGGGAGGCCGGCAGTAAACAAAGGAGTAGCTAGAATACATGTAATAACCTACTTTGGTAAATGACCTGGAGAAAAATAAAACTAAGTAGGCGCAGAGAGCGTGTGGGGTGGGCCTGGGTTGCAATTTTAAATAAGATGGTCAAGGGAACCTTGCTGAGAAGTGACAGCAGTGCACAGCCGGGCGGGGGTGGTAGCAGACATTTTGTGAAATGGTAAGTGCAAAGGCCCTGGGGTAGGGGCGTGGTAGGCAAGGAGGTCTGTGTGCTAGAGCGAGCTGTAATAGGAGAGGAGGCAGGGAAAGGGGGTGGTGAGACCATGACTGACCCCCAGACGCATCCTCGTAAGCCTGCCCCATAAATACTGGGCACACAGGACGTTACCTGCAGTGGTGCAAGAAACAGTAAACAAAACCGTGTCATTAAGTGCTGAGCCGGGAAAGATGGGCCGCAGGCGTACATGGTTGGCCTGCCCACCCACTGTCTCAAATGGGCCGCAGAAGCCACCGCAGGGGAGGGGGAGGGGGCAGTGATGGAAGGAGAGGACAGGTCTCACAGCCACCTACACGGAGCTGTCTACTGGGTTTGTCCGAGAAAGAGTCGGCAGGAAAAACGATCCTAGGCGTTAACCACATCCTTCCAGATCAGCGAGAACACGATCCCGAAAGACGTGCACGGTGACAAAGCATCTGGGAGACCAGCCCAGCTAAGAACCGCGTATCTTCCCCTGATTGCGGTGGTTTCAGGAAACACGCTCTCCTCTGGGGCTGTGAGGCCCCCAACGCTCAGAATGGGCAGTGGAGGCGGCTGAGGGGGCTTCCGCCAGCCCCGGCATCTCAGGTGACAGCATAGCCCCCCAAGTCCCGGACCCAGGCCTCTCGAACCTAAAGACCAGCTACGGAGAACGAGAATGCGGAGTGATACTGAGCCAAGGCCCCTTCACAAGTTCACTCATTCACGAGTTCACGCAGGATTCTCAGTAGTCCTGTCTCTGCAGGGGGCAGTGCTCACGCCCCGCGAGCGTGGACCGAAGATGTGCACTTGGCACTGGCTCCCTGACTCCCCACCAGACTCTGAGCTCCACTAGGGCCCGGTCTCTCCGTTTTGACCCCTGCTGTATTTTCCATGCCCACCACGGAGTCGGTGCTAAACAAACATCTGTGGGATGAATGAATGAGGTGAGCAAGAGGACAGGGGATGCCCAGCTCTGGGCTACGCTGTGGGACCCAGAGGCGAACCAGACCATGCCTGCCCCAGAGACAGAAGGACACGGGGCTGGGTAGAGCGAAAAACAGAGGGACCATACCAGCCGGGGTGGCACCAGCCAGGGAAGGTTCCCCAGGAAGGTGATACCAAAATGAGTCCTGCAGAGGAGGGGCCGGCTCCACCGGGGAGGTGGGGAGCATGTTGCCTGAGAAGGACATCTGGACAGAGGGAGCCACTTGTGCAAAGGCACTGAGGCACACGGGAGCACAGCGGGTTCAGGCAAAGAGATCTTGCGGAAGCCACGGCGGGGGGCGAAGGAGGTGTGGAGGGGGGGAGCGGTGGCCAGACGGACCAGTGCGAGGCTCTTCCCCGTGAGTGGGTGGAGGCCGCATGCCAGGTCCGTGCGGGAGGCAGCAAGGAAGCTGGCAGGGGGTGGGCCAGGGAGGGTCCCCTTGGGCATGTCCATGTGGTGGTCTAGGGCATGGATGCTGGCCCACCTGGATTCAAAGGCTGGCAAGTTAGCTCCCTTCTTTGCGCCCCGGGTCCTCACCCCTCAACAGGCGTGGTGCCAGCACCCACTCAAGAGGTCAGAGTTAACATGGGTGCGGCAGCTAGAACAGGGCCCGCGTCGGCACTGAGATGCTGCCACGGAAATGACTTCGTTCTCAGGAGTCAGAGGCGGGGGCCTCACTTCCAGGAGGATCTCAGCAGCGTTTAAGGGAGAGTGACGCTAAGAGACAGGAAGGAAGCGAGGAAGCCCTTCTCTCCATGCCCTGGGGCAGCAGACTCACAGAAACCCCCTTCTCTCTCCCCATGCTGTAAATCCTAGCCCCCAGCTCTCAGACTCTGCTGGGTCCCGAGGAAAGGCGCCCCCACTTTCCACCCAGAAGGCTTCCTGCCATATTCCTTGAGGAGGACCCCGTCCTCCCTCCAGGGCTCCCACTCCTGGGCCCCCTCCTCCAGGAAGCTCTCCGGGCAGCGACTACGCCCTCACTGCCCACTCACCACAAGAGTCCACTCAGCTGCTACTCGACCAGCTTATCAGTGGCTCGAAGGGCAGGGCAGTGCCCCTCCCGGGTCTCAGTCCCTGGGCCCAATGGAGGGCACGTGGATCTATCTTGTCCTGATTCTGCCAGCTTGTAGCTGTCTTCTCGGCCCCAGCGAGAACGGCCAGTTCCGTCGGACTCCTTCCCTTCCAGCTCAGAGGGCGGCCAAGTCAGGCAGGGCTGGTGTCTGGGGACTCTGGGAGGAGGACAAGTCAAGGTCAACGCCAGCGCTCTGGCTTCTGCACCTGGCTGGACAGCGGGACGGGGCCCTGGAGAGCTCAGAGATGCGTGTGCCTGGAGCTCCGGGCTGCAGAAATGGGCCCGGGGAGGACGCGAGTGCTGCAGGGAGGGGTGGGAGCCTGGCCCACGCATCCTGTCCCTCCTGGCCTCAGATGCTAAGACAACCAGGAGAAGGCACAGCCTTTCAGAACCAAGACTCTCAGTTCCCTTCCCTTATACCTTTAAGAAGAAAAAAAAAAAAAAAACAAAAAATCAACGGGGTAGAAAATTCTCCAGGATCTAACATGCGCTCACTTCATAGACAGACGTGTGGGTGCTTTTGCCCTGTTTTAAAAAGAAGGGAAAAAAGTTATCTCCAGCTGTTCTTTGATGCTCCAGACCAGATGGTCTCAGAGAGATTTATTCGGGCCGCTCAATCCATACCAAGAGGCACTTAGCATTGCAGAGAGGGAGAGCCGGCTCAAGGGGAGACAGCAGCACCCAGCTGATTGGGGTCCGGGGCCCCCGGCTGCTGTTCTGCAGGCCACGCCTGGTTAGCGGCCACGATGCCTCATTAGGGCACAGCCTGGTCCCCGCTCACCAGCCTCCCGGCAGCCCCCCAACCCTGGGCCAGGCCGCCCACTTTGCAAACCGCCAGACTGAATTCCCACGGCCCTGCTGATTCCCCCTCTCTCTTCTCTCGTCTGCCTACCTCCCCTGCACGCCTCACCACCACATGTGCCCGGCCGGGGAGCCAGGGGGCCCAGAGGGGCCGGCGGGGGCCAGGGTGCCCCTCTTGTGAGGTCTCCCGCTAACGCCACTCTGATCCCACAACTGCACCACCCTGCGGCGTGGGCCACTCTCGACAGCCTTCCCACGAGGCCCTTCCCAGAGGCGGATAAACTGCGTGAAGAGAGACGGGCTTCAGCAACTGGATCCAGACTGGTTCCTCCGGAGTCTACACAGCAGGGCTCCGGATGCAGGGCACGGGTCCAAACGGCGTGGGGAGGCCAGGGTCAGGGCCTGGGCATCTCCAGCTCACAAAGCTTTGCATCTGGCCCCAGCTGCATCTGTGGTTAATGACGACATGGCCCCTGTTCCCTGTCGCTCCAGTGAGCTGGCCTCCCTCCCCCTTCCTCCTTGTCTGTGATACGGGCAGTGCGGACGCCGAGGCTGGAGATCACCCCGGCCGTCGCCGTCCACCGCGGGACCGAGTGACCTACGGCCTTCGTGGCCACCAATGGCTCTGAGAAATACCCCCCACTAAGAACCCAGCTCCACAACTGCCAGGGTGGCCTCCTGGCCAGGCCACTGATCCATCAGGAACCCGGGGAAGGCTCTGGCCGGCCTCCCCAGAAAAGTCTGCGTCGTTGCCCACGATTTCAAGCAAGGCATCACCCAAGAAGCCAGAGGGAGACCCCGGAAGAGACCAGCCTAACCCTCTCGCCTCCCGTGACACCTCCTCCACCCTTCCTGGCTCATCCCTGCCGGGGCCCCCCCCAAAGTCTCGGCCAGCACGGGCCGAGCCCAGAGTTTGAATTTGGGATGTCCCCAAACTGCCCCTTCCTGGCACAGGCCCATCCTGGCCCCCGAGAGCCCCTGCACGCACACGTGTGTGGGTGCCGCTGTGCTCATCCAAGGTCCATTCCCCTCCGGTTGCCAGCCCTCCAGCTCCGGGGGGAGCACACGCCGGCCACACGGCCCTCTGTGGGAGGGCAGACCAGGAGAGGAGATTCCTCAGGCCCAGGAAGCAACCTCAAGACATCTGGGCACAGAATTACAGGGTCCCAGTATCCAGAATGTGGCCTGGGTTGGGGGGGGGGGGGCCGTAGGGCGCCAACTCCGGGGGGGCTCATTCCCTTGGCCCCACAGACTCTCTGGGCCTCAAGGCAGGCCATGGGCGAAGGAAAGCCAGAGCTGGGTCCTCTGAAGTGTGGGGCTAGGCCACGGCCCCCAAGCAGCATTAGGGGTCCTCAGCCTGGGCCTAAGTCTGGGGCGGGCTATGCTCTTACGGTCACACTGGATATGTCCACTCCCCTTCCACGGTGTCTCTTCCGTCACTGGGCCTCACCACTGAGCCTCACCTTCCGGGAGCCTCAGACAGGGGCCTAGGAAAATGCCCGTGCACGCCAGGGAGGAAGAGACCTTGAACCGTGGAATACGATTCCCGCCCAACACCCAGCCCGGGGCAGTGACCTGCCCGGGGGGCCCCAGGGCCGCTGGTGGGGGGGCCGAGGGGGGCAGCAGGCGCAGGGCCGGGCTCCTCGTTCTGGAGCCAGAGTTCCCACCCGGCAGATCCCGGGGAGGGGCCGGCCCGGCCGGGCATACACAAAAGGGGCATTCATGCAGGGAGCTGGGCTGCAGGCTGATGACAGGACAGGGGCCGAGGACGGCCTGGCTTCTGCTTCCAGCCCGGCTTGGGGGGCCATTCCCCGATGGCTCTCACGGCCGGTGGGTGCCACATGGCACTCAGCGTGACGGGCACTGGGGACGCCTGGCGACTCAGGGCCTCCGCCCTCCAGGATGCATGTATGAGAAACTCCAGAGGCCCGGGGGGGGGGGGGGGGCCACACAGGCATCCAAGGAGGTGGAGACGGCCCCCCAGGGCAGCAGACCAGCTGACCAGAGCAGGGGAGGCCAGCAGAAAAGAGTGGAGCAGGGGCACCCTGGATGGTCATCGGCACCTGTGAATGAACCCAGAGGTCGAAGACACAGACGTCTGGCTAGGGAGTGGCCACCCAGCTGGTCCCGGGCACCGGGGCCGCGAGGCCAGGCATGTGGACTTACCCAGCGGGGGCCGAGAGGCGAAAGCCTGTCTCCGACAGACGGGCTACCGAGGCCACCACGGGCACACAGAAGGCTGTCCTTCTAGAAAGTTAGCTGTTTTCCGCGCTGGCCTGCAGGAGGGGGCCTGCCCCTGGCCTCGTGTTTATAGATATTAACTCGTCCACCCCTCCCACAGTCAAGTGGCTGTGATACTGATTCCCATTTGACAGGTGGGCAAACTGAGACTCAGAGAAATTCAGTCATCTGCCCAAGGTCCACACTCCTCAGTGCGGAGAGGGGGCCGCTCTGGGTTCCAGGGTGGGGCTCCCACCTCAGGGTCTTTGAAGAAGAGGCTACCGGGGAGCCCGATCGTGGCTCATAAATCCCCAATAACGCACTGTGCTCCCTGCCCACAGGCTCCCCACTGACACCATCGAGAGACAGAAATAGCGCCTGCCCGAGGAGAACAGAGGCTGCTGGCCCCTACAGGCCCTGAGAGCAGGGGGTGGGCAGGGCTTTCCCCTGGGGGTCAGGGGGATGGGGCCACATGGGAGGGAACACCCCGCCCCCGGAAGGCAGGGCAATGGGGTCAGCCAGCAGGTGTCGCTGCAGCCGCAGGGCTGGGTGCTGGGTTCCAATTCCCCCGCAGGTGCCATCCCCCTGGGGCTCAGCCCGACCTCAGGGGCCCCCACCCCGCGACTCATTTCTCCATCTGCAAGCTGGGAACTGCGCTGGCCACAGAGGGCGGGTCATCTTGGCCTTGGTCCTGACAGAGCCCCCGCTGTGTGCTGGGCACCCCGTACCGTCCTCCCAGCCTGTCCTACCACAACCCAGTTTGGGAGGCGCGAGGAGGCCCATTTGACAGGCGAGGAAACTGAGGCTCAGTCCCGGGTAGTGTTCATCTGAATGGGGGAAGGGGGTGCCACGTCCCACAGCCACCATAATAAACAAGGGCGACCGCAGCGTCCCGTCCGGAGGCGGGGAACACGGCTGCTCTCCGGGTGTCCCCGTGCGCGTGGCCGGAGCCCGCAGCCCCTCACTCGAGGACACCCACAGATGCCCGCCAAGGGCTCCCGGGGTCCTCGCCACCGCCCCCCGCGGCTGGGCCTCCGGCCCGGGCTGCCCCACCCCCACTGCCAAGGCAACGTGGCGCCCAGCCAGGGGCTATTCATCCTCAGACAAAGCCCCAGAGCCAACCGCCCGGCCAGCCGCCCCGGCTCAGGTTGCCGCCCGCAGCGGACCTGGCTGGGAGTCTGATTATTCATGGAAATCAGGCCTCCGCCATGTTCCTGAGCTGCAGTGGGGCTGCCTTCACAATCGCCTCATTGTGTGGGTGGCCATAATGGAGTCTCCGGAGGGGAAGGGGGCGGGGGGAGGGGGAGGCAGAGCAGGAGGGGAGGGGGGAGGGGGAGGGGCACGGGGGGAGGGGGAGGAGGAGGAGGAGGGGTTGGACGTGGAGGAAGCAGCAGGAGGGGAAAGGAGAGAGAGGAGGGGGGAGCAAGCAGGAGCCCCCCACCCCCACCCCCACCCCCACCCCCACCCCACGCTGGCCGAGGGTGGCGGACGGGCCACCAGCAAAGCCGCTCCCTGCGCGCTGGCCGAGGCCACGTTGATGATCCACAGGTCTTCATCCGCCCCCCCCCCCCCCCCCGGGAGAGCCTCGGTGGTACATCCGGGGTCTCCGACCTGGGGGGCTGGGGGGTGGGAGACCCGGTGCCCCGCCCTGCCCGGGCTTCTGGTCCCTCCCGGGCGGCTCACGATCAAAAGCCGAAACAACTTCACGCAGCCAGAAAGCCCAAAGAACCCAAGTGATTTTAGAGGATAAGTAACAGAGAAACAGGGTGACGGTGGATTTTTTTTTTTTTTAAATGAACGTCTGAGGAATGAAATTCAATCAGGCCAGATGGCCTTTGACACCCGCAGGTGACTTCCGAGACCCCTCTGCCCAGAAACCGTGGACGGCTCTCTGGCACCCAGAGGACAAAATCCCACCCCCGACCTGGCATTCAGGGCTGTCAAACTCTGGTCCTAACCCCCCTCCCAGCTCTGGGATGGAAAGACCCTCCATCCCTTCGCCTCCCAGCCCCTGTCCTGGCCGCCCCAGGGGACACCCCAGGTCAGTTCTTGGACTCGTCACCGCCCCACATCCACAGAGACCGCAGCCTCTGCAAGAAACCCCCACCCCACAGCTGCCCCCTCAGTCCTTGGCTCATGTGCTCGGCATCCAGACCAGCCCCCGCCCCCGCTGCACGGGATCTTAGCTGTCACGTACCAGTGACGCGCCGACGTCCCTGTGTGTCACGCTCAGAACTTCTCGGTTAGTGAGAATTTAAATTAACCCCAGCCAACCTCCCTCAACCGCCGCGTGCATTTGGCTCGGGCCTGACGAGCCTGATGGGAAGGCAGAACTCTGCACTAGGGCCCTGGAGAGTTCCAGAAAGCATGAACAAAAACAAAATGGTAAATTAGCAGGAATAATGAAGATACGCGGAACGCCTTTGGAAGGAAGTAAACGTCCCAGCGGGCCGGGCTGTGCCACATGTGACCTCCTCGAGAAGGCTCAGCCCCGTGAGACCTGACCAGAAAGTATCAGCAGTGCTGTGGGAGACACCTGTTGGAGACGAGCCAGCGCAGGGGTGCCCTGCCCGTCCTTCCCCGCCAAAGAAAGCAATCGCGGGTGGCCTTCGGGAGCACCACTCGCTGACCCACACCGCCGTGGAACCCCTTCTGACGGCTCACGTGAGGCACCTGTTACCCCAGCAGAGACCCCGAAAGCAAGAGGTCAGCGTTACACAGACCCAAAAACACGTTCGCCCCCTTGATGAGAGGCTGACTCCTAAGGGAAGAATCCTAAACTCCAAAAACAGCTCATGAAGAACTGAAAATAACCAACTGCAAAGGAACAGTGGAATAAATTTTGGAACATCTGCTCGGTGGCAGTTTAGGCCGCTATTAAAAAGAGCACGTAGGGGCCCCTGGGGGGCTCAGTCGGTTGAGCGTCCGGCTTCGGCTCAGGTCACGGTCTCACGGTCTGTGAGTTCGAGCCCCACATCGGGCTCTGTGCTGACAGCTCAGAGCCCGGAGCCTGCTTCCGATTCTGTGTCTCCCTCTCTCTCTCTGCCCCTAGCCCACTCGCATTCTGTCTCTGTCTCTCTCAAAAATAAATAAATATTAAAAAAAAAAAAAAAGAGAGAGCATGTACCAGGGACACCTGGGCGGCTCAGTTGGCTGAGCATCCGACTCTTGATTTCGGCTCAGGTCGTGATCCCAGGGTCGTAGGATCAAGCTCTGAGTCGGGCTCTGTGCTGAGTGTGGAGCCTGCTTGGGATTCTCTCTCCCCCTCTCTCTGCCCCTCTCCCCTACTCACGTATGCTCTCTCTTTCTCCCCTCCCCTCTCTCTCAAATTAAAAAACAAAAAAACCTGTACGTCCGGGGGCTGTGGGAGAACATGAAAATGTGCGTGACGAAACACTTCGTAAGAAATACATCAAGACACAACTGCGTGTGGTCAGGAGAATCTCACCCACCCTTTTCAAGGTCACAGACTCCTAAGCAGAAGAAAGACATAAGGGAAATTCACCAAAGATGCCCAGACAGGGCTTATCCCCTGCCCTGACCATGGCAATCCTGCTTTCTGCTCTTCTGTATTTTCCAATGAGCACACCCTCATTTTTCTTTTTTAATTAATAAGTGTCTTCTGGAAAAAAAATAATAATAATTCAGCACGTTGCCAAACTTCACGGCCGGGCACGGGCCCTTCACCAACCTCGTCTTCCTCGGCGGCAACAGGACCCCTTCTCCAGGAAGAACGGGAGACCACCAACCCAGGACCCCCGTCTGCCCCCCGCCCCAACAAGCCCAGGCAGCCCTGAGGACTCAGCTGGCAACAGACACATGTCACCGACATCCCAAACACCTCCCGTCACGGCTAGCGGCCCTCAGGCCTCTCCTTTCACTGGCTGCTGGGGATGTTAACAGAGGAAGTACGGAGGACCGTGGACTGACGCTTATGCACATCCGGGAGACACATGGGCCCCCTGCCAGGCCCAGTGAGCCTGCCTGTTGCCGAGGCCTCATATCTGGCCCTCTGGGTTCTTCTTGGCCCCGGGCTCCCAGGTGCTGGTGTGACCGACCACAGGCAAGGTGGCGAGTGCTGCCCCACCCCTCACCCACCGCCTCCCGCCCCTTCCCTCGGCCCTGCGGAAGCATGTAAGGTCAGGTGGCCTGGCCCTCTCTGGGCACGAGGCCTCCGAAAACCCGCGTGGCCTTCCTCCCCGCGCAGCGGCTCCCGAGCGAGACTATAAAGTCGGAACTCAACGCAGAATTCTCTGGGCTCTGGGGATAGTCACGTGCAAGGGCGTGTGATGGGGTTGGGGACGCGGGACCTTGCAGAGCGACACAGCCCCTTCCTGGGCTCAGCTCACCGAGCACGCTCGCTCACATGGGGGAGCCTCCACGGCCCCCCAGGAGAGATGCTGGCCTGGGTCCCTAGGATCCCAGGCCCTCGACCCCACCCGACGTTTCTCCCCCAGGAAGGGTGCCACTACGTACCCAGCATTCAGCCAGAAACAGGAGTTGCTCTGGAAGCCTCCTCCTTCGTCAGTCCCAGGGATTCTCTGCCCTGCCCACATGTCCTCCAACCCCGGGCCCCCAGCCTGGCCCCAGCCCCAGCACTGGCCGGACAGCAGCGGCCGCCTCACGCACAGGGCTCTAGCCCCCTCTTAGGTTCCAATTTACCGGTCCTGCATCTGGCAGCCAGGGGGGTCTTATGAGAAGCAAGGCTGATCATACGCCCTCTCCTGTCTTCCTCTGTTTCCACTCAAAACCCTCTCACCGGCTATGGGGGCCTCGTGCTCTGCCTGTCCCTTCTCCTGCCCCGTCTGGGCATATGCCCTGCTAGGTGTTCCAGAGCCTCTGCCTTCAACAGCCATGCTCGCTCGCACCTCAGCACCTTTGCACATGCTGCCTGTCTGTCTGGAACACTCCTCCAACCTTCACTCAGCCGTCTCCTGTCTGGCCCTGGGACCTGGGCTCAGAGAGGCTGTCCTCAGCCGGCAGGTGAAATGCTCTCCCAGTAACAGGGAGCAGGGCTCACTGTTGGTATAATTAAGTCACTAAGCATGAAATTAGATCCTTAATGCCAGTGTCCCCTGCCAAGCAGGCTACACCTTCCTTGCTCCTTCCTTATCATCTCCTCGGCACCGCCGGGCTCAGAGCAGGCCTCGACTTTCCCTCAGGGAGACATGCTCACACACACAGACATGCATGCACACTCACACACGTGTGCACCCGTGTACGAGGACATGGAAGGAACACAGGCTGGGGGGCCACAGACCTGGACTCAGGTCTCCATCCTCCCACCGAGCCACCATGGTTCTCAGCACATCCTTCTCCTTTCCGGGCCTCAACTTCCCCATCTGGGCAATGGGCGTCGGAGCCAGCCGACCCTTCTGGGCCTCCCAGCTGTCAGCGATGCTAACAAGTCGGCACACGCACGGCACTCGGGGACCTCAGTGGTCCCAGGAAGACACATCCTGCCCCCAGGAGCCTGCAGCCCCAGGAAGTGGGCACAGGGGGGCCGGCCAAGCAGGCAGCCACGGAGAAGTCCTAGTGAGGAGAGCCCACTGACCCACGGGGTGAGTGCTGCTCGACGCCCCCTCGCACAGATGAGGAAACTGAGTCTTGCTCTCCGGCCCTGGCCCCTCTGCCCCCCAGAGACAGGAGAACAGGAAGGGGGGCCAGAGGTCACACAGATCGGAGGAAATGAAGGGAGGACTCTGCCGGCCGGTGTGGGGAAGAGGCCAGAAGAAATCCCGGCGGTGAGAAATGAGCCACACAGGCGGTGACAGGGGCTGTGCGAGCCCTGGCAGGGTCAGGTGACAGCCCGCAGCCCTGAGCGCCCCAGGTGAGAGTGGGACACCTGGGGACAGGGGCTCCTGGGACAGGGGCTCCTTCCCTCCTGTCCAAATGGCTGAGGTGACGGCTGCGAGGCAGCAGAGCGCACGACGGGAGAGGTCACGGTCACTCCCCACCCCCCCGACAGCCACGTACGTGGTCGCTGTCTCGACACAGCGAGGCGTGTTTGTGACGGTAGCTGGCATCCGTGTCCTCACAACAGCTTTGCCACGCAGAGACTATGACCTCTGCCGCACACGTGGGGAAACTGAGGCTCAGAGAGGCTAGTCCCGCGGTATGCCTGGCCATCCTTGCCCCGCCATCTGGGTGGGGGAACGGACGATATTGTTGGGAGTAGGATCCAGGTTGGAGACAGCAGAGCCTCCCCGCCGCGCTGTCCGCAACGCTGGCACGGCTTGTGGCCCGGAGCGGCCAGCGTTGGCACATCGAGGGCTGTCGCCGCGAGCCCCGCGCCTCGCCGGGAACGAGCAATCGGGGCGGGACCGCTCCAGCCTGGCCAAAAGTCCTTTGTCAGCAGAATGTGACACGCCCCATCCCACACCCCCAAACCGGAAAGGCCTGGAAGGCAGGGAAAGGCCAAGGTGTCGACGGCGGTGACCTCGGCGAATCGGGCCCAGAGGACGGCCACCTGCTTCTCGCCGAGGCCGGACCTCACGGCTTTCCCACAGCGAGCAGCTACGGTTTTCACGACGGCAGGAAACCATAGACATTTTCCTAAGTGTGCAGTCACGGGAGGGGGGCATTCTGGGGAGGGGGTAGTGTTCCAGCTCACGCCCTGGGTCTGCAGGTCTCACTCCCCGGGACAGCTGGGCTCCCCGGTAATTCCCACCAAATCCAGACAACCCGGGTCACGATGCTGGGCCACCCGGCCGCCCCCCGGGGTCAGCCATCAGCTGCCCAGCTCCAGCCGCTCTCCCCCACCCCTGTGCGCTGCCCTCCCCCGGCTACGCTCCCAGGAGCCCAGCCGCCGACTCCAAAGGCTGCTTTCCCAGCAACTGGAAGAGGGCTCTTGTCCCTTCCCCGTCGCAGTCAGGGTGAGGAATACGGTAACTTAAGCCCTTTGCAGGGGGGAGCACAGCGGGCCCCGCATCTGGGCAGGACGGGCCGTGCCCCGATTTCCATCTCTATTCGGGACGTACAAATAGCCTGTGTGTGTTCTCCGCACCTGCCTTCTGCAGCTCACAGCTTTTATCCTTGAAGTGCTGCTGATAACAGACTCTGAAAAATGCTAATACTGGAGGAAACTCCCCGCAGAGTTATAATGAAAGCTTTACATAAATCGTGATATTTTACTAATGTCCCAGGTCTGGGAGGGCTTTATTAACTGCGGCTCAGTCTTTTTGGCAGCTGCTGCTGATCTGCGTTGCTGACTTCAATGAATTCAATTCATCAAACATGGATTGAGTGCCCACTAGGCATCCGGCACTGTTCCAGGTGTGGGGGGCACACTTCGTCCTCAACAAATATTTACCGAGCACCCTCTCAGTGGTAGGCACTGAACAACAGCGGGGAGGAGGGCCAGGCCTCGTGTGCAGGGCACTGAAGACAGCTAGATGGGCTGCAAGCTGCGCACTTGGAAGGCTTCCTGGAGGAGGAAACACCAGGCCAAATCCCAAGGGGAAGCAGGCCAAAGAGAGGAGAGGATGCGTGTTCCAGGCAGAGACCTGCATCAGCAAAGACCAGAACAGACGGAACCTCCCGGGTGTCCAGAGCATTGCAGACCAGGTTAGTTTGATTGCTGATCCCGAAACCACCCCAAATCTCCAGAAATACTCCCCAAACCGCATCTGGTTCCCTGGATAGAAGACACTGGTTTGTCTCCCACACTGGATGGATGGTGTTTTCCCATTGTTAGCCCCTCCATAAAGTCTAACCTTAGTGCCGAGCCCAGAGGGCAAAAGTCTAATTGTCCATCACTCAGGGCAGCACAGGGCTCCCTGGAACCCGAGGGGGAAAGGGAGAGCTTCCTGGAGGAGGCGGCCCTTGGGCTGGGCAGCAGCTGCCTTCAGCGAGAAGGGTCCATGCGAACAACTCTGCGACAGACTGAACTGTGTGTCTCCCCAAAATTCACGTGTGGAAGCCCTAACCCCCCATGTGACTGTACAAAGCTATTAAGGTTGAAAGGAGTCAGTGCGGGGGCCGGGGGGCTGGACCAGTAGGGCTGTACCTTTATAAGAAGCGAGATCTCTCTCTGCCATGAGAGCACCCGGAAAAGTGTCTGCGGGTCAGGAAGACGCCCTGCTGGCACCTTGATCTTGGACTTCCCGCCCCCTCGCTGTCAGAAGCCCGCGTCCGTGTTGTAAGCCACCCAGTGTGCGATGTTCTGTCACAGCAGCCCCAGCCGAACAGGACGGCCCCTCACCTCCTCCGCCCCCGAGGTCTCCAGAACAAAAGGAGTCTCTCCAGGGAGGGGCCACAGGGAGGGGCAACGAGGGCAGACCCCCCCGCTCGCCGTGGAGGGGGCGCCTCCCGGGGCTGGAGGCAGAAGGCTCAAGTTCTCACGGCCCAGTGGCCTTTCCCTTCAGGTGCTCATCTGGAGAACGTGGGCGACGATGCCGGCTGATTCATCGAGCTTTTCCGCGGATTAACTCGTTAATTAATCGACCGCTCTTGTGAATTTTTAAGCACCACATCAGAACCCCAGGGACCGCTGTCTGAAATCATCAGGTGGAGCCGAACGGCATGAATTGGTCTTTAGAAAGGCCCCCCGCCTCCCTGAGCTGGGTCAGCGAGCCCCCAGCCTCCTCTCCTCCTCTCCACGTCCAGAGCAGCTAAACAAAGCCTCCAGGAAGGGCTCAGGAGGGGGATCTGGTCAGGCTTTCCCACAGCCGGTTTAAACCCTTGCCTCCAAAACCGGTCTCAAACACAGAGGAAGAGGCGGCCTGACCGTCAAAGCGAAGACCCCCGTAAATAAATCTACTGTGTCCTTCGCCGTTTTATTCCTGAAGACAGGAAGACCGCATACCGACCTCTTCCTGCAGCACGGGATCGATACTCCTGAATTCCTAAGAAGCTGCTTTTTCCCCCCCTCTCAGTCAAGTGTCAAATTAAAGACAGTCAATGCTAGTATATTGTAGTGTCTTTCTTAAAAAAATAAAAAAAAAAAAGGACAAATAATCTATCGCACCAACTCTACACCTGCAAAATCTGACGTTCTCTCCAGAGGCTGGCAGAATGCAGTCTGCACGAGCTAAATGCCACGTGGACGTGAACTGGGGGCTCCCGTACCGCTGTTTTCTCCGGAAGGAGGAAAGGCTCATGTCTCCCCACCTGTCCGTGGACAGTGTGCCCCCCCCCCGCCCCCAATCACCATCTTCCAGCCAGGAAATGTGTGCAGATGAAGTCCACGCCGAGCCCCAGCACGGCAGCACAGGCAGCCGAGGACCCAGAGGAGAGAAGGGAAGGCTTCCCGGAAGAGGTGGCTCTCAGGCTGAGCCACAGCTGCCTCCAGCAAAAAAGGCTCGCCTCCTCCGGAGGCCCCAAACTCCTCTCCCTGCACCCCAATGGACCAGGCTTTCCTCAGTGGACCTGCTTCCAGCCTCCAAGTTCACCTCCCCAAGCTTGTCCAGAATATTCTGCCCTCACAGCCTAAACAGCAACACCCAAGCGTCTGCGAACTGGGACCCGAGGCCCCTCCCAGCCCGCCTGAATGATCACCTGCCCTGCCCAGGCCTGCTCTGCTCTGGTCAGCTGAGGCCCGTGGGCGTGTGCCAGGCCAAAGGCAAGAGACCGAGTACGAGTCCCAAGTCTGGGAGCTGTGCACCGGTGAGCGAGCCCCTCTCGGGGCCCGAGTCCTCCACCGGTCAAATGCGGGGCTGGCCTGGGACCAACAGGCGGCCACGCCCCCGTCCGGCCCTGGCACCTGACCCAGCTCCAGGCCGGGCCCGCCTGCCACCCTTGGTCCAGCCCAGACGCGCAGGCCCTCGGGAGGAAAGGCAGACGGCCCAGCCCAAACGTCAGGCCTCTCGGGTTGTTCTCCAGGATGAATCTTTTCTCCGGCGGCCCCTTCCTCCGCTGGGCCCACCTTGCTGGCCGGGCCCGAGGGGGTGGGCTGCCCCCCCTTGTGCCCGGCCTCTGGTACAGGCTGTTTCTGCTGCACGCACGGGCCTGTCCTCTCCTGCAGAGTCCCCCTGCCTCCCCCCGCTGGCCCACTCCACAGACAAGACTGAGGGTCTGAGTGGCCCAGCCGGTCACATCGGGAGACTGTTTACGAGCTCACCTGGTGGGGGAGGGGCCGGAGGATGGAAGGACGGTCAAACCCACCCAGGAGGCGTGCCAGGAGGTGGGGGGAGGGGGGGGCAGCTGGCTCCCGGTGGGGCCTGTCGCAGCACCGGGACCCCCAGCCCTGGGTCCTGGAAGCGCCACCCACGGCCCCCACGCTCCTAAATCGGGGCTGTGCTGCACGTCTGAGCAATTCACCACCTCAGCGGGAGAATCTTTAATTTGTTCTCAGCTTCGCTTTAACAGCCAGTGGCCCACATGCTCCCAGTCCCCTTGGGACTCGGCAGCCCTGAGCCAGACCAAACGAAAAAGGGATTTGAGTCCGGAAGGGTCTGCTGGAGGCCTGGCCTCCCAAGAGGAAGGAGGGCCGGAGGCCCCCCGGGTGATACCCCCTCACCCCCAGCCCCACCCCTACCTCCACCAACCAGCAGGCGCTTCACCCCTCCCCCCACTTGGCCGGCTGTCAGGACCTGGAGCGTTGGCTGCAAAGCACACAGAAAGCACCAGAAAGGGAGGGACGGCTCCCTCCCCCCGCCAGGCCCTCCGCGGAGCCCCTGCAGGGTGTGTGAGCTGGTGCAATGGTATGGTGGCCGAGTGGTGGCCCCCAAAAGAGACGTCCGCATCAAACACCAGACCCTGCAGCATGACCTTATTTGGACACAGCATCTTTCGTGTTCGGGGCTCCTGGGGGGCTCAGTCGGTTGAGCGTCCGACTCAGGTCATGATCTCGTGGTTTGTGAGTTCGAGCCCCGTGTCAGGTTCTGTGCCGACAGCTCGGAGGCTGGAACCCGCTTCGGATTCTGCGTCTCCCTCTCTCTCTGCCCCTCCCCTGCTCACGCTCTGTCTGTCTCTCTCAAAAATAAACATTAAAAAAAAAATTTTTTTTAACGTCTTGGATGTTAGATGTTAAGGATGTCGAGGTGAGATTATCCTGGATCATCCAGGTGGGCCCTAAACCCGACAACAAGGATCTCGTAAGAGACACAGAGGAGGAGACAGAGGGCAGATGGAAAAGGCGGCCACGGGCCCGGGAGCGCCAGGTGGTGGAAGAGGGCAGAAGCACCCTCCCTGGAAGCCTCCGGAGGGGAGGCGGCCCTGCCCACACCTTGATTTTGGACTCTGGCCTCCAGTCTGTGGGCGAATCCACTTTTGTGGTTTTAAGCCACCGAGTTTGTGGTGATGGGTCACGGCAGCCCCCTAAGCCGACACAGCCGGGAACCAGGAGACCTGGGTTCGAAAACCATCGCCGCGTGATCTCACGCGGCGTGGCGCTCTCGGGACTTCAGACTCTGCATTCGGTCCTTCCAGCTCTGTGTCAAAACCTGTCCCTCCCTCCCCACCACGAGATGAAATGACACGTCGAGCTTGCCCCCAAGGCCATTCAGTGAGAAATCCGAGTTCCCACACGGTGCCAGGCATACCGTCCGGCCCCTTCCAGCTAATAGCCCCTCTCCACTCCCCTCTACGGCTAACCCAGAACAGAGGCGTCTCCGCTGCCTTCCTCCCCAAGCCGCTCATCGGGCATCTGTACTCAGACTCCTTATGACCCGCAGCTGCCTTACATCATATCACACATGTTCTCGCCCGTTACCATCTCCCCCTCCAGACCACGAAGTCCAGAGGCGCGAGGACCTTGTCTCATCGATCGCTCAGCGCACACCCACCTGGGTGTGACCCCGGACCGCCACCTGCTGTGGGACGAGCCCGCCAGGGATGGCGTTTTCTCTCTCTCTGCCTGGTTTCCTCATCTGTCTACCGGGGACCAAAACACCTCCGACCGGGGGGCCTGAGGCCACCGACGTCACTGGCGCCGCGCCCGGACCGGCACCGCTGCTCTCAACCGCCAGCTCGTGCCCGGGCTCGCCTCGTAATTAGCGGGGGAGCCGAGAACAGATTCACAGACTCCGGCTGCCTCGGTGATCCCTGTTACGCAAAGCCACATCCTCATTAAGCCCAAACAGTAGACCAAGCTCTGAGCATTCAGAAGTAACAAGGTATTATATGGGCTTATGCGTCCAAACTTGTATCTTTTCCCCCCAAATACCAGAGCAGGATCTACTTTTTATTTTTTTTTTTTTTCATTTTCATTTATTTTTCAGAGAGACAGAGACAGCAAGCAGGGGAGAGGCAGAGGGAGAGGGAGACACAGCATCCGCAGCGGGCTCCAGGCTCCGAGCTGTCGGCACAGAGCCCGACGCGGGGCTCGAACTCACAGACGGCGAGATCATGACTGAGCCGAAGGTGGACGCTTAACCGACTGAGCCCCCCCCCAGGCGCACCCTGGAGTAGGATCTACTTTTTAAAGGGGTGGAGGGGGAGACTCTGTTTCATGTACGTGTCCATAGTGCTGGCAAAGCTCTAAGCCCTCTAGAAAGGGCTTGAATAACTCTATGTTGATATTTAAACATGCACTGGCAGCCAGAGGCCTCCCAGGCCAGAGGTGGATGTGGTAGCAACCTTCGGTGATCTCACGGCCCCGTCTGCAACATCGCCCTCCATCTGTGGGCCGTCCGCCCGGCCCGGGCATGGAGCCATGAAGGTGGCCGGGCAAGAGGGTGCCGAATGATGTGGGGGACTGAGCAGTGAAACCAGACTCTGATGAGAACGAGTGTGGAGCAAAGGAGGGTTCCCCTCCCGACAGGAGCTCCTGGGCACGGCCAGCTGTCCCTGTACCGAGCAAGGAGGCGCCATCAGGGCCTGGGGTTCTAGAAGGTTCCATGCAGCCTGCAGCAGGTGCCGGCCTCCAAGTCTCGGGTCCCCCAGGATGGGGCTCCTCTGCCTTGACTTCTGGGAGGTAAGGGAATAAGAAGGAACCAAATCCCCACCCCCAGGAGCAGACAGCACCCCCACCTGAGTCTGCCCGATTAGCACGCTGGAGGATGGAGGCCGGCAGAGCCGGACGAGCGGGCAGAGGGCAGAGGAGCCCACAGGATCCTACCCAGCAGAATAACCTGCCAGGGACCTGCTGCTGCCGTCACCATCGCCGAGGCCCGGCCACTCGCCCGACCGTGCAGGTGGCTTGGCGGGGGGCTCCGAATTCTCTAGGTGTGAAACAAGCCTGTGTGTCGGTGGCAGGGAGGGGGTGCTTATTTGCTCTAGAAGGAGAACAAGACAACCAGACCCACAGGCAGCCAGGAAGCCGAGGGGAAGAGGGACAAGGCAGGAGGGAGGGACGACGCTTCCCGGGGTGGGGGGGCAGCTGGCGGGTTCAGACCTTCGAGATCAGCGATGCCCGAACGCCAACCAAGGAGCCACAAAGCAATCAGAGAGGTTTGCAAACATGTCCCCGGCACTGGCCTGACCAGCAGAGACAGGCTGGCACGCCCCCCCCCCCGAAGACATAATGCTTTGCCACCAAAACAGCAGTCCTGCTCAGGAGCAGGGCCCCGGCTGGCAGGAGAGGGACCCCCACGCTCCGATCCCGTCAGCCTGGCGCACAGCAGGAAGAGTTCTAGGCGGCGCGTGGGGCTCCGACGGCGGCCGGTCACTCTCCGCTGGCTGTCGCCGCGTGTGTCTCCTTTTCAGGACCGTGTGGGGACTTCGGAGACATTCCGCACGGGCCCGGGGGGCGGGCGGTTCCACTAACGCCGAACCATTTAGGCTCTTGCACGGGGCTCTTTGAGACGCGGGAGGAAAGGGCCTGGGCTATTTAGAGGTTAATGAATTTACGACGCCCAGTGCACGCACCAGGCGCCGGGCTGAGCGCTGTATTTGGGTTCAATCATTCACTCCTCCCACAATGGCGGGCAGCGGGCACCTGTCATCTCTGCTGGACGCCGAGGCATCCAGCTGGTAACTGAATCAGGTGGGAGTGGATCGTGGCCCCCATGCCCCTAACACGCTCCAAGATGCTTCCACACGCACTGCCCCGTCCAGGCAGGTCCCACCATCACACCCAACACTGGCCCTCCCGGAATGGCCAGCAGTTTCCACACACACACACACACACACACACACACACATACACTCTGGACTTCAGCTCAGGTCATGATCTCACGGTTCTTGGGTTCGAGCCCCACATCGGGCTCTGTGCTGACAGCTCGGAACCTGGAGCTGCTTCGGATTCTGTGTCTCCCTCTCTCTCTGCCCTTCCCCTGCTCATGCTCTGTCTCTCTCTCTCTCTCTCAAAAATAAACATTAAAAAAATTTAAGATGGGGGGCGCCTGGGTGGCTCAGTCGGTTGAGCGTCCGACTTCGGCTCAGGTCATGATCTCACGGTCTGTGAGTTCGAGCCCCATGTCGGGCTCTGTGCCGACAGCTCGGAACTTGGAGCCTGCTCCGGATTCTGTGTCTCCCTCTCTCTCTGACCCTCCCCCACTCATGCTCTGTCTCTCTCTCTCTCTCTCTCTCTCTCTCTCTCTCTCAAAAATAATTAGACATTAATAATAATAATAAATAAATAATAAGAGAATAAAGTCACTCCTTCTGGTGCCCCTGGGTGGCTCAGTCGGTTAAGTATTTGACTCTTGATCTCAGCTCAGGTCATGATCTCACGGTTCACGGGTTAGAGCCCCGCATCAGGCTCTGTACTGACAGCACGGAGCCTGCTTGGGATTCTCTCTCCCTTCTCTCTCTGCCCCTCCCCTGCTCATGTGCGTGCACACACACACACACACACTCTCTCTCTCTCTCTCTCTCTCTCATAATAAATAAACTTAAAAAAAAAAAAAAAGAAGGCTGTCACTCTTTCAGATTAACTCTGGGAATACCAACCACAGTTCCAGAAGCCTGGAATTTTCCAAAAGCCGCTCTGGTCCAGTCCCCCGTGCTCACTTCCAGAGACCAGTCATTTTGAAGGATGTGTTTTCACTACTTGAGAGCCCAGTGTCACACTCCCTCTTCCTAAAGGGGCACAGAAGTTAGAAAACGTCCCCGTGCACAGCAAGTTCCTATTCTCCTGTTCTCCGCGATTACACTGCAGCGGGAGGTGTGGCCAGCACACCGTGTTCGCCCTTTAACTGAGGTTTGACACCTGCACCCCTAGGGAAAGTGAGATACCCCCAACACGGAGGCAAGAGCCTGAAGTCCAGACCCAAAACCTCACAGCACATAAATGCTGCAAAGGTGCCAGCGGCTGCAGCAGACCTGAGTCCAGCCAGTTTTCAGAAAGAAAGGACTGAGGTGTGTGTAGGTTAGGGACATCCGGGCGTGCAGACGTCACCACGGTGATTAAACCCTCCAGCTGAAGGTTACAAAAATGCAACACGGCGTACTAATCGGGTGGGGACAGGGACCCAGAAATAGATTTAAAAAAAAAATTTTTTTAACATTTATTTATTTTTTGAGAGACAGAGACAGAGCACAAGCAGGGGAGGAGCAGAGAGAGGGAGACACAGAATCGGAAGCAGGTCAGCACGGAGCCCGACTCAGGACTCGAACCCATGAACCACGAGATCATGACTTGAGCCGATGAGATCGTGACCTGAGTCAAAGTCAGTTGCTTAACCAACTGAGCCACCCGGAAATAGACTTTTAAACCAAAGCTTTATGTTGAGTTTCTACATTAACCATAAACACCAATGTTACCACAACAGGGTTTTCAGTGCACAGAACACTCCCTTCGTCCGTTTCTCCGAGTGCAGCGGGTCCGTATCCGCAGACAAGGGATCCCTCAACATCCCTTCTGCCCTCCCTTCTGTGTCTCCCTGTGACGCGGGGCTGGACAGCTAACACCCACGCCTCCTGTGCCGTACGGAGCCGAATGCCTCCTCGCCCCCTAACGATGCAAAGAACGGTGCCCTTGAACTGGCTGCCTTGGTTTGGGACGGAGCCACTCGGGTGAAGTGAGTTTGGAGATTAAGCCAGCATTCCGGGTAGTGGCCGAATGGACCGACCGTGGACTGAGGGATGTGGCCCAGGCCTCAGCTCGCTCGCAGCCAACTGGGGAGGGGGGGTGGCGTGTTCTAGAACCTTCACCTTGGAAACCCAAGCTTCAGCCTGCTGTTCAAGCCTTTCCGTGGTTCTTGAGAGCAGGCAATTCCTGTTAGAGCCCCTTGCACGTCAGCCAGCCAGAGGGCTGTCCTTTCTCTGTAGCGACATCCTGACTGATCTATTTTGTTTGAAAAGAGGGAGACTTTGGAGGCAGAGCAAACGCCAGACTGATCTGTGTGCTCTCGTCCGTCCCCGGTGAGGACAGCTGCCCCAGGAACGTGAACGCAGCCTGCCCGGCGGGCCATCGATGCTGCCTGTGGAAGGGGGTGGCGGGGGGAGTCGGCGGATCCACGAAACAGATGTTTTTGGGAACCTCGAACATCACGAAGCCAGACCTTGCCCCGTCGAAAACATTATCCAGCAGACGGACGAGGCCCGCGGGAAGGGAGGGCCCGGGGGACCCTGGGTGGCTGGCGCCCCTTGCAAATCGCCTTCCTGGCGAGCAGCCACCCCCCTCTCTCTCTAAAAATAGAAGCAAAGCCAGCGTGCTGCCTGAGAAGTTTGTGATTATGAAGACCCCGTCATGCTCAGGGAATTAATTCCCAACCAGATAAACACCGGTATTGGCAAAGCACTTAGACTCCGGGCTGCTCGGGGAGGGAGGGCTGCTGCGGAGGCAGCCGGGGTGCGGGTGAAGGCGCCGCGCACCCGGGAGAGGCCTGGCCAGGCTGCCCGCCCAGAGCGCCCGGCGGGAGCCGGCCCCACCTCTTCCGCACAGCCTGCAGGGGACCGAACCACCCCGGTGGGGAGCTTCCCAGGACGGGCCGGGCCGTGCAGCTGCAGACTGGCCCAGAGCATGGCACGTCTGCACCTCTTCAGGAGCCCGGCCGGCCGCGATCCCCACCGAGACACTAGTCCAAGCCACCGTGTGGGTAGCTGGTGCCTCTGCCGGGGGGGCCCAAGGAGCGTGAGGGCCCTAAGTCTGCAGGGGAGAGAGCGGGGCCGTGAGCCGGACAAGACCACCTGCCACCTTCAAGCTGAACGACCTTGACTGAGCCTCAGTCTTCCCATCTGTGAAGTGGGGCTGTGTGGCCCTCCCAGAGGCCCCAGTGAGAATGGAAACGACCTAGGGCGTGAAGGCAGACTCCTCAAGTGCTCCATAAGTTCATGGAAGTTTCTAGAGCAGCTATGGGGCCCTGCAGGTGCAGTGGGGCACAATGGCTGCCTGCAGTCATTTCCTGCCCTTAACACTTGCTTCCTGGTGACCTTGGGCAAAGCAGTTTAAATCAGTCTCCTGGCCTCAGTGTCCTCATCCCCGAAATAGGGGCGGTGCTAGACTCTCGGGGCTGGGTGGGTGCTCAGGCCCGCCGGACTCTTCCAGAGAGCCCCGTAGATCAAAGAACAAACCTCTCCGGAGAGCGGAATCTCAGAGAACAGGCTCCTTCAGGACGGGATTGATTCACCGGCCCCAGGAGGCCGAGGGCATCAGAGAGCGGCCGGCAGGCCAGGCCCAGCACCCGGGGTGGTCAGCAGGCTGCCTGTAGGGAGTGGTGAGGGGACACTTTTCTTTCCAGAAGCTCTGAGCCAGGAGCTGGAGGGAGCAGAGTCTGGAACACAGACTCCTCCAGATTCAATCTCACCACCTCTCCCCCAACCCGCAAGCAAATCAAGTTTCCGCGGGCAGATCATGAGGGCTCGGTGCACCCCAGAAACTCCAAAGCCCAAAGGGCATTTCAGGTCCCTAAAGCTCCACGCGCTCCTGGGGCTCCCGGTCACCTTTGGGGGCTATTTCCCTCGCCTTCTTTGTTTAGAATGTGTCTATCCGCCAGGCAGGGCTGTGCCCACGTAAGTAGCAGGACACGGAAACCTCTGGCTCTAAAGTTTCTCCTCCGGCACAGAACGTCCGCATGTACGAGCAAGTGCAGCCCCCCCCTCCCGCCCCCCCCCACCTTCTCTGCCTCTCCTTCCCCAAGTCTCCCGTCCCGTCTCCTGTCTCAGGGCAGCCAGATCAGAGCTGAGATTTGGGCAGCAAAGGAAGGTCTCCCCCGGCCCACACACCGACCACTGACCCACCCCTGCCCACCCCACACACGGCCAGGCCTCGGGGCACAGAGAGAACTTCCACAAAGAGACGCCAGCTGAGCCGGGTCTGGGCAGAAGCCGTTAGCACAAATGAGGTGTTTAAAGGCCCAAAGCGGGTGCCGGGCGGTGGCCGCTCCAGTCTGGGCAGCCGTGGGACACAGAGACGCGGGGCTTCCCTTCCAAGCCCGGTCCCACCGCTCGCAGGCGGGGTGGCCTGCGGAAGGATATTTCACCTCTCTGTGCCTCCGTTTCCCCTCCGGGCTGTTCTAAGAATTAAACGCATCCACACACATCGACGCTTACGACGATGTCCGGCACACCGCGGACGGAAGCTCCTCTCCGCCGGTGGTGCTGGAAAGTCCCGAGGGGAGGTGGACGGCGAGACCAGCCTTTGGGGCACCTTCTCAGCCACATCCAGGAGCCCGGACTCCATCCGGCAGTCAGGGGGCTCGAAGGTTCCAAGCAGGGAAGGGGTCTGAGGAAGCTACGTGGGTGCAGAGCAAGTTCTGTGGGTGAGGACCAGGCCCGTCTGAGTCCCGCTGTGTCTCCAGGGGCCCACAGGAAAGAAGGCCTCCCCAGATGCAGAGGCCTCGTCCACGTCAGGGCGAAGGGGCTGACGCGCGGCAGACGGCTTTGAGGAAGGCGGAGTCAGACGCGACCGGTTCGGGGGACGGAGAGCGACAGACAGAACGTACACCCCCTTCCAGGGGTCGCAAAGACTCTTGGCACTGAGCGGAGCTAAGGGCTCACCCTCGCCCGCGTCCACCGGCCAGGCAGCACGAGAGGGCCCGGGCCTTCCGTGTTCCAGAGCCTTCCACCCTTCTGCACCTCGAAGCCAGGGATGGCAGCAGCAGACGTTCCCGTGCCCTAGGACGTCTCAGCCGCACTCCAGAAAGTTCTCCCCCCCGGCCCGGCACGGTGGGGCCTGCCTCTGGGGCGTGATAGCAGCTGGAGAAGTCACTGCTCAGCACATGCTCGCTTCATGGCAGAAACTCCCTCCATCACGTGGAAAGAGCGAACGCACCCTCGCCTGACCTCGCGCTCTCCAAACCGTGCTTTGTGCACCTGTGCGGATGCTCTGGCTCTTGCGTTCTTGTATTGGGGTGCCCGATGCAAGTCTGACGAGCGAGTGAATAAACGAGACCGGACAGGAGAAGCCCCGTGGAGATGCCACCACATCCACACCAAAGCCGACGCCCCTGCATCACGGGAGAACCTCTTCGGCCGCTCACTCGGAGCCCATTGATTCACACTTTGCTCACAACACCAGTAAGTTCAGCAATCGAGGCTTCCAGAACATCCATAAAGGAGCCTCTCCACCCAGGCCAGTCACCCCGACAGCATCGCAGAGCAGAGCCGGGTGACCCCACCAGCGTGCCTAACACAAGCTAGCTGTTCGGTACACGACTGGCGATGAATTCACTGCTCGGCTCTGTTTGGATTCCTTTGACCTGAAAGTGCCCTTCGATCTGACCCATCTGCAGAATCCGTCGTCGTGACGTTCCCAGCCTCCTTCACGAGGACCTGAGCCACAGAGAAACACGAGCATCCTATCCGCGGTGATCTGTTTCCAGGGCACCTGCTGGACGCCAGGCTCCACTGCCCACCTAATGCTCACCACGGCCCACAGACTGAGCCCCTGATCCCCCCATTACAGATGAGGGATGGCAGGACAACTTGGCAGCCGACAAAGGTGCCCCTGTGACTCCCAGAAAATCGCAGGACACATTTTGGAAAAACTCTCATCAAAAATCATAGAGAAAAAAAAGAAAGGAAGGAAGGAAGGAATGAAGAAAGAAAAAGAAACAAAGAAACAAAGAAAAAGACAGAGGGAATGAAAAAAGAGAAAGAAAAAGAAAAGAAGAAAAAAGAAAAGAAAGAACGAAAGAAAGGAGGGAGGGAAGAGAAAGAGAAAGAAAGAAAGAGGAAGGAAGGAAGAGAGAGAGAGAGAGAAAGAAGGGAGGGAAGGAAGGAAGGAAGGAAGGAAGGAAGGAAGGAAGGAAGGAAGGAAGAAAGGAGAGAAAAGAAAGACTTCAGCTCAGGTCACCATCTCATTGTGTGTGTGAGTTCGAGCCCCGCGTCGGGCTCTGTGTTGACACACAGCTCAGGGCCTGGGGCCTGCTTCGGCTTCTGTGTCTCCCTCTCTCCCTGCCCCTCCCCTGCTCACACTCTGTCTCTCCCTCTCTCAGAAATAAATGAACATTAGAAATGATTTTAAGGGGCGCCTGGGTGGCGCAGTCGGTTAAGCGTCCGACTTCAGCCAGGTCACGATCTCGCGGTCCGTGAGTTCGAGCCCCGCGTCGGGCTCTGGGCTGATGGCTCAGAGCCTGGAGCCTGTTTCCGCTTCTGTGTCTCCCTCTCTCTCTGCCCCTCCCCTGTTCATGCTCTGTCTCTCTCTGTCCCAAAAATAAAATAAACGTTGAAAAAAAAATTTAAAACAAACTTTCGTAATCCCATCTTTATAAAAAAAAAAAAGAAAGAAAGAAAGAAATGATTTTAAAAACATTAAAAAAAAAAAGGCCGACTGGGCAGAAAGTGGGCTCCAGGAAGGGAGGGGAGGGGGGTGGAAGGTCGCGGAGGGAAGAATGTCAAGGGGCAGCAGAGGAAGAGTGACTTTTGTCGGAAACTTGGGGTGCAGGACGTGAAAACGCGGGGTGTGAGGGCGGGGGGCTGTGCGCTGCCTGGGAGCGGTCCTTGGTTGGCCAGGCAGCGTAGACGGGGCGCTCTCTCTGCTCCCCTCCCCAGGCACCGAGCCCACTTGTGACCAAGCGCCCGGGGGCACTCAACACGTCCAACCTTCCCAAGCAGCCCGGGAAGGAGCCTCTGCGCCCAGGCTCCCTCCGCAGGCAGGGCACCGAGGTTCAGAACGGCCGGGGCCGTGCCCAAAGCCCGACAGCTTTCCAGTGACAGAGCCGGGGCCTGTCCCAAGATGCGCACGTTGTCAACCCTTCGACGCACGGCCACCCGCGGCCTGTCCGGCCCCCGAAGCAAACCTGAATGAACCAGGGGCAGCCTTACTCTCAGCCAGGTGCCAGAGAACGGTTTGGCGGGAGGACTCCACCACCCCCAGCCCCCGGGTCTCGCCGGGTGGCTTCTGAGGTTCTCAGAGCCCCTGGCTTTGCCCCTCCACCACGCATGCGGTCCTGGCTCTTCCCTGCAGGACCCTGCAGGGGTGGGGGGAGGGAGGGGTCTCTGCTGACCCCGCCACTTACGGGAAGCCCTCTCCTCTCCACAGAGCACGGTCAGGGTCAACACCGCATTTAGTCTTCCCATTTCACAGGCGGGGAAGGGGCGAGGCCAGGAGGCCAGGTGGGGACCCGACTGCCCTGTCAGGTCACCAAGGTGTCAGCAGAGTGTGACGGTCGGTACCGCAGGCTTGGCTCGCCTCTCGGTAGAGATGCCGAGACACGGGGCTGAGCACAAGGCGTCCCGCTGGTGCCCCCCAGCATCACCCCACCCGCTGCAGGCTGCTTACTGGACACACTGGAGTCTCAGAGGCGCGTCCCACGCTGTCCCCCCCGGGGTCCCCAGAGGGACGGAGCCCCAGGCGCCCACAGGGCCCAGCCTGGCAGTGCGCACCACGGACGCCGCCCTCATCTCGATTCTCATTCCTGAAAACAAGCGACGCACGTTCCTATCCTTGTCTCGGGGTGTTTCTGGGGGAACCAAACCCACATAGGGGAAAATGGGCAGGGACGGGGGGCTCAGCTGGGTTTCCATGTGGGTCGCTGAGGCAGGGGAGGGCAGGGCAGGGCAGAAAAGGAGTTGGGCTCCCTGCCTGCAGCAGACCGAGGGCCCCGATTCTTCCTCCCCCCCATCCACCTGCCGGCCTTTCACGGACAGGCCACAGCTCTGACCCGGCAACGTTGTCGATTCCTCTTTGTTTTCGGCCTCGCGTGTCTCCATCTGGCGTGTGTCTTCCTAAATGAGCTGCTAGCCAGACGCTGCTTGAAACCTGTCCCCCCTCCACCCCCGAAAGCTCGGCTCCTAAAAGCCATCAAGGCACGCCAGGAACACGGCTCGTCCCGCACCCCCCGGACGGAAGCCCGCTGCCTCCCCCCTCCCCCCGTGGCTCTGCTCCGCGTGGCGCCCCTCCACCCCTGCACTCTGCAACCCCGGAGAGCCTGGGCCCGCGGAGGAAGGTGGAACAGCATGGCTCTGGAAACTTCTGCAGGCATCTATTGAGCAAACATTCCTTCCCGCCTCCACGGGGGTTCACGCTCACGCCCCGAAGCACAGGATCTGCCCGCAATTGTTACAGGCTGCTTGGCCGGGGTGGTGTCGCTGCATCTTCGACTGCCCCTGCCCCGGAAATCCCCGAGCCCCACTTCCCACCGGGGGGCTGCCCAGCTCCTCCCCGGGAGACGCTTCCCAGGACGGCTGTCTGGAATGCGCCGGGAGGTTTCTCTGGAGGAAGACGCCTGCTTGCACACATGCCGAGTGATTTACGGCACGTCCTGGCCTGTTTGCTTTGGTTCTCCAGAACAGAGATTTGACTGCATTTACGGAAAGAAACTGGCACGCTATCGCATAAATCTGCCCATCCCATTATCACCATAGCTCACTGATTCTAAGACCTGTGATTTTTTTTTTTTTCATGTTCTAACATCTTCGAAATTGGAGTACGGCTTAAAATCAATGACATTCCTTAGCGGTGAACAAAATGATGAGGCCACGTGGAACACACCTAAGAGAGTTTCTGGGGGATGAAATACCGGGTCTGAAATCGTTACCAACAGCAAGGTGAAGGCCACACCTCCTTTTATCGCTGGCATCCTGCCTCTCCCCTTCCAGACCTACTCACCCGCAGGCTTTCAATATTATCTCACAGTGACGCGCAGAGCCCTTTAGAGTGGACTTGCACTGGCGACAAGAAATGGGGCTTCACGGTTAATAAAAGGGAGGGGAGGTGCGCTGGTAAACCATCAAGGCGCCCGCCCTCCCCCAGCCCCCTCCACGTGTCCTCAGGCACGCACCTGCTCACGCATGCGTGCACACAGGCATCCCACGTGCTCAACTCCCCAGAGACCTCTCCGTCGCCTCTAGGGAAGGTCACGACTCCTCAGCAAACACGCGGAGCCCATCACCCTCCCTGGCCCCCCTCTGCATCCTCGCCCACCCAGACCCTTCCCTCTCTGCAGGGGTTTGGCTTGTGGTCGTCGTGCAAACGCCCAGTTCCCTCGGCAAGAGCCCTGCTTAACTCTCCCATGTGCCTGCCCCGTGCGTAGCACCGTGTGGGGCCCAGGCATGAATGAATGAACGAATGAATGAATGGATGCCGGAGAGGATATCATTACTGCGAACAGGCCTTGGTCCCCGTGCCCCCAGAAAGGCCAGCCGAGCTGGGAGCGTCGGTGCCGAGGGGCCGGGTCTCCAAGCATGCCCTTCAGGCCCCAGCGGGGTACGCGGCTCCAACCCACGGCACAGTCTTGATGTCCTTTCAGTCCTGAGGTTTCCTCCTACCCGTCCGACGTCTAGAGCCACGCTTCACGAAAGGAAAACGAACTCTCTGCTGTCTTCACCTCCGCGACAGCGGCTTTCAGGGGGCTGCCAGATCTCCGAAGCATCTTTTTTTAGTGGGAAGGCACATGGTAATTTTAGGCTAAGCGTTCTGAGCCGTTCTCAGTTCTCTGAGCCACGAGAATTAGTCCCTGGATGTGACTCTGAAAACATCCGACTTTGCAAGGCTGAGGGGGGGCCCGCGAATACAGGGGCAGGACCACCGAGCTCCAGCCGCAGGGAGGGAAGGACGGGACGCCAGGCCCACACGGTAGTCCTGTGGCCTCACGCGGTGGGGACAGAGGGCCTGGACAGGTGGCTTCTCGTCATCCTCCCGCGGGAGTCTGGAGTGAACCCACTCAGCTCACCTCGAGGTGAACGCACCAGGAGCCGGGGTTATTTCTGGAAGAGGGTGGGTTCGTTGAGCTCCCACCCACGCCAGTGCTCTCCAGCACCCACGCAGCCTGCCACGCCATTTGCAGGTGGAACCCTGAGCACCACAGATGTCCCTGGATGAGACTAAGATTTAAAATCCACATTACGGGGGCTCCTGGGTGGCTCAGTCCGTTGAGCGTCCGACTTCGGCTCAGATCGTGACCTCATTGCTCATGGGTTCCAGCCCCGCATCGGGCTCTGTGCTGACAGCTCAGAGCCTGCTTGGGATTCTGTGTCTCCCTCTCTCTGTTCCTCCCCTGCACGCCCTCTGTCTCTGTTTCTCTCTCAAAAATCAATAGACGTTAAAAACGATAATAAATAAATAATGAGAGAATAAAGTCACTCTTTCTGGTGCCCCTGGGTGGCTCAGTCGGTTAAGTGTCCGACTTTGGCTCGGGTCACGATCTCACTATTCGCGAGTTTAAGCCCCACATCGGGCTCTGTGCGGACAGCCGGGTGCCCGGAGCCTGCTTCGGACTCTGCGTCTCCCTCTCTCTCTCTGCCCCTTCCTTGCTCGCGTGCTCTTTCTCTTTCTCAACGATAAATAAGCATAAAAAAAACTTTTGTAAATAAAATCCGCATTATATTAGTTTCCTGTGGTTGCCATACAAATTACTACAAACTGGGTGGCTTAGAAAAACACTGCTTTTCCTCACGGATCTGGAGGCCGGAAGTCTGAAATCAGTATCATGGGGCTGAAATCCAGGTGCGGGCAGGGCTGGGTCCTTCTGGAGGCTCTGAGGGAGGCTCCGTTCCGGGCCCCCGTCTGCTTCTGGGGGCTCCCGGCCACCTTGGTGTTTCTTGGCATCTGGACGCACCCCTCCCGTCTCTGCTCACCCTCACCTGGCCTTCCCCCTCTGCGGGTCGGTGTCCCAGATCTCCCTCCTACCTCACGTGAGAACACCGGCCAGGGATTCGGGGCCCCTCTAAATCCAGGAGGACCTCATCCCGAAACCCTTAACTCAGCACTTCTGCAAAGACCCTCTTTCCAAAGAAGCTCATGTTCGTAGGTACCAGGGGTTAGTGTGGACCCATCTCACCGGAGGGGCCACCCTCCAACCTACAATGCCCAGCAGGCCGGCGTGCCCCGGGCCCTTGTCAACACTGGGCAGCTACTCCCCGCCCCCCCCCACACACACCCAAGGGACTCCAGGCCCCTTGCACAATCCCCGAATCTCCCAGTGCTACTGGCTACTTGTCTGTGTCACCGACTGAGGATCTTCTTCAGAGAACGATGCTGCCAGCACCCTGATATCACCCGGCTTTGCCCAGCTCCACGGGGCCAGTGGGCCTGGGGCTCTCACCGGGCCTGCCCGGGGCCTAGCAGAGGCCGATGCCGAATCGTCTGCCGACGGAGCTTCTGGACCTGACCGCCCACTTGGCCACACCCCCACCTCCCCTCCACCCACTCCCAGCCTCCCTGCCAGGCCAGGCCTCCTCGTCCCCCTGGCACTGCACTCGCCCCTCCTGGAGCCCGAGTCAGTCCTGCCACCTCTCCTTCCTTCCAGCTCACTGACGCCCCCACCCCCCGGCCTACATCCTAACTACCCAGGCTACCAGCCTCTTCCGCCTCTCTTCCCCAGCTGGCCTTCATCTCAGCAGTGACCTCCCACCCCCACGCCCCAGGCTGTGGTCTCCTACAGGCCCTTCCTCACGCTGACTGACCCCCCCGTCTCTGGGATGCCCACCGGCTTGCTACCTGCTGCACAGGTTTTAACACACAGCCCCAGCATCACCTCCTCCCGGAAGTCCTCCTTGATTCTTCCCCAACACCCAGACTGGGCTGGCGCCTCCTTCATGCTCCCTCAGCTTCCTTCGCTGGCAGCCAGGTCACCAGGCGCGTGCCATCAGGGAGACCCCAAGGACAGCAGGGGGCCTCATGGGCCGCACGGCCTCACGGATGGGCAGCAAGGGGGTGCCTGACACGGGCCCCCAGCGATGACTCCGATGCCTGACGGCGGTGCGGGAGGGGTGTGACCGACAGGCAAACAGAAGCTGTCTATTGGAACAAGGCAAAGCCTCCTCCCCGAGAAATAACACCGGAAGAATAAAGAAATTTAAAGGGTTCCGGGCAGGGCAGGGAGGGGGAGGGTGCGTCTGGGTGGCTCAGCCCATTGGGCATCCGACTCTTGACTTCAGCTCAGGTCACGATCTCCAGGTTCATGAGACCGAGCCCCATGTCACGCTCTGTGCTGGCAGCATGGAGCCTGCTTGGGATTCTCTCTCTCTCTCTCTCTCTCTCAAAACAAATAAACATTTTTAAAAAAACAATTAGGAGGGAAGTACTTGTTCAGGCCCTCCCGTCACCCACGTGTTAAGAAACCGCTTGGTGCTTCGCGGGGGCTGCAGGACCCCCGCCCGCGCTCACCAGCTCTCCCTGCACGGACGGGCCTGCCACGCCTCTGCCTCCCAGCTGGCCACGGTGTCTGCAGGAGGGAACGGAGGCTCGGGGCGGGGGCGGGGGGCACGTCACGACCTGGGCTGATGCCCCCACCACAAGCCGTCGGGCTGGGACTCGGGGACGGGCAGCCTGGCTCCAGCGAGACGGTAGGGCACGAGCCGAGGCACAGGCCAGGGCCTCACTGAGACCCCACGCACAGAGCGGGAGGGGGTGTTCCCAGGGGCCCCGGGGCCATCAGGGGAGGCCTCCTGGGGGAGGCGGCATCTGAGTGTTAACGGAGCGAATGAGAGAAGGCCCGCGGTCGGGCTGCCGCCGAAGGAGAGAAGACGGAGGGCCTCACGTTCGGGCAGGAATCGCGTTTCCGCGTCATCTCTAGACGCACCCCGGGGGGGAGGATGTGCGAGGGTACTGAGACAGCTCAGAGCACAGGGCGGCCAGGGTGGGGGACAAAGGGTTCTTGTAAGAAGGACGGGGTAGGAGGAGGGATTGCCTCTGTCTCCCGGTTCATTCACAGCTGGTCCCAGAATCGAAGCCAGACCTCGGACAGGAAGGCCCTCAGACGCTTCGGCCGAGGGGCCCAGAGCCCTCCCCGACTCCCACTGAGGAACCGAGAGCCAGCCCCCCGCCCGCCGGCTCCAGCAAAGGAGTGACACACAGGCTGGGTCCCCTGCACCAGTGGCAGGGAGTGGGGGTGAGGGTAAGGAGGGCTCTGTTTCCACCACAGCAGCCTGGGCCCCCGTCCTGGGCTGAACTGGGGAAGTGCAAAGATAGAGCAGGACCAGCCCCCACCCCCGGGGGAGGCAGCGAGGCCCCCAGATGAGTGAGTGGCCCCCAAAGCAACAAAAGTCCTAGTACCCAGACCCTGCAAGGTCGCCTCATTGGCAAAGAGTGATTAAGCGTCTCAAGGTGAGGTCACCCTGGATGCCCCGGCCGGACCCCCCAGATCCAGAAACAAGTGTCCTCATAAGAGACGCACAGAGGAGAAGACTGAGGAAGGTCACACAGAGTCGGAGGCACTGGTCAGGGCGGTGCGGCCACAAGCCCGGAGCGCCTGAGCGCCAGGAGCTGGGGGAGGCCAGGAGGACCCTCCCCTGGAGCGTCAGGGAGCACGCAGCCCCCACCCCTGGTTCCCTCTCTGGGCTCCAGCCTGATAGTAAACGTCCACCGTGCTCGGCCCTGCGTTGGCATTTGTTGCGGGAGCCCCAGGGGCGGGGACAGGGACCCGGGGCAGGGATGCTGCAGAGAGCCACAGCAGGCTGAGCATTTGAGGAAGGGGCGAATCAGGCGGGACCCTGGCGTGGGAGAGCAAGACGGAAGCGGACCCCGGAGTGGCCAGCGCCGGGAGGTCGGGCTCCCCCTGTGGTCCCGGGGCCTCCTGTCCCAGCAGGCAACAGGGCCTGGCGGGCCGCACCCCGGGGGCGCTGAAGGGAAGAAAGTTGCAGAAAGCGGCCAGCCTCCTGAGGCCAGCTTGCCGTGCGGGGAAGGGGTCCTACCGCCCCTGCCCCCAGCCTGCTCCCCACCCCGGATGTCCGCGTGCCGGGAGCCTCCAGCCTCCCTTCCGACACGGGAGGAAATCGACGCCCTGGACCAAGCGTGTCACACGAGAACTGTGCCCCCGCGCCCGCTGTAAACACAGAGTGTGCCCACTTCCCAGGAAGCCATCTGTGCACGGTGTCAGCACAAGACACAGCCAAGGACCAGAGGTGAAGACGGAGGGGGACAGGGGGCAGTCCCAGGGGCTCGTACGCCCCCACCTGCAAACTCTCACACCCACGCCCCTGGACCGGCACATGGCGGGGGCCACTCATCCAAACCCCTCACTTCCCAGATGGGCAGAAGGGCATCGATCTGGGCACCGGGGAGCCTCAGGGCACGGGCAGCACGGGGAGCCAGAGCATCCCCCATCTTTCCACCTACTCGCAAAGCAGTGTGGTCTTGAAGGTCATGCCCAGCACCTCCCCTCTGGGCAGAGGGCTCACTGGCCCTCCTCCAGGTCCGACAGCCTCCACCCAGCGCCTTTACCCCGGCCTCCCCCATGACCCGGCTTCCCCAAGGAGCCTACACGCGGTGTGCCACATCCCGGGTCCTCAGGAACGAATGAGCACACAAGTACACGAAGGAAGTGCCTGCCGCCCCCCTGGCATCCCTGGTCAGCAGTGCAAACGAGACAGGACGAGGCCGGACAGGCTCTGAGAACGTCCTGTATCCACATCCAGGGGCATCTTGACCATGAGGCCCTTCATCCAGGCCTGGAGGGATGGAGGGAGGGAGAGAGGAAGAAAGGAAAGGAGGGAAGGAAGGAAGGAAGGAGGGAGGGAGGGGGGAAGGAAGGATGGAGGGAGGGAGGAAGGAAGGAAGGAGGGAGGGAGGGAGGGAGGGAGGGAGGGAGGGAGGGGGAGAAGGAAGTGGGGGGGAAGGAAGGATGGAGGGAGGGAGGAAGAAGTGTCAGCATCTTTCACTCTTGGCAAAGATGAACAACAGAGGTCTCAAAAGGAAGAGTGCTTCTTGGAGGAGGCGGCCTGGAGCTGCGCCCCGAATGCAGGGCACAGACGGGCTGGGTGCAGAGGGGAAGGTACGGTCTGATCCCGCATCTCTGCCGGGCTCTTCGATATCACCTTCCCACTGCATTAACACCATTTTTATAAAGCTAATTCCCTCACACACACCTCCACTCCCGGGACACCTATATATCTGGCTCGCATCTATTTTGTATACACATAAAATGTATTTATCAATATTGTTTGTGGGTTTTTTTTTCCTGGGATGGAATGCAAATTGCCTCTCATACATAATGCAAATCCTTCAATCCACACAAATCAAATGAAAAGGACCTTGGTTGGCTGGTTCATCAATTTCGTTACAATGTCAGGACTGGCGCAGGGCCGCGTCCGCGGGGACGCTGGCTCGGACACAGCCTCTGCTCCGTCTGTCACCACCAAGAATGCTGCTATAAAGGCAGGTTCAATGGGTGTTTTCTTCCCTTCATGATTTCCCAACCCAGTGTCTCGGGCAGTTTGCTGAGGAGTCTGATTCCTGATCCGCTGTAATTGAATAATCAATTGCTCCTTCCTTAATAGCTGAATTTATTAAATGCAGAATATATACAGCTGATCACTCAAGGAACTAATTTGCAAGTCAGAGCTTTTGAGGGATTGTTTAAAGAGAAGGTCCATATGTTTCATAAATCTGGGATGTGGGGAAAGGAGGGAGAACAGCAAGACAGGGAAATAAATTTTTCTGGCGTGATTTGCATTCAATAAATATAATCTCGCGCCTTGGCTGTGGCGGCCGTGGCGGACAAGTGGTGCATTTACGGATGAAGCGCACGGTCTGCCTGGGCCAGAGCGAGGTGTGGTACATCATGGCCCCCACAGAGCGCCGTCCGAGCTGCCCTGGGACTCAGCTCCTCCCGTCTCAGGAACCTCCAAATTCCACTTGAAGTCGTCTGCGTGGGAAATGCCAGCACCCACGGCCTTCAAGGGCCGGACCAAATGCCCGCCTTAAAAATGTAATGTTAGGGGCACCTGGGTGGCTCAGTCGGTTAAGCGGCCGACTTCGGCTCAGGTCATGATCTCACGGTCCGTGAGTTCGAGCCCCGCGTCAGGCTCTGTGATGATGGCTCAGGGCCTGGAACCTGCTTCTGATTCTGTGTCTCCCTCTCTCTCTGACCCTCCCCCGTTCATGCTCTGTCTCTCTCTGTCTCAAAAATAAATAAAAGTTAAAAAAAAATTTTTTTTTTAAATGTAATGTTAGACAACACAGCGGGTCACATTTGCCAATTATGTGAAATTATAAGGTGACAGAATGCAAGAGAACCCCCAGCTGGTCCCAGCACCTGTCACGGTGCCATGCGGAGGGCCACGGGCAATGGCCATGGGCAATGAAGGGACATTAGGCCGCTCTTCTGGAAGTTGGCTTTACCCAAACACGGTGCTGACAGATGTTAATAGGTGCCCCAAGGTAAACACACAAACAAAAGCAGAGTTCCATGACCAAATAAGTTTGGGAACACTCTGTTAATCAATTTCTTTACTACAGGACTTGTCAGAGCCTTTCAATGCCGCCAGGCAAGCTGAGGCTACGAGACACCCCTCCAGCCTCTCCTCTTCCCCTCCCCAACCCGGAACACTACCTGTGAGGAGACTCCAGACCCACTGCTCCCCGGATCTCGGCTTAGGGAATATGGCTGCAGCTGGAAATCACCAGGGACCTACCTCGTGATGGCCTCTCCTTTCTGCGTGGGCCACAACCAATGCCGGGCGAGCGGTCAGCACTGGCCAATTCCAAGCACAACGCGAGCTCTCCAAGGAGGAAGGCACCAATGGCAGGGCCAAGCCAGGAGGCCCTCCCGGGCCCTGGGGGCAGGTCTGGGCAGCACGCGGCTGACGTGAGCTCGGGGTTGGGGGACGTCACACGTGAGGCCAGCCTCTCCGGAGGGTGGGAAGTGCCCGCGCTCATAAAACCCTCGAAGGGCACAGAAATGAACAGTCAGCCCAGGGCTCCTCCGTTGCGAAGGTCATGCTCTGGATCAAGCAAGGGAGCCCCGTCAGGGCCGGCCTGGCCGGGACACTGCCAACCCCACGGCCTCCTCCGTGGCATTCCTGGTGTGAGGGGTGCCGGACAAGCTCAGGGGCAGTGACCACACTCACAGTGACCCCGCTGTGAGCGGGGCTGGGATGGGGGAGAGAGGCAGAGAGACAGGGGCTGTGGAAGCTCAGAGGTGGGGTCTGACCCAGGCATGTAACCCAGGGAGGCTTCCTGGAGGCCATGTCAAGGGCAGAGGTGAGAAGCCCAGGGCCCGGTTGAGGAGACGCAAAAGGAATTCTGGGGCAAGGTCTGTTACCTTGAGCTTTTTGCCAGGTGAGCAGCCTGTCCTAATACACAGGGACTCTGGGGCCTGACACCCGGTGCCCCTATTCCCACCGCACGCCCGGACATGGGAGCCCAGCCAGGCACAGGCTCGCAGATGTCACCTGGTCTAGTGCCCTGCTCTGCTCCAACCTTGCACAGCCCCAGTTCCTGCTCTAGCCACCTGTCCCCTGCACACACCACGGCCAAACCAAGCCACCTGTCACTTCCCCCAACCCCCACCCCACACTTGCTCTGTCATCGCCTCAGCAGGAAGTGCAGTTCCACACACGTCAAGGCTTCAAGGCCCTGCTGAAATGCCACCTCCTCTGCCTGGCCCCACACTCTCTCCACCACCCTGTCTCCTCCCTCTGAGCGGGAGTGACCTCCCCTAAACCCTCCTGATTCTCCCTCTCTGTACCTCTCTTCGGGGTCAGAGTGCTTTTCTGTCTGGTTTGGGGTTGCCATATTGGTGCATTGCCTCTAGAACAGCCCATGAGCATTCTGGGTGGTCATCAGCCTAGCACCCAGCCACCCACTTATCCATCCATCCACCCACTCACCAATCCATCCATCCGTCCATCCATCCATCCATCCATCTGTCCACCCACCCATCTATCCATCCGTCTGTCCACCCATCCATCTACCCCTCTATAGATCTATCCACCTACCCATCCATCCATCTATACATCCGTCTACCCACCCACACATCCATCCATCACCCACTCATCCATCCATCCATCCACCCACCCACCCATCTATCCATCTGTCCATCCATCCACCCATCCATCTACCCCTCCATCGATCTATCCACCCACTCATCCATCCATCTACCTACTCATCCATCCATCCATTCATCCATCCACCCACCCATCCATCTATCTACCCACCCATTCATCCATCCACCGATCCATCCATCCATCCACCCATTCAACCATCCACCGATCCATCCATCCACCCATTCACCCATCCATCCATCCATCCACCCACCCACCCACCCAGCCATCCATCTACCCATCCATCCATCCACCCACCCACCTATCCATCCACCCATCTATTCACCCATCCATCTATCTATCCACCCACACATCCATCCATCCATCCATCCATCCACCCAGCCATCCATCTACCCATCCATCCACCCATCTATCCACCCATCTACCCACCCATCCATCTATCTATCCACCCACACATCCATCCATCCACCCACTCACCCATCCATCCATCCACCCATCTATCCACCCATCCGTCTATCTATCCACCCACCCATCCATCCATCCATCCACCCACCCATCCACTCATTCCACAAACACCTGCGGAAAACCCGCTGGGCTGGGACACAGCGGTGAAAGTCAAGCAGGCGTGGGTGACATAGTTTCCTACCCTTTCTCCTTCCATCCTCACCCCAGGGGCAGGATCTCTGATCCTTTTCACAGAAGTGGACCGCGGGACCCAGAGAGGTGGAACTCCACCTGTCAGCCTTCAGGGTGCAAGTGGAAGGTTTGTTGAGTGACTGCTACACCAGCCTATCAGTCAATCCACTGACGGATCGGTCAAGGCAATCGGTTCCTTATAACTCTGGGAAGCGGGGCCTGGAGCCTCAGAGAGGAGGGCTGGGATGGAGGGAGGCACCTCCATGACCCGTGTGTGACAGAGCTCACACAGCCCTCCCAGAGCAGCCGTACAGAGGAAGAAAGCCAAGCTCCCGTGGGGCGGCCAGCTGGGAGGTCCTGGGGCAACCAGAGAGGTGACCCCTCTCCCCAACTCTTGGGGAGGGGCGGGAGGGGGCTAGGAGGCAGCAGCGATCAGCCCCAGCCGGGGCCCTCAGGGAAACCCTTGTCCCACCCGACAGGCTGGGTAGCACAACAGTGACCACGCAGGTTTGGGAGGCATCTCCACCGGGGAGCAAATCTCTGCCCCGTCCTCAACGATTCGGAAGCTGGCTGTTCCTGAGTCGTGGGTCCCCGTCTGCAAAATGGGGAAGAGACTATAAAGCCCAAGGGGGCATGAGGACTGCAGGAGAGGACCGCCGGGAGCACTCCAGAAGTGGTGGGACAGGGACGCATACGAACCCCTCCTCAGATGCCTCGGGGCTCCTGGAGCACCTCCCGGGGACCAAGGGACCAGCCTGGAGGATGGACGGGCCTGGGCGGGGCACCGGGGGCAAGAGGGCTCCAGGGACGGGCAGCGCAGGACCAATGCCCCATCTTCTCCCTGCTCCGCGGGCCAGAAACGGGGGCCCAGGAAAGCAAGCGTAGCCCCCTCCAGGGCATGGAGCAGGGCGGAGGAGGGCCAGAGGGTCCGGGGTGGGCAGGCAGGGACAGTGACTCACATAAAGCAGAGATGACCAAAACCTCACAGGAGCCCCCAGCGTATCCAGCCCTTATTATCACCTCCTGGGGCAGGTGACAGACCCGAAGATTGGGATGGGGGGGAGGGGCAGGGGGCTAAGAGACTTGTCCGAGGACACACTCCCTCACTGTCAGTGAGGGCAGGACACCAACACAGGCCTCCCTGACTCAAAGGGCCGCTCTCTGGACAGTGCTGAGCCGCCCAGCTGCCTCCCCACTCTTTCACGCAAGGTTCCTGCTGGTGGGGACTCCAGGCCCGGGGCACGCGGGCCTGACCTCCGGATTCGTCCATGGGCTAGGTTACTGCCATGTGTGAGGGAACAGGGAGCTCACTCCTTTACATGAACGCACCTCTCTTGTCCTCTGGCCGGCTGCCGGGCCCTCAGGCCTGGAAGGACCGCGGCCAATGATGTGCACATTTCGCAATAGCCAGCCCCACTCCGCCCCACAGGCCCCAGATGCTAGAACACCAAAACCCGCTCTGTTCCAGAAGGACTGAGACATTCCCACCGAACTTCTCAAATCACCAGCAAATGCCCCAGGGCCATAAATTAATGGCGACACCGTGAGATGGGTGACAGACCCAGCTGTCTCCATGGCTCCCACGACACCCAGGTGTGCGGAACGCCAGAATGAGTGGGCGGGGCGGGTGCCCCCGCTCTGCCAGGGAAGGCTGAGTGGCAGGCTGACACGTGGGCACCCGTCAGGGACTAGCACCAAGCAAGGCTGACAAGGATCCCCTAGGTGAGGACACAGCATAGGCAGGGCTCTTCCTGATTCCCCTGCCCAGCTGCAGGTGCAGAGCCCTGGGAGGAAGCATCTGCCCGACCCGGAGGCCTCGGTGCCCACCACACGGAGGGCCGACTGGCCCCCTGGACATAACCATGGCCTCAGAACCAGATGGGCTTCAAAACTCAGCTCGGCCACTTGCTCGCTGTGTGACTTGAGGCAAGTTACTTAGCCTCTCTGTGCCTCGGTTTCCCCCATCTGTGCCCACGGGCATATATAATGGCACCTGCCCCACTGAGATGGTGCGAGGACGAAGCGAGTCTGTTTGCCATAAGGCCTGGCCCACATTATCAAGGGGTGTTAGCCATCAATAGTATCTTGCCCCCCAGCCTCTTGTAATCACAAGCGAGGCAGAAAGAAGTCTGCTAGAAAGATGCCGGGGCTGGCGGTTCCCAGCCAGGACCAGGCATCCGCCAGCGTGGCATGCTTCTAGAACAACAATCCTCAGCTTTCGCACTACTCACTTTCGACGTGGATAGTTGCTTGTTGTGGGGGGGCACGGTCAGATATTCAGGGGCACCCCTGGCCTCCGCACACTGGATGCCAGAAGCACTCCACTCCGCGCAATGACCAAAAACCACCCGCGATCGAGAACCCCCTCCCTGATGTAGGGGGAAGAGGGACCTGTGTGTCTGTCTTCTGGGGGACAGAGGGAAAGGCAGGGAGGAGGGGGAGAGGAGGAGGGGAAGGGAGAGGGGGAGGGAGACAGGAGGAGGGGGAGAGGGGGAGGGGGATAGGGGGAGGGGGAGAGGAGGAGGGGAGAGGGGGAGGGGAAGGAGAAGGGAGAGGGGGACGGAGAGGAGGAGGGGGAGAAGGAGAGAGGAGGGGGAGAGGGGGAGGGGGAGAGAAGGAGGGGGAGAGGGGGAAAGGAGGAGAGGGGGAGGGGGAGGGGGAAAGGGGGAGGGGGAGAGGAGGGAAAGAGGGGGAGAGGAGGAAGGGGAGGGAGAGAAGGAGGAAGAGAGGAGAGAGGAGGGAGAGAGAAGGGGAGGAAGAGGAGGTGGGGAGGAAGGGAGGGAGGAGTGGGAGAAGAGGGAGGAGGGAGAGAGAAGGGGAGGAAGAGAAGGAGGGGGAGGGAGGGGGAGGGGGAGAGGAGGAGGGGGAGAGGAGGGAAAGAGGGGGAGAGGAGGAAGGGGAGGGAGAGAAGGAGGAGAGGAGAGAGGAGGGAGAGAGAAGGGAAGGAAGAGGAGGAGGGGAGGGAGGGAGGAGGGGGAGAGAGAAGGGGAAGGGGAGGAGGGAGGAGGGGGGAGAGGAGGAAGGACGGAAGAGGAAGAAAAGAGAAGGGGGAAGGGAAGAAGGGAGAGGGGGAGAGGAATGGAGGAGGGACAGAGGAGGAAAGGGAGAGAGAGGAAGAAGGGGAGAGGAGGAGGGAGAGAGAAGGAGGAGGAAGGGGGAACAGAGGAAAGAGACAGGGAGGGGACATCTGCCAGGACTACATTTCCATTCTCAAAGGCCAAGTTCGCATCGTGCGTGCGGCCATTCTTTGGCCGGGGAGGGGGGAGTTCTCTGGTGGGGATGTGAGGGACTCTGATGTGGAGCGGGCTTGGCTTTGCCCTCAGACCAAGCATGGAAGGGATTGATCTGGGTGTCTTGCCTTATATAAACCGTTTATGTTAGCACAGTTGTAAATTCACAGGAACGTTGCAAAGACAGCTGGGAAATTCCCATACACCCCACCCCAGTGTCCCATTAACATCTTACACCCCAGGGTGTATTCATCACCACTAATAAAGCAAGACAGATACCTTAATATTCACGAAAGCCCACACTTGGTTTGATCTCCACGACTTCCCCTAATGTCCCCTCCCTGCCCAGGAGCCCACCCAGGACATCACGTGACGCTTTGTCCGCCCGTCTCCCGGCTCCTCGGGGCTGGGACGGCTCCTCAGACTTGCCATGTTGTGACGATTTCTGCGAGGAGTCCCGGCCAGGGGTTGTGCGCGAGGTCCCTCGGCCGGGACTCGTCTGATCGTCTCCCGTGCTTACACGGGGATCGCGGGTCCCCGGGAGGAAGACCGGGGTGGTGGAGTGCCCTCTCCTCGCGTCCCGTCAAGGGCACCCGCCCTCACCGGGATGCTGACCTTGACCCTCCGGCCGCGGCCGGGTTTGCCGGGCTTCCCCACCGCAAGGCCCCCTCCCTGCCGTCCGCACTGCGCTCTTAGTGGAGAGGTCAGGCACCCACCTGAGGACTGGGGACGGGGCCCCCCCCCTCCTTGGACAAGGAGAAGCGTCTACATACATCACTGGGGATTCTGCCCATGTAGGTTTGCCTCTTCCCTGGTCTGGGTGTTTATGAGCTCAGTCCCTCAGGATGACCAGCCTGACCGAGTATCAACCCACCACGCCCCACACCAGTGACCCCGAGTCACTCCTGACGAGGACAGAACAACGCACAGCGGCTGAGCCACCTGGGGAAGAAATCGGACCCCGGGGCACCTGGGGGGCTCAGTCGGTTGAGCATCTGACTTCGGCTCAGGTCACAATCCTGTGGTTCGTGAGTTCGAGCCCCATGTTGGGCTCTGTGCTGACAGCTTGGAGCCTGCTGGGGATTCTGTGTGTGTGTGTGTGTGTGTGTGTGTGTCCCTCCCCTACTCGCATTCTCTCTCTCTCTCTCTCTCTCCTCTCTCTCTCTCTCTCTCTCTCTCTCAATAATAAACATTAAAAAAAGAAAGAAGTTGGACATGATGACCCTCAGCCATAGCCCAGCACTGTCCATGCCCTCTGACCCCAACTGTCCCTGCCCTCCTGTCCACGCCCTGCTGTGGCACCTGTCACGTCATGTGGGAGGGAGCTGGTGGTGTCCTCACCCAGAGTCCCCACCAAATGGGAACTCGCTCCTGCTTCCCCCCGGTTTCCTCAGCCTCCAGCGCTCAGTGGGGGCTCAGCACACGCCCAGGGAATAAAGGAATTCAGGAAAGGTGGTCTTTGCGAGCCCCAAGGTCCGGGGCTCCTGCAGGCAAAGGGTCCTCCCCTCCGTAGCTCGTCCGGCCCAGCTCTGGAAGGTGCTCCAGACCGCTGGGGAGGACTGGGCAGCCCAGGGCCACTGCTCATTCCAATGGAATGTACCAGTTCCAGGGGGCAGCACACAGGGCCACAGGTTCAGGATGAGCCCCAGGGCCCTCACCCCCAGAGCAGTCCCGGAAGGTCATGGGCTTTGCTGTTTAAATGCTTAATTATAGTCAGGACCCCCTCAGTCTTCCAGGTGCCTCTGGGGCTCGGAAAAAAACCCAGCCATGGGGGTCTGAGCCCAGCTGGCTGAGTCCAGGCAGCGCAGGGGGCCCACGCTGGGATCTTCCCCCCCCCACCCCGAATGCTGGCGCGAAAGTGGGCCCAGCCACCCCCTATCGAGGCTCCATCTGGGAAACGGATAAAAATGGCCCAGGATCTGCTGGGGGGGATTTTCCGTTCCGCTGTCTCCAAAATTGCAAACTGAAATGCTGTAACTACTTGGGGTTGCCCCCCTTGAAGCAGCAGCCTGGCTGGCGGTTCGTGTCTATCATGAAGCTTAGAAGACTTATCTAGTTGGGGTTTAGTGGGAGCAGGGCCATCCGTTCCTGCAGGGACCCCCGTTTGTGCCTGTCGTCGGTGCGATCATGAATCCCCCCCCCCCCCGCCGGCACCCAGTCCTTTCTCAGAAGTGTCCCGGTCCAGCCGGCATGCTGTGCGGTCACTGCACTTCACAAACATGGGAGCCACAGAGACACTGGGGGAAATATTTAGAGCCCTGGGGTTTGCTTTTTCAAAAGTAAAAATCAATTTTATTGGTGTTTTCATTCTAAAAGCAATACATGTTCAGTGAAAAAGCTCCCCCAAGGGAGGACTATTTTCCAAAGGAAGGGGGGGTGACGAATGCCCTCCTGACCCAGACCCACAGGTGCCTGCACCCCGAGCCACAGCGCCTTTGGTCCCCGCCCCGCCCCCCAGGCCTTCCAGCCTGCTTCCTGTCTCCCAGATCCTTTGCCCACCGTTTCCTACCTCAGGGCCTTTGCCGAGCAGTGCCCTCTGCCTGGAAGGCCCTTGTCCCTCCGGCCCTGCAGCCTCAGGCCTCACCTGGCCCCCCCAAGCCCCCACCCCAGCCGCCCCACCTGACCCACCCCCACCTCCCCCAGAGCGGTTCTCAAACAGGCCCAGCACCTCTCAAACGAATTCACAGCACATTCCCAGGTGATGCCAACCCCACTTTGAGAACCACGGCCTGGCAAACTTTCCCGCTCCCTCCCCACCTCCATCCCGAAACAGAGGAGGCCCCGTGATGGGGCTCGAGGCCCCGCACCCACCCCTCCACTCTGCCAGACCCCAGCAGCAGCTCGCCAGGGCCCAAGGGCTCTGTGCGGCCCGGGTTGTGTCTTTCCAGGACCAGGCATGGTGCCGGGCACTGGGGGGGGGGGGGGGGGGGGGTCAGCAAATACCCGCAGACCCGAGCAGGTACCGTGACAGCACTTCTCAGCACGGTTCCACGAAGATGGACCAGGACAGGAAGGGTCCTGCCCTCACAGGAGACAGAGCGTTCAGTTGAAATAAGCAGTTTCTTTACAGGACTTCTCAGGGCCTTCAGTGGCCAGTGGACCCTGAATATCTCAAAGGGGCCACAGGACACAACCCCCACACGTGCGTGAGCAAGGATCCCGTTTGACAAAGAGCAGCTGGCGGGATTCTCGTCCCAAGGAACCCTCTGCTTGCAGGGCTCAGGGTACACATTCAACTCACTCACGCACACTCTCACACACTCTGACACGCACAGAAACACAATTTTACCTAAAAGAACAAAGCTGTCCCAGCTGCCGAGGACCAGCAGCGCCCCAGGCGTGTTCCCCGCACAGAGAGCCCCCCCACCTCCGGGCTGCATCAGAGCGTATCCCCTGGGGGGTCAGTGTCACCACCGGAAACAATGACGACAAGTGTATTCTTCTAGGTGTATGTTTGGTCACCGGCCCAATTATCGGTGCTGCTTTCTCAAGAACTCCGTGACACTGACAAGTTGTGACCTCGGACGGGTGGCGGGTCGGGACACGAACCCATCACACCAGGTGCTCTGCAGGCCTGGGTTCCTAAAGCTCACCGCTGGGCCTCGCCGCGTCCCTGGGCCCCGACACTGTGTGCAGAACCTCGAGAGGGAATCCTCAAGGGAACTTGGGGCCCCCAGCGAGGAAGGCTCGCCCTGCGCCTGCCCCCGGTTCCCCTCCGCCACCCGGCCACCAGCTGGGTCACAGACAACAGTGAGGGGGACAATGTTCTCGGCCTCACAGGCCCCACCGTGCCCGAGAACCAGGCTGGCCGTGCCGTCTGTCAGCTCAGGGAAACGGGTCCCCAGAGGGTGCGTGGGGACCCTTGCCCTCCTCATCAGTGGCTGGCTGTGGAAGCAGCCAGGGGGGACCTTCCCGGATGCGTTCAGGCTTAGGGGGGCTTATACCGGGCTCACGACCGGAGCCCAGGCCCGGAGCCCGGGCGCGCACAGCCTCAGGGGCCTCGGAGGCTTGGCAACAGGCTAACCTGCACACCCACCCCCCAAACCTTTCCCGTTGCACACATGGGAAACTGAGGCCCAAATGTCTCACGACGTGAGGGGCATCACGGCCGCATCCCTATAGGGCCTACTACAGAGACTTCCACCTGCCAAGGGCCCATCAACGCCAGCCAGCTGGCCCTCCCTGTGGCCCCAGTGCCCACACCCTCCACAGGGGCTCGAGAGGTGGTCATCTCTGGTGAGCCAGCAACTGGACAAGGCAAAGTCCTTGTCCCCCAACCCACCCTCTATGCTGTTAATATAGGTGTGCACGCTTCTTTAAAAAAACAACAACAACAACACTGGTTTATTCAATTCCCTAGGAAAATTTTAGGATGACTTTTCACAGAACAAATTCCTGCACTTAGCAGAGCCCAGAGACAGAGCAAAGAGAAAAGCACAGAGTTCAGAACACATTGTTTGAGCCCCTGGATCAAGCCACGCCTGAAGCTGGAGTTCTATCCCTGTAATCTTCCATCGTATAAAATCACACGTACCTTTTTTTTTCTTATGCTAGTTCCAACTGGACTTCTGTCATCTGAAAATGATAGGATATTCCCCTAATGTACCCATTTCACAGATGAAGAAACTGGGGCCTAAAGAGCTCTGTCTCACCCCCCACCCCCCGTCACTTAGCCTTTCGGTGACCGAGCAGGAACAAGGACGCTGCGCGACCCTGCTCCAGCGTCCTCACCAGTATTCCGCACCACCTGCGGCGGCCGGCTCTCAGCCAAGCAGCCAGCCTGCCCCGGTGCCATGCCGGTTCGGGCAACAAGTCCACATTAAAAGGCCCCGTTCTTTTTGCCCTCGGGGAAAGCCTGAACTCCTCTTATTAGGAGGCCGAGCAAAAGGAAACCGTGTTCTTGCCAGACACACGTCAACTTCGAAACAGCCCAACTACAGATGCGACGACACCGTGCCCAGATGTTTCTTGGCGTTGCCTCTGTATATGCCCTGACCCCACACACCCCTCAAATACATGAAAGACCTCGGGCCGGCTGCTTCCTTCTGTCTGTATTTCATACACAAATATCCCCAACATCTGCCTCCCGGCCGGGGACACCTGCAAAATATCAGGGGACATTTGGAAGATAATTATTCCATGGGTTCCAAAGATATGTCTCGGGGACATAAATCTTGGGAAGTCTCTATGGAAACCCGCAAAAGTGCGTGTTGTTTTTATTAACGCTCACAACAGAATGTCTCTGGAATCAGCCGGCTTCCTTGAAACGGCACCAGGAGAACAAGTGTGGTTCCCATTAAAGAGGATCTGTGGGGTTTTTTTTAATTACGGATGGAGCAGCCTGCAGAAAAGAAACCTTCAAAGTCAGGGAGGCCCAGGTGATGGGATAATTGCTGGGTGAGAACAGACCTTCACCCCCTTTCTTATATAAGACGCGTTCTTGCCTGAGCCTGCCGAGGGCCGCCCTGCGCACGGGGGCCCTGCTCGGGGACGTGCAGGAGACCTGTCAGGTGATTAATGCAGCTCTTACCGGAGAGGAGGGATCTGAAGGCTCCAGAATCTTGTTGTTGTTTACACGCATCTCACCGCAGCGGGAAGGGAGTCCTGGGTTCGGATCCGGATCCCCCACCCGCTCCCTGCGAGGCCCTGAGCAAGACACTTCCCCTCCCCACCTTCACTTCCTCACCCGTAAAATGGGAACATAGCAGCACCTGTCTCCCAGGATCCCTCGAGGCTTCGAGGAGCTGAACAGCCCTTGCGGGAGCCTCTGGGACACGGTCAGCTTTCACAAACGGTGGCTGAAGCGTATCAGGGATGACCACAGACTCACGTCCCTCCGTCAAGAGGCGGGAGTTCTGTGCCCTCCTCTGAACCCGGGCCGGTCTGTGACTTCTCTGACCGGGGGGTACGGCGGACGTGACCCCGTGCCGGCGTCTGGTCCAGGTCTCAGAAGGCCGGCGGCTTCCGCTGTCGGTGTGGAGGGAGCTCGCACCGCACGCAGAGAGCGAGGCACCGGTCAGCCCCACGCCCGTCCAGCCGGTCCGGCCGGGAGGCGAGAAGCCGTCGTCCCCGACGTCCAGCCCAGCCGAGCCTTGAGACGACTCCGGCCCCAGCACCCTCTGACTGCAGGCAAGCAGGAACCCGCGCGACCGTGAGCGATGCTCTAAGCTTCAAGCCCCTAAGCCTCGGACGGCTTGTCACTGCGGCGTTATCCCAATATCCTGATAAACCCCCTCCTCCCACACCCCGCTCCCAACGCGACTGCCAGCAAAACCCAAGGGACCCAAGAAGTCGGGGAAGAGGGGCCGTCAAGCCTCCAGCCCCCTGGTGGAGACGCGGCCCTCAGGGCCTCCCCCACCCAACCCCGCCACTCCACGGCCTGGCCTGACGCTGGCCGCCAGGGAGACTCTCCATCCCTGTCACTTCCGCCGTCTCTGCAGGGGATGAGGTGGTTTGGCCAAACCCTGACTGAAGCGTGAGGCTTCAAATGTTATAAATATCACGGAAGAATTATCTGCCCGGAAAGAGGAATCAAATTAAATAAAGGACGGGGGCCTCTGAAAGTCAACTGGTCGAGTCCAGTCCTCTGCTAGATGAGAAAACAGGACGGGACAAGCCAGGTGTCCGCCCGGGGCCACACAGCTAGCGACGCTGATCGTGGCCACCACTTACGAGATGCCACCTGCCTGCCTGGCACCCTGGAGTGCCGTCTTTCATTGTCACGCGAAATCGCTGAGGAAAGGTCACCGCTTTTGCACGGGCGTGGAACTGAAGGCCCAGAGCGGTCAAGTAACGTGCCCAAGGTCCCACAGCTGGGCCACAACACCTGCTGCTGGGACTGTGAAGTCTGCAGAGCCCCACTCTGGCCTGTATGTCACCCAGATGAGGCTCGGGCTGCAAGCTCACCGGAGGGCGTGGGGTGCTCCCCAACCGGCAGAAACTCCTCCACGCACTGCCTCCCGTCCAGCCCTACGGCGGCCCGTGCGGTCCCAGCGTCGCCCCCACTTACACACAGCCTCCTGGGCTCCGGGAGGCTGAGGACCCTGCAGCCACTGACAGAGACCTGGCGTTGGAGCCCGGGCCCGGGGGCGCCTCTCCCCGAGCCCGTGGCCCCCAACTACATGGAAGCTGGGGCTCAGTAGCCAGGTCTCCCGACACCCCTGCACGGGCTCCCCCTTCCTTACGAGGCCTCTTCATGTGGCACAGGGACTGAGCAGTTCACTTTTAGGTGACTGGGGTGGGGGCCCGTGGATACAGGACGCAATCGCGTCCCCCTGGAATACGGCAGGTTCGAGTTCCGAGAATAAGAGCCGTCAACAGCGCATAGGAGGCACTCTCTCGGGCCGCCGTCCTCGACCCCTCGGCAGTCCGGTGGGGGGGGGGGGTGCCCGCTGACGTCACGGGCACCTCCAACTTTAAGATGAGGACGCTGAGGCCCAGCAGAGGAGGAATGCTGGCTGTGACCCCTGGCCGGCCGTAGGGGACAAGGCCAGTCCTCGGCCCGGACCTGGCGCCCGGGCCTCTGGGCCTTGGCTTATCTGTCCGCACAGAGAGACGGCAGCCTCGCCGGCCCCCCACACTCTCTCTGCTCACGCCCCAAATCCCCCACGGAAAACAGCTAGGAAGCATCTCCGTGAAGACTAACGAACTGGCTTCCTCGTTCCTTTCTACGACGCCGTTTAGGGCCAGCCAAACAACCCCAGCGCTTCGTGGGTGGAATGGTTTTCATCGCATTTTAAAGGAACGTTGCGGTGCAAATATCGCATTGTTTATTCATTACCATAATTTTCTTTTCTAAGTATTCCACTGAAAATCAGATCATGGATTTCATTACCCAGAAACATTAAAGCTCCCAGTAAACGCAAAAAGCACTGAGACACAGAAGTCTGCTTAGGTGTGTAATTCGTACTCAGCCACCGCTGGCTCCGTGGGGAGAGACCGGCAGGAGGAAGCCTTCATGCTTCCACGTCCGGGCCACACAGCCCCCCACGGCTGAACCCCGCTGGCCCGGCGCCTTCAAGACAAGTGCGAACCGAACTGGAGGCGGGGCGGGCACGCCGCCCCCCTTGCCGGACATCCCCGGCTTTCGGAGCAAGGTTCTTGCCAGGGTTTGCTCGGCACACGCGTCCTGGGCGCCGGCTACGTGGCTCCGCGTCCCGTGGAGAAGGCAGGGACGGAGGCGACCAGAGCAGGCTCCCTGGAGCAAGAGGGCAGAGCCTGGAGGGGTGGGGGGTCCTGCCTGCGGGGACGGTGGGGTAGGAGGTGGAAGGAATGCCAGATGCTCGCTGTGGTGGCCTCGGGGGCGCTCAGTGTGCAAGCCCCACACGCCCACGCTGGAGGCACAGGGCGGCACCACATCTCTCAGAGGGAGGCAAGGCGCCCCCCCTGCCCTGAGGAGCCCTGGCCCGCGTGTGCACAGCCCTGTCCCCAGGCACCAACACCTTGGCATCAGGCCACTGATGGGGCCCGCGGACTCACTTTCTAATGACACCCCAGAGGGACCCAGAAGTACTTAGAGTAGCAGACAGGAGCAGAAAAGAGCAGGGTGCTGCCCGTGACCTTTGACCACTGGACCCTGAAATCTAGGGACTGGACACAAGAATGCAGGTGAGAGGACAGGAAGGGGTGGGGATTTCCTGAACTGATGTGGCCAGGAGCCTGGAACACAGATCCGGGTGTGTGCGCGTGCTGGGGCACCGGGGACTCTGGCTGCAGAACCTTCCGGCACGTTATCTCGGCATTTTCCGCACGGCTGTGGCTGCTATCTGGATTCACCCAGGACTCAGACTAGACGGTGTGGAACCCTTAAAATGGAGTTTCGGGGAGTCGTCGACCCCAGGGATTCGGCACAAACCCTGACTGACAGAGCCAGGCAGGAGGTAACGTGCGTGTCGGCCACGAGGTCCGAGATCCACGTTCCATCTGCCTGCTGGAGCCTCCCAGCCCGCGTCTAGAAAAGTCAGGCTGGGTCGGTGCCCTGGGCCTCTAACACCACCTCTAGGGCAGTCCCCTCACTCCATCAGGGCTCGCTTCCCTCCTCCGTGACACGGGACAGGGACGCTGCCCCCCGGCCCCTCTGGGCAGGTGCCTGCCCGCCGGCCGTCGGGAGGTGCATCCACCTCCTGGGTCACACAGCACGAAGGCAGAACACTGCACTTCTCAGAGCACGCACACACACCATCCACTGTGGCCGTCACCCCCTCTGCCGGACAAAGCAGGAGTCCCAGATGCAGCAGGACTCGAACCCTGGTCTCTCGGACCCTGAGGGTGGCCTCTCTCTCCGTGGCATCGCTGGACTCTTCTGGAACCCTGATACTGAGGGTCCCTGGGGGCAGACCGGAAGCAAGGCTGACTGTGGCCAAACTGGGCCTCCGTGTCCTGCCTTCGACAGGCCCAGGGCCCTGGCGGGGTCGCCCAGGGACACGGGTCTCCCCAGTAGCCAGAGGTCACAAACTGGGGCCCACAGGCCAAACCGGACCCACCGCTGGCTTATGTTTGGCCAATACAAGGTCTTAACGTGTTACATTTGGGTTTGAAATCTTCAGGCAGTGCCTGTTCTGTCCAGTTTGGCCCCTCCCCTCCCCTCGAGCCCACCACTGAGTCTCATCACCCGCCTGGCCCCTGCCAGCCTCTCATGGGCGAGGGCTCCAGTCCTTCAGGAGCCGGGGAACCAGGAGGCCACAGTGCCACTGCAGCTGGCCGAAGCGCCTTTCTCCCTAATGTGCTGCTGGGTGGTTTCACTTTGCACTTACCGCTCAGGGGATAGGGAGGTCCCTCTGTATCCTCTACACATCTTCCAGGCCAGGGAAGACGCCCTGACCATGTCCTGAGTTCAAGTCCTGGCTCTACCACTTACCATTTGCAAGTTTCAGCAAGTGGGCCTCGGTTTCCACATCTGTAAAATGGGCACAGTGCTGGTTCCTGTTGCTTTAAGCTGCTATGAAAATAAATGAGCCCATGCTTCTGTTGTTCCTAGATTCGCACTTGGCACAGAGGAAGTACCAGGTAAGCGTCCTCTGACCCTCTGGTGTTTGTGGTAATACCGCACCAGGACGCATGTCCCAGCAGAGCAGGGTCTTTGTACCGTGCACCTCGGGATCTCAGGAAGGCCTCTGTGGTTGCCCCAGCCCTTCCTGACGTCCATGTAATCTGGACTGTGTGACCCTGACTTGGGGCCTCACCTCTTAGCGCCTCAGCCTCTCCATCAGTAAGTGGGGGGCATCTCTTCTCCCGGAGCAGCCTGAGGACTAGATGAGATGTTACGTCAATGTTTACGGACCTGTGCTGAGCTTATAAGTGGGAATCAGAGCACGTTTCCCGGGTGACTTTCCAAAGTCCTTGTTAAAAAAAAGAGTCGGTTTATAATGAGGAACTTGAAGCCCCCTGCACCCCTTTGAGCCCCCAGTGGCTTGCCAGGAATATCTCAGGGAGGTCCTTGGTCTTGGTCAAGGCCAAGAGGCTCAACCACACCTGGGAGGGAACAGCAGGGCCTGAGGTCAAGGCTGGGCTCTGAGCCTTTGCTCAGTATCTTCCCCAGTCCTGGTGGGCACCAGGGACTCGGGGCCAAGCTGACCAGCCCCTGCCGGGCACCAGGGACTCGGGACCAGGCTGACCAGCCCATGCTGGGCACCAGGAACTCGGGGCCAGGCTGACCAGCCCATGCCAGGCATCAGGGACTCGGGGCCAGGCTGACCAGCCCATGCCGGGCACCAGGGACTCGGGGCCAGGCTGACCAGCCCATGCCAGGCATCAGGGACTCGGGACCAGGCTGACCAGCCCATGCCGGGCATCAGGGACTCGGGACCAGGCTGACCAGCCCATGCCGGGCATCAGGGACTCAGGACCAGTCTGAGCAGCCCATGATGCAGAGGTGTCCGGTCTGCTTCCTGCTACCCCACTGGTGCTCTCAAAAACACATCAGAGTCTCTTTAACTCATTATCCTCCTCAATTATAGTCTCCCAGGTCCCTGTAACAGGTTCCATATATGGTTGGGCCCTGTGCCGGGGAGCTCAGTGGGCACTGCTCTGGCCCCCCGACTTCCAGAATGAGTCGTGGATTTCTAGAGCAGACTGGACGCCCTCCAGAGACAGCACCCTCTCCAGGCCACCCGCCTCGGATCGCTCGGCCCACCAAGCTCCAGGGTTCCCCCAGAGGCAGAGAAAGCCTGAGCCTCATCTTTTTTTGCTGCCAAATGTGTAACCCAGTGGTCTTTGGATGCGTCCTCCATGGCAACTGAAGGAAAACATCCATGGGAGACGCCATCGCAGGAAGCCGGGGGCTCACTACTCTCTGGGATTTGAGGACACCCTCAGAAAGGAGGGCTTGGGAGCCCACAGGGGCTGTGGGCTGCAGGCAGACGGTGAGGTCACCCCAAAATTCCCTGAGCTCCTAGGGGGCCCTAAGGGATTCCTCATCTCAAAGATGGGTCGCTTCCAAGCAGAATCCCAGCCCCAGGCCTGGCCCCGGGGCCCCGTGGCCTCCTCCCCGGCACCTTCCATGCGCCCCCACACGGCTGCCTGGCTCAGAGCCGGTCCTCTGGCCTCCACACAGCTCCCAGGCCTCTCTCGACCCCACAGGCTGGCGCCCGGACCCTCCCACCCGTGAGACCGCTATCCCACACCCTCCTGTGCCCAGAAGATGCTGGAGCCCACGTGCAGGCCACACACAGGCCGCCGGTTCCTGTTGAACTGACAGGGGTTGCGAATGGTTTCCGAAAGGCAAGAAGAGAACATTCTGGGCCACCCTTTGCCCAGTTTCAGATGGGAAAGTCTGTGCGGTCTCCGAGTAAGTGCCTTTCGGGGATCTCAACTAAGCGGCTTCGTACACATCATCCGTGACAGCGAAAGCGGGACGCTGTCACGCAGCCGCGGTGGCACTAACCGCTACTAACAGTCGGCTCGTTATTTATTGACTACCTGCCGAGTGCACGCTCTGGGTGCCGAACGCCGCCAGCCCCACCGCGTACATCACCTCCCTTAGCCCTCGGCACCGGGAGCCGCTGTGACCGACCGTGACAGGGGACTCGCTGTCTCCGAGCATCCGTCTCCGCATCTATAAAGTCGAGGGGTCCTGACCCGGGCCCCCTGCCCCCGCCCTGGCTAGGACATCCGTCTCCACCCAGCTCAGGGTCAGCCACTCAGGCCAGCCCGGCACCTCCGAGCACTTGCGTCCCACCTGCTCTGGGCTCGGGGTCCGGGGGATACCGCCAATCACAACAACAACAGCGGCCCCCACTGCTTGCAGCCAGGCGCTCAGGCACGCTGCGCGCGTGCGAAACCCTCACCACAACTGAGGGGAGCTGCTGACACCCTTCCCGCTTTCCAGATGGAGAAACAGAGGCTCAGGGGGGTAAACCGAGGCCCCGCAAGGGAGGGGGGGTGGGGAGAGCCACAGCTGAATCCAGGTCTGTCTGAGTCCAAAGCCTGAGTTATTTCAGAGGGAAACGAAATCAGACAGAGATCATGATGGCTCTACACCCAAAATCTCACATCAGTCCCCGATCGGGTGCTGGAGGAGCCCCAGGCCCCCTTAGAATGCTTATTACCGCGTCCTAAGGGGCCAGAAGAGACGCGATTCCAGGCTCCTGCAGAATCCCAGAGGGAGGGGGTCAGGTCCAGCCTCCTGCCCTGACTCCCACCGTCCACACCTCTTTGCATGCTCCGGGGCCCCCCTGCATCCCTGTCCACACCGGCTGGAGCCTGAGTTCCCTGGGGCCCAGGGCGATAGCCATCTTGGGCTCCCGCGGCTGCCTCCTCCCCGCCCCCACTTCCCACCCAGTTGGCCAAGAAGGAGCCACTTCCCACTGGCTGGGCTCGGTGTCCCCGGACCTGCTGACTTGCATATTAAGGCACACGGGTTCCCCCACCAACATTCTGGAAACCTTCCGCTCGGCAGAACAAAATCGGCCGGAGGGGCCCGTTTGGGCTGCAAGTGCCTCTCCTAATTGCCTAAAAAGGATCTCCCCTGATCGTTTCAGCCAGGGTTTGGAGGGGGCCGAGCGGGAGTGGGCGGGCCTTCCCGGGGCCCACAGTCCCGGGCGGGGGGCTCGCTGGGGCCCTGGGTGCTCAGAATCAGGGATACGGTGCCGAGGCCTGACCGCGCTGTGCCTGCGTCATGCCTTTCTCCCCCGCTCCGAGAACGCAGGGGCCTGAAAAGGGCCTTGGGAGGCCTGCCGGGCACCCTGCACTTAACATGCAGCAGCAGGCGGCCCGCCGGGGGCAGGGGAGAACGGCCAGGACGGCGTGCCAAGTGTGGAATGTCATCAGCTCCGAGAGGAACAGCGTGGTGTTGAGGCAGACGGGCCGGCGGCAGGGAGAGACCAGGCGGCCGCGTCCAGTCTTCACGCACGCACCTCGAGAATGATCTTGGAGATGAATCACGGTGTGGGTTAGCGCCTGGGCTTAGAAAAACACTCATTCCCCCCAGACTCGCTCCTCTGCGGCGGTGCTGGGGTTTCAGCCAAGCTGGGGCCTCGCGGGCTCCGGTGGAGAGCTGGCGGGAGGTGGGGGAGGCCAGGTGCCCGGGGCGGGGGCGATGTGTGGGGAGGGGGCGGGAGGACGGCGTCCCTCATTCCTGGCACAGCCGCCCTCTTCCCAGGTGCTTCGAAAACGGGAACTCTCCCTCCTGCTCTGTGCGGGAAAGGCAGGAGCCGGTCAGGGATAGAGGCCGAGAGGCCAGAGGTGAGCCAGCAGGGCAGGGAGGTGACGAATCAACCCCGAAGAAAGATGAGTGTTTTCCTCCCGGCCCACCGGGTCCACCCCAGCCCCCAGAAGCCCATCGCACAGTCCGCTTCCTGTGCGCCCGTGAAAGGGGAGTGAGTCAGAAGAGGGGAGAGCATGTGGGAGGCCTGGGCCTGCTACTCTGGGGGTGCTAACGCAGCAGGCTTCCCGCTGTCCTTACTGAGGCCCCACCTGCCTGATGGCATCTGTGAACTTGGATGTCCAGAGGGTTCCCACCACCCGAACTGATAAGAGCGGCTCACGGGGCGTCAGCTCTGGGCACAGACGGTGTTGCTCTGTGCTGGCACCCACCTTCCTCCTGGGAGTCGGAAGTTTTGGAAAGTTCCGGGCAGAAGGGACCCATGTGGCCAGCCCCCAGCAAATACCTGGGACACCAAGTCTCAGTGGACTTTCCTGGGGGGCATTTCACGTGGTGTTATAACCAGATGTGACCACTCCAGGAGATGACCCTGGGAACCCACAGCTGCCTTTCTCCAGACTCCACCCCACGCACCTCTTCCCTTTGTGTTGTGGCCTTCCCTGCAGTAATTCCAGAACAGGACTACGTACCCAGGCCCATGAGTCATCCTAGGGAGCCACCAAACCTCGGTGGAGGTGGGGTGGTCTCGGAGACCCTTTCTCTGGACCCTACTCCCCCAGGTAGACCTAGCAAGTGGGGAGGACGGTTGGGGTTTCCTTCCTCCTGGCCGCACCTTCGCCCAAAGTCCAAGACCTACATCCAAAATCTGGCTTCTGCCAATTTCTACAGCTCAGGGAGCAGCCTGAGTGCTGGTGAGATCAGAACATTCTATATGATGGCCAAGAACTTGCTGGCCAAGAATTCTCCAGAACTTGTGCAGGAGGGTGAGCAAGTCAAGGGGGGGGGCCCTGGCAGGCTGATTCCAGGCCCCCTCCCACATGAGAGAAAATCCCTAGGGAGCATGCCCAGAGCTCCAAATTCAAGGTTGGGAACCCCAGAGACAGCCCTCCAGAACCACCAGCATGGACTGCAGCCCACCTGCTCCTGGGCTCCCTGGGGGCATCCCATCCGGCCAATATTTTCCAGGCACCGGGATGTGGGGATGACAATCGGCTGGGCACACAGACACATTCACAGCTAAGTCTGGGACCAGGTCCACCAAGTGTCACCTGACATTCTGGGGGGAAAAAACAAGAAGTGGAATCTGGTGTGGGGAGGGGGAGGCATTGTGTCTGGGTGGCCAGGGAAAGCCTTTTACAAGAGTAGACATTTGCACTGGGTCTTGAAGTAGGAGGAGGCTTTAGAAATCAGGGTGGAGGGGGCGAAATCCATCCCGGGAGAGACAGCAAAGGATGGGGAAGCCCAATTGGCTGGCTGGGGTGGAGAGGAAAGCCAGACCGGGGCCAGTGGGTCAGGACAATGCACGATGAGCTGAAGATTCAGGGGTTGATTCAGAAGGCAATGGAGCCTCCAAGGTTCCAGAGCAGAGCATCCAGACAACCCTCATTCAGCCATTTCCGCAAGGACAAGCCTGACTCTGGCTCCCCATAGAGGGTGGGCAGAGAGCCTGGCTGAACCAATATGGCGGCCAGGCGGGTCTGGCTCCCCATAGAGGGTGGGTGGAGAGCCTGGCTCAACCAATATGGCGGCCAGGCGGGTCTGGCTCCCCATAGAGGGTGGGCGGAGAGCCTGGCTCAACCAATATGGCGGCCAGGCGGGTCTGGCTCCCCAAGAGGGTGGGCGGAGAGCCTGGCTCAACCAATATGGCGGCCAGGCGGGTCTGGCTCCCCAAGAGGGTGGGCGGAGAGCCTGGCTGAACCAATATGGCGGCCAGGCGGGTCTGGCTCCCCATAGAGGGTGGGTGGAGAGCCTGGCTCAACCAATATGGCGGCCAGGCGGGTCTGGCTCCCCATAGAGGGTGGGTGGAGAGCCTGGCTCAACCAATATGGCGGCCAGGCGGGTCTGGCTCCCCAAGAGGGTGGGTGGAGAGCCTGGCTCAACCAATATGGCGGCCAGGCGGGTCTGGCTCCCCATAGAGGGTGGGTGGAGAGCCTGGCTCAACCAATATGGCGGCCAGGCGGGTCTGGCTCCCCATAGAGGGTGGGCAGAGAGCCTGGCTGAACCAATATGGCGGCCAGGCGGGTCTGGGAGGCTAAAGCCCAGCAGGAGATATAGCCACCGAGAGAGACATCCCCAGTAGGTAACCTCCTCGTCGACCGAAGTGGCAGTCCCTCCCTCGTGCCTCTGCTGTTAAGCTGCACTGGGCTACAGCCGGAGAGTCTCTGGCCATGTTTGCGTGCCCGTCACCTGGCACGGAGAAGACGCTTGGCTTCTGTCAACTGAAGGACCAAACAGCCAAGGGTGAGCATCCCAAAATAGCCGATGTGGCCCACACACTCAGAAAGACCTCCATCCACCTCTCCGCCCCTCACGGCACTCTCGGCAAGGCGCCCTGGAATATTCAGACGGGTGCATCCCAGTGACGAACAGAGGACAAAATAAAGCCAGAGCAAGTGAGGAAACAGTAGGAGGCAGCACCAAGGGCTGTGACTTTCAGACTCTCTGGCAAATCGCCTCCTCTGATCAGACCTCTCACACCAGCAAAGGCAGGGAAGGAGGTGTCTGGGTGGTCACCGCCGTGGCCCCAGAGCCATCACGGTGTCTGATGTACAAGACGGGCTCGCAAAACGTGTGTTGACTGCAACACCGAGTGCGTGACCGGTACAGGGCCCAGCCCCTCGCTCCCATGTCGAGGTGAGGAAAGTGAGTATGAACGTGGCCTGGCCCAGGACCACCCAGAGAGTTCGTGGTAGACCAGACGACATTCTGAGCCGGCCTCCCTGGCCACTGTCTGGTACCTTCTCCACAGTGCCGACCAGGGTCCCGGGGGGACATGGAGAACGGCAAGGCCTGGACAGAGGGGAGAAGCTAGAACCTTACAAAAGTGGGTGCTCTCAGCCCACCAGCCAAGCTCCCACGGGACCCCCACCTGCCTCGCGGCAGGACCTCTAGAATGATCTTTGAGGCTGACGAGCAAAGGGCAAGGGACGGCAAGGGTGGGCACTCAGAGGTCCGTGAGGGGTCACTCTGCCTCCCTGGTTCCAGCCACAGTAAGTAGTAAACACAGCCAGAACTGTCGCCCCCATCACATCAAAGAAGAGAGGTGACGTGGGGCCGTTCTACAAGGAGCCACGGTCCCAGGCTGCAGACTTAGCAAATGAGACTACAGACCCACTGTTGGATTTCAGATAAACAACAGATTACTCGGATCGTTTCTCGGAAGAAGTATGTCCCAGGCAACACTTGAATGTGAAGTTCAAATACACAGCAGATAATCTTTAGTATAAGTATATCCCAAATGTTACCTGGGCCGCACTTACATTACAAAAAAGCATTCGTTGTTTACTTGACATTAACACTTCGCTGAGCATCCTGTATTTTACCCGGCGACCCCAACCGAGGTCAATCTGCCGGCCGCCGTCCACAGGGCCGCACACGGTCACCATCCTGACCATCCTCCCTGCCTCGGCAGGAGAAGTCTATCAGTCATGGCTTCGGGATTCTAACAGGACCCAGGCTGAGAAGGTAAGGCCGCTTCAAAGGGCAGGGCCTTCGTCACGCGCCGTGGTCCAGCCCCAGAGAAAGCAGCAGGACGGAGCGGGGGCAGGGCTCGGTGCTTCCGACCTCTGCTCCGCTCTGACCTCGAGAACCAGGAAGGGAGCAGTGATCTGGCAGAATCAGGAGCAGATAATCGCTTCTAATTACCATCACTCCAGCCTCTGTGCTCCCCAGCAAATTAGAGTATATCTTTCATTGCAGCTGACACCCTGGATGGCGTCGCGTGGGGCATGAAACAAATTATGAATCCCCAGGAAGGGCTCCTCGCGGTGATTTGCTGGTAAAACATTTTTGCAGAAGTAAAACCCGATTAGAAGGAACGGCTCCTCCAGAGCAGGGGAAATGTTGGTGCTGCTGTTGGGGCCCCAGTGCTGGGGCCCAGGGCCCAGGGCCAGGGACGCAGAAGCCTACCGTCCCACCAAGAACGACAATGCATGGACATGCCTAAATACACTCAGTCTGCACACCCAGTGCTTTGCTCTTGGCTTTACCTCGAGCTCACCGCGACGTCCCCCTCCTGCACCGCTCACCACAACCCTACGGCACTGGGATCCTTCTCACAGCCCACCTGTCCAGGCCCCACACCCGGGAGGGGCTGGAGCTAAAGTCAGAACCCACTCCCACAGCGAGGAGACCGGGCTCCTTTCTCAACGTGCATCCTGCCCACAGGTGAGGCAACCAATATGGCGGCCCTTGGGCCCAAGGACCCAAGAAAGAGCGTCTGTCTTCCCAAAGCAGTCCGACGAGGCGGGTTAAGGGAGCATCAGGCCGTTAACCATCTCTGACAAATTCTCAGCCTTTTACCTTCAAAGACAAAGAAATCCAAGAGTTGCTTCTTTTCTTTTTTATTCCCTTTGCTAACATCCAAAAGGGCAAAGCGGTCTTTTGAGGATTTCTCATCCAGAACCTCTGCTTTCTACTTCATAGGAAGGACGGGGCACGCAGAGGGCTCCACCTGGTACCAAGTTCACGTCTTGCCCACAGATGGGTCAGGCCGGGTCCTGCTCCTGGACGGCCCTGCTTATGGCCAAATTTGTCCCCTTTAAGTCCCTGAACCAGATCCCACGCTCAGAGTCAGAAGCTACGACCAAGAAAGCCACTAAGGACATCCCGCAGGGGGACAGCAGCCTGCGGCCGACTCGTATTTGGAGAAGGGCACGGAGGTCAGGAAGATTCAAAATGAGAAGCCGAAGCCCTCTGGGAAAACAATCAGGAGAGACACAGAAAGAGAAGTGCTACTCTATGCCAGGCACCAGGGGGCAGCCCGTGATGGGCGGAGGGCTCCTGCCGCGAAAAAGGAGGCCGGGGCCTCTGGAGGCCACAGCCCTGCCCCGGTCCCGTGTCACTGGCCTCCGTGCCCTGAGCGGCCCCGGGAACTACCAGGGTGTCCATGCTGGGCCCTGAGGTGACGATGAGTAGGGTCCCCTTCACCGACCACAGCAGGTGGAGCACGAAGAAACGCCCCCCCCCCCCATGCCGGACAGTAGAGGCCAGAGGCCCCCGGGAGGGAGGATGCCAAGAAGGATCCTGCAGACGAAGGCAGAGAATCGTGTTCTGGCCCCGCGGTGAGCCCAACACGGATACGGCGATGTGTGTGTGAGGTTCCAAGAACCAGGAGCTGCCGTGGCTGGTGCCTCCCGGGATACACAGCGAGAGCCTGTGCGGGGGGCAGAAGGAAACGCGGCCACACAGCCAGGACGGACGTGGGGTGCTCGGCTGCAACCCGGGGAGGCGGTGCACCCAGGGCCAGGGGAGAGGAGAGCCCCAAGCTGGTCTCCAGCAGAGGAGGAGCCGGATTCGAACGCAGACCCCACACCCGTGATCCCACGCTCCTTCACACAAACACGACAACGCGCGCTCCTCCCGGAGACCATTCCAGGCCCAGCTTCCGCCACCCCCACCCCTGTGCGTGTGTGCACGCGCTCACGCCCACCCCCACGCACACACAGTCCCCCTCACTCCCAAGAGCGGCCAAGCTGTTCCGTGCCGACAGCGCCCCTCAGTGCCCAGTAGAAGGGCTTCTGACCTGACGCCTCTCCAAGCCCAGCCATCTCCCTACCCAAGGGCCTGAGAAATCTGACAGCGGCACAGGCCACAGACCCACGCTTATTTTTTTAATTTTTTAATGTTTATTTATTTTTCAGAGAGAGAGAGAGAGAGAGAGAGAGAGACAGAGCACGAGCGTGAGAGAGAGGGGCGGACACAGACTTTGAAGCAGAATCCAGGCTCTGAGCTGTCAGCACAGAGCCCAGCACAGGGCTCAAACCCACGAACCGTGAGTGTGACCTCAGCTGAAGTCGGACGCCGAACCGACAGAGCCACCCAGGCGCCCCCAGACCTACGTTTTTAAACAGGATGGGCTCGGTCTGGATATGGTCTTACCTGCAGCAAAAAATAGCACTGGTAACACCTGAAGCCTTCTGTGGTGCCCAGGCGTCCCCTTCAGACCCCTCGCAAAGCCCCCTTCTACCGCCGTGGCCTCCCCTAATTAAATCTGGATTTTTTCCTCAAGCACCAGCTTCCAAAATTGATAAAATCGTTGTTTATTCTTTTGAGCGCATCTGGCTCATTGAAAGTCATATTACAGTCATTTCATTCTGCCTCTGCAAACATAGCCTCCTCGCTCCCACCACGAGTTAAAACGAACCCCGTCTCTCTCTTGCCAGCTCATCCGAAAGAGCATCGTTTCCAAAAGAAAACGCACGTCACGTTCTAGATGACAGACATTCAACGACACCCTCAGTCCGCGATCCATTAGTGTCTTTAAAACTTCTGAACGTTCTGGCGTCCTGTTCTTTTACGTGTTTGTTCTCTAATTTAGAAGTAAAAGAGACAAAAAAAAAAAAAAATCACATTTCAGATGGATCGCGGCACAAATCTGAGCGCAACACAGCTCTAGGAAACGTTCACAAGGCAGCACACAGAGGAATAAGGGGACAAAGCCCCCTCCCTCGGACCCAGCGCTCTTCGGGTGCCAAAGAGATTTCTTAACGCGGGATCTGATGTGAACTCCCGCAGCAGCCCCCGGCCAGGCGTTCCTATCCATCCCCACTTTACAGACGGGACAACAGAGGCTCGGAGAGAACGAGACACAGGACTGAAGTCTCCAGGACGTGGAGCCGGTGCTGAAACCAAAGGCTGAATAAATCATTGAATACGTGAAAGAGACAATTATCAAAATGCCAGAGTCGGACGCGGGGGGGTTCACGCCAGCTGCTCCCGTGAGGCAACCCTGTTGAGACAGACATGGGTGGGGTCCTCTCTGAGGATGACCAGGGTCGCTGCTGATGCCTGAGGGTCAGCAGGTGCCCCCTTCTAGGGTGGCTCGGTCGGTGGAGCATCCGACTGTCAGTTTCAGCTCAGGCCGCGATCTCACGGTTCGTGAGTTCAAGACCAGTGCGGGGCTGGCTCTGCACGGACAGTGTGGAGCCTGCTTGGGATTCTCCCTCTCTCTCTCTCTCTCTCTCCCTCTCTGCCCCTCCTCTGCTCACTCTCAAAATAAATAAACCATAAAAACATTTAAAAAAAACAAAAAAGGAGGTGGTGTCCCTTCTGAAGGAGAGTTCTGTACACGTGGCCGGAAAGCCAGCGGAAGGACGCGGGCTTTCTCCGATAACAAGATAAAAACTGTTTTAAGCAGGAACCCCTGGATGACGAGCTTTCACCGGATTCTGAAAAGACCATCTATTTTCATTGCGATCAATGTGGTTAGCGTTGGATTTCCTACAGAAGAAAATGAAAACGGCCCACGTTACCTGCCGCCTGTCAGAAACTTCACATTCTGTTTCCGTTCTCGGCTGGACTCGAGGCCCCCACTCCTCCCACGCCAGCACCAATGGCTAAAAATAGCCACCACGACCAAGGGGACAGCCGCCGACGGCAGAACCAGAGCCCGGCCGGCTCGCCCCAGGGGCGCCGGCCCACTGTCCCCAGACCTGGGGCCTCCAGCTAGAAAGCACCGCTGCCTCTCACTCTGGGGAACGTGAGACCACGTGAAACAAGCCTCCGGTGGCCAGCTGAGGACACGGGTGCCCCCTCGCCCACTTCTGGCCCTCCACCCCACCGCCTCCCAGCCTCCTCTCCCACCAACAGACTCTGCTGGGCCTTGCGTGTCAGACACACCAGCACGCTCCTGCCTCAGGGCCTTTGCCCTTGCTTCCTGCCTGGGCTGCTGGGCCCCAGATGCTCACGTGGCTCGGTCCCCCGATTCCCTCACAGGACTTCTCGAGAGCCACCTCTGTCCTCTGGCCACTGCCCTAAAGTGTCAGCCACCTCCGTCTCCAGACACTTCCTCCTTCCCCACCCACTGCACAGCGTCCCACAGGTGGATGTGCCTGAACGTGCACAGGGGCGTTCGCTCATCTGTGCGCGTACGGCAAGCCTCTTCTCCACTAGGATGTCGGGAGAAGGGATTCCACGTATTTCGTCCCCTGCTTTACCGCTACAGCGCCTGGAACGGCGCCCGCGCACCACAGTGCCCGGTAAACACTCGGGAACGCGCGCACGCTCTTTCGGGGCTTGGCAACACTCACAGGAGATGTTTCACAGGGGCTCCCGCCGGTCTGCGCGTCAACCCCCGGCACGGCCACACGACGGCTCGGGGCCCACCTGCATTGAGAATTTGCCCTTGGGATCCGGACAGGAGGGGGTCTCTCCCCTTGGCAGCAAATCCAAGGCGCTCCGCCCGCTGAGCGCTCGCGAATACGGCCCTGACAGACCCCAAGGGGCACAGTCTCTCCCTGCCTGCCCCCAACCAGGACCTGGCCTCACAACAGCCACTCGAGCGGCCAGCATGGACCCGATGGTCTGGGGGCTCGCCCAAGGGCTCACCGCCGCCCTCCTCGGAAGCTGAGCCCTCGGGGGCCCGGTTACCCAAGCACACCTCTCGTCTTCCCGATGAGGGGCTCCCATGCACCCCACCCTGGGTTCACAGCACCGGAGTCTTCTCTGGGCCCCTCCCTCCAGCTCTCCAGGCCGACCGCTCCCTGCTCCGGCACATTCCAGACCTCCTCCGTGCTGTTCCTGCTGCCTGGGGTGCACCGTCTCCTGAGGGCGCCGGGGGGAGTCTCCCCTCACCTCCGGGGGCGGGGGGCTGGGACCACACCTATTTCTGGCCTGTTCATCTCCACCAGGGAGCAGTGCTGAAGTGCAAGTCACACACAAGACTCCCGCGTTCAAATCCCAGCCTTGCTGCTCTCCGGACAGGGAGCCTCGGGCGAGATCTACCCCCCCCCCCCAGGTCCTCAGTTTCCCCACGTGCACACAGCTGACCGCAACGGTAGTGCCGATCCCACGGCGTCGTCGTGCGGATGAACTGATCTGGCGCTTACCGCCGCAGCAACCCCCACCCCTCCGCCCCACCGGGCCCTGCCATGGCCACACAGCCGTGTCCCCGTGGGACCCAACGCTCCCCAGGGGCAGAGACGTTGACAGCCTTGCCCCGGCCTGCCCCCCGACACCCAGTCCCCACCCTCACTGGTGCTGACAGTCCTCGATTAAGTGGGATTGAGCTGAGTCCCTGCCTCCAGATGGGGGGGGCCCCGTAGCGACCCCCCGGCAGGATGAAGGAAGGGCTGGCTTCGGCTCGGCGTGGGGCCTGCCACCGAAATGGCAGCAGCTGGCGTGGGCAGGGCCCCCCACCCCCATTATGCACAGCCCCGCCGCCAAGGGCTCGGATTGAAATGTCGGAGCTGAGCGGGAGTCTAAAGGTCACGGACCACGAGGCTTGGCAGGGAAGCAAATTAAGAGCTCGGGACCAGAACCCCGGGGGGCTGTAGAGATGATGAAAAGAATAAATCCGCCATCCCGGGCTGCCGCGGGGAGTGACATAATGAAGCCGGCACGCCACGCCCGGCTCACTGAGCAGGGCTCTCGGGTGCCAGGGCGCCAGGCCGCGGGGCCCCAGGGGCCTGGACGGCACCTGCAGAGGATCTCACCCGGAACGGGCAGCGCGCTGGCTCAGACCTCCGCAGCCTCTGCCGGGACACCCCTCTCCGCACTGTGCTCCGGGGCCGGGCGGGACGGTGATCCCTCCCGCCGCCCCCTCCAAAGGCCGCCCGAATCACGGCTTCCCAGATTTAAGCCGCCTGCCAATCCCGGGGTCTGGTCAGGGTCCGGAAGGGCCAAACGTCCTCATGTCTAACAGAGCTGGCTGAGGCAGACCCTGTGAATAGTGAGGCTGCATAAAACCAGCCCCACGTGCCTCGGCTGCCCGTGATCCAGTCCAAGCCCCTCTCCGGCATCACGCCCCACCCCAAGAGCCCTGCGTGCCCACGCTCCGCCTGCCTGGGTCTCTCCCCATCCCCCGGGCACCACACGTCGCCCATGCCGTGCCCTCGGCCTGCAGCACCTTCTCTGCTGACGACCCAGACTATGGGAGTCATGCCCGCCCTAAAGGTGGAAAGGCCGCCTCCACTATGAAGCCTTCAGATCCTCTCCCACTAGAAGCAATGAAGCTCTCTGTCTTCTGTGTCCCCACCAGATGCTGGCTGGCCACTTTTGCAAGATGATTCACTATCTGCATGGTCACTTTGGGCCTTTCTCCTTCATTAGGCCGTCCTGGGCACCTGGACACCCCCAGTGCACAATACAGTACAGGGGTTCCATAAATGCTTCCTGAGTGAGTGAACAGAGAAGTGGGTGGATGTATGAATGAAGGAACATGAGAACAGATGGACAGATAGGAGAACAGATGGATGGATGCATGAATGGATGGATGAATGGATGGATGAATGACAGAGGGATGGACAGATGGATCGATAAACAGGTGGATGATGGATGGACAGAAGGACAAATGGTTAGATGGACCGATAATGGATGAATGCATGGATAGATGTTGAATAGAGGATGAATGGATGGATGATGGATGGATGGGTGGATGGGTGAGTGGATGGATGGATGAGTGGGTGGGTGGATGGGTACATGGAGGGGTGATGGATGGAGGGATGGATGGATGGTGGTCGGATAGATAGATGGATGGGTGGGTGGATGGAGGGATGGGTGGATTGTGGATAGAGGATGTATGAATGAATGATGGATGGATGGATGGATGGATGGATGGATGAGTGGATGGGTGGGTGGATGGAGGGATGGGTGGATTGTGGATAGAGGATGTATGAATGAATGATGGATGGATGGATGGATGGATGGATGGATGGATGGGTGGATGGGTGAGTGGATGGATGGATGAGTGGGTGGGTGGATGGGTACGTGGAGGGGTGATGGATGGAGGGATGGATGGATGGTGGTTGGATAGATAGATGGATGGGTGGGTGGATGGAGGGATGGATGGGTGGATGGAAGGATGGGTGGATTGTGGATAGAGGATGTATGAATGAATGATGGATGGATGGATGGATGGATGGATGGATGGATGAGTGGATGGATGGATGGATGGATGGATGAGTGGGTGAGTGGATGGGTACATGGAGGGGTGATGGATGGAGGGATGGATGGATGGTGGTCGGATAGATAGATGGATGGGTGATAGATGGAGGGATGGATGGATGGATGGATGGATGGTGGGTAGATAGATGGATGGGTGGGTGGATGGAGGGATGGATGGATTTTGGATAGAGGATGGGTGGATGATAGATGGATGGACAGATGGATAGATGTTGGATAGATGGAGGGAGGGAGGACAGGTAGGTAGGTGGATAGAGGACTAGACGAATGAAGCAGGTGTCTGTTTCCTTCCGACAGGAGCATGATGACACTGTCCCTGCCCTAAGTCATCACACACTTGAGCATGAGAACATCATGTAAATTTAATGCTCGCAGCCTTGGCAGAAGCTCTTAGTACATTTCTCAGCCCTCGAGTGACCAGCAGCTGCCCTCTGTGCCCTGAAGATGAGCCAAGTAAGGCTTGGTTTGGATTATGACAGGAGGGACTCTGAGCAAGTTATGAGAAAAAGGAACTTACAGACATCAGTGCTGGGAGGTGGTGACCTTCCCCACCAGGGACCTTCTCTGGGAAGAAAGGCCAATTCTTTTTTTCTTTTCTTTTTTTAGAAAGAGAGAGAGAGAGGACAGGGAGGAGGAGCAGAGGGAAAGAGAGAGAGAGAGAGAGAGAGAGAGAGAGTCCCAAACAGGCTCCATGTTCAGCATAGAGCCTGACATGGGGCTCAATCCCACGACCCTGGGATCATGACCTGGGCTGAAATCAAGAGTCAGACAGATGCTCTACCGACTGAGCCACCCAGGCGCCCCAGAAAGGCCAAGTCTAACAAGATGGCAGCTGTCTTTCTAGAAAGGCTCTAGAGCCACTTGGGTCAGAGGGTGGCTACCTTGAGGCCCTTCTGGTTCCAAGACAGGGGGTGGGGGGAGGAGGGGCAGCTAACAGATCACTTCAGCCAGGTGTCAGGGAAATCTTTAGGGAGTCAGGCACTGCAGGGTGGGAAGGATTTTGCTGTGTGAGAATAAGGAGAAGGAGGGCATATTCTGGAGAAAGAAAACAGTGCAAGAACACAGGGCCATCCTGGGAGGAGAGGCTCTGAGCAGGACAAAACACCCCCGATGCCCAGAAAGCAGAAGGGACATCCCACAGGCAGAGCCAGCACGGGTCTAGAAGTCGAAAGGCACAGAACTATGGGAGCCACAGGGCCTAAGGAGCTCTGACACAGACAAGGCCACAGCGAGGGGCAGGCCTCCCCTCAGAGCCCACTCAGGGGCCAAGGGCAGGCAGCCTGGACTGCAGGCGCGGGTCGTTCCAGCCCTGACCTGACAAGCAGTGTCCACGAGGGGAACTAGCAGCCTGCCGAGTGTGTGCAGGGGCCACAGGACCCTCCCTTGTTCTGGTGGTCGTCATGACCCCTGGCACTAAGCAGGGCAGTGTTTTCAATGTCTAGAACTCTGGTGACAGCCCTGTGCAGTGGGGACTGTCACCCCACCCTAAAGATGAGAGAAGGGAAAATGCAAGCCACGGGCCCCAGTTACAGAACCAGTACGTGATAGAGAGTCTGAGCTGGTTCTGGGCTGCCACTGGTCTCCGAGTCAGGGGCTCCCCACAGCACCTGCGCCCAGCTGGTGGCTGAGCGTGTCCCCCCTAAATTCACGTGTCGGAGCCCTGACCCTCAGCCCCTCAGAACATGACTGTATTTGGAGATGGGGCCTTTAAAGTGGCAATTAAGGTACATGAGGTCACACAAGTGGGTCCTTATCCGATCTGACCGGTGTCCCATAGCAAGAGGACACGGACACACACAGGGATGACCACGTGAGGACAGGGGGAGAAGAGAGCCATCTACACACCACAGAAGGAGGCCTCTGCCCACACCGGGATCCCAGACTTCCGTCCTCCGGGCCCAGGAGGGAATACATAGCGGGTGCAAGGCCCCAGACAGTGGCACTGGGTTACAGCTGCCCCAGCAAACTAATACATATCACCCCCCTCTCCCCCTCCTGGCAGTCTCCAATGCCCCCTGTCACCCTGTTTCCCTGCAGGACTGGGGCCCCCAGAAAAAGAGAAAATGAAACTATCACACCCTCCCCACTCGCCCTACCCACAGAGCCCATGGGTCTCTCCAGGAGCTTGGGCAAATCCCTGCACCAGCAGGATCTGGAAGACAAGACAAGAGCCCACGGCGATAAAAGGGTAGTTAAGGCCCTCTGCATGGGGACACGGGCGGGGTTCTGTCAGCTGCAGAGGCCCCGGGGAAAGAGGACAGAGAAGAAAGTGTAGGGGGCAGGGGCAGTGGGGGGGAAGGGTGGGGGGGGGAGCTGCCGGGAAGTCCCACACCTGTGGCCATACCGCCAAGAGGGGCACCCAGCCACAGCACGTCTGCAGGGGGTGACAGTGTCCTCTACCCCCCCTGCTCTCCAGTGGCCCACTTCCCTGTCAAGACACCTCCAAAAGTGAGGTTTTCTAGAGAAATCGAGAACCAAGTGGAGTTTTTATTTTAATTTTTTAAATTAAAATCTCCCTCACCATGGAGATTTTCAAACACGGCCCCAAATCATCCCACAAGATGGCCTAGGTCCCCTCCCCTTAAATCTGGACAGGCTTCTGACGGATTGTTGGTATAAATGACCCGGCGAGACCCCTAAGGCTGTGTTCCCAACGCTGAGGCCACCGTGCCTGGAGCGGCTGGGACAGGCCCACGGGCAAGGAACACGGGAGAAGCCCCACTGTCCTGGACCACCACAGATGGCGGTGTGCCCCGTCTCTGCCCCCTCCCGGGACCAGACCCAGCACATGCAAGGTCCCCACCGACCCCAGATGACTCCCATGCTGGCCGGGCCACATCCAAGAACAAGCAGAAAGAGGTTCAAGGAGACAATGCAACATACACCCTGTCTCCTTCCAATTCATCAGACCGTGGTCACGGCCCATTCTGGGCTGACAGCAGCGTCAGGTGTGGGGCACACGAAGATGAAGACACCTGGGTCCCACCGTCCAGCGTCCCCCAGCCTGACAGGCTAGACGCAGGTGGGTGGGGCCGACCCGTGATGAAAATGTGTCTGCAGCAAAGCACCAGTGTGAGCAGGCAGTATGAGCAACTCTGGCTGGGGCAATCAGGAAAGGCTTCACGGAGGAGGCAATAATTTTAGTAGGGTTTCAAAGGATGAACAGGAGTCTGCCAACGTATTTCGTATAATTGGATCATACTCTCCTTCTCTCCCTGCCTCCTTCTCTTTGAGTCATTTTAAGGAACGTAGCACTCAAACACCATTCCCCATAAGGTGGAGGGAAGACTGGTCTCTTTACCATCATTTAGAGGAAACCTCAAAGCAAAGAGGTCAAATGTCTTGCCCGAGGTAGAGATGCCACTGATGAAGTCAACACGTAAAGAAGCTCAGGGCCCTGGGACCTGCCCATCTGGCCCCCTCAGGTTGGGGGACGGGATCGGAGCCTCAGGACCATCCTGAAGGGGAAGTGGGGGTGGAGGGGACGATCCCCAGTCCCCCTGCCCCGATTTCACCCCTCTGCCTCCCCCAGCCAGGACCACCACGATCGATCACCAAGTGTGAGCGGAGGAAATGGATCGAAGCCAAACGCCGGAAAGTAAGGATTCTCAGGCCGGCTTCCCTCCTCACACCCCACCCCACTCACCACAAAATATTAAAGCTAATTGCATGTTCCTGTTTGCGGCCTTAATGGTGCACTTGCCTTCACACTCGAGGCTCAAGGAGGCAGATGTAGAGGAGATTAGACATCGGCAGACCTGCCTTCCCAGCCAGGCTCCCGGGGCCGCCCCTGGGGCTGAACCCCCGCAAGGTGAGGAACCATCTGGCCACAGCCTGGCTTCGCAGGAGCTTCCGGCCTCCCAGCAGGTGGGGCTGAATCAGCTTCCTGCTGGCGGTACCTGGGCCCCCCCAACCCCCCCACAGCTCTCCCCACCAGCCCAGGGGGTCCCACCTCCTGCAGCATCCACACTCTCTTTGCACGGCTGTCCTAATCTGCTGAAACGATGAATAACGAGATCAAACAGCCCTCGGGTTCCCGCTCTGTGCTCACAGGCATCAGTAATCCCATTGAACAGATGAGAAAGCAGAGGCCCGGGGAAGTTCCCCGCCACACATGTGGCTTAAGAACACGGACTCCATCGGGGCGCCTGGGTGGCGCAGTCGGTTAAGCGTCCGACTTCAGCCAGGGCACGATCTCGCGGTCTGTGAGTTCGAGCCCCGCGTCAGGCTCTGGGCTGATGGCTCAGAGCCTGGAGCCTGTTTCCGATTCTGTGTCTCCCTCTCTCTCTGCCCCTCCCCCGTTCATGCTCTGTCTTTCTCTGTCCCAAAAATAAATAAATGTTGAAAAAAAAAATATTTTAAAGAACACAGACTCCATGGACTTGTAAATGCGGAGAACGGATGGAGGTCTGATGGCGGAGGCGGGGAGGGTAAAATGGGTGATGGGCGTCGAGGAGGGCACTTGGGATGACCACTGGGTGGTGTATGTAAGTGATGAGTCATGGGAATCTACTCTCGAGGCCAAGGGCACACTGCATACTCTATGTTAGCTAACTGGGCGATAAATTCTACTTTTAAAAAATCATTAAGGGGCGCCTGGGTGGCTCAGTCGGTTGAGCGTCCGACTTCGGCTCAGGTCATGATCTCGCGGTCCGTGGGTTCGAGCCCCGCATCGGGCTCTGTGCTGACAGCTCAGAGCCTGGAGCCTGTTTTGGATTCTGTGTGTCTCCCTCTTTCTCTGACCCTCCCCTGTTCATGCTCTCTCTCTGTCTCAAAAATAAATAAATGTTAAAAAAAAAAAATTAAAAAAATAAAAATAAAAAATCATTAAAAAAATTAATTAAAAAAAAAAGAACGTGACTCCAGAGTGAGGTGGCCGCGGTCAAATTCCAGGGCTGGCCACCGAGCTGTGTGACCTGCTGCAAGTTACTTAACCTCTCTGTGCCTCGGCTCTTCCATCTGCAAACTGGGTGAGAACAGTATATCTGCCTCGGGACCCAACGAGTTCGTGGAGCCCTCGCCCAGGCCTGCGGCAACAAAGCACTGGGTGCTTGTGTGCTGGGGGTGGACGAGGAGAACCCCGCTCCGCCTCGGGACGCCCCACGTCCCTCCGCCTGCGGACACCCCGCTTTCCGGCCCCCCTCTGGTGGGATCCTCTCCTCCCTTGCCCAAAGACCCTCCAGGGAGGATCAGCTAAACCTTCGCTGTAACAAGCCTTTCGAGCCGCAGCCCGGGGTCGAAGGGCCCGTCCCGCCAGAGGCCACACCTGGAGTCTCACACCCGGCAGCCCAGCCCGCCTGCCAGGCCGCCACCGCGTCCCTGCTCCCCCACGGGCAGGCACGCAGCTACGGGGGGGCGGGAGCAGGGGTCCCGCGTTCCCGCCCACCCCTTCCCTGCTGCCAAACCGAGTTGAGTTGTCCACGGAAACCAGGGGCCCACGCGGGGGAAGCCTCGGGCCCCACGGAACCACGGTCGCCCCAGGACACTGGCATGACGAAGCCTGCCCGAGCCTGTGCCTGTGTAGGGGGAGGCGGGGGGCCTGGAACCCCGGCCCCTGAAGTCCAGGTCACTCCTGAGTCAGCCCCGTGGCCCCGCTGACCACGACACTCAGAAAGCTTCCAAACACCAGAGAAAACAGCGTGAAGGCTCAGCGGGGCAAGCAATAAAAGCCTTAGTTAAGCAGAGACTCCTGGGTTTCTGTTTTAACCTTTCAGCAAAACCCTGGCAAGGATACGGGCAGGAGGAAGGCCACCACAGCCGCCGTGAGATCACAGAAGCCTCTCCGGGCTTCGTTCCCTGCAGAATGGCCTCTAACACATGCAGGCCACAGCCCCCCCAACAGCTTCGCCCACACCCGGAAGCCGTGCAGATCGAGGCCCCAGGAGCCAGAGGCAGGAGTCTGCAGGCCGTGCCCATGTGAGGTTCCCCCGCTCCGCCCATCCCCCGGGGGGACCACTCAGCTCCCCCCACCTCCCCCAGACAAAGCGTCTGCCTGCTTTCCGGCCACTGGGACTTCGCACCCAGCATTCCAGAGCGGGCCACGGGCCACGCACACATCCTCCAGAAAGTCCTTCCAAGCCCAGCCCTTCCTGGGAAGGGCCCACGTAATGCCTGCACTTGTCACTTAATCACACGCTAGGCATGCTGTGGTTCTGGGATGCACGGTGGATCTTTCTGGAAGACGTCCACATAACTAGTATGTTGGAGGTTCCTGACTTTTGACCTGGTGGCTCCCTCTCAGCAAATTTGTCCTAGAAAACCATCCCTAACCCTTCCAGAGGTACGATTGGAAAATGGCAAATGAAGGTGCAGTCACCCCTAGTTTCTTTCTTTAATGTTTATTTTTGAGAGAGACAGAGGCAGAGACAGAGCAAGTGGGCAGGGGCAGAGAGTCGGGGGGGGGGAGGCAGAGGATCTGAAACGGGCTCCAGGCTCTGAGCCGTCAGCACAGAGCCCGACGCGGGGCTCGAACTCGTGAACCGTGAGATCGCGACCTGAGCCAAAATCGGACGTTCAACCAACTGAGCCACCCAGACGCCCCCAGTCACCTCTCAAAGGACTTTCACCAACGTAGGACAACGCTTGCCACTTGATGTTAGTTGCGCCGAGAGCTCCAAACTCCAAAGCACGGTTCTCACCCTCACACAGAAGCAACACGGAAGGGAATGACCAAAGGGTTAGACGCTTACCTCCGAAACAGGGGATTATTGGTAACGGTGGTTTTCTTTTCTCTTTGACCTTTCTTCTTGCAAGGTCAAAAACGAGCACGGGTTCCGTCCTGAATCAGAACACACACGGTCTTTGTGTCTGGCCCTCCGTGAGCGCCACGGTCTCAACGCCCATCCATGTGGCGGCGTGTGTGAGCGATTCCTTCCTTTTTATGACCCAACAGCATTCCTCTGTGTGGACATAAGCTGTGCTGCTTCTCCACTCACTGGATGATAGGCATCGGGGTTGCCGCACTTTGGGAAATTACGAATAACGTTGCCACAGACATCGGCGTGCGAGGGTGTGGGGGGACAGAGGTATTCCTTTCCCTGGGGTGCGCACATCGCAGGAGGGACGTGGCTGGGTCACGTGGCACTGCCCTCCCTTCTGTCCCGCCCACGTGCCACACTCATTCCCGGCTCAGACCCGCAATGCCTCCCCCAGGTCTTGCCTGGCAATTTGCTCAAGCATCCCTGACCTGCCCCCAACCCCCATCACCTGCAGGTCATTCCTTGTTTGAGGTTCTCCGTAGCACTTAGCACTGTCTGAATTGATTTAGCTGTTTTTTTAGGCTTTGTGTCCCTCTCTCCTGCTAAAGTATACGCTCCATGAAGGCAGTAATGATGGTCGCCACCACCTAGCACAGGGCCGGAGGCTCAGAGGATACTTAACACAGACGTGCTTAATCAAGTCAGATTAATCTGACGTGCTTAATTAATCTGACATGTCTCAGGCCACACAGCCTGAGACAGGACTCTCGCACGGAGGCGCAGATCACACGAGCCTGGGGAGCTCATTCAACAAGCAGACGCCAGGCCCACCCCGCTAACCCACACCCAGGGCACCCGAGGTAGGTTGCAGCCCGCCTTCCTACCAAGCTCCCCCAGGAAGAGTCTGAGATACACAAAGTTTGGGCGTAACTCTTCAAGGATATCAGTTCAGCAGCTCAGAGGAAACCAAAAAGGTGGTAACATGTGCCCATAAGGGCCTGCAGACATCTGGTCGACCCCAGGGGTGCACCCAGCTCTGCAGCGTGGAAGAGAAAGTCAGTGTGATCAGACGCGTAAGTGGGCGCCCCCATCGAGCTGACGCATTTGCCCACATAAGTAATTATGATTTATTGAACAGCATTCTGCTTATTAAAGCCTTCTTCTCTCTCCCTTCCTCTCTCTCTCTCTCTCTCTCTCTCTCTCTGACAAATCACTGGGGCATTACTCTGTTTTGAAAAAATCATTCCTTTTTTTAAAAAAACTGTGTGGGTGCTGCTTAATTAATCATTTACTTTCTACAGCAACTTGGAAACATAAAAGAAATTAAATGTGCAGTGTGCTGAAACGATTTGTCGGAAATTTCACGCCAACCCACCCCCTAAATCACTTCCCACAGCATCCAAACGTGCGCTTGGGAAGGAGCCCGAAAACAGAGCAGCGTCCGGGCTCCGGGAAGGCCATAGGAGCACATGACTCGAGTGTCTGCACAGGGACGCCCCAGACCGGGGTGTGGGGGGCCTCCACTGGGCCCTCTCCTCCTGAGCCGGACAGCAGCCCACCCCTTGCCGAAATCAGTCCCTTCCAGTCCCTCCCCGGGAAGGGCTGGGCTTGGGAAGGGCTTTTTGGAGGTTCTGTGGCTTGGCCTGTGGCCCGTGGCCCACTCTGGAATGGCGGTGGGGGGGTAGGGGTGCTGCTTGTGCGAAGTCTTAACGGCCGGCACGTAGACACCGAGTAGGTATTTCCAGAACATCGATCTGAAGGGACACCAGCGTCTCGGCCTGCCCGGGACGTGTCTCCCCACGTGCACTGCGAGGCCCCGGATGGCGTTTCACGGACTCAAACACGGGCAGACGCGTTCTGCATCAGAGAGGAGCCGTGACATTTCTATCAGGATTAATATTCACACGATTAAAGGGTTGCCTTCTCGACCTTTACCATCGTGTCCCCACTGGTTTCGGAGATTTGGAAACACACACAGAGTCTGGAATCAACCTTTAGTTAAATACGGACAAGGTATGAAATCATTTTTAAATTCCCCAATCTCATATTTCCATCCCACGCACCGAGCAGCAAAATAGAAGAAAGAATACGCGTTATGTTTAACAAGGGACAGCATTTTAAAAGTCTTCAATCTCTTGAGAGAGGAATTATTTCAGTGGGCTGAAACCGGTATCTATAATTAATATCCACGAAAAGTTGAACCCAAGGAAAAAAACTTTTTCAGGCTAAAAATCCTCATGCGATTTCTAGGTAATTAACAGTTTGGTCTCCACCACGGTAAAAATAGGCTTCGCCCTGAAACTAATTTCCTTTCTGGCTACCAAGGCCATCCTTGCAGGGAGGGAGGAGAAAAAAGCTATTAGAATCCATTCACGGAGTGCAACTAGGAGGCGAGGCAGGGCCGAACGGGAGGTGAGCCCGCCAGGCACCATTAGAAGCCGAGGATCTCCTTGTTCATATTTCCTTAATTGTTTAATCCGACCTCCTGCCTCGGCCAAGTCGTACGGCTCACAAACCTGCAAAGATGACTTCTGCTCCTGGGGGGCCCTCCTGGGGGCCCAGGGGCTCGGCCGTGCCCGCCATTCGCACACGTGCAGGTGGGGAGGCCAGGCCTCCAAGAGATGCCACGGTCCGCCCGACATCACTCAGCTAACCAGCGGGACGGGCAGGCCGGGGACCCTGTTCGCCACGACCCCAGCTCAGCTTAGCTGTCCCCTCTGCAGGGCCCTCAGCCCTCCCCAAATCCCTCAAGCCTCACCATCGTAAAACCTGTGACCGTCGAAAAGCCTGCCCCCCCCCGCATCCCCTGTGAGCCCTGCCTACGTCCTCCAGGCTCCTGCAGGCAGAAGCACCCCCCCCCCAACAACAACCCTCCCTCATGGCTTCTTTCCTTGCACAGGATGCAACTGTTGGGCACTCTTCCTTCTCGTTCATTTATGCTGTCACACGTGCACATGCACAACTCAGTAACAGGTCACCTGTGAGCAGAAGCCACAGGCCCTGGGCAATTTTCTCAAGGGTGTGCAGAGCTCCCCTCCCCTCCCCTCCTTTCCCCTCCCCTCCTTTCCCCTCCCCACCCTGGGGAGCCACCTTCCATTTGCACCTGCTCAGTAGACATTTACTGATTTCGTATCGTTCGAAGTTGGCCGAATTTTGCCTCCAAGCGAAATAAAAACCTTTGTCTTAAGTAAAAGCACGCAGACTCGGCCGCATGGCACCCCCCATACAGGTCTACAGACAGAAGGATGGGCCCAGAGGCCCAGCATCAGGCAACCTGGTTAGATGTGCTCGAAAAAGAGTTTTCCTCTCATTTATCTGCGACTCAAGTATGGACGCCTCCATTCACCCGTCCGTTCCACAGACGTTCACTGACACTCGCTGTACCTGAGGGCCACGGTGTGAGCAAGGCTGCGGGGTCCTCTGGGCCCCAGGGCGGGTGTCCTGGGAAGATGATGGAGGGCAGAATATCATGCACATCATGGTGGGGCCAAAGCAGGGGAGGCCCGTGGTTAGGAGGCCGCGCTGGAAGGTTCCAGGCCAGGTAGAGACGGTTCCAGGTGCAAAAGCCAGAGACAGACGGGGAGGGGGGGACCTGAGAACAGGTGGCCAGGTCTGCCACATAAGGGCCAGGGGAGGCCCATGGGAGAGGAGGGCAGTGGCAGCTAACACCAGCCCCAAAAGATGCCCCTGAACACAGAAACTGTGCACATGTTATCTTACAGGGGACTTGGCAGGTGCTGCTGAGAACCTTGCGTTGGGAGGTTGTCCTGGATGATCGGGATGGGCCTGTAGAATTCCAGGTCCTATGAGAGGGAGGCAGAAGGAGGTGTGACCCGGAGGGCCGTGTGACCCGGAGGGCCCTGTGACCGAAGCAGAGCTCAGTGTGGGGGGAGAGAGGGTAGCCATGCGCCAAAGAACACCAGACACAGTCAGAGTCATGGAGATTTGACCACAGAGCAGAGGCCATGGGACACAAGGAAGAGGCCACCAGCCAAGGAGTGTGGGCACCTCCAGAAGCTGAGAAACCCAAGAGATCAGATCCCCTCCCCGCCTGGAGCCTCCAGAAGGAACCAGCCCTGCTGACACCCTACCTGCAGCCCAGTGACACTGACCTTGGACTTGTGACCCCAAGAACCATAAGAGAATATACCTGTGTTCTCAGCCACCGGGTGTGTGGCTCTCCCGTTACAGCAGCCACAAGAGACATGGCCTTGAGCAAAGGGCCCCAGCCATAGACCCCGGCCCTCTGTCCCCCACCCACCACCAGCCGCCAGACAGACCCGTCCTGGGCGGGGTGGTTTCCCCTACGTGGCCGAAGCCTCCCTCACCCCTGCTTTCCAGTGTCCGCCATCAAGTGCAGGCAAAGCCTGGCCCCTCAGCAGGACCTCACCCCTCCCCACTCTCGGAGCAGAACAGACTCGCGGCCCAGAAACCCAAGCAGCAAAGACAGGCGTCCTCACACCCACCAGACAACCCGCTCCGCCTGGGGCAGCATCGTCTTCTCGCTGCAACCCCAGCGCGGTGCTGACCTCAGCCACTCTCAGCAGCGACCAGACACCCTGGAATGTGCTGTCTCAGCAAGGGGTGAGCCTCCCATCCCTGGCGGGATCCCACGCACCCTGGAAATGCTGAGACCCTGCGAGTCTATCCCAGGACTCCTCCTCGGCAAGATTCCGCTCACAGTAGGTGCCCACGTGAACGAATGAATGAATGAGTCCACACAAGAGCCTTCCCACCCGCTGTCTTCTTGGCAGAGGAGCCGTGAGCAGGGGCTGGCTCCCTTCTCCGAAGACCAGAGGAGACCATCTGTGACTCACCTTCCCCTGCGGCTGCTTCCAGACACCCACGGCTGGAGACCCCAAAACAAAGACAGGCAGCCAACTCCCAAGAGGGAACAGGAGCGCGGGCGGCCCCCGGCTCGCTCCCTGGACGGAACTTCCCAGCTTGGGTAGGAATGTGAAATAAGAGCCCCAGAACCCCGCGCCAGCCACCCCAACTCCTGAGATCACAGCCAGGGCTGGCTCGGGCGTCAGACAGCCTTTCCCAGGGTCAGAGGCCCCAGGCTCTCGGGGGTCTCCATCCGGAAAGGGCGCAGGCCTGAGAGTACGCAGACCCCGCTCTGCCACTCACAGCTCTGGAGTCTGTTCCAACCGCTCAACCTCCCCAGGCCTCGGGTGATCCATCTGCAAAATGGGGCCGCCAGGCTCGAAGATTCCTCTCAACACCCGCATTAGGTGATTTCACTCAGTGGCTCTTGACTTCTCTGGGATGAGACTCTGGTGGCACACCCAAAGGCCCTGAAAGATGGAGATCACCCCTAACGGACAAGACCACTGGAGCCTCTGTCTCCAGGCCAGGACAACCGTGCTGTTCGGGCCCCATTTCCCTGACTGCGTTCAGTCCACGTCACCATCAGGTGTGGCCGCCTCCAGCCCTCCTCAGGCCGTCCTGTGGCTCGGGTCCAGGGCTCTAAGGCCTCTGCTGGGTGATGTCCACCTCCCCTGGCATTTCACCCCACGACCTGTCACCGCAAAGCTCCGGCCACCGGCCTCGCCACAGTGAATCCACGGGGCGGGCATTGTGCCCGATGACGCATCCCACGCAGGATTGTCACAGGCCACGGGTCAGAGGCAATGGGGGCCTCTTTCACTCATGAGCTCTGTGGAGAGGACATGGCCCCAGGCAGGGCTCAGCGGCCTTGGCCGGCCAGGCTTGGGGCTTCAGCAGACAGTAAACCATAAAAAGCGAGGTGAGGGAGGCTGTCTCAGCCTTGCCCATGTGAACGGAGACAGCTCTGTCACCTTTTCCGGTGGACATCACACCGCCCAGAACAGACCCCTCTAGGAGTCCCGGCTTTGAGGGGTGGGGACATCATTCACGATGCTGGGTGTTCTCCCGAGGTGGGAGGAGGGCCCTCTGCCGACAAAGCCAGTCGAGACCCAAGGCTGCAGCTCGGCCCCTTCCGGAGCTTCCCCACCTGCCCTCTGTAGGGTCCCACCCAGAACTGCTCCCCCTGAGTCTCAGGCTGTGTGGGTCGAGGGTTGGGCTCGGGGTCTGGGCCTGGCACTCAGCATTTCAGCCCTCTGGCCGGGGTGAGGGGTGCAGGGCGGGCACGAGGGCCCCGATAAGCGCCGGCAGCCTCGGTCTCCCACAGAGCCACGACCCGAGTGGGCTGTCGGAGAAGGAGGCGACCACACGGGGAAGCAGAGCCCAGAGGCAGAGCCGGAGACGGAGGGACCGTGCCCGGTGCAGGCATTAGGGCCCCTGGAGCCAGAAGTCAGCACCCTGGGCTTCCCGTAAGCCTACGAGTCTCCTTTTTCACTTAGGCTTCTTGGAGTCAGGTTACTTGGACTCGGAATCAAGAATCCTGCCTTCGACCTCCTCCTCGGAGGTACGGGGGAGGCGGGGACAGGACCTCCAGGCGGGGAAGCCATGGAGATTCAGGCCTCCGCACACAGAAGGCCGGGAACGTGCTTGACGGAATTATGCAGAAACAGACACCCTTCACTACCCACTTGAACCATGAAAGAGACGTGCCCTTATCCTTTCTTCCAGGTGCAAGGAAGGGACTAAGGATTAGCCAACAGACTCTTAGCCACTCACCCCGCCCCTCCCCCCGTCGCACTGCCTCCTTCTCAACGGCCCGGTGGGTGGGACGTGGGTGCACTCTGTGGAATTTCAAGAGGACGACCCACAGATCCACGCCTTTAAGTAGGCACCACAACAACCTGGGGAAGTGACTGACCTGGCAGCACCTACAGGCTTCTAGGCTCTTCCTCCCATTCCCAAGCCACCTGGATGCCCTCCCTCCCTCCCTCCCTCCTCTCCTTTCCCCACTGCCACCTCTGGGAAGCTCTCCAAGATTTCTCCAGGTGGGGAGACTCGGGGGAAAGGTTTGCTCCCTGCAGTACAAGGCAACCCAGAATTTACTCGCTGGAGAAAAGAAACGCAGACCCGAGAAATTTCCCGCACAGGTGAGTCTGCGGCCCTGACTCAGCCCTGCTGTAGACTTCCGGGCCTGCGGGAGAGACAGGAGCTCCCAGAAGAGTCCTGCGGGCACCGAGGTGTTGGCAGAGGGCTGACCACAGCCCCCCCACCCGGTGCCCCAAGATGCCAACATGGTCAGCAGGCGGCGGGTCCTAGGGCCCCATTCCTGGAATAGACGGGCCCTGGGTGCCAGGCCTGGCGACCAGCGTTTGCTCGAAGTGTCTCAACACAGAGCCGTGACAGCGTGACGAGGCGGGCACCGTGTCCCCCCGTCTAACAGGGGGACTCGCCTAGGAGAGGACAGGCAGCCCCAAGCACTACAGCCACCTTCCCGGGCACCCCTTCGAGGTCCAGAGCAGGACAGGAGTCCCCGGCAATGGAGAAGTCACTGGATAAGCACCCAGGAAGACGGGCCAGCCGGGAAGCTCTCCCTGAGCACCCCCTGCCACACGCAGCCCTGCAGTACCCCAACAGACCTCCGGGGAAATGCCACCCTCCTCCAGGACACCCTCCCTCACCACCGACCCACACGTGCCCTTGCTTCCCCCTCCCCACTTAGGGACCCCCTCACCATGCATCCCTCCCACCCGTTCCTGCCCTGTGTCCCCAGCTCACCATCTGCCCCCCTCACTGGGCAGGGACTAGGCTGTGTCCCCAGGTCATCTGTCCCCCTCTGTGGGAAGGGACCAGGCTGTGGCCCCGGGTCATCATCTGTCCCTCTCACTGGGCAGGGACCAGGCTGTGGCCCCAGGTCATCATCTGTCCCCTTCTCTGGGCAGGGACTATGCTGTGTCCCCAGGTCATCTGTCCCCCTCTGTGGGAAGGGACCAGGCTGTGTCCCCGAGTCATCATCTGTCCCCCTCACTGGGCAGGGACCAGGCTGTGGCCCCAGGTCATCATCTGTCCCCTTCTCTGGGCAGGGACTATGCTGTGTCCCCAGGTCATCTGTCCCCCTCTGTGGGAAGGGACCAGGCTGTGTCCCCGAGTCATCATCTGTCCCCCTCACTGGGCAGGGACCAGGCTGTGGCCCCAGGTCATCATCTGTCCCCTTCTCTGGGCAGGGACTATGCTGTGTCCCCAGGTCATCTGTCCCCCTCTGTGGGAAGGGACCAGGCTGTGTCCCCGGGTCATCATCTGTCCCCCTCTCTGGGCAGGGACCAGGCTTCGTTCAGCCACCTCACCCCACCCACCTGGCACAGGTACGGCCTGGACAGGCTCTCAATTCCTTGCTGTTGAAGCAGCGAATCACCCGTTCCAAAACCGCTCTCTCAAACGCCCTGTACGGGAAGTACAAATTCAGGCCGAGCCCCACGGGTGTCAAGAAAACTCTCAGATTCGAAGATGAGCGGGGGTCATCCTGGCGCTCTGCCTTCCTCCCCTCACGCTGGAAACAAAGTCTGCTGGCTTTGGCATCGCGGTGAGCTTAGGGATCCAGCAAATCCCAGACTGGAAATGATCCCAAACTCACGCATCCGTGCTCACATGCCAGCCAGGGGTGAGGCTCGGCCGCCACTCTCGGGGGGCTCCACGACTCCGAGCATACAGCCGACCTGGGCCGAGCCCGGGGCCTGTCTCAGCCCCGCGAGCCGGGCTCACAGCTGACCCCACTCTCTCTAGGGCGGCCTCTGGCCCGCTGCTCTGCCCGGGCTCAGCAGACACCCCCTGCACCCCAGACAACACCCCAGGGTGGGCCAGCCAAGCCCGGAGCTGGGAAGGGGTTAGAAGCCCTGGAGAAGGAGGCCAGTGAGGTCCAGGGTGAGGGAACGTGTCCCTGAAGGATGGGGCAGTGTGGCAGGGGTGAGGAGGGGCACCCTGAGCAGAAGTCGGTGACAGCACCCAGCCCAGCCCTTTCCGTGTGCTGACCCTCTGCCCACAACAAGGTCAGGGACAGCCTCATCACCCCTTAAGGATGAGAAAGACAAAATTCCGTGAGGTGAGCAGCCGGCCGGGGTCACTCGGCCAGGAGGCAGCAGGGCAGAGGGGACACCCCAGGGGAGGGCCATGGCCTGAAGAGGGCCTGAGTGTGTTCGGGCAGGTGGGGTCCATGGGGCAGGTGGGGGCCAGGCCGTCGGAGTTGGAGGGAAGGCGGGGGGACAGGTAGGCCCAGCCCCCACCCTGCCTTTCCCAAGCCTGGGCAGGTGGGCCAGGTGGGTCCACACAGCCGCCCGGCCTCTCAGAGCCTCTCCGTGCTCACGAGACCCCAGCCCGGGGCTTGGCCGCAAGCCCATCTATGGGACTAGAGAGAGGCCGCCGATGAGCAGGGGGACGAGGTGATTCATCCCCACAAAAATTCCAAGGACGCTGGCTTGAGATCAAGCCCAGCCCCTGGGTCTTGCTGGGCCCCAGAAGGACGCAGAGATGACAAACCTCTTGGGCCGTTGGGACTCAGGAGGAATAACGCACACGAGGGCCCTGTGAGAGCCACAGGCTCTCAACAGGTGGGGCTCCTGCCCCTGGCAAGTGACAGGTGCCTCATCCAGCCTGGGCCGCGTGCTGGGAGGCCAGCGAGCCTGGAGGCCAGCGGCCAGCCTCTGACGGCTGGGTCAGGAGAGTGGCAGCCTGGGTGCAAAGTGAGCAGGGTGGGTGGGCACATGGCAACGGCTAGAGAGCCTTATCCCGGGGTGGGGGCCTCTGGGTACTCACAGGATGTGAGCACGCCCATCCCCGGAGCCACTGCACCGCCCCCCCAGCTGCCCTCCCCCAGCTGCCATATTCCCACGGCTGGCGTCCTTGCCCGTGTGCCCCTGTGAGGCTGAGAGCCAGGCTGGGCAAGGGGTTTCTGCTTCTCTGGTCCTGTAAGCCTAGAACAAAGCCTGGCACACGGGGAAGGGGCCCAGAAAATGTGTCTGCAGGAGAGAGACGGGGGCAGAAGGCAGAAGACCAGCCGTGCCTCCAGCCCCGGCCTGCCAAGGCCCTGCCCTGACCCTAACTCCCTGAGAGGCCGTCTGCAAATGTCCCAGAAGGCAGGACTCTCCTATGGCCTGGAGCGCTGAGGGCAATTTGCTTCCTTCCCAACACATGGCGCGCACGGCCCCCGGCACCCCCTTCCCCCTCAGCTCAGAGGCCAAGGTGGCCAGCACCAGACTGTGGCAGATCTCCCTTCTCCACACCCCAGAGGAGAGAGGCGGCCGGGCCAGGCAGACAGCGACAAGGCCGCCTCGGTGTCCGGGGCTCCTCCCTCTGGCTTCGGCTGTGCCCCAGAGGATGCTGGGGACTGTCCAGGGCCGGCCAGGACGGGGACGGGAAGCAAAGGCATCTTAGGGAAGGGGGCCCGAGGCTCCCTTCAGCTAGACCAGCGGGTTTCGGATTTCCTTGTGCAGGCGAGCATTCCAGGCAATAATTCACATCACGAAACTTGTGGAAAACCCGGCCGTCGTCAAGAAATACTCTCTCATCTGCTGCGCAGACGCTCGGAGCCGAGTGTTGCGTGAACACCGCTGGGCTTTGCTGTGCTGTACTCCCCGTCCAGGGAATCGTAGCCGCGCAAACCCCCGCAGGCTGCCGGCTGGGGAGCTGGCGGCTCAGCGGGCTCCGGGGCCACGGGACCAGGCGTGGGGACGTGGCCCTCCAGCCTGCACTCCGGACTCTCCTCCTGCGCCCCAGGACAGGGGCGGCTCCCGACAGCCCCTGTGGGGACAAGGACACCGAGGCCCAGAGAGGCCGGCAGACCCCCCTCCCGGCCCAAGCCCCATCGTAAGGGGGGGTTGACGGCACCCCAGTCGGCCCCCAAAGACGGCACCTTCTTGAAGGTGAGCCACGATGCAGAAGGAGGGTGACGTGGACAGAGGCCACTCCTCCAGGAGGCCACCCCGAGGGGCCGCTGGGCATGGGGCTACCGGCAGATGACCAGACCCTGCGGGACCCTGAGAAGGACGCTTCCTCACGAGCCGGTGCCACCCCTCCGGGACGGCCTCGCTGGTGGCAGTGCCTCAGCCCACCCGGCCGTCTGTCTTTGTCTGAAAGCTCAGCAAGCCATCTCGGGGCGTGGGCGGGGGCGGGGGCGGGGGCAGGGGGGAGGGGGGAGGGGGGAGGTGTCTCCTGTAAGTGAAATGAGGCTGGAAACAGGCGAGCTATCCAAGAGCCCCAGCTTCGTTTTGGAACAGCTGTTTGGAACAGCGTTTTCTCACCGCTGAGTGCTCTGACTCCCGGTCGAAGGGCAAAGGGCAAAGGCCAGAGGGGTGGCGGTGCTGTGGCCTGGCCGCACAGCCACCACCACGAGTCAGAAGCTTCTGGATGGCTCTGGTCTCTGGCAGGAGATCTCTCCATCTCTCCGGGGAACCAACATGACCCTCCCCGCCCTGTACTTGCTTCAAAGAGCAGCCTGGACAGGGAGCCACGCTCTGTCATTCTCCGGCCGTGCGAGCGACAGGGGGGCGATGCTCTGGGCCTTCCCAGACCCCCAGCGGACAGGGAGGTGGGGCTGGAAGTGAGCTCTGCAGCCCTTCAGGACCAATGGCCACCTCCTATCCTACCCGAATGTTGCACGAATACTGCTAGGCTCTGCTGTGCTGTACTTGAGCGGGCGTCCAGGGAAATGTAGGCACACCTCACTGAACACCTACTTACTGCCTACTGAGCACCTACTAGGCACCAGGCTCTGGGGGACAGCAGAGATCAGGCAGACAAAAGCCCCCACTGGGAGGCCTGCGGGGCCAAGGAGGGGAGCCTAGGGGACACAGTGCACGGGGAGCAGGGGCTGAGGTGTGGGGGCGACAGGGAAGAGAAATCATGCCCGTGGGGTCCGTCTGTCCCCTCTCTTCCCACGGGCCACGTCCCACCTCGCGTTACCGTTATTTCTACACGCGTACGAGTCTCTGCCTTCTGCTGGGCTCCTGTTGATGTGTCGGTAAAGTATTTCGTTTCAGTATTTTGATAACTCTATTGCCACAGAATCGGTTTCCTTTTAGTCCCGTATGTTTTATCTTACGCTCATTATAAAAACGACATCCTGACAAAGTTCCATGGGCTTCTCTGGACTTGGGGTGGGCGAGCCCACGGCACAGAGAGAGCTAGGAGCCCCCATGGCGGGTTGGGACAGGCCCTGGGGCCAGGAGACCTCTCAGGGTGCGTCTGGGGCGGGGGGTGCACCTCGAATCACAGAGGAAGAAGTGTTACGGGATTCAAACACCCAGAGGCCCCATTCGACGGCCAAAGGATAAACGAGGAAATAAGCCTGGATGGGGTTAAGTGGTATTGACAGGAATAAATTGAGAAAAACATGAGATTTTTTATGGAGTGCTTTATTTTTTACAGAGGCAAAATTGAATTACTTAACCGGTCAATGAGGCAGTCAATAGGGAAAAGCCCCTAAAAGCAGGGAGGAAGGGAAACAAACTTGAACTTGAAATGCACACGCTGCCAGCCGGTGGAAATGCGGCCGCCCCTGCCCCGCGTCTCCCCGGACGGCCTCTCTTCCACCCTCGGCCGGGCGTCAGACCAACCAGCCTCCTTCTGACTTTGCAACGCGGGCAGACCTGGGTTTCCCGGGCTCTGAGCAACCACCCCTCCCTCGGGTCACCGGCAGAACCCGGGATTATCGGAAGAAAACAGAAACAAAAGGCGTGCCCTCACACAGTCTCACCGCCGGGTCCTCTCTCCACGCGGGATCGCCTCTGACGCTGTCGGTATTTCTCCTGCAAAACCACGGGCGGTGGATTTCTTTGGGGACAGCAACCCTGCCACTAACTGGCAAGCCGGCCAAACTCAAGGCAGACACGAGAGCAATTTCTGCGGTAGCCGAGACCTCAGGCTCAACAGGAAAATCAACATGGGATTCCCACATGACTCAGCAGTCCTGCTTCCGGACACACGCCCAAAGGAAGTGCAAGCAGGTATCTGTTCACCCATGTTCACAGCGGCAGGATCCACAACAGCCATGAGAGGAACATCTCAAGTGTCCGTGGATGGACGGGTGAGTAAAGGAGACGTGGTCCGTCCAGACAACAGAACATTACTCAGCCTTAAAAAGGAAAGGCATTCTGACACCTGCTACCACGCGGATGAACCTCAAGGACACTGTGCTCAGTGAAATAAGCCCATCACAAAACGAGCCTTATGTATAATTCCACTTACACGAGGTCCCCACAGAAGTCAAACTCATAGAGACAGAAAGGAGAATGGTGGATGGGAGCCAGGGCTGGGGGCAGGGGGCACGGGGAGTTCGTGTTTAATTTTTTTTAATGTTTACTTATTTTTGAGAGAGGGAGGCAGAGTGCGAGTGGGGGAGGGGCAGAGAGAGAGGGAGACACAGAATCCGAAGCAGCTCCAGGCTGTCAGCACAGAGCCCGACACGGGGCTCGAACCCACAAACCTGAGATCGTGACCTGAGCCGAAGACGGATGCTTAACCAACTGAGCCACCCAGGCGCCCCTGGGAGGTAGCATGTAATAACGGGACAGAGTTTCCATTTGACGGACAAGTTCCGGAGATGGATGGATTGTACGTCGCTTGTATTCATCACAATTCCAAACTAGCAATAAAAGACAAACACTTCTTACACTACATTAAAAAACACTCAGGCCTAAGAGTGAAAGAAGTCAAGTCCCAACGAGGACCCCATGTCAGCCCTGTGGCTTCGGACAACCCACGCTGCCGTGAACCTCACGTTTCTTATCCGTAGAGTGAACGTCATCACCGTGTGGACCTTGCGGGACCGTTTCCAGGGGTAACGCCTGCGAGGCATCCGGTACAGTAACGGGCATAATAAATGGGGACCGAGCTTATTAACTTTCATTATTACTCGTCAGGAGCGCTCTGTCAATGACGAGGAATTATTTTTACGAGATCAAGTGACCCCAGAAAGGAGGAGCTTCCAGCTGACCCCAGCCCACGAACGCCAGCTCCCGGCCCAGGCCGGCGAGATAACTATCTCCGCGTCTTGACGCTTCGGAAAATAGATCCACGGCGCAGAAGCCTCATAAAGAACGCTTTCTGAATTAAAATTGATCTGAATAGGAGCAGCCACACTCGGCCGGGCTCTTTTCTTCCTTTAATTTGAACTTAATTTATCTCCGAGCATCAGGAAATGGTACCGTGCGAGAGACGTGCCCTGTCGAAGACAAGGCGAGCTCAACATTGCGGGAAATTATCTGCGTTTGCAAGAAAATTACTGAGGAAGGAGAGGGGTGTTATTTTAAGATCTTCGAGGTGGTGTGAGAAGAAACTAATTAAAAGATTGTAATTTTCTGTGCAAATACAGTAACCGACTGCTACAGAAATGCAAAATGAGATGGAACTTTTCTACCTCCCAAGAGCGTCATCTGACTTTTCCTTTTTCCTTCGGTCCTCCTGTGAAAGCTCACATTCAAATCCCTCTATTAATTTTTTAAGACCGCAAACGGAACTTAATCAGGATAAAAATGATAGGCACAAGCCACGTTGTGTGGCGTGGCCCCGAGCCACACGGCTTCAGTTAAAAAGACTTTGCTGCGTGGGGCGCCGGGGTGGCTGCGTCGGTTGAGCGTCTGACTTCAGCTCAGGTCAGGACCTCACGGTTCATGAGTTCGAGCCCCACGTCGGGCTCTGTACCGACAGCTCAGAGCCTGGAGCCTGCTTCCGATTCTGTGTTTCCCTCTCGCTCTGTCCCTCTCCCCCTCGCGTTCTCTTTCTCTCAAAAATAAATAAGCGTTTAAAAAAAAAATTAAAAAAAACAAAAAAAGACTTTGCTGCCGCCCTCTGCGGGCGCGTGTCACAGGTTGAACACAAGCCTCAGAGTCCCCTGCAGAAGCCGGAGCAGGTCAGGGCCCGCGTGCACCTGTGCCCACCTGCCGGCGACCAGCCAGCACAGGGCAACCCCAACTCCCGCCATCCACTTCCGTGGCACTGGGACCGGGCGGCCCACGGGTCCAGGAAAGTGTCACGTCTCACGTTTATGTGGCGTGGCTTCTATGCGCGGAACCCCAGCTTTCACAGGATTCCCACGGCAAGAGCAGGCTGGGAACGGTTCTGCGCATAAGCCTTCAACCCCTCAAACGCAGTGGTCAACCCGGCCAACCGGGCCGGCCCGGCCTCAGGAACCGGGCTCCCCTGTTCCCCGGGGCTTCTGAACACGGGGAAGGCAGCAGGAACAGTGGGCAGCCGGGCGTCTCGGGTCGTCAGCGTCCCTGTGTGCTCCTCGAAGCACCCACACGATCGCCGGGCGCTGGAGGGGGGTGGCTGAAATAAGTCGGTGGTAGGAATCTATAAATAGCTAGGTCTTTGGAGGCTGAAGAGGGAAAGAGAGGGCGCCCCCAAACACGAGGCCATTTTCAATCTCTTCGTCAGGGTCCTCCTAGATGGAAGGAGATCCATCCTTCCACGGGGATGTTCGGTATTACCCAAGCCCGTCTTCCAACCGCTCCAACCCCGCGCTCCCTGGCCACGTTCTCCAGGGTCTGAGCCTGCCTCCGACAAATATAATAAATAAAAATTAAAAGCAACAGCAACCCTTCACAAGGCCTGTGCGCCGGGCGGCGTGCTTCTCTGAAGGGACGTGCGGACGGGGGGAGTTAATTTACGACCTCTTTAAAATACTCTCAGGAACCCTCGCGCAACTACAAATTAAATAGCCACTTTATTGAAGTGCGAGTGGATTTGTGCACCGGGTTCGGGAACTTTATTAATGGGGCTGTTTTTCTGCCTTCAAGCCAGGCTGCTTGACTGACGGATGTCCTCTCTGCGTCCTAGTGTTCCGGGCTGTTCAGGCCCCCGTGCCTCTCCTCGGGCCTCCGTATTCCCACCCTCTCCCCAGGTGACAGTGACTCTGCTGGTCCCTCAGAGCCACCTCACTACCACCTCCTCCAGGAAGTCCTCCCTGACCTCCTCAGAGCAGGTTTTCACGGCGCCAGGATGCCCTGCGATGAATTCCCGTCCAGAGCAAACATCTCACCAGGACAGGGGCCGTGTTTGACCTTGCCCCTCACTGTATCCCGTAACTGTCTAGAGAAAGCAACTGATTTAAGGGCTAATATGAAGCCTCTTTTCGCCTGGGGCTCTCAAACTCATGGGGTCTCTCCCACCACAGCAAGAAGGCAGAAGACCCTAGGTCCCCCTGGGCCACCCCGGGCAAAGGGCGGGTGTCTCCCTACGGATGCATAGACTCTGCTTACCCCGTGCATATGTCTCTGTTTACCGTCACCTGTCCTAACACAGGCTTCCCTCCCTCTCTCCTTGTTCTCAGCCCAGACACCAGGCCCACGGTCCCTGACGGGTGTGTCCAGCCCTCATCCTGACAGCAAACGTGACAGGCCTTCAGCACGGGTCACCGTGTCCCTTGACCTCGGTCTGCCTCGGCCTCTCCCTAGGTGGCCGCCGGTCACCTTTGGTGATGGCTGCCACGACAGAGAAGTACTTCATCTGGGCAGATGCCCACCATCGACACGCTGACCAGCCACAGCCCAGCTCCCCGTGAGCCAGAACTCTCTCTCCAATCCAGTCCCCACCCCGAAACGCCGGGAGGCCCCGCACTGTGGTGGCCTGCAATTCCAAAGCATCCCGTGGAACGTTCAGCAGACCCTGTGCCCTGGGGCCACCAAACTCACCTCCAAGAACGCCATGGAGCCTCAGCACGAAACCACAGCCATCGGATACGAGGCTACACGTCAGCTTTGTCTCAGGACTTGGACCCGTTCGTCCAAGAACCACAAGAGCTGCATGAGGAGGCCTTTATGGTGTCTGTGCACCGGAGGCCGGCCAGGAGCCGGGAAGCCAACGGAGCAGGGGGCAGCCACGTCCCGTCCATCCCCAGCTGGAAACCTCTCTCACGGGCAGTCCTCTCCCACCGCCCCTCCGGGGTCCGGCCCAGGCCTCAGTATCGCAGCGGCCTCCTCGAAGAGCCTCCATCCAGAGGCCTCACCTCCGAGGCCCCTCAGCAGCCCCATCGGCAGGCTGCGGAAACTCAGACGGGACCCCGACCTCGTTTCCTGAGCGCTTGCTGGGGGCCTGGCTCTTGTGCAAACAGCGCGGGGATTACCCACCTGCACGGCAAGCCGCGAGCCTTCGCACCCCAGCCCCAAGACGGCGAGGCCCAGGGCAGCCGGTCTGCCCAAGGTCTCCGAGCCAGGAAGGATCCGGCCAGCTACAAACCCAGGCCGGCAGCTCTGAGGCCTGCACGTCGATCGCCACCACCGTCTGCGCGATGAGCCAGACCGGCCCCGTCTCTACGAAAGCACGCGGACGCCCGAGAGGAGAGAAGGCAGGAGTGGGGGGCACCCCGTGGAAGGAACTGGGATCACCCACAGCTTCGACCTTCCCTGGGCACCACCACCAGCAACCGGCTTGTCTGCCCGGAGGGCCGGGCTCTTGTCTGGAGCCCAGCCACGATGGGAGGGAGCCTAAGCCATAATTCCGCCTGATTCCGTCTGAGGTCAGAGCTCTGTAGACAGAACAAAGCGGATATGGTGGAATCCAGCTCTTGGGGGATATCAAAAGCGAATTTTCAAGTCATCTCTCGGACAGCCTAGCTGTTCCAATTAGCATACAATCTTTTCAGCCTTTCTAAAGAAAAGCTGTTAACCTTAAAAAGCAAAAACCACCACCCCGCACTGCCACGTTGGGCTCTCCAGCCTCACGGTCCGGTCCACTAGGAGCTGACGTCGACTTTGTTCTTCCAAACCTCTTCCCTCTGATTTGTCTCCCTGCACAACGCATTCACGGTCTCTCCTCACAACATACGCACACCTTTAAATTCCCACCTCCCAGAGCTTGCCCACGCTGCTCCTCCCCGCTGGAAGGTTCTTCTCCATCTCCCGTATGCTTCCCCTACTCATTCTTTAGGCCCGCCCTGACACCACCTCCTCCATGCAGCCTCCCCTGATTTCCCCACCAGGGAAGATGGTACTCGTCCCTTATAGTCTAGCTTTGATGTCCGGCCCTTCTCTCCCACTGTACCACTCTCAGCTCCGCTGCATGAAGGTCAGAGAATGAAAAGGTGAGGGGGGCCCCTTCCCTGCTGCTATGAGCTGAACTGTGTCCCTTCCAAAAAATGCATATGAGAAAAGTCCTGACCCCCAATACCTCTGACTATACCTGTATTTGCAGAGAGGGTCTTTAAAAAGGTTAAAATCAAGTTAAAATGAGGTCTCTAGGGCAGGCCCTAATCCAACCTGACCGGGGTCCTTATAAGAAGAGGAGATCAGGACACAGACACAGAGGGACAGCCATGTGAGGACACAGGGAGAAGAGGGCCACCTATACGCCCCGGAGGGAGACCTGAGAGGAGGCCAACCTGTCCACGCCTGGATCCCAGCCTCCCAGCCTCCCAGCCTCCCAGCCTCCCAGCCTCCCAGTCTGTGAGGAAATACACTTTGGTCATTTAAGCCGCCCGGTCTGTGGTGCTTTGATACGGGAGTCCTAGCACCATAACACGCCTGCCCTCAACGAACTTGACATCTGGCAAGTTGTCATGGCCAATTCACGCCCCCGAAAGCTCCATTTGTCTGATTTGGAGCCCTGGCTCTCGGAGTATAAAATACAAGACTCTGGAACAGAGAAGGTGGATAACGGGTTCAGAATTACCTTTGCGCACGACTCCCCTCGACCTCCCCAGCCCTGTAGACACAGCATGGAGCGAATGTGGAAAACGGGAGGGGGACGGAAGGGGAGGGGGGGAGGTGCTGATCGGCTCGTAAACGTGACACCCCTGAACAACCCAGATCTGGCTGCAGGAAGCTCACGTTCAAGGGAATTAATGCATCAAAGCGGAAGTTCAAGGGCGGCGAGGGAAGGCACGCAGGTGAGCTAGGCTTAAAATAAGCAACCTAAGCACGCGATTTTCACCCTCAAATCGCACCTCCGCCTCTGAGGGCGGCTCCAGGGAAGCGACACCCGGAAGCGTGTGTGCAAAGCCCATCCTGGATCCCTCAAAGGTGATGCCCAGTGGTTTCAACGAAAGATGAATTTCACACATAACAATTTGTTTCTGCAGCTCAACAGACAGAAAGGCAGTGTTTGAACTCCCAAGCAAGTCTGCTTCCCTATCTATCTCCATGGGAGCAGGAAGAAATCAGGCCGTGGGAAGGAAAACGCACACATGTTCCCAGTGCTCAGCGACCGAGGGCTGGTCTCTTGCATCCTGTGACTCCCTCTTGCAGATGCTCTAAAATACTATTTCCAAAAGTCTCGCCCTCTCAGCAAATGCATTTTTTTTTTAATTTTGAAAACATGTTCTCTGCTCAGGTGGGCCACATCTGCAAAATGCACTTTCTTGGGTCTCGCCACGCGGACAAATTAAGTGAGATGAAATGTTTTGAAAGACTCCACTCAGCAAATTGGCCTCAAGTTAGTGTCTTCCCTCCGGTAGCCCTAAAAGGTGGCGCCTTCAAGCAGAGGTAAAACCAAGCACAGCATCCCGGCTAAAACCTTTGGCCCCACAGCTGCCAGCAAAGCACGTTCCCCAGAACCCTCGTGTGCCCAGAAGACAAGGCCACGCGTGCCGTGTGCACTGAGCGCTGAGAAAGTAACAATTCGAAAAACGTCTTCAGGGGCGCCTGGGTGGCTCAGTCGGTTAAGCGTCCGACTTCAACTCAGGTCACGATCTCGCGGTCCGTGGGTTCGAGCCCCGCGTCGGGCTCTGTGCTGATGGCTCAGAGCCTGGAGCCTGCTTCTGGTTCTGTGTCTCCCTCTCTCTCTGCCCCTCCCCTGTTCATGCTCTGTCTCTCTCTGTCTCAAAAATAAATGAACGTTAAAAAAAAAAAAGAAAAAGAAAAACGTCTTCATTTACTACTGGGAGCAGCTTCACTCCCCTCCTGAGCACTCCCCAGACAAGGTGAAACTCTTAAGGCATCACCCGTCCCCCAAGCCAAAAGATGATCTGCTTTTTTGGGGAGAACTCAGTCTGCCTCAACGTCCCATTCCAGAGGATGGGTGAGCGGGAGACGCGACGCAGGAGTGAGAAGGTACTTGTGCCAAATGCCTGGGTCAACATTCCAGCGCTGTGTGCCTTCTCTCTCTACCCCACAGTCAACAACACTTGACAGAATAAGATACTTCTGGCTTCCGCCTCTGAAGTGTCCGCTGAGTGCCAGGCTCTGCCCTGCTTTCTGCACGCTATCTATCCCTGCCCTCCCCTTTCCAGGGGGCCAGAGGAGAGATGCACCCTTCGAAGCTCCGGTCTGGTTCTGGACCGCCTGTCCCCCACCAAAGAGAAGCCAGATCCCCCCCCCCCCCCCGCCCCATCCCAAGTCCCCTCTCCAGGAATTCTCCTGCCAGCAGCCAGGATACAAGCCACGCAGTTGCAAAGCAGTCACTCAACTCAGCCACTGTCCTCAGGGAGCAAACCAGGGGGGGGGGCTCCTCTGATGCCCCCCCAGCCCCGCCCCAGTGCCGCAGCCCCGCTGACCCAAGCTCCCTCCTCGCTCCCTCCAAAGAAGAGCCCTCTGGCTCTACAGTCCGGATGGCATGGGTGGGCTGGGTGCCGGTCCCACTTTGAAGGCTGGTCTCCACCTCTCAGTGCCCCTCTCTCCCTTCTTCCACCCCCACCTCCCCCACCCCATGAAGCGAAAATGACCAAGGGACGGAACAGGCAGCTTGTTCGACCACCTCAGCAGGTGGGGTGGGGGGCTTGGCTGGGAGAGTCTGGCTCCACGGGATGACCTTAGATGCTCACTTCCTCCTTGTGCTGTTGGTTCGAGGCCAGTCCCTAAGTTACAGCATACAGCACAGGGGACAAAGTTTGTTCACCAGTGACCCCTCTGTCAAGATTCAGACAGGGAAGTCCTCCTAGGGAGCACCTGCCCCCCACCCCCACTCAGTCGGCACCCTGAGCGCCCCCTGCTGGTGTCCAGAGAGTAACTCACACCCCCACCCCCACCACCCCCCAAAGCTTCTAGTCTGGAGGTGGCAGAAAGGACCCAAGTCTAGAGACCAGGTGTCTTCGCCTGTGCAGCAAAGCAGGGGGTCAAAGTGCTCCCAGCCCTTGATACACCCCCTTCCTGGGTAGGGAAGCACATAGATCCCCACCCCTCCACTCCTAAAGCATGCAGGGGCCCTGGCCCAAAGCTGCCTCCCCAGAACTTGGGAGAGCAGCAGCGGTCAAGGAGAGGAGCTGGGGAGGGGTAGCCACCGCGGGGGGGGGGGGGGCGACCAGAGCGAACAGTGATGGAGGGGAGTAAGCGGAGTCCCATCTCTACCCCACGCACAACCAGTTGGCCAACAGCTGCCACCTCCCTGCACGCTTCCGAAACTGGAGATGATCAAGTAGGGCTGCTGGGAGGTGACCCATGCGTGACCATTGGTCATCTGCCCAGGGTAAAAGCGAGGCCAAGGCAGCCCGCAGGGAGGAACGGGAGGGCATCCCCACACCCCCGCAGGCGACACACACACACACACAAAACAAGGACCGGCCTCGGTCGGAGGAGTAGGAACCACAGCGCTGCGCTGGAGGAAGTAGGCGCCGAGGACCCTAAGAGATGTGGCGAGGCCGGGGGGAGCCCAACTTCCAGAGCGGCAGGGAAGGTGGAGGGAGGCCAGGGAGTTTGCGGGCGCGGGTGGAGAGCGCGGCGCCCAACTCCGTGGGTACGAAGATCCCCTGCGCCTCCAGATGTAGCCCCGGTCACATTAGTGGAATCCGGAGCGGGGGGAGGGCGTGGGGAGGGCGTCCCAGAATCAGACGCCGAGCTAACCGGGGAAATCCTGGAGCCCCTGGAGGGAGCTCCGGGATAGACCACGAGCGAAGTCCCGGACAGACCAGGGCGGAGAGGGTCCCGCAGCCAAAATCCCAGAACGCAACGCTGAGCAGACCGGGTGGAGTCAGAGCGGTCGAGGCGCAACACCGAGTGAAGGTGGTCCTAAAGGACCGAGGTGACCAGCGCCCCGAAGCCTCGGGAGACACCCCCTCCCGCGTAACCTGGGCTCTGGAAGCTACTAGGGGCGCCTCCGAGGTGGCTCGGGTCCTGGAAATCTGTCAGGCGGGGCGCTCACATTATCTGGGGACCTCTCTCCCCCCAAGGAACCGGTGGCCAGAGTCCAGTAGGGGCGCCGCCGCGGAGGTGACTCGCGTCCCCAAGTCGCCAAGAACGCCCGGGGTGACCCCGGGGCCGTCCGGAAGTGCGGGCTCGAGGTGGCCGGGGCAGGGGCCGCGGGGGGCGCGCGGAGGTCACTTACGCTGCTGTTCTCGCCCGTCCAGTGCACCATCGCCTGGTTGTGCGTCGCGTCCCCCTTGAGCACGAACGATGTGCTGATGAGCGAGACCTGCGCCCGAGAAGCCGCTCCGGCCGCGGGCGCCGCCCGCGCCCGGCGCCCCTGGCCCGCGGCGGGGGCGCCGTCCTCGCCGGGACCCGGCGCTGGACCGAGCCCCGGGGCGCCGGGCTCCGCGCCGCGCGCCTGCCGGTCCTCGCCGCCGCCCGGCAGCGCGCGCCCCGCGGGCGGGCTCGCCGGCGCCCGGGTCAGCACCGCGCGGGGACCCAGGCGCCCGGGCTCGGGGGAGCGCCCCGCCGCCCCGCAGGCGGCCAGCAGCAGCAGCAGCAGCAGGAGCGGCCGCGAGCGCGGCGAGCGCGGCGGCGGCGGCGGCGGCGGCGGCGGCGGGGCCCCGGGGCTCGGGGCTCGGGCGGCGGGGCCGGGGCCCTTCGGGGCGCGCGGGGGCCCCCGGTGCGCCATGGTCGCCGAGGGGCGGCGGCGGGGCGGCGCGGGCGAGGGAGACCGCGGCCGGGAGAGCGGGAGGGCGCTGGGGAGCGCGAGCGAGAGCGCAGAGAAAGGAGCCGGCGAGGGGAGGGAGCCGGCGGGAGGAGGGGACTCGCGGCTCCGCCGCCGCCGCCGCCGCCGCCCGCGCAGCCGAGGGCGCACCGCCACCTGCCGGCCGACCCCGCGCCGGCCGAGCGAGCGCCAACCGCTCAAGGGCCTGGGCAGAGGTCCCGGGAGCGCCGAGCCCCAGAGCCCTTTCCTCCCTTCCTCGGCCCTTCCCTGCGCCTTCCCTCCTCTCTGCCCTCTTTCCTTCCTCCCTCCCTTTCTTCCTGAACTTACTGAGCGCCTACTCTGGGCCAGCCACGGTTCCAGGCACCGGGGGAGCACAGGGGTGAACAACAGCCAGGCACCAGGCCCTGGAGCCGGTGGTCCGCCGAGGGAGACAGACCTCACCCCTGCCAACACCTTGACAGACCAAGTCACAGAGAGCCACAAGGAGGACAGAGCGGAAGTGGTGAGGTGTTCTGCGGGGGCCTCTAAAGAGGTGGCAGTGTAGACAGAACCTAGGGGACTTCCTAGCCACTGCAAAGGCCCTGTGGCTGCCGGGACACAACCTACTCCTGGGCAGCCACGCCTGTGCCTTAGGCTTTGGGACGTCCTGGCAGAGCAAGGCTGTGCTCCAAGCCCAGGAGCCACCAAGGGGGCAGCCCCGAACATGAGGACAGACACCTGGGTGTGGAAGCACTTAGAGGGGGTGTGGGGGGGTGCGAGGTCCCATCCAGGGCAGAGCCTGCCGGGCGGAAGCGAAGAGTGGGGAAACTGAGGCTCAGCACACAGGAAGTCGCCGCCCAAGATCATGGGCTGCTTTAGACAGACTGAGTACCCACCTTGAGTACCCACCACGTGCTACATACAACTTGGCCTCACGAAAATATGGAGTCCGGGTGCCGGAGAGTCTCTGAGGGGTGGCCAGCTTTGCAGCCTCTGCGGGGCCAGGGGCCAGCCTGCCTCCACCCCTCCCCCAGAGGCCTCTGCGTCAGGTAAAAATCCTCAGGGGTCTCTGTCACTCTTGCCTCCCAGCCGGGTCTCTTTGGTCCAGAGCGGGGGAGAGACAGACAGCGAGGGAGACAGAGAGGGAGCCTAACGGGGCAGGGGAGCAAAGCCTCAAACACCTGGGAAAGAGAGAGGCTGGGGTTCCCTCCAGCCTCCAAGAGCAGCAGCCCTCAGCACTGTCTTCTGCTGTATCCAGTAACAGCATCCCAGGGGCTCATGCTGTCTGTGCCCAGGCTGGGGGTGGGGGGGCCAGATGTCTAAGAAGTCTCCCCCCTTGGAATGTGCCCTCGCCCTCCCCTCCATGGTGTAAATTCCCAACCTGACAGATTCTAAATCTCAGGCTCAGGCCCCGGGTGGGAATGGGAAGCAGGAGCCATCGGCTGTGGGAACATGTGGTCTCGCACAGGGAGCAGGGAAGAGCAGAAGGGGTCGGTGCAGGGCTGAGGGAGGCGAGCCAGGCAAACAGGGGCCTAGGAAGAGGCTTACAAACAAAGCACGCTGGGGACGGGGACCGGCAGTCAAGAAAAGAGGTGGGTGGTGTCCCGGATTAGACGGTTCCCGGGGAGCCCTTCCTGACACCCTGGTCTCCACTCCCCTCCCCAGCCGTAATGTGAAGGGGGGGGGGGGCGCACAGGCTCTGAGCTTGTCCCCTTGTCTGTCTGCTTGTTTTAGTAGAAGAGCCCCTAAGCATTGTCCCCAAGAAAAGTTGACTGTGACAAATGACTGAGCACCTACTCCATGTTGGACACTTTCCCAGGGACCCAGTGCATCCTGGGGAAGAAGACGGGGTGGGGGAAGGGGAGGAACCTGCTCTCGGGGACAAGGGGCGACATTGCAAGTAATTGTATATAATTCCCAGAAGCAGGCTGTGGGGCGCGTGTGATGGTCCCCTTTCCACAGCTGAGGAAATAGACTCCAGGCAGTGATTGCCAAGTTCACCGAGCCAGAGCGTGTCAGGCTCCAGACTCCAGCCCCGGCTTTCTGGCCCCAGGGCAGCCTTCCTTCCCCCATCCCGCGTAACTTGTGGTCTGCGTGCCGGGTTCACGGGTACATTAGCCACTTGGAGGCACAGACGAAGCCTCTCGGCCAGGGGCACATCAGCACCACCACCCGGGCTCAAACTGAGGCCCACGTTATTGGTGACTTGGTTAAAGTCCTCGAGGAAGTGGGGGGAGGCCCCAGGCCTGAAATGCAGGCAGGCTGGCGGCTGCCTCCCCGGTGCTTTTTCCAGAACAGTCGGCTGGTTGACTCTGCCCCGAGAAGGCTGCAACGCTTTCAAAAGAGCGGGACTGATTCACCCCTTCTCCGAATCCAAAGCTCAGAGACGTGGGAATCCCCAAGGTCACACAGCTCGCGCACACTGCTGGACACGGGGACACAGTGATGGCGGAGACAGACAAGTACCCCTGCGCTGGTGAGGAGCCCCTGTCCTAACGAAAGTTCTTTTCAGTTCTTTTCAGTAAGTACCCAGGAGAAAATGCGGCAGTCAGCACGCGGAGATGAAGGGGTCACTAAGGGGCCGGGGAACTTTGAGGGGAGAAGGAGCCAGCCACGGGCAAGGTGGGAATTGCTGGGGGGCAGGGCGGAGCATGAGAGCCACCGTCCAGGCTCAGGGAGGAAGGCAGCCGGCTTCATTTGTATTCGCAGACTGGTACCAAGTCGCTGGGGGCTTTTAAGCAGGGGAGTAAGACCAGAGACATTTCAGAGCCATCTGTCCCCCTGTGAGGACACTACAGGAAGCTAGCTCCCTAGGAGGCCCCTGTCCAGAGTCCAGAGAGGCCTTGGTGGCTGGGCCCGGGGAAGGCGGCGGGGGACTTGCGGGGGACGGAGCAAAGCCCGCACCCAGCACCTGCTCGCCCTGTGCTCACCCTCGTTAGTGACCAACTCGGGGACCCCGGGGGCTTCGGTGCAGGAGAAAGACATGGGGACGGGCGGCAAGGAAGGGCGGCAGGTTGTAGTCAGGCATCCTGTCTGACATCCCGACGGGGAGAAGTCTCGGGAGACCGCGGGGACAGCGTCTGCGGCGCCGCCGCGGTGGACGTGCGCTCAGCCGGCGTGGGCGTGAAGGGCCACGGAAGCACCGCGTGTCACCCTGAGACCCTGAGACGCCCTGAGACGGGGAAGCAGCCTAGCCTTCGCCATCTCCCTCACCGCCTCCTGGTTCCCAGCTCCGCGCGGGGCACTGGGCTCCAGACCCGATCACACCCGGCCGCTGCTCCTGGGAGGGGGGAGGCGGGTGCCTCAGAGACGCTTGGCCCCCTCGGGAAGGGGAAGAGCCGTCGGGGGCCGAGGGAAGAAGGCTGGTCTTCAACCGATCCTTCAGGAAACAGGAACAAACATAATCAAGACTATAAGCTATTGGACCTACTCTGGCAGGGCATTGTTCTAGAAGAAAGATCTCGTTGAACCTCCTATCTACCTAGTACCTATATAGCGCCTACATAGAGGGCGTTCCCTTCTCCCCGACCTGGTGTTCAGCAATCTATCCGAAGGGTTCCAAGGCCCACGTCCCCATGTGCCAGTGGGGTGTCCTAAGTGACACGCCTCACCTCTCTGTTTCTGTAGTTGCCTCACCAGCACGACCCCGACCCCCTGGTTCTCTGTGTCATCCCAGGACCAGCAGCGTCGGCATTACCGGGAACCGGTTACGGATGCCAATTCCCAGGCCACCCCCCCAGACCCACCGAACCGGAAACTCTGGGATGGGGCCGAGGGATCTGTGTTCTAATGTGTCCCCTGCTGGTTCTGACACGTCCCCCCAAGTTTGAGAGCCACCGTGCTGACCCAGCGGTTCAGGGCCTGGGCTCCACGTGGGAATCACCTGGGGGGACTTCAGACAAATGCCAACGATCTCTTGACCTGAGTGGGTAGAGGATTCGTGAAAAAACAGACGCCAGGTGCCTGGCACATGGCTGGACCCACTAGACGGTGCTTTTCCTGAGAGGTGAGCGGGGGCCCCACTGAGCCCCGGTCCAAACCCTTCAGCTTCAAGATCCAGACTGATTCCTCCCGCCACTGCAATGCGTCCGCTTCAAAAAGGAGCAGAAAGACTTCTTCTCTCCAAGTTTCAATCAGACCACTTACTCATTAAAAGGCTCAGGGTTTTTTTTTAATTATTAAAGGTCTCTAGTGATAGTATTTTTTTTTTAATTTTTTTTTTCAACGTTTATTTATTTTTGGGACAGAGAGAGACAGAGCATGAACGGGGGAGGGGCAGAGAGAGAGGGAGACACAGAATCGGAAACAGGCTCCAGGCTCCGAGCCGTCAGCCCAGAGCCCGACGCGGGGCTCGAACTCCCGGACCGCGAGATCATGACCTGGCTGAAGTCGGACGCCCAACCGACTGCGCCACCCAGGCGCCCCTCTAGTGATAGTATTTTAATTTATCTTTTTAAATGCGACAGAGCTCAGCTTGGGCAACTACCCGCACGGGCCTGATTCAGAGACGGTCCAGGAACCCATGAGCAATGCTCTTGGGGACACTTGGGGACCCAGCAGGAAGGAGACTGAGGAGACAGGCTGTTGGGGTGCCAGGTTCTACAGAGGGGAGCCCCTCCCCTGCGCTGTGCTCCCAGCCGCCCCTGGCCTGGCCTCCAGCCAAACTAAGAAGTCTGCACCTGCTTGGGGGGGGGGGGGGGGAGGTGCCAGGTCAGGAAGGGAGGGCTTCCAGGTGGAGGGGGAAGCTGCCAGGGGCAGGGGCCAGAAATAAGCCGCAGGGTGGGGAGTTGGGGGGTGGAGAGGGGAGCTGCCACATTTGGGGGGGGGGGGCTGCGGTGCCTTGCAGAAACGTCTCCTAATGACTTTCAGCAAATGACAAGGGGTTGAGGTGAGGGCTTTCAGGAGAAAGATCGAGCACAGCCATCCCATTACCAAGTTGTCAAGGACGGCTGGACGGGACTTTAACTCAGGCCAGGAACAGAAGTCTGACCCGGAGATTGAAGGGAAAGGAGTCCAGATGGAGAAGGAAGGAAAGGCCCCCCAGGGAGACAGGGATCTGGCCGCTCCAATCCCAACAGAGAAGGGAGACGGGGGCGGGGGCGGGGGCGGGGGCGGGGGGGAGCGGGCAGTTCTTTGCGCAGCTGGGGTGGTGGTTGTGGGTGCCTCTTGGTGGAGGCAGGGATTTCTTTGCCCAGGGACGCCACCGCTGTGGGCCAGCCAAACCCCTGGTGTGTGAGAAGCCAAGCAAGCAAGAGCCCAGAGCCCGGCAGAGACCAGGGTGACAACCGTTTTCAGCCATCCGGGCTCCTCTTTCTCGTAGACGCATAGATACCGCAGTGCGACAGGTGTGTTTCCTTCTTCCGTTCATCAAGTGTTTGCTGAGCACCTACTCTGCGCCTGGCTCCAGGCCCCAGGGAGACAGCAGGAAACAAACCAGACAATCTCCGGAAGGATAAACAGGTGGAGAAAACAGAAGGGCGCTCCTGGCAGAGAGGCCGGCGTGGGTAATGACCTGGGGGAGGGCACTGCGGGGGACAGTGGAGGATCCGGACAAAGAGCTTCGGGGTGGCAGGGCGCGGGGTAGGGTGGGCAGGGCGAGTGAGAGCGGGGGCTTCCTGGTCCCTTCACGGGGACCGGGTGATGACCAGAACCAGGGGCTGGCCTCAGGGAGGTCAGCCATAGCGCACTGCTCCCCAGCTCTCCGTGTGCATGCATAAAGCACCATGGGGACGGAGAGTGGGGCGGCGACCAGCTCCCACCAGTGCAGGGGCCACCCCTTCTTACTGGGTTGCAGCGTGGCTTAAAAGTGCGCCCTCAGCTCCCCGTAGCGTGACGGTACCTCATCATCTAACGGGCGCCAGGGAAGGCCCCAGAAAGTGGGGCCCAGGGAAGAGGGGTTTCCCCATCAGTCTGTAGGGGCAAGAGCCCACCGTGGTCATTCTGGCGGGCAGGGTAGAGGAGAGGAGGGCTGGCCTGCGGAGGAAACGCACAACCAGCCAGAAAGCACCCTTGGGGTTCCCAGGAGCTGGGAAAGATGGCAGAGGCCAGGAGTCTTTCCCCTGAAGCCAAGTGCACAGGCCCGGGCCCAGTAGGAGGCCAGGAAATGCCGGAAGGGACAAAAGAAGGGAGGGAAGGAGGCTTGCAGCAGCCGCTCTGGGGGCCCACTTCTCAGACTGGCCCTCGCCGCCCCCCGTCCCCCACGTACCATACGAGGGGCCTCCCATGTGCCCAGTGTTTTGGGGGCACCATTATCCCGACTTTAGAAGCAAGGCATCCGAGGCCCAGAGAGGCTAAGCGAACTGCCCTGGAGCGCACAGCTAGAGAGTGGTGATCTCCAGCACAGGGCGCTGCTGGTGACGTTTCAGAAGTGGCTGCAGGGCCGTCGACAGTGCCCGCCTCAGAGGCGGTGCTGGAAAGCAGAGTGTGGTGAGTGCTTGGTGGGGGGAGAGGAGCTCACGGTGGTGGCCGCGAGCGAGGCGGGGGCCTGAACTCTGGTCCCGGCCCTGCGGGTCACTGCAGAAGTCACTGCTTTCCCTCTGAGCCTCAGTCTCCTCGGGGTCACTGAGAACGGCCGTGGCACCTGTGAACAGGTTGTCGTGCAGGTGAAGGACGCTCGGAAGAGCATCTGGACGGCGGTGGCTATTTTCTTCTCTTGTTGCAGGAAGAAGGTCTTCACGTGGGACAGTGACAGACAACCCACAGGAGGTCCGTCCGCATGACCACGCCTCACCCATCGATGCAGTGATGGTCCATGGCCGTCCCCGGGGAAGTCCCCCCCAGTCCCCCAAGTGCTCTGGCCAGGACGCAGCGTGGACCCTCCCTAGGGAAGATGCTCCCAGTCCCCCAAGTGTCCTCCAGCCAGGGCGCAGTGTGGACTGTCCCTGGTGAAGTCCCCCCCCCAGGCCCCCAAGTGCTCTGGCCAGGGCGCAGCGTGGACCCTCCCTAGGGAAGATGCTCCCAGTCCCCCAAGTGCCCTCCGGCCAGGGCGCAGTATGGATCGTCCCTGGTGAAGTCCCTCCCAGTCCCCCAAGTGTCCTCCAGCCAGGGCGCAGTGTGGACTGTCCCTGGTGAAGTCCTCCCCCAGGCCCCCAAGTGCCCTGGCTGGGGCGCAGTGTGGACTATCCCTAGGGAAGACCCTCCCAGTCCCCCAAGTGCCCCCACCCCGGGGCGCAGTGTGTCTGCATTCGCAGGGCAAGGGCCGGGAGCAGCAGGCGTTGGCAGGCAGGTGGCCGGACGGGAGGCCCGGTCCTCTGCCAGCGGCCCAGCCCCCCCTGCCCCCCGCAAGCACACGCCCCCACGGCCTGCAGTTCTGTTCTTCCACTGTCAGCCTGGCCGCCCACCAGCTGCGTGCTCTGGGCCTCAGTCTCCCCATCTGTGACGCGAGGGCATAGATAACATGACAACTTCCCCAGGACGTGAGCCCCACAAGGTGCCCCCCAGATGCTCACGTGCAGTTTGCGATGTGGGGCTGGTCACGCCTCTCAGAGTCACGTGCTATTTGCATTTAACAACGTTCGGTTTTGACTAATTCCGTTTCCCCCCCCCCCCAACTTTTTGACCCTGCGGTCCTTCCCTCCCGCTTTGCCTGCATAACATCCAGAGGACACAGGCTGCTCTGGAATTATGCGCTGAGGACGGCGGAAGGAAGAAGGGAGAATTTATTCTGCCTGAGGTGTTGGCGAAGAGAAAAATACATTTGGGCGGGAGTTGAATGACGAGCTGGGACCCAGACGAAGTAAAACAGACTGCAGCATCTGCAAGGGACAAAAGACCGAGGGGCACGGTGCACACGGGGAGGGACAAGTGGCCTGGCCAGGCAGGACGGACTGTAAGACTTGGGGGGGAAGCCAGGCCGGTGCCTTCTTCCAAGGTGACAGAGACCCTTCCAGGGCTTTCAAGAGAAGGAACGGCATGATCAGATTTGTGTTTGTGAATGGCAATGCTGGCAGCTCCTGAGAGCCGGAGCTCGGGAGAGAGACCGGGCCAGCGGAGGTCATGGTGTGGGTCCGGGTGAGAGACGGCGGGTTGTGAGCAGACGCGGTGGGGAGGAGGAAACGCAGGCGGGCCCCTCCCGTGCGAGGCGACACGGAATCCAAAGAGACTCAGAGGCGTCTGGGAGAACATTGATGTCACTCCATAGTTAGGGAACAAATTTGAAGATGGCTGCTCAACTCTGGACACGTTGTCTCCAGGGTGCCTGTGGGACATCCTGGAGATATCAGCCAAGCAAGGCTAGGCTGGGCTGCCGTGATAAATGAACCCCAAATCTCGGTGGGGAAACCCAAGAAAGGGGCACTGTATTCATTCACAAAGTCTGATGCAGGTCAGGCGCCTCCTTTCCGACTTCTATCTCCACCCTCTGGAACCTCTAGCCTGCAAGGTCACTGTGGCAGAAGAGAGAGCCGGAGAACACACAGAATATTTCCTGGGGTTGGACCTGGAGGTCACTCCACTACCACTCGCATCCCATCGGCCAGAGCCTGGGTTCATGGCCTGACCTTCCTGTAGGGAGGCTGGCAAACGCAGGAGCCCAGGGACATTTGGTGAGCCCTCCTCATCACTGGCACGCTGGCAGGAAGGCTCTAGAGGCCTTTGGAAATGGTGCCTGGGAGAGGATCAGGGCTGGAGACAAGACTTGGACATGACTATCGAATGAGATCACCCAAGGGGAAAAAATAGAGGAGGACGAGAGAAAGACGAGATTTTAAAAATTCCATGAATCCCTCTGGGGTTGTATTTAGGAATTCCCAGAGGAAGACTCAAGATACAGTCCAAAATCTCATTTCCAAATACCCAATTATTTGTTGTGTGGACAAAGCATCCAGATTCTTTCCTGAATTTTTCAGCTCCCATATGGCTCCTTGGAATCACACAGGCAGCCGCAAGCAACTGGCAAGTGTCTTAAGCCGTGCTGTTTCTACCACATTCCGCCACATTCCCTCTGTGTCAGGCCAAGGGCTTCAGGGTCATACATTCGTCTAGAGGAGTTGTTTTTAGAGCCATCCACTTCACTAGATATTTTGAAAGAGAACTCACAGTAAGCTTGCCTTTGAGATTCATTCCAGAAATGAAATTTTTTGCTACCAAACCACTGAATATGACAATTGATTTTTTCTATTTAAATGCCTTACACACTTAAAACTTTTCCATAAATAAAAATTTTCCACAAATTATACTTGGTTGAAATCACGGTTTGAAGGGTTTCAGCTCGGAAGTTAATTAAAACTCATTGTTTTCCCTGGAAAGGGGAACTGCCTTAATTAAGACTAACAGAGAAGTGTGGGATATTTCTTCAAAATGGATCTTGCAAGGTCCTTTCCTGAGGCTAGTGCCGCCACTCTGAGACTACGAGGATCGTGACACTGGGGTCATGTCAGCTCTTGTTCTCTACTTATCCTCACAGCACAGCACAGTGCTGGGCACACAGTGAGCACTTAATATTGGACAGATGGATGGATGGATGGATGGATGGATGGATGGATGGATGGACGGATGGATGGAAGGGAGGGAAGGAGGGAGAAAGGAAGGAAGGAAGAGGATGGATGCATGGGTGGATGGACCACAGGAAGGACAGAAGGATGAAAGGATGGAAGGATGGAAGGAAGGAAGGAAGGTGGATGGATGATGGATGGATGGACCAAAGGAAGGACAGAAGGAAGGAAGGAAGGAAGGAAGGAAGGAAGGAAGGAAGGAAGATGGATGGATGATGGATGGATGGATGACGGGTGGATGGATAGATGGATGGACCAAAGGAAGGAAGGAAGGAAGGAAGGAAGGAAGGAAAATGGATGGATGATGGATGGATGGACCAAAGGAAGGAAGGAAGGAAGGAAGGAAGGAAGGAAGGAAGGACAGAAGGAAGGAAGGAAGGAAGGAAGGAAGGACAGAAGGAAGGAAGGAAGGAAGGAAGGAAGGAAGGAAGGAAGGAAGGAAAATGGATGGATGATGGATGGATGGACCAAAGGAAGGAAAGAAGGAAGGAAGGAAGGAAGGAAGGAAGGAAGGAAGGAAGGAAGGTGGGAAGGAAGGACAGAAGGAAGGAAGGAAGGAAGGACAGAAGGAAGGAAGGAAGGAAGGAAGGAAGGAAGGAAGGAAGGAAAGAAGGAAGGAAGGAAGGAAGGAAGGAAGGAAGGAAGGAAGGAAGGAAGGAAAATGGATGGATGATGGATGGATGGATGACGGGTGGATGGATAGATGGATGGACCAAAGGAAGGACAGAAGGAAGGAAAGAAGGAAGGAAGGAAGGAAGGAAGGAAGGAAGGAAGGGAGGGAGGAAGATGGATGGATGATGAATGGATGGATGTATGGACAAAAGGAAGGGCAGAAGGAAGGAAGGAAGCAAGGAAGCAAGGAAGGAAGGAAGGGAGGGAGGGAGGGAGATGGATGGATCTGTCACATTGAAAACTCCTAGGGATCCAGACTTCTAAATGACAACCACTGAAGCAATTTGGCAGAAGGGAAAGAGCACTGAGTTGGGAGTCAGGAGGGCCAGGTTCCAGTGTCAGCTTTCCACTGACTGAGCTTCAAGAACTTGGGAAAATCCCTTTCCCCATGGGCACCGCCATTTTCCTCCTCGGCTAAATGAATCTCGTCCATCCCAACCAACCTTCACATCCTCACATACGGCGACTTCTCCCCTACCTCCGACCCTGCCCTCCGACCACCCTCAGCTCTGCCCCACGTTTCCAGTCACAAGTGCACTCCAGGGAGGCAGAACTTCGACTTGTAGCCAGGTGAAGAGGTTGGCAAATGCTCCTCCCAAAAGTCAATTATGAAACCGCGCAAATTGACGAAAACAGCCATTTCCACACACTGGAAATCATCCAAGAACAGGCAACCATCGAAGCAGTGTCCGTCCTTCAAGCAGTGTCCGTCCTTGAAGACTGCTGCACTTCAGGTAGGAACCGTGAGCGTCTGCACCACACGGGCCCCAGGCTCCTCCCTTAGCACCCTCCCAGCTGGGAAGGCCGAGGCTCTGCGGGGAGGGGTGGCCATGGGCACAGCAGCTGCAGTGCCAGGGGTAAAGGGACTGGCTCAGTTTGGAGCAATGGGTGGCATCCACGCCTACCAGCAGCAACAGTGGAAATGACTGGCCCAGAGGCTGTACAGAAAGGCTGAGGCTGTGTGCCCCTGGGAAGGGCCCGAGCCAGCCACAGACTTCTGACTGACCCTAAGGCCATGTGTGTGGACAGAGGAAGTATGAACAGCCCAGTGAAAAGCAAAAGCCAGGCAGACCTGAAAATGCCTAGATTTTGAACGTGCTCCTCTGCCCACACAAAGGTCTTTGATCGAGGATAGAAGGTTTACTAACTCATGGTGTTTGAGAATACTTCTGATCAAATACTGGCCGATCTCTAAGTGAGGCAGACACGGGTTCAAAGGTCATAAATTTAAAAACAACAACAGGGGCGCCTGGGTGGCTCAGTCGGTTAAGCGTCCGACTTCAGCTCAGGTCACGATCTCGCTCGCGGTCCGTGAGTTCGAGCCCCGCGTCGGGCTCTGGGCTGATGGCTCAGAGCCTGGAGCCTGCTTCCGATTCTGTGTCTGCCTCTCTCTCCGACCCTCCCCCGTTCATGCTCTGTCTCTCTCTGTCTCAAAAATAAACATTAAAAAAATTGTTTTAAATAAAAATAACAGCAACAACAGCAGCAGCTACATACAGCGAGGGAGATAGATTTCAAAGACTTAGCCCAGGTAAGTTACTCACAAAAACAAACAAATGAATAAGCAAAAATCAGAAATAACCTGTGGAAGAAAATAAAAACCCGGGGGCACCTGGGTGGCTCAGTCGGTTAAGCGTCCGAACTCAGCTCAGGTCATGAGCTCACAGCTTGTGAGTTCAAGCCCCATGTTGGGCTCTCTGCTGTCAGCACAGAGCCCACTTTGGATCCTCTGCCCCTCCCCCCTCTCAAACATAAATAAACATTTTGTACAATTTTTAAAAAAGAAAAGAAAAATCCAGACTTGATGCAATTTACTGCTAAAATGTCCAGTTTTTTTTTTTAACTTTTTAAAAAACGTTTATTGGGGCGCCTGGATGGCTCGGTCGGTTAAGCGTCCAACTTCAGCTCAGGTCATGATCTCACGGTCCATGAGTTCGAGACCCGCGTCGGGCTCTGTGCTGACAGCTCAGAGCCTGGAGCCTGTTTCAGGTTCTGTGTCTCCGTCTCTCTCTGCCCCTCCCCTGTTCATGCTCTGTCTCTCTCTGTCTCAAAAATAAATAAACGTTGAAAAATTAAAAAAATAAAAAATGTTTATTTTTTATTTATTTTCAAGAGAGAGACCTCAAGAGGGGAAGGGGAAAAGAGAGAGGAGGACACAGGATCTGAAGCAGGTTCTGTACTGACAGCAGAGAGCACAACAAGGGGCTCGAACCCACGAAGTGTGAGATCATGACCTGAGACGAAGTCAGACGCTTAACCGAATGAGCTACTCAGGCGCCCCTAAAATGTCCAGTTTTTAACAACGAGGAAAAGTGAGAAATGCAAAGAAACAGGAGAATATTACCTAGAGTCAAGGACAAAAAAAAGAGCAGTCTTCAGTCTCCAGAGATCCCCAGAAGTTGGACTTGACAGTGAAAGACTTCAAAGCAGCTGATATATGTATAGTGTATAATATATATATACTATATATATACAGTGTATATATGTATATGTAGAGTCAAAGAATTAAAGGAAAGTATGACAATAATAAATCAACAAAAATGGAAAAGAAATAATGTATCAAATGGAAAGTCTGGAGTTAAAGAATGCAACCATGAGGAAAGTTCACCGGAGAGGCTCAGTTGCAGACTTGACATGGCAGAAGAATCCATGAACTTGAAGACAGAGTAATGAAAATTATCCAATATCAAGAACCGAGAGAAAAAAAATGATTGAACAAAAATGAACAGCGCCTCAGAGGTGTGAAGAATAACATCAAACACAACAATATGTGTGATGTGAGTCCTGAAAGAGAGACAGAAAGGGGCTAAATAAAAAACTTGAGGGGCGCCTGGGTGGCTCAGTCGGTTAAGCGTCCGACTTCGGCTCAGCTCATGATCTCATGGTCCGTGAGTTCCAGACCCACTTTGGGCTGTGTGCTGACAGCTGAGAGCCCGGAGCCTGCTTCTGATTCTGTGTCTCCCTCTCTCTCGGCCGCTCCCCCACTCACACTCTGTCTCTCAAAAATGAATATATATTTAAACAAAAAAAAAAAACTTTGGCCAAAATGTTTCCAGATCGATGAAAATCTTTAACCTAAATATCCAAGAAACTCAAAAAGTCCCAAGTAGGTTAAATACAAAGAGATATACGCCTACAAACATCATAATCAAACCATGGAAACACAAAGAGGAAATCATGAAAGAAGCAAGAGAAAACCAACTCTTCGTGTACCAAGGAGCAACATATTAACAGGTAGCTTTTCATCAGGAAAAAAACAAAGCAGAAGGTAGTGGAATGACACGTTCAAAGTGCTAAATGGATCAAAACGGCAAATTAAAAACTCTATATCCAGCAACACTATCCTCCAAAACTGAAGGTGAAATAAAGACGTTCCCAGATAAACAAAGATTGATAACTCATCGATAGCAAACCTGGCTTGTGAGAAATACTAAAGGAAGTCCACTAGGCTGAAAGCAGCCAGCACCAGACGACAACTTAAGCCCACAAGAAGAAATACAGCAGAAATGGTAACTATGAGCGTTAATATAAAATACTCTATAAGTCCATTTTCCTTATATTTTCAATTCTCCAAAAGACATAAGCAGTCAAGGGGCACCTGGGTGGCTCAGTTGGTTAAGCATCCAACTCTTGATTTTGGCTCAAGTCACGATCTCACAGTCTTGAGATCGAGCCCCACCTCGGGCTCTGCGCCGAGCACGGAGCCTGCTTGAGATTCTCAAGATTCTCTCTCTCTCTCTCTCTCTTTCCTTCTCTCTCTTTCCCCTCTGCCCCTCCCCCCAACAAAGGAAGCTAGTCGTAATCTGAAGTGGATTCAAAGAAGCGAAAATGCATTTTTGCAGTCCCTAGAATAACCACTAAGAAAATAATTCACAGTATACGTTTTTTTAAAAAGGGGGGATTAAAAGGGGCCACGAACAACATTTATTAACACAAAGGAAAGCATAAAAGAGAATCAGAAGGACCAGACAGAACAACAATAAAAATTCAGGAGACATGGGGAAAAGAGTACAATGGAAGATGTCAATATCATGTAAACGAAGTTTTAATTTAATTAAGGTAAATTAATTTATCTGATTCAACTTGTCATTAAATGTGAATAGTCTAAGCACTCGGATCAAAAGGAAGAAATGGGCAGACTGGGCAAGTAAGATGTGAATACACACCATCTACAAGAGACAAATCTCCGATTCAGAGACGCAAGCAGGTTGGACGTAACGGGATGGAACAAAGGACACCCTGCGAAAACGATCACCATGGGAGAGCCAGGAGAGACCACCTTAGTATCAAACGAAGCAAATGTTAAGACAGGAACTATTCCCAGAGGCAAAGAGGACCACTGCCCAATGATAAGGGCGTCAACACATTGGGCAAATATAAAAATTACAAATGCACACACTCCTCATAACAGAGCCAAAATACAAGAAGAGCAAAAACCAACAGAATTAAAAAGAGAAACAGACAATTCAACAATAGCATCAGAAGCCGTTGACACGCCACTCCTGACGACTTCTAGAACAAGACTGGTGATTTTTTCAAATCCCCAAAGATGCAGGAAACTGGAGGACATTACTGACCACACGGGGTAAGGGACCTGGTGACTTCGGGACATGCCTTCCTTCCAAGCACGTGTGGACCACTCTCCAGGACACGGCGTGGGCCAGGCCATAAAATGAGCCTCAATAAACGTAGAAAGACTGAATTCACAAACAGCATGATCTCTGACCACGACGGAATTCAATTAGATAGTAACCACAGAAAGACCTGTGAAAACCCAAAATATTTTCAAGTCGTGCCACACGCTTGTAAGCCACTCAAGGGTCAAGAAGAAATCACAAGAGAACTAGAGAATATTTCAAAGCAGATGAAAATCCCCACCACGTATGAAAACGCGTGTCAGGCAGCTGACACAGCGCTTCGCGGGAAGCTGAGAACTTCGAATGCCTAAGTCAGAAAAAAGAATGGTCTTGAATAATCTGTGCTTCCAACCAAAGAAGCCAGAAGAGGAAGAGTACACTAAGCCCAAAGCAAGCTGAAGAAAGCAAATAAGAAAGATGAGCCCATACATTAGCGAGATGGAAAACAGAAAAGCAACAGCGGAAATCGATGGAACCAAAAAGCTGGTTCTTTAAAAAAGTAATTTGACAAGCTTTTAGCTAGACAGAAAAAGCACCAGAGAAACAGAAATTACTGAAATCAAGCAAGAAAAAGGCGCCATCATCACCAATCATCCTCAACTTTAAGATTGTAAAGGAATACCACGACATTCCTAGAAATCCTAGCGTTCCTAGCATCATGGCTCAGGTCATAATCTCACAGTTCGTGGGTTCAAGCCCCACATCAGGCTCCGTGCTGACAGCCTGGAGCCTGGAGCTGCTTCGGGTGTCTCTCTCTCTCTCTCTCTGCCCCTCGCTCGTTGGTGCTCTCTCTGAAAAATAAACGTTAAAATAAAATTCAAAATGAAGACATCAAACTATGTTTAGTCACAGATGGCACGATCCTTTACGTAGAAAATCCCCAGAGATGCTCAAAAACACTATTGGAACTGATAAACAAGTTTAACAGGGCTGCACGATGTAAGATCGATATACAAAAAATCAATTATATTTCTATATACTAGCAACAAAAATCTAAAAATGACATTAAGATAATAATTTCATTCACAATAGCATTGGAAAGAGTAAAACGCTTAGAAATCAATTTACCAGGGGCGCCTGGGTGGCTCAGTTGGTTGAGCGTCCAACTTCAGCTCAGGTCATAACCTCACGGTTCACAGAGACTGAGCCTCGCATCGGGCTCTGTCTGTGCTGACAGCTCAGAGCCTGGAGCCTGCTTCGATTCCGTGTCTCCCTCTCTCTCTGTCCCTCCCCAGCCTGCACTCTGTCTCTCTCTCTCTCTCTCTCTCAAAAATAAACCTTAAAATTTTTTTTAATTAAAAAAAAGAAAAAAAAGAAATTTAACAGAAGACGTACAAGACCTACACTGAAGTCTACCAACGTGGCCACAGGAAATTAAAGATGATGTAAATGAATGCAGGAACGTTCCCTGTCTGTGGATTGCAAGACGCAATACTGTCAAGATGACCCTTCTCCACAAATCGATCTACAAGGTGAACGTGATCCTTACCAAAATCTCATCGGGCTTTTTTGTAGAAATTTGCCAGCTGATCCTAAATTTTATACGGAAACGCCAAAGACCCAGAATTGCGAAAACAACGTTTTAAAAGAAGAACAAAGTTGGAAGACATACACCACCCGATCTCGATTTACGGCTGAGCTTCAGTAATCCAGACAGTGAGGCCTTCATGGAAAGACAGACGTATAGACCAATGGAACAGAATGAAAAGTCCAGAAACGAAGTCTTACGGTCAAGGGTAATTGATTGTTGACAAGGCACCAAGACAATTCAATGGGGTGAGGAAAGAGATCAGAATATATAAACAACTCTTAAAACTTAAGAAGAGTTGGAGGGCCCCTGGGTGGCTTAGTCAGTTAAGGGACTGACTCTTGATTTCTGCTCAGGTGATAATCTCACAGTTCGTGAGTTTGAGCCCTGCATGGGGGTCTGTGCTGGTAGCATGGAGCCTGTTTGGGATTCTCTCTCTCTCTCTCTCTGTCTCTCTCTGCCCCTACCCTGATCATTCTCTCTCTCTCTCTCTCTCTCTCTCTCTCTCTCTCTCTCTCTCAATAAATAAATAAACATTTAAAACTTTTTCTTAAAAAAAAAAAGAGAAAGACTGGGGTAGAAAAAAGCAATTAAAAAATGGGCAAAAGGATTGAACCAGACCTTCCACCAAAAGAAGGCGGACAAGTGGCTATCGAGCGTGTGAAAGGCTGTGCAACACCTTTGGTCACCGGGGAGATGCAAATCAGAGCCACAGTGACAGACTGCTATGGGCCCACTCAGGTGTCCACAACAAAGGACAGATGGAAGGGACAAAGAGCCAGAACTGCCCACACCACTGTGGGAACGTCCAGTGGCACGGCCACTCTGGGGAAGAAAACGGTGATGGTTTCCGGAAAAGTTAACATGTGCTCTGCACCACACTCAACGTCCTGGAGCCTCAGTGTCCTCGTCGCTAAGATGGGCACGGCGGTAAAAGTGCCCACTTCGCGGAAAACCGCACATTGCCAGAAACCCCCAGAAGCTGGGAGAGACGCCCGGACACGTTGCCCCTTCAGAGCCTCCGGAAGGAGCCAGCCCCTGATCTTGGACTCCTGGCCTCCATAACTTCCTGTTTCTTTAAGCCACCCGGCTTGTGGTCACTTGAAATGGCAGCCACAGAAAACTCACCCAGCGTCCACACCCCATTTACTGCACCAGCACAGGGCTGGCCCCTTCCAGATAACCCAGAAGTGTGGTGGAGTCCAGACCTCCTTGCCTGCCGGATTCGTCATCCGGAGCCCCTCCCTGACACGCTCAGAGCTGTCCCAGCGAGGACTGGTTTCATCTTTTCTAGAAACTCTGAGGTCGCCCCAGCGATCTGCGGGCTCTCTCTGCCCTTCTTCATGGCAAGTGTCTCGCCATGTTTAGAGCAAGAGGCTCTCAAGGAGGATGAGTCAGTCCCCTGGGATACAATCCAGAAGCCAAATGTCCTGGTAAGTAGTGGGGACAGGGTGGGAAAGGACTTGAAAACAGTGGTGACACAAGGGGGCTTTGGGAGGGGAACACGCTCTTTCTTGCTGTGGGGGCAGAAACCCTGGCTAATACGATAGAACCACCACGGTGGGTCCTTTCTGCACCTCGTCTGATCACTTCTTGGGGAGCCCGCCTTGTGCTCACCTTGCCAATTCCCTGTTCCTTCCCGGCATCTTGTCAGGCCCCTCAGGCCTCGATGGTTCCACCTGCTAAATGTCAAGAAACTCTGCCCTTTTGCCTGGAGGGACGGCTTCCCCCGCTGTCTGTCTACATCATGCTTGCCGGACTCGGGAAGAGTCCCGCCATCAGCGGGTCACCGGCCAACACGCGCCTGACAAGTGACGGGGGCCCCGCATTCAGACAGGACGGCGGTGGTGAGGGACCACCGTGTACGTGGTCAGCTGCCCTAGATCCCAGGGCCGCACCACAAAGCTCCACAAACTAGAGGCGTAAAACATTCTCTCTCACTTGTAGGGGCCAGAAGTCCACACCGAGGGGCTGGCGGGGAGGCCCTTCTGAGAGCTCTGGCGGGGAACCCGTTTCCCATCTATCTCTGACCTCTGCTTTCGACCTCGAGTCTCTCTCTCGGGCCTCCTGTCTCCCTCCCGTGTGGCCACGCCTGGGTAATACACAGCCACCTTCACCTCCCCACCCGGCCACCCCTCTCTCCTTGCTCTCCCCTAACTTCCTGGAGCCCGGTCCCCTCTGCCAGGACTCCCTCCCTCCCTCCTCCGGCCACCCTCCCGCCCACGCCCTGCAGCTCTGCGTCAGGGACAGCTGTCCACGCTCAGAACAGAAAGATTCGAATGCTGGCCAATCTCTTCTTCGCCAGGCGGCTTTGAAGGAGGCACTGAACATCTCAGAACCTCTATCCCAGTCTCTAAATGATGAGTCTCACACTCCCTGCGGTGCCCACTGTGAAGGGAAACTCACCTCTCTCCAGCCCCTTAGCCACCAGTTAGTCAGGGTACAGGCAGGCGACTGGGCCACGTGGTGGACAGGTGAGCCCGGGACATCAAAAGCCGTGCACATCTGCCTGTGGCTTGTGCTGTCCCGGCGGTGTGTGAGCAAATGGCCCGTGACTTGGTTTCCCCAGATCCGTTTTCCTCCAGGGACCAGCCACAACGGTGGTGAGCCCAAGACTTGCACTCAAGAGTAAGAAGGACCCACAGGGGCGTAGACTCTGAGGTGCACGCAATACCCCAGCGTTGACAAGTGTCCCACATCCCAGTGCTGGGCATTCATGCCACGGCAATACAGTGGGTATGGCGCCCTCAGGAGCCCCGAGAGGAGGAGAGGGCTTGGCAAGTCCGGAATCGTGCATTTCTGGATCCCGGACCGCTCAACGGCCTCAAAACCCAAGTACTTGTTACTCCTGACACCCACCCAATAGGCTGTTGTGGGACTGAGCGCGACGTGGGGGGCTCTTCGGGGAGCACAGCTGAAGTGCAGAAGCGTAACGGACAGAGCGGCCATCGAGGGACGGACGGACAAGCAAATGTGGAAACGCCACACGATGGAATACTCCTCTGCCTTGAAAAGGACAGAAATCCAGGGGCGCCTGGGTGGCTGAGTCGGTGAAGCGTCGACTTCACTCAGGTCATGATCTCACGGTTCATGAGTTCGAGCCCCGCGTCGGGCTCTGTGCTGACAGCTCAGAGCCTGGAGCCTGTTTCAGATTCTGTGTCTCCCTCTCTCTCTGCCCCTCACCTGCTCACACTCTGTCTCTCTCTCTGTCTCTAAAATAAACAAACAAACAAACAAAAATTTAGAAAAAAAAAAAAAAGGACAGAAATTCTGACCACACTAGGACATGGCCGGACCCGGAGGACACGGTGCTCAGTGAAATAAGCCAGGCACAAAAGGCAGCCAAACCCCACGAGTCCAGGGACACGAGGAGTCCAGAGTTGTCAAACTCAGAGACAGGAAGTCGAGGGGCCGATGCCGGGGGCTGGGCTGGGGAGCGGGGGGAACGGGGCGACGGCTGTTTCATGGGGACAGGGCTGCCGTTCTGCAAGACGAAAAGAGATCTGGAGATGAGCGGGGTGACAGTTGCACGACGTAAATGTACTTAATGCTATTGGACTGGAAGCTTAAAACCGGTTAAGGTGGCAATTTTGACGTGATGTGCATTTTGCCAGTTTATTTAATTTTGTACACGTCGTGGGTTACATCCATCACCTTCCTCTCCCTCGTCCTGGTCTTCTTCCCCACCGGGGGTTCAGGTGGGGGTGGCTGCCGGTCCCCACCCACGGACTGACTCTGGTCGTGGGGGCGTCTGCCTGGGGCCCCCGCTGGAGAGCAGGCTTAGTGGGCGCCGAGCCTGATGGATTAGGAACGTCCACCCCAGGCTCAGGTGGGGCCAGCGGCCGAGTGGCCCGTGTGCCAATCCTGGTACACGACGTTTGGCCTCCCGTGGATATTTAACTTTCACAGGAGGACTTGGGTTGTGTGTCCACTGGGGGCTGGGGTGGGGGGGAGGGAGGGCCGTTCTGGGGAGGCACAGGCGAGTGGAGAGGGGAGCCCCCCACCCCATGGGAGCCCCCCCACCCCATGTAACCAGGAGAGCTCTCCCCAGGTCCACACAGCGTGGGTCTGCCATGGAGCCCCTCCCCCGCGCTGCACAGTCGTGGGCGGTGGAGTTCTCCGCTCCCTTTTGGAACCAGTGAAATCGGATACGGTTTGAGTGGAGGGAGGAAGGCGGGCCGGTGGGCAGGCCCGTCAGGGGAATCACACGGAGGTCCCCGTCGGTAAGTGCGCTGAGAGGTGACTGACCAGATGATTGAAAGCCACTCGTACTAAAAATATTTTTAGAGCCCTTCTCTTGATTTATACCCAAAAGAAAATACCGCAAAGGAGAATGAGTTTTCAACTCGAGTAGCACTTATGCCTGACCTAACTAAATTAGCTCTTTTAAACTGGTGGTTTGCTCTGATGCCTGTAATAAAAATAACAATAATGTGCATTTAGAGGGTGTTTTATCCTCTCTGAGGCACTGGGCCTTCTGCGGTGGACATTCCCCTTAACTGGGCTGGAGACCAGCAGGGTGACGGGGTGGGGGGGCGGGGGGGGGGAGGGAGAGGAGGGTTGGGCGGGGGCAGGAGTAGTTCCCCAGCGTCTGATCACGTTTGGTAAAATCAGCAGATTTCAAACACACGAGACAGTGGGGTTCGCGGTGCCCTGAGAAGAGACAAAGGGGCCGGGAGTCAGGTCTTTCCCTCTGTCAGGAACTGGGTTCCGTCTCCCCAAGTTCAAATGCGGAAGCCCTACCCCCCAGTGTGGTGGTCTTTGGAGGCGGGGCCTTTAGGAGGTGACGGGGTCCTGAGGTCATGAGAGGGGGCCCCCAGGACGGGATCTGCGCCCTTCTAAGAGAGTATGCTCCTGTCTCTGCCGCGTGAGGTCACAGCAAGGAGGCGGCTGCCTGCAAAGCCAGGACGAAGAACGCTCCTAGGCCCCTGCGACTGTGACCCGGTGACCTGGGACTTCCCAGCCTGGAGCTCTGCTCTTTAATCTGCACCCACCCCCCCGACGCCGCTGTCTGTGTTGCTTCGTTATGGTGTCCCCAGCTGACACCCCCCTTCTTTCAAGGTTGAGTGTGGGCTTTGCTCAGCCTGGAGGGATGGCTTCGGGGGCCTGCGGTGACACCGCGGCCTCAGCCTCGGGCCCCCCGCGGGCCACTTCCACCAAGGTGCCTGGGGTTCCTGCCGCCCTTCTCCCGGCACTCCACACCACCTGTCCGAGTCTGTAGGTGACTCAGTCTACGCTCCCGGGCCCCTCTGCCCTGCCAACTCCTTCCCACTCCGCTGTTCAGTTGAAGCTGGTTCACTGTCACCTCCTCCAAGAAGCCTGTCCTGACCACCCACATCCTCAGGAGGGTGGCGATCCCCGTCCTCCCACAGGCCCCCCCTCACTCCATGTTGTCACTGTCCGTGAGCACATCAGCTTCCCCCACTGGATGGCAAGCTGTCAGGGGCGGAGGCTTCGAGTCACGCCGCCGTGTCCGGGCATCCAGCACAGAACAGACTCAGTGTGGGGCTCCCTGCTCGCCACCCGCAAGCCCAGCCCCATCACAGGCTCTGGCAACAGACTGTCCCCGAGTCTGGGGAGGCCTGAGGAGCCGGAAATTCATGCCAGGTGGTCATTCGCTCGCAGCCCGGCCTCCAGTCCAAGAACCCTACCATCACAACTCTGTAAACAGGTCCCACCCCAGACCCGCCTCAACACAGGTATCCCAGCGGAGCCCCGGCCCTGAACACCAGCCCTAAGATCACAGCCAGGGCCGTTTCTGGAGTGAGTCCTGTGGGCCACCCGCGGGCCAGCTCTTTCCATGAGACACCTCCTTCAGCCTTGTGTGACGAGCATCCTTACCCCATTTCCCAGATGAATAGACTGAGGGACTCCCAGAGCCCCACGGCTAGCAAGGGGCAGGGCCGGGGACTGGACCCCACGTCTGCTTGACTCTAAAGCCAGAGATTCCCACCCAGGACCACCATGGGGGCCACCGGGTCAGTGGGAAGAGGGCGGTGGGCCCACAGCCAGAAAGAGCCAGGCGCCCCCCCTTGTTCTGGGACCAGCGTCTTCCCTGCAGAAGTTCCCGGTCATTCACAAAGGAGTCAGCTTGTCTTCGTTTTCACCCCGGACATTCTTCTTCATCTCGAGAGGCTTTCGGCTGCAGGCGACAGCATCCCGGGCGGAGAGCACAGCCTGGGCGAGGGTGCAAGCCACAAATAACTCGGGGAGGGGTCTGCCGCACGGTGGGCAGGCGAGGAGCACGGAGGCGGTGAGCTGGAGGGCTGAGCCGGGGCACGGATCTGAAGGCCTCAGACCTTATTCCCCCAGGCAAAGGGGGTCACTGTGGGGCCCTGAGACAGAGGGGGCCCTGGCCCTACTGCCCCTTTGGAAAGCATACGCTGGGGCCACTCTGCAGGTGGATTGGCGGGGGGCTTCTGTGCCTTTCCCGTTTGAATTACGAGCTGGTGCCTCTCCTCTCCAAGGGGTCACCACGCTCACCCCCACCGCAACCCCCTGGGGGGTCACACCTGGACTCACCGCCTTCCCCTGGGCTTCTTTTCCTCTGGCAGCTTCTGCCCCGCCCTCCTCATTCAGTGTGGTGATACAGAAAACCCAGGTAAAGAAACCTCAGGTCGGGACACGAAAGGGCATTCGCTTTCATTACAGAAAACCAACCAGGCCCCAGAAAGCCAGGCAGCTTATGCCTACAGCGATTCCAAGATTCCCTGGATGAATAATATATGAATAATCATATAACTTTGCATTTTTAAAATGCTTTAGTCCAAGGGCTTTGGGCTCTTTGAAAATCATGAATTCGATTCGGGGAACGTTCCCTAAATACCTCCTCTCTAAGCTGGGCATAGGGTCATTCCAGAATCACGGGCATTCGGGAAGGATCCACGAGGTGCATGGGAGCCTTACTCAGAGGGGAACAATGGGGTTCGGGGAAAGGGCTATTGCACAAGCCTGGGCTGGGTTTGAGGAACACACAACAGAAGGTGTTGTCCTCCAGGGTCAAAAGCAGGAAACGGACTTCATAGCTGAGGGAGGGGCCCCCGGACAGGATCTGTGACCCAAAGAGGAGGGCACAGCCCCTTCCAGAACCAAGGCCAGGCAGGGAGGAGTGAAGGAGAAGTACCCTGGCCTCTCTCGGCCACCCTCCAGTCTCCTGCGGGCGCCTCCCACTGGCTGAGCCCAGCAGCAAGTCTGAGGCCAGCCTGGGGGAGCAGGTCCACAGAGGTCAGCCCTCCGGGGCCGGAGCAGGGTGGGGAAGGGCAGAGAAGGGGTCAGAGAGTGGCAAACGGGTCTGGTCTGCACACTCGGAAGATGCCCTTTCTTGGACGCTCGGAAGTTAAAGGATCGCACGCGGTCCTTGGGACACCCCTTAGGACACCGATGGCATTCTTACTGTCCTTTTGCGGCTGCATGAACTACAACTTAAAGAGTTTATGGGCTGAGTTGTGTCCCCCCCAAAATTCACATGTTCAAGCCCTCACCCTCAATATCGCAGAATGTGACTGTATTTGGAGGTAGGGTCTTTCAAGAGGCGATTAAGTTAGGGGTGCCTGGGTGGCTCAGTCCGTTGAGCATCTGACTCTCAGTTTTGGCTCAGGTCATGAACTCACAGTTTGTGGGTTCGGGCCCTGCGTGGGCTCTGCACCGACAGCCCAGAGTCTGCTTGGGATTCTCTCTGTCCCCCTCTCTGCCTCTCTCTCTCTCTCCCCCTCTCAAAATAAATAAACTTAAAAAAGAAAAAAGAGGTAGCCAAGTCAAAATGGGTCACCTGGGTGAGCCCTGATCCAGTATGGCAGGTGTCCTTATAAGAGGAGATCATGGGGCGCCTGGGTGGCGCAGTCGGTTAAGCGTCCGACTTCAGCCAGGTCACGATCTTGCGGTCCATGAGTTCGAGCCCCGCGTCGGGCTCTGGGGTGATGGCTCAGAGCCTGGAGCCTGTTTCCGATTCTGTGTCTCCCTCTCTCCCTGCTCCTCCCCCGTTCATGCTCTGTCTCTCTCTGTCCCAAAAATAAATAAACGTTGAAAAAAAAAAAAAAAAAAAAGAGGAGATCAGGACATAGAGACACAGAGGGACGACCACGTGAAGACACAGGGAGAAGACGGCCGTCTACAGGCCAAGGAGAGAGGCCTCAGGAGAACCCACCTGCCCACGCCGTGGTCTTGAACTCCCAGCCTCCAGAACGTGAGAGAATAAACGTCTGCTATTCAAGCCCCGGCCTGTGGTCCCAGGAGACGAACACAGGGCACCTGTAAGTGGTGATCTGGGGTTGTGGCCAAGGGTCCCTGCCTCCTGAACCTGCAAGTCTCCCCCTGCCAGGGGGCCGAGGGACGGCAGGGCTGAGCTAGTGATGCCCCCAGCCCTGACCCATGAACGGTCATCAAGGGCACTGGGAGGGGTCTGCCACCACCACATCCTATGTACTTATTTCCTGCCAGACCCCAAGGCCTCTCTCCCACCAGGCATAAAAGGCCCTTGTTAGAAACGATGTCTAATCCCACTCGTGACACAATTAATGCTAAGCAGACGCCTCTGGTCTCACCAGGAGAGGGAGAGAGACAGCAGCTTCTGACCCCCCAGAGCAGAATTCTGGGAGACTGGGTGGCCCTGAACCCGGAGTCAGCCCTGAGGGTTCCTCTCTGAACCCACCGTGGCCCTTCTGTGGGGAACAGAGATCTCTTCTGGGCTTCGCCAACCAAAATAGGTGGCAGAGAGAATGACACGAGGGGTTTGGGTTGGGGGGTATGGGTCCTCCCGTCCACCATGACCTAAGTCAGAAGTGCCGTGGCCCAAGACTTGACTGCAAGGCTTCTTTTTCTCTTTTTCCTTTTCTATTACACGTTCATTGGTTTCCTAGAGCAGCCGTGACAAAGTGCCACCAACTGAGGGCCGGAAACAACAGAACTCGATTGTCTGGCAGCTCCAGAGGCCGGCGGTTCTGGAACAAGGTGGCGGCAGGTGGCCTGCATCTGCGGGTTGTGAGGGGGAACGTGTCCCAGGCCTCCCTCCCCTCCGAGGACGGGATTTGCCGGCACCTCCGGAGACCTCTACCGTCACCTTCCCGGGGCGCGCCCCCTGCGCACGTCCAGCTCTGCGCCCAAACTTGCCCTTTCTGCAACCACACCAGTCGGGCAGGATCAGGCCCACCCCGACGACCCCGCGGCAAAGACCCTGTCTCCAAAGGAGGTCACGTTCCGAGGCCCTGGGGGTTAGGACTCCCAACGCATGAATTGGCAGGGGCCACAACTGAATCCAGACACGGTAGAATCCGCGTGCACAAGAGTATGGGGGACAGAAGTACCACCACCAGCATCAAGGGGCAGAACAGGGCCGGCCCCCAGAGGCCCCTGTGCCCTCCCTGATGATAGCGCCCCGAGGGCACCAGGATCCGGACCGTGAACTCACGGCGGCTGGCTGCGCCGGGTGCCTCTGCACCCACCGCGCGTCCAAACCCGGAGCCCTTGGCCTGTCGTCTGAACGTCACAGAAGTGGATGCCGACCCCCGAGTCTGGCTGCTTTCACTCAATGCCGCATTTACAAGGCTCACCCCTGTTGTCACGCATGGGTTCCCATCGCAACAGACGGCCAGAGGGTCCCGTTGTGGGGACACGGCCCCGCTTACGTCCGTTCCCACTGTGTGGACACGGCACCACCCCCTCGGGCTGTCCCCACGTGGACCACCGCAGACAGGCCTCCAGGAACAGCGTGCGTGTCCCTCCCTGCCCACGGGGAGCAGGAGCGTCCCAGCGGACCTGCTAAAGCAGGAGGGATGCGGATCTCTGACTTCCCTGGAGCACGGCGCGCCGTCTTCCCCAGCGCTGACGCTGACTGAGAGCAAATTTCGGGGAGAACGGAAAAGGACGCCCAGAAGAACTCGCACTCCGGCTCTCAAGAGCATGGCTTCCAGCGTCCCCGGGAGGGCTGGACGTTTCTGGACGCCATCCCTGCGCCGGGCCCTCGTCGACTTCACTGACCATCATCCCCTAACCCCCCGAAAGATGCTGTCGGGCCGCCGCACCTCACAGGGGAGAAGCTTCACTGGCAATCGGGGACGAGGTGACATACCCAAGGTCACACACTCGGAGAGAAACTTTCCAATCTCACGGCCTCGTTGAGGGCAAAGGCGCGGGGCAGCACAGGCAAGAGATCACTTAATTCTCCCCGGCCCGCATCCCTCACTCTATTAGCTCCCGGACGTTAGGGAACCCGTGTTCTGACTCCGACAAGCTGTCTCGGCTGTGTTAGAACCTCGGGGCAATTTAAATGTGTTTTGTGTTTCATGACTTATAGATGAGGCCCCTAAGAAAGCCTGGTCAGACAGCGACAGCAAGCATGTTAATGGAGCAGCAGTTACGTGCGTTATTTCTGGTCTACTTAGCAAGTGGACCGCTCCTCTCCCTCCTGGAAACCTTTGTTTCGAGGCGCTCCTCTCTCTCAGCAGAGAAATCTCGGAAAGTCTGTTCCTGGGAGGAACAGGGGCTTTGTCCCCCGCCCTCCTGGTCTTTGGTCGTGCGGCCATTTCAGAACCGTCCAGAGCCGTGAGATGTGCCCAAAGTCAATCCGCAACAGAACCCTCCCGAGACGCGTCTTCGGCTGGAGCCCTTGGCGCCCCACGTCTGTCCCTGTCCCTGTGGGCCTCCCCCTCTCGGTGACCAAGGTCCTGGCAGCTTCCAACCCAGAATGAGTGACCCACGGCCAGCACGGCTGGGGTCCCTAAGCCCATTCACAGTGAGAGGACACTCGGGGCCGCCCCAGGGGACAGGAGGCGGGGCCTGGCTCCCCTTACACCCGTTGAGAGAAGTGAGGGTCGGGCCAAGTGGCCCCAGGCGCAGTTAACAGCAGGACCAGCGCTGGGGCCCCGCCTTGCCCTCCGTCTCTCATCCCCCTGCTCCGGCCACAGAACCAAGGAGGACATCCCAGTTTCCAGTTTGCATAAGGGGTCGGTGCGATGGAGACGAAATTCAACGAAACAGTGAGGTTAATAACAATAGCAACTGCCCGTGATGGGTTCACTTGCGCCCCCTCAAAAATTATAGGTTGAAGTTCTAACCCCAGGACCTCAGGACACGACCTGATTTGGAGACAGCCGTGGCAGGAGTAATCAATAAACTGAGGTCACCCTGCAGCAGGGGGGCCGCAACCCAGTACGACTGGTGTCCTTACAGAAAGGGGACAGTTAGACGCAGGCAGGGAGAACGGCAGGTGCAGACGGAGGCAGAGACGGGGGTGATGCTTCCACAAGGAGCGCCGGGGACACGGGTGAGGCCCGGGACGGGTTCTCCCTCAGGACCCCCGAAGGAACCAGCGCTGCCCACACCTGGATTCTGAGCTTCGGGGCCCAGAACCGCAAGAGAATACCTCCCGAGTGTGTGTGTGGCGTTATAGCATCCCCCGGGAACCAACGCCCCGCCCCCTGCTCGGCAGGTACATGCGACAGCTTTAGGCCGGGGCGCAAATGTGGGCCACCACCAGCCGGCTGCGTGGGACCGTCTCCAACCTCTCTGAGCTTCAGAAGCTTTGTGAGTTACGGCTGCCTTTGACAACAAATACTTACATCTCAACTCAAAATGACTCGCACCGTAAAGAAAAGGTACTGTCCTCACCGAGTAAGAGGTCTAGGGGTGTGGTCACTCGAGGGTCGCTCCGGAGAGAGGTCACTGGGACCCTGAGCGGTGAACCCAGCCACCCCCTGCGCAGACCCCCAGCCCGCAGGGTAATAAATAACAAATGGGCCGTGAGAGAATACGTGGGTGGTGTTTCAAGCCGCTCCGTGTGTGGGGATCTGTTCTGCGGTGACAGGAAACTAACACAGCGAGGATCAAGGTGAAAATGAAATCCACCTACCGGCCCCTCCGCGCGGCTCAGTCCAGCCGGATGAACTGGATGAGCGAGCTGGCTCCTGACGCACCGATCGGGGCAAGTGTCAAACAGCAGCCCATGTAGCGAACTGAGCAAGTTGCTAGAGGAATAAACTACGCAGCCGTCTGTGCAGACGCGGGACAGCGTAGCGAAAGTACAGAGCCTCGTGGGAAGGACAGCCTTCAACATGGGGACGGCAATGGGGCGCCTGGGTGGCTCAGTCGGTTAAGAGTCGGACTTCGGCTCAGGTCATGATCTCGCAGTTTGTGGGTTCGAGCCCCGCGTCAGGCTCTGTGCGGACAGCTCGGAGCCTGGAGCCTGCTTGGGATTCTGTGTCTCCCCCTCTCTCTGTCCCTGTCCCACTCATGATCTGTCTCTCAAAAATAAACATTTAAAAAAATTTTTTTTTAAAAAAACATGGGGATGGCAGTTACTTGTGGGGCGGAGGGAGGGGGATGGGCAGTGCCCGTTCTGCATCAGCAACATCAAGTCTCCCGTTTGTTTTTGGAAAGAAAGAAACCTACAATCGTAAACAGTGTCAATGGTGGGCACGCGGGTGCTTTTTAGTCACTTTCTGAATTTTTCTGCGTGTTTTAAGTATTTTTAAAAACTTCTTGGGGCGCCTGGGTGGCTCAGTCAGTTGGAGCGTCTAACTCTTGGTTTGTGCTCAAGTCGCACACTGTGCTTCACGCTGAGCATGAAGCCTGTTTCACAGTCTCTCTCTCTCTCCTCTTCGTGTACACACGCACTCTCTCTCAAAAAAAAGATACATAAAAATTTTAAATTAAAAAAAATAAAAACTTCTTAATTGGTTCTAATACGTAGGCCTGACGTTTAAAATCCAAGGATTTGACACAACTTTGAGAAAGCCGCCATCCGGGGGGTCCAGCGCCAGGCTCCCTCCCTCCCGCCACCCCACTCAGGCGACCCCCACCCCCCACCGAGCCCTAGATTCCCCAAGGGCAGCACGCTGTGCAGTCCGAGGCCCCGAGGACACACGATGCTGCCTGGTGGGGTCTGGTGAGGTTTACGGGACACAATCCATGGCGCAGCCGGTTATGACCCGTGACCAGGGCCGGTTGTTCCAACGGGTAAAGGTGTCTGACCCACCTCATCAAGGCAGTCAAGGGGCAAGACCAAGGTTGGAGGCCCCGCCTCAGCCCGAGCTCCCCCAGAGGGGGTGGGGTTCCATATTTGAGCCCCGCCCTGAGCCCCCTCTCCATGTGTCTCTTTACCCTCACCCCCCTCGTCCCACCAGGATGGCCACTGCCTGGCCTCTGCCTCTGAAACACCTCCAATCCTCTGGCCCCACTCCCTGCCTCCCCCACCTGTCTGGCTATGCCTGAATCAGCTCAGGCGCCGTCTCCTCCAGGAAGCCCACTTGTGGGACCCTGGCCCCTCCCCCCATCCAGAGCAGAGCCTACACACTGCCCACCTGCAGGAGACGAACATGGAGTGAACAGCTCTTGGCGTGACCCAGGTGTGTGTCTGTCCCCCCCACTAGCCTGTGAGCTCCCTGAGGCCCACAGCTCTGTCCTATTCATCACACACGAGGCTCCGTGCAAAGCAGGCCTGCAGGCAGTGATGAACCAGTGAACAAACGAATGAGTGAAGTGACTGGCCCAAGGTCACACCTGCTCTACCTCGAGCAGCGGCCTGATCGTCTAAGTTCAAGGGTCCAGCCTGGTATTAACAGCAGGAGCAACAGACAGAGTGGGGAGGCCGCCAGCCGTGAGCCATGCAGAACTGAAAACAAGCTGGCCTCTGAGATGCCCCTTCCAGAAGGAAACGGAGCTCTGGCGCCAGTTCCCCGGGCATGCCCACGGGGAGGACGTCTCCAGAGACGCCCAGGGCCTGGCCACTTTGCCCAGGGCTCCTCACAGCCTCTGACCCCAGGGGCCTCGCCTGGACTCAGGACTGAGGGTCATTTTTCCAGATCCTCAACTGGCCTTTTTTTTTTAATTTTTTTAAATTTTTAAATTTTTAAAAATTGAATCTAGAAGGAATGCACGCTTGTTAAAAAAAAAAAAAAAAAAGACCCTGACAGTCCAGAGGCAGATAAAGAAATACATACAGGAAACACATAAGGGCTCCCCCCACACCCCCCGTCCAGACCAGCATCACGAACAGGGCGTTGATCCTTCCAGACACCTGCCCTCCCCGACACATTTATTTTACAATGGCTCGCTTTAAACATTCACATCCTGCCGCCTGGACCCGGTGAAGCCTTGTGCGCCCCGTCTAGAGGTAGGTTCTCTAACGCGGAGTCCAATACTCCGCGTCCGTCACGATGTGGTTAAATAAGCATCATCCACTGCACAGAATCAAGAAACAGTGTAAGACTCAGGGAGGGAAATGTGATCCTATGGCATTAAAACTACTACTCAAAGACACTCTTCTTTGGGTCGATGAAACAGAATTGTCTTTTATTCCTTCATTCAACAAGTATTTGCTGGGGCCCGGGATGGAGCGGGCGCTGGCCTCACCGACAGGAACAGCGGTGAGAGACAGCGGCGGTAAGTCCCGCCCTCTTGAGCTTACCATCAAGTGGAGGGAGGGGGACACTAAACACAGAAATAAATAAAGCTCCAGGGTGCGTCAGACTCCTCGTCCCAAGGGAGCAGCAGAGAGCAAGGCGGGGCCAGGGCAGGGGTGAGGGTGTGCCCACAGCTCCAGCGTCCTGGCCCGTCTCCTGCCCCTGCCTCCCCGCTCGCCCCCCCTGTGCCCGGGCCCTGCGCTTTCAGACGTGGAGAACACATCACACGCTGCAACCTGGGCTCTGCCACCCGAACGGCCAGCAAGGGGCTGGGCGGGGAGAGCCGGACCTGTGAGTCAGCCAGCTCCCCAGGCGTGGGCCTTCACCAGTGAGAAGCAGGAGGGGAGAGCCGAGCGGACACGTGCCACCCCCCCCCCGCCCCTGCTCGCACCTGCGGAGCCCTGCAACACAGCCCCAGAGGACCAGAGCTCAAGCAAGGTGCCCTCTTAAACGCTCCACGAGGCACTAGCCTCACTAAGCAAGGGCACTTGACAAAAACCCCAAAGAGGTGAGGGAAGAAGCCATGTGGATATTTGGGGAAGGAGCATTCTAGGCGGAGGAAACAGCAAAGGCCCTGAGGCAGGAGCGTGTCTGGTGGTTTCTGGGAATGGGGAGGAGGCCACTGTGGCAGGAGAGGTAAGCTGAGAGAGGAGAACCAGGCATCAAGCAAGTTGGGAGGAGGGAGGAGGGAGGAGGGAGGAGGGAGGAGGGAGGAGGGAGGGGGAGGGGGAGGGGCAGACATTCACGCTCATAGGCGCAGAGTTCGAGTGCCCATCACACAGGCCCGTGGGAGGCCGCACAAGCAGCGAGACACACGAGGCTGGGGCCAAGGGGGGGGGGGGCGACCCGGGACAGGGACTGCCAGGGGGCACCCGTGCTCACAGAAAGCACTGGATGAGATCTCAAGGCCACATGCACCGAGTAACGAGGGGAGAGTCCGGGAACTGCTTCCGGGGCACATGAGAGTCCTCGAGTTGGGAGCGAGAGGAGGAGGAGAGACCCAGGGCGGTCAGCAAGGCAGGGGGCAGGCGGGAACGCGGGCGGGCCGGGAAACAAGAGAAAACTCTTTCAAAGGACAAAGTCAAAGGCAGCACGTTCACGGAGCAAGGCGCGGATCAGGACTGACCATGGTACTCGGTACTTAGCACGGAGGCCATGGCTGAACCCGAGGCACCAGTTTCCCCAGGGCAGCGGGGGGGGGAGCACCTGACTGCAGGGGAGGGTGGTGGCCAGAGGGGAGGAGCAGAGCACAGGCCTCGAAAGGGGCTGGTGCTGCAGGCTGGGGCCAGGAGAGTTTTCTGTGAGGATCGCAGGAATAAACCGCCTGTGCTCCTGTGCTAGCGGAAGGATCCAGAAGGGAGGGAGGGAGGGAGGGCACCAACGCAGAGAGAAGAGAGAGTTCATCCTCATAACAACAGGCAAGGAGGGGTGACAAGGACAGACCCTGGTGAGTGCGCACAGGTGGCGGCCAAAGAATGAGGGGGAGCTCTTCTGTTCTTACTTCCCAACGAAGTAGCAGGCAAGGCCACCCCCGGAGACTGAGCCGGGGGAATGTTAGCCAAACAGGTGCACGGATGTGCAGACAAGTGGAGAGATGGACGGCTGAGTGGGTGGGCGGGTGGGTGGAAGAAGAGACACTACAACGGATCGGTATTTGTGGGACAGATGTACACGTGGACAGATAGATGGCTGCATGATGTCATAATGGATGGACGTGGTTGGACGGGTGGGTGGTGGAATGGACAGGTGTTCTTAACTTGCGCGTACCCAAGAAAGGTCATTCATCCCCCTCATTGCTCTCAACAGAGACCTCAAAGTCGGGTCATTATTTTCGAAAAGAAAGGATTGGACTAGGATATCCGATCGCTCTCGGGGACGGACCCGGAGGCAGCTGGTCCAGAGCCCGAGTTAGTTGAGCACGAACCTGTGCAGGGTGGTGAGTGAGGCACTTGACATAGGATGGTCCCAACGTCCCTGTGACTGGGATGACCGACCTTCACTGTCCAGACCAAACAGAGACACTGTTGAGATGAAAGCCAGAAGCATCGGTAATAAGCCACGAGCACAGGCGTCCAACAGACGTCCTATGCTGTAATGTCTGTTATTCCCATTTAAAGATGGGGGACCTGGGGCGCCTGGGGGGCTCAGTTGAGCGTCTGACTTCGGCTCAGGTCACGATCTCGAAGTTGGTGAGTTCGAGTCCCGCGTTGAGCTCTGTGCTGACAGCCTCTGTCCCCCCTTCTCTCTGCCTCCCCCCTACTCTTATGTACACATTCTGTCTCTCTCTCAAAAGTAATAAACGTCGCTAAGCGAAATTAGTCAGAGAAAGGCAAATATCATATGACTTCACTCCTGAGGACTTTAAGAGACAAAACAGATGAACATAAGGGAAGGGAAACAAAAATAATATAAAAACAGGGAGGGGGACAACACATAAGAGACTCTTAAATATGGAGAACAAACAGAGGGTTACCGGAGGGGTTGTGGGAGGGGGGCTGGGCTAAATGGGGAAGGGGCACTAAGGAATCTACTCCTGAAATCATTGTTGCACGATATGCTACCTTGGATGTAAATTAAAAACAAAACAAGACAAAAACAAATAATTTTTAAAAAGGGAAAAGGAAAAAAAAGTAATAAACATTAAAATAAATAAATACAAGGGACCTGAAACTCAGAGAAGTTCAGTGACACTGGGGGGTCACCTTCCTTCCCGTCATTCCCAGCCACTAAATGTCCCACATGAGTGGGCAACACCCTTGCCAGGGCCGCCCTCACCACCGACCTCAGACACCCCTGCCCATCTGAGGGGCTCACCCATGACCCTCCGCTGCAGACTAAGGCTGGCAGTGACCCTCCGTGGCCCCGAGACCCTGGCCAGAGTGCACCCGCACTTCCGTGTGGGACAGGACCGTCCACGCTGTCCCCCTTCCGTTCTCAGCTCACACTCTGGCGTCTGTCCTGCGGTGGGGGGGGGGGCAGGAGGGGTGCAGAGCCAACAGGGGTCCCCCCACAGCCCCCAGGCCCACACTCGGGGAGCAGCTGGGAAGGAAACTGAGCACAGACATCTCTTCTGCAACACCGGGTCCTACTTTTTCCCTGCTCTGAAGTTCAAAAATTGATCACGAAGTAAATACTGACGAAACTACAATCCAGGTCAAAAAACAGGGTGCTCCCAAGGCCTGCGGAAGCGCCCCTCCCAGCACAACCCCTACCAGAGGTCACACACTGTCCTGACTTGTGTGTGAAACACTTCCTTCCTCTCCTTTACAAAGCCACCAGTAAGCTGCATCCCTAAACACCGCACTTTGCCTCAACAGCGTGATTGCAATGTCATTGACGCCCAATAAAAATGTTTATTTAAGGTATAAAATTTGCTAAGCTCTGACCCTATCTACGTGCCTCTCCCTCCTCCCCATCCCGTTCTCTCCGGAAACCACTGCTCTGCTTTCTACAGGGGGTTCCCACCAGGCCACCGTCCCTCTCCAGGCCCCCCTAGCACGGCATAAACCAGTCACAAACCAGTGTTCAAAGGTCCTGCACTTTTTTTTTTTGAACATTTATTTATTCCTGAGAGACAGAGAGAAGCAGAGCATGAGCAGGGGAGGGGGAGAGGGAGAGGGAGACACAGAATCCGAAGCAGGCTCCAGGCTCCGAGCTGTCAGCCCAGAGCCTGACGCGGGGCTCGAACTCACGAACTGTGAGACCGTGACCTGAGCTGAAGTCGGACGCTCAACGGACTGAGCCCCCCGGGCGCCCCCGTGGTCCCTCACTTTAAACCTCCTGTTTGACCCACTGCATTTTCTCCCTCCAGGACCCAGGCTGCTACGGGGACTCTGGTTGAAACTGAAAGGACATCCTTGGTGTAGAAGTCCATGCTGGCACGTCCTTCTTCCCGCCAGGTGAGGATATTGTTTGCTATCTCCTGGCTTCTGTAGTTTCTGTTGAGAAGTCAGCTGACGTCCTAGTGGCCGTTCCCTTGAAGGCCACCCGAGCGCTATTTCTGGTTGCTTTGAAGACTTCCCTGTATCTTTCAGATGTGGCAGTTTCGCCGCGGGGTGGAGAGACGTGGGCTTGCTTCATCTGTCCCGCGTGGGTTCACCCAGATTCCTGAATCTATGGCTTCCTGTCTTTGCTGTGGCCTGAACTGTGTCCCTTCCCCCAACGCCACCCCCCCCAAAAATGCCTATGTTGAAGCTCTCACTCCCGGGACTTCTGGATGTGACTATTTGGAGGTAGTGTCTTTAAAAAGGTGATTGGGGCGCCTGGGTGGTGCAGTCGGTTAAGCGTCCGACTTCAGCCAGGTCATGATCTCGCGGTCCGTGAGTTCGAGCCCCGCGTCGGGCTCTGGGCTGATGGCTCAGAGCCTGGAGCCTGTTTCCGATTCTGTGTCTCCCTCTCTCTCTGCCCCTCCCCCGTTCATGCTTTGTCTCTCTCTGTCCCAAAAATAAATAAACGTTGAAAAAAAAATTTAAAAAGGTGATTGGGGGGGCACCTGGGTGGCTCAGTCGGTTAAGGGTCCAACTTCAGTTCAGTCTGTGAGTTAGAGCCCCGAGTTGGGCTCTGTGCTGACAGCTCGGAGCCTGGAGCCTGCTTCAGATTCTGTGCCTCCCTCTCTCTCTGCCCCTCCCCCGTTCGCACTGTGTCTCTGTCTCTCAAAAATAAATTTAAATATTTAAAAATTTTTTTTAAAAAAGGTGATTAGGGACACTGGGGTGGCTCAGTCAGTTAAGGGTCTGACTTCAGCTCAGGTCATGATCTCACAGTTCGTGAGTTCGAGCCCCGCGTCAGGCTGTGTGCTGACAGCTCAGAGCCTGGAGCCTGCTTCAGATTCCGTGTCTCCCTCTGTCTCTCTGCCCCTCCCCTGCTCCACTTTTTGTCTCCCTCTTTCTCAAAAATAAATAAACATTATGAAAAATGTTTTAATAAATAAAAGTTAAAAAGTAAATAAAAAGGGGGCGCCTGGGTGGCGCAGTCGGTTAAGCGTCCGACTTCAGCCAGGTCACGATCTCGCGGTCGGTGAGTTCGAGCCCCGCGTCGGGCTCTGGGCTGATGGCTCGGAGCCTGGAGCCTGTTTCCGATTCTGTGTCTCCCTCTCTCTCTGCCCCTCCCCCGTTCATGCTCTGTCTCTCTCTGTCCCAAAAATAAAATAAACGTTGAAAAAAAAAAAAAGTAAATAAAAAGGTGATTAAATTAAGGCTTCTGGGTGAGCCCTAATCCAATCCGATGTCCTTCTGAGAGGAAATAATGGACGCACAGAGAGACACCAGGGATGTGTGTGGGCAGGGGACGGCCACGTGAGAACACGGTGAGAAGCCCACCTCTGTGAGCCAAAGAGGGAGGCCTTGGGAGAAACCAGACCCACCCACACCTTTGGCTTCCAGAACCACGATAAAGTAGATTTCTGTTGTTTACACTGCGCAGGCTGTGCGACTGTGTTACGATGAACCCAGCAAACTACTGCAGTCTAGCCTCAGATCCCAGCCCAACCTCTTCAACATTGCTTCTGGCCCATTTTCCTTCCTCATGTTCCAGAACTCCAATCTCACGTACGAAAGATGTCAGACCGTACCTCACCTCCTACGTTCGTTACTCTCTTTCAGGGGCTCTCCGTCCTTTGACCCTGCACTTGATTCTGGGCTTCTTAACTGTGACCCTTCTCCCGAGTCGCCGGTTCTCCCTTCCGCCGCGTCCAACCTGCCGACAAACCCAGCCACCAGCTCCTACTTCCACCTCTTGTGCTTCTGAGGCCCCGAGCTTCCGCTCGGCTGCTTTTTATACTTCCCAGTTCTTCGTGGAAACCCTCAATCCTGTCTTCTAATCTCTTTGGACACAGGAAACGGTCGCTTCAAAGTTCTCGTGTGCTCACCACCGTCCGGACCTCCCGCGGGTCTGTTTCTATAGCCTGTTGTTCCCGTAGAGCGTTCACGCTGCCTTGTCTCCCTACGTGCCCGGTGATCTGTTCTCGTCTACAATTTGTGACACAGAAGTTTGGGATGACGCTACCCCTGTCCAGAGAGGACTCACATTCCTGTCTGCCGCGTCTCTGGGGCACGAGTCGCTCCGACGGCGTCACTGCAATTTCAGAGGTCAAGGTCACGTGAAGCTTAAGCACAGTATCCACGAGGGTCTGTCTGTCTGCTTCTGGTTCACCCTCACGAACAAGGTGCAGCCGCTGCAGTCCTAACTCAAACAAGGCAGGACAGGTTCCCTGGGTGCGTCCCTGGATTCGTTCCCTGTGGCCGCTGTCATAACTCGCTACCAACTTGGTGGCTGACAAAAACACAATTTTCAGACAGTCCTGGAGGCCGGAAGTCTGAAGCTGGTTTTACTGGGATAAAATCTCAGCAGGGCTGCTCTCCTCTAGAGGCGCTAGGGGAGAACCCGTTTCCCGGCCTTTTCCAGCTTCTAGAAGCGGCCGCGTTCCTTGGCTTGCGGCTCCTTCCGTCTCCAAATCCGGGAGCCCGGCATCGTACATCAGTGGTCACACGGCCTTCATCTTCTGTGTCAAATCTCCCTCCGCTCCCTCTGTGCTTACATTTAGGGCCAACTAGATAATCCGGGATAATCTTCCCATCTTAAGATCCTTAATCGTATCTGCCAAATCCCCACGCAAGGAAGGATAACACAGGATTAGCACCTGATACCCTTGGGGCCATGGTTCCGCTGACCAGAGCCTTGGACCCCGGTTCTTGTCCCCTGGCCATATGAACCCATCAAGGCACTGCTCGGCATCTCAGAAAGCACGCTCCAAGATAACCGTGGCCCCAAGGGCTGCGTTCTGGTGCCCGAGCCTCTCTCTGCCCCCCCGCCCTGCCCCAAGATCTTGCCCAGGATCCCCCGATGGTCTCATTACTTCTCTAAAGCCTACAAGCATCATCATTACTATTGCATTTCCCCGTGTGCTTGTGGGAAGGTTAGTTCCACAGCCTGGGGAACAGAGGCTCATCGTGCTCTCTCTGTGATGGACAGACAGTGGGCAGGGGTCAGCCCCCAAGTCAGATCCTCCCGAGGGCTGGGGGTCAGGTTCTCTAAGTGCCAATGTCGAGAGCAGACTCCCGTAGGTCCCCTGACCTTTAAGATTATCGACTCCGGGAGCGCCCGGGTGGCCCTACTCTGTGCCCAGAGCACGCACAGTGAGGCCTGAGTGCGGTGGCCCAGAGAGTGAGGAAGCCAGGCTGCCTCGCTTCAGATCCTGCCCTCCCTGCTTGGGTTCTTCCCCTTTTAAAATGCTTTCGCTGGTCCAGGTGAGTCAGAAGTGGGTCCTAGAACTTGGAAACAAGACCGATTCCATCCACCTCTGAGACAGAACTGTTTCTTCCACAAGTTTCCAGAGAGCTGCTCACACAAACCCCCTCCGTCCCCAAGTAAGGAGGAGACCTGCCCCGGGACAGAGACAAGGTGGGGCCGCCTTGGGTGGCCTGGGAGTCCCGGAAGCCTCCGCACTCAATCCAGGGGCCCCGGCGTGGCTGTAGCCTAACCAAGGACCGTCTCTACTCACTTCCGGAAGGAGCAGATGGGGAACCAAATGAAAGACGGCGTTAATCCAGCCACACGGCTGCCAGGACGAGGGGGACCTGCTTTTAGAAAGAATCCCCGGGGAGAGGAGGATTTGGGCCCGAGCCTGACAGAAATAGCTGCTGGGAATGGCCAAGTGCGTACGCTCGCATTCTGGCACTTTCCCGCGAGAAAGAGGGAATCGGCCAATAAGGGATCAATCACTGTAGCTTAACATCTTTTGATGAACGAGCCCACCTAATACCAAGACCTGGTTTCGAAACACCGTCCTCGAAAAGGAATGAAGCTGCTAGGGGGGAAAAAGCTGGTTCCGGGTCTGGGGCAAATGTAACACCTTGTGGTGTGATGGAGTAATTGATGAGGAAAGTCTTTAAATGGGGAGGAGAGGGGCGCCTGGGGGGCGCAGTCGGTCAAGCGTCCATGATCTCACGAGTCGTGGGTTCGAGCCCCGCGTCGGGCTCTGTGCTGACAGCTCAGAGCCTGGAGCCCGCTTCCATTCTGTGTCTCCCTCTCTCTCTGCTACTTCCCCGCTCCACTTTTTGTCTCTCTCTCAAAAATAAATAAGCATTTAAAAAAATAACAAAAAATTTAAAAATTAAAAACAAAAAAATGGTGAGGAGAGGCTCCCACTGGCCAAGCTGGGGTCGTTTCATCACTAAAAAGAACAGGGACTGGGGCGCCTGAGGGGCTCAGTCAGTTAAGCGTCCGACTTCGGCTCAGGTCATGATCTCACGGTTCGTGGGTTTGAGCCCCGCGTCAGGCTCTCTGCTGACCGCTCAGAGCCTGGAGCCTGCTTCGGATTCCGTGTCTCCCTCTCTCTGTCTCTCTCCCGCTCATGCTCTGCCTGTCTCTCAAAAATAAATAAACGTTAATTAAAAAAAATTTTTTTAATGTTTAAAAAGAACAGGGACAAGGACGGACTATACCACACACCAGGGGGGAAAGGAATCCATACACGTGCGGTGGGGAGGGCAAGCACCAAGAACAAGGGTCAGTACTCACGGCAGGCAGGACAATCTCATTAGAAAACCAGCATTTCACTGCACCCCCCATCCCACGGATGCACCCCCAAACCACGGCGTGGCCAACGGAGCCTCGGAGCCCCACCCCACTGACTGGGGACCAGTTACTGAGTTCCTGGGGGTGTCAGGGAGACGTATCCATGCACCGAGAACCCTGGCAGAGACCTCCTTCACCAGGCAACCAAGCCTAGCCTCACCCACAGGGACAAACGGCTTCCCGCCCTTCCTTACACCACGTGCGGAGAAAGACGCGGCAAATGTCTAACTGGATCCACTGGGGAGGAAACCACCGGCGAATCCAAAAAGACACTCTGCAAGGTAAGTGGAATTCTTCTAAAGTGCCAACGTCATAGAAGTTTTTCAACAGGGGGGCTGGGAGCTACTCTAGGTTACAGGGGACTAGAGGCCATGGCAGCTAAGTGCAGTATGTGACCCTTGATTGGATCCTGTCTTTGTCAAGAGGAATGGGGATATCTGAATGCACATTTATTTTAGATAATAATATCGTTATCAATGTTCAATTTTTTCAGGTGATCACTGTTGTGATGGTTAATCTGATGTGTCAACTTGGAGGGTGTTTTTGGATAAAATGAACCCTTAGGAGCGCCTGGGTGGCTCAGTCAGTGAAGCCTCCAATTTCAGCTCAGGTCAGGATCTCACGGTTCGTGAATTCAAGCCCCGCATCAGGCTCTGTACTGATGGCTCAGAACCTAGAGTCTACTTTGGATTCTGTGTCTCCCTTTCTCTCTGCCCCTCCCCTGCTCACATGCTCGTTCACTCGCTCTCTCTCTCTGTAAAAATAAACCTTAAAATTTTTTTTCTTTTTCATTTTTTTTAAAAAACACTTAAATTGGTGACCTCTGGGTAAAGTAGACCGCCCTTTGTAACATGGGTGGGCCATGTCCAGTCAGTTAAAGGCCTGGACAGAACAAAAAGACTGGCCTGTCCGAGCAAGGGGGAATTCTCCAGCAGACAGCCTTCAGACCTCACCCACACCATCGACTCTTCTGGGTTCCCGGCACGGTGGCCCACACTGCAGATTCCGGACTTGTCGGCTTTCACAATCACGTAAGCCAATTACTTACAATACGTAATACATACAAATTCGACATAAATCATACGTAGAGAACATACTGTAGGTATTACACATGTTGTATTTAATATATGGTTTATGTTACACATGTTATATGCACAACACGTATTTACGTATTAAGTATACGTAACATATACCCACCTCGTTGGTTCTGTTCCTCTGGAGAAGGGTAACAAATACACTGAAGTTGTGGTTACGCAAGAAAACACTGTTGTCCCTAGGAAATGGGGCTGAGGTGGTGTGGAGTGAGGGCGCATGTCTGCAACTTACTCTCAATGTCTCAGCCAGCAAAAAGGTGTGCGGGACGGTGTGCATGGGATATGTATTCTACATGTGCTCTGGGTACACGTGTCCCATGTTGGGGGGCAGGGGTGCACACGTACATCTGAGGCCAAGAGGGAGAGAGAGCGCACAGCCGTGGCTGAACGCAAACAATCCCTAGATTCCAGCGAAAAGGACAGACACTTAGGTTTTTAAATTTTTTCCATCTTTCTATAGGTTTTAAGTGTTTCAGAATAAAAACACAGGGCGGTGGGGTGGGGGGGGGGATCCTTTGACGACCTCCCACCGCCTCTGGGTCAAGACTCGGAGCGCCTTCTGGGAGGCTGCTGGGTGCCGGGGTGCCAGCGAGCAGCACCCCACTGTGCCACCGTGGTTCTGGGCCAGCCGAGAGGACACAGGAGCCAGCGGGTGGGAAGCAGGCACCAGCCCTGTCACGGATCTCTGGCGCTGGCAGGGGCGCAGGGAGAGCCATGCGGGCGTCCTGCTGGAACAGCCGGCCTAGGAGAAGTCTGGGTGTGTGGAGTAGCTCTGCCTTCCTGGGTCACTGCTCCGGGCGGGATGGGAAGGAGGAGGCCCAAGACTCCCCAGCCGGGAGCTTCCATACTAAGGACCAAAGAGGGACGGTCCCAAAGAGGGTGCAGGGAATCCCTCCGCCTCTGGGGAGGAGCCCAGGACGAGGCAAGGTGCGGGAAGGCCCCAGCTAAGGCCTCTGTGCACGACGACGGTGCCTCCCTGTGCTCCCTGGTCTGCTCCTTCCCCACTTCCCGGCGGCCCAGTCCGCCTCCGCCTCCCTCCTTAACCACCCAGGCTCCTCTCTTTCATCTGCTACACGGTGCTGTTCCCTCTGCCACACCCCATGGCTCCCAGCCACCGCTCGAGGTGCCCCCGCCCGGTGGACGGCTATCTCAGGAAGACCTGCAAGGTGGCTCGAGCCCAGCCACCCTGCACAGGGTCTGTCCTCTTGGCCACAGAACACTCACCACCTTTGGCAAAGGAACGCCCCCGCCCCACGATGCCAGCTAAAATGAGCACGAGGGCCACCCTAGATGCACAGACACAGCCAGACTGAGTGTGTGTGATAAGGCTGTAACAGACCAGGGTATAAAGCTGACATCAGGGCCGAATCAACACCTGCTGGGTGAGGGCTCCTTACCTCGGGAGAGGCCCGGGGTCCCCACAGGTCTGCCCAGTTGCAGACGCTCTCTGGAATTCCTACAGTGTTTGAGGTCCTGGAGCCCGAACTCTGACTCCGGGACAACGGGGGGCACACCCTGCTCGGTGGCTGTGCTGCGGCGAGAGGAACACCCAGGAGGACTCCCCGCGGAAGCCACTGGAACCTCTGAGTGGTGCCAGGCAGCCACGGGGGCTGCTCTGTGACGGGCAAGCCCCCCCCCCACCCCGGTAGTAGGGGGTCAAGGAAATTCTCACACTGGACCAGGAGGGGACAGTGTGCACCTGTTCCCTTCGGCACCGTTTGGGTCGTGGGAGTTGGAGGCCACCTGGGCCTCCCTGGGGTCCGTGGTGGGTTAGACCAGGAAGCGGGGAGCAGTGAGAAACAGCAGAGTGGCCAGACCACATATAGAAACAGAACTCTGACCTGCAGCCCACAGCAACCTGCCCAGGGAGCTGACCTCTGACCCACAGTGACCCATCCAAGGAGCCAGCCCCTTACCCACAATGACCTGCCCCCTGAGCCACAGTGACACGCCCAGGGAGCTGACCCCTTACCTACAATGACCCGTCCAGGGAACTGGCCCCTGACCCACAGTGACCCGCCCAGGGAGCTGTAAGTCAGATCTGCAGGAAGTCAGATCGCTGTCTCTAATCACAGTCCGGGAACCCAAACAATGACCCCTGTGACCTTCGGCCAGAACTTGATCGATAACGGACAGCTTCCCTAATTTCTGTCCTGCTTCAGACTCAGGACCAACCCGAGAAAGCCACACCTGCTGCCCTGACCAGCCGCGTGGACGCCCCCTTCCAGTGGGCCTCCCCAGCCTCCTGAGCAACCCCAGCCTCCCCGGCCTCCCCGGCCTCCCCGGCCTCCCAGCCTCCCCAGCAGCCCCAGCTTCCCATCAGGCCCACCTGAGCCCCCTTTCCTCCTCTGGGAAGCTCCCCAACTGCTCTGCCCGCCCCTGGGGCTCTGGCAAACGCAAGTGAGGGGGCCGACCCCCCTGCTCCAGCCAGTGCTGGGGAGACAGCTTTGCCTTTCTCGCTTGAGGGGCCTTTGCTTATTTCTGCAATATACGGAATAATAGGGACAAAGCTTTATAAACACGCAACTTAGTGAAAACCACGGACGGTGGGGGTCTCATCCCCTCGGTGTGAACCTGACCCAGCCGTGGCCAGCCAGGCCCCAGGCTCGGGGGCAGATGCGGTTCTGGGACATCATTTCCAGCTTCCCGTCCAGAGCCCGTTCCTGCAGTTACCCGCCCCCCCCCACCCCCCGCCACCCCCAACTCACTGCCACCACTCCTGCAGTCCAGCCTCAGAAAGGCCTGGGGCCCATGTGAGCCCGCGGGCCGTCCACCTCCGAGGGTGCAGGTACCGTGAGGGTGAGGGCGCTGGGGCCGATCACCCCTGTTGAAGCTGAAGTGACAGGCTCTTTGGTTTCCCGCTTCTGGCCGTGGCGGCGCGGTTCCCCCGGATCTGGAACACATCCCAATCCTACCTCCTGCCCCTCCTCGCCTAGCAGCCCCGTCCTCACCCCTCAGAACTCAGCACACACAGCACTGTGGTGGGCGTGGAACCTGCAGCCACCTCAGCCCACGGCCCTTACTATCTGGGTTGTCACTGGTCACTTGTCCCGTCATACAGGTCAGGGGCCCCAGTGATGAGTAATGGCGTCAACTCAGCTGGTTATATTCGTGCTCAGATGTGGGTATTGAAAGAGGGAGGGAAGGGGGGTAGGGAGAAGGGGGAGCGGAGGGGAGTGGAAAAAGGAGATGGGGAGGGGAAAGAGGAGGAGAGGAAGAGAGGGAGGAGAGGTGGAGGGTGGGGAGAAAGGGAAGAGGAGAGGAGGGGGAGGAGAGAGGGGAGGGAGAAGGAAGAAGGGATGGGAAGGAGGAGAGGAGAAGAAAGGGGAGGGGAGGGGAAGGGAAAGGAGAGAGGAAGGGGGGGAGGGGAGGGGAAGTCATCCGACAGGTAGGCCACTGCGTGCCTCTCCGTCTTCCCTCTGAACCCCGGCTGGCTGGTTGGTCCCCAATTGCCCCCCGACCCTCCGTTGTGCCCCGTCCTGTGCAGAGGCTGGACCTCATCCGAGGATCCCATCCCACCTCCCCGTCCTCGGCTTCCAGGTGGGCTCAGCCAGGGGGAGACAGGAGGCAGGAAAGCTGAGCGGGGGTTCGTCTGCCACCTCCCGACCTGCTGCAGACGGGGGTCACTGCGCCCCCCTCCCCTCTTCTGGAGCCTCAGCCACCACCCGCTCAGGTCCCACCTCCACCCCTGCAGGCGGTAGTGGCTCCCGCCCTGTGCCTCACCTGCCCTGTGGGTCCCCCACCCCCGTACATGGGGCCTTCCTTAGTGCCCTTCCCACCGTGCCCCTCTGGAGTGGGTCAAACAGTGGCCCCAAAGTGACAGGCCCACAGCCCGACCCCTGCACCCGTGATTGTGACCTTCTTAGAAATGGGGTCTTTGCAGGGTTAGGGAACTCGAGATGACACCGTCCTGAGTTTAAGTCCCCGAACCCAACGCCTGGGAACCCTATACAAGAAGGGGGGTCTGAGACACAGACACACAGAGAAGGCCACTCCATGATGGACGCAGAGACTGGACTGACGTGGTCGCAAGCCCAGAAGCGCTGGGGAAACTTCTGGAAACTGCTGGCAGCCGGGAGAGGGGCCTGGAACAGATCCTCCCTCAGAGCTTCCAGAATGAACGACTCTGTCAAGCCCTGGAGCTCAGACTTCCGGCTTCCTGAGTCGCAGGTGGATAAATTTCTGACCACCGGGTGTGGAAGAGAGCCCGCTGGCCTCTTCTGCACTGGGCCGTCGGCCCAGGAGAAATCACAGCAGCATTCGGCATCCCCTGGGGTTGCTTTCCCCAAACTCTGCCGCCTCCCTCAGGACAGAGGACAGACACAGGGACACACGGCTCAAAGGAACCTGTCTCTCCAGGGGGTGGGGCCACCGTGCCTGCCCAGCAGCAGCGAGGGGACCCGCGGGTCTGTCTCAGATTCCCGGGAGATGAGCCCACCTCATCCGTCCGCAAACCCTGCTGCAGCCGCCCTGGGGGAGCCCCAGAACCTCACGGCCAAGGCCGGACCGTCCAGCCACCTGCTGCTGGAGGGGCCATTCAGGGACCGCCAGCGCCCCAGGGCTGGGCTCCAAGCAGCTCGTGCAGGCACAGCCAGAACCCGGGGACCGGCGGTTCCAGGCCGGCACCAGGACACCCACCCCGGCGCCTCCAGGTCCCACTGAGCGCGAAGCTGCGTCAGGAGACACACACCGTAATTTGGCAAAAACGCTGTTCTGCACGTAGGAAACGCAGCTGATGCTCGTGGCTCCGGCCTTCTCCACTCTGGTGCCTCCTTCCCCGTCACTCTGCCCTTTGGTCTGTCTTGGGTCAGCCCAGCCCGCGGCAACAAGGGTCTCTGCTTAAACAACAGACTCCTACTTCTCACAGCTCTGGGGGCTGGGGGCTGAGATCAGGGTGGCGGGGCGCCCGTTTCTTGGGGGGGGGGGGCGCTGCTGCAGGTGGGACGGCTGCCTTCGGGCTCTGGCTCACTCGGTGGGCAGCCAGCGAGCTCTGTCTCTCGTCTCATCAGGGCGCCCACCCCATGCGTCAGGGCCCCCCCATGACCTTTCTAAACTTTACCACCTTCGTAAAGGCCCCCTCTCCAAATACAGCCACACCCGGGGCTTTGACACAGCAGCTGGGGGCACATTCGGCCCAGAGCAGGTGGCCCTTCTCCTCTGTGTTTAGCCAGTCCCGAGGCCTCTTGGGATTTCAACTTTTGCGTCCGGTCGAGTGCGCAGCAGGCCCTGGGGACGCGTACTGAGGGGCCCTGCGGCCAGCAGAAGCCTCTCCCTACCCCCGCCCCCCAAACCGGGCCTCACCTCCAGGGCATCCCAAACGCTAACCCAGCTGGTCCGCCCGACCAGACTAGGGCCTCAACCCTGGCGCAGTAAGATTTGAACAAACGCTCACATGGTTTCCACCAGCCCAGAGACGACCCCAGGACCCCCGAAAGTGCCTGCCCGAGCAAGCTCAAGGCTGCCAAAGAACTGATGACAGGCTGCGTCCTGCAGCGAATTCACTAGAACTGACTGGCTTACACGGCAGCCCCGGGCAGGGCAGAGCGGGTGCTGTGAGACGCGGTGGGGCTGGCAGGGGCCAGGGGGTGCAGAGGGCCAGGCCACATGTGCCGTATGGCACAGGGACCGTGGTGCACAGAGGTCCCTGGGCAGACACCAAGGCCCCGCATGCTGACCTTGCCTCTCCCCTGACAGACGCTGGCCCTGTTCCAAGGCTCTTCTCCCACCCGGACAAGTTGCCCTCCACACCACAGCCAGAAACCCTGACTGGCTCCAGAAAAGGTCCAGAACGCCTCGGAGGGCAGCAGCACGCATGAGCCTTTGCAACAGGACCGCACCGTGTCTACTGCCCCACCGTGTGGGGTTCCCACGATGGCCGGGTGACGGTAATGCCCACCACTGCCTCTGTGGGCCTGGCTCCCCAAGGCCGGAACGCGTGTGAGAGCTGGGTGCCGAAAAAGGGGCAGGTTCAGAGGTTCAGAGCCCGACCCCAGGCCCGCATCCCCTGCGGAGCACGTCCACGGCCTTGTGTCTGGGCTTTGCTCACACGCTGTGTGCCCTGGGTGGGTTGTTCAACCTCTCGGAGCCACTCTGTGCACCGGGCCGCCAAGCCGGTGTGGACACACGTGGTCAGCGCGAATCAGTGCGCCTGGACCTACGTGGACAGCGTCCTTGCCTTTCAAGGGACAGAGCCTGCTTCTCCCAAACCCGGGGGCCGGCTCTGGCTCACGGGGAAGGGGGTGGCCGGTGCGGTCACAGCTCTTTCCTCACAGACCAACCGTGTGGGTTTTGTTCAGGCCACCCTAACAAAGTTCCGCAGACTGGGGCGTGAACAACCCTCGCGGTCCCGGGGGCGGAACGTCCACGATTGAGATGTCGGCCAAGTTGGTCCCCCCCCCCTCGCCCCGGAAGCCTCTCTTCTTACACGTGGCTGGCGTCTTCTCCCCGTGTCCTCGTGTGGCCGTCCCTCTGTGCGTGTCTGTGCCCCGATCTCTCATAAGGACACCAGTCAGATCAGATCAGGGTCCCCCCTAGTGACCTCATTTCACCTCAGTCACCTCTGTAAAGACCCCATCTCCAAACACATCATGTCTGAGGTCCTGGGGGTAAGGACCCCCACGTACAAATTCTAGGGGGGGGACACAATTCATCTCCTAACACTGAACATCTCAATTCGCTCAGCAGGGTGGGGACAGAAATGGGCATCCTATGACAGAGCGTGTGGCCATCGGCCCAGAACATTCTCGCGGTAGAAAAGGCTCATGCCCGTTGATAACCACACCTCTGCCCTCTCTGGGCAAAGAGGCAACAGGGCAGGGCTGGGCGCCTGGGTTCTGGGGACACGTGACCTGCACCACTCGCCTGGCCAAAGAACGCCCCAGCAGGGTCCACCCTCCCCACCCTCTCCATCCTTCATCCAGAGCCCAGATCCTGGGTCACTGCCTGGAGAGCACCCAGCCAGGAACTCCCACAGTGGACTTTACTTACTGAACCCACATTCTTGCGTTGCTGACCCTAATGCCGTCCTACACGCCCACGGGCCCCTCACTCGTTCAGTAACCTTGCCCTCAGCGGTGCTGACGGGCCCAACACCGCTGACCTCATGCAAAGCCATCCATCAGCTCGGCCGAAACTCGTCTCGCTCTCTGAACAAATGCTTCCTGAGTGCCGACAACATGCCAGGCTCCGTGGCTGAAGCCATTCACAGATCGGCTCACAGATCAGCAAGCAAGAGAAGTAAACGGACGAGGACACAAGGTGTGGCTGGGCCCATCACAGAGGGCAGCTCGGGAGGAGCCCTGCCCGGGCCCTGGCTTCAGGGGAGCTCCCGAAATGCACTGGTCAACAAGGCAGACTCCAGATCCGGGCAGACCCGGTTTGAAACCTCAGCTCTTCAGCTGAGACCTACATCAACTCACTTAACCCTCTGAGCCTCGGTTTCCTCACCTGTATAATGGGGCCCAAAGTCACACCAATCCTGTGGGGTATGTGAGCGTCAAAGGAGAGGACTATAAAGTGCTTGGAAGGCACGGCTCCTGGCCGGGGAAAGAGGGCAGGAAAGCCCAGCAATCACCGTCCTAGTAGGAAGGTGAACCAGGAAAAGGAGCATCGTGTGCAAAGGCCCAGAGGCAAGAGAGAAGGGCGGCACCCTCCAGACCACGGAGGCTGATCCGACGGGAGCAGGGGCGCGCAGGTGAGTGACAAAGACAGTCCTTCAGAGTCAAGACAGGACGTGGCCCTTCTGAGTGCAACAGGGTTTTGAACGGACGTGACAGAGTCAGATTTCCTGTGAGTGGCGTCACTTCCGCTTAAGTGTGAAGGACACCCTGGGATATGAGAGGCCCGTGATCAGGCATGAGACGGTGGATACCCGGGCCCGGCAGGCACAGGGGGAGATGCTGCAGACACACGAGCCACGTGAGAGACAGAAACAGCAGGAACAGACCCCCCGCCAAGCCGGGTGCGGTGAGGCCCAGGGGGGGCAGAAGCACTGGCACCCCCCCCCCCTTCGTCATCCAGGGCGTCGGGAGGCACAGCCTCGGCCTGGCAGAGCGCTCAGGCTGACACGAGGTCGCCACCGGCCACGGATGAGGGGGGCCACGCCTGCACCAAATCCCAGGCGGCCCCGCGGAGCCCGCGGCCGCTGGCTCTCGCCTCCCGGCACACAAATGAACATATTCAGTCTCCATCTGGGGCAGGAAAGGGGGAGGGTTGCCACCCACAAGAGAGATGGAAGGACCTCTCTGAGAGACAGACGTGATCAACAGCCAGGGGCTTTGATTCACGAGGGAAGATGTAAACACCTACATCTGGATAGCTGGGGGGGGGGGGGGGGGGGAAGGGTCAGAACGAGGCACGAGGAGCACAGAGGAACACGAGGGCCCAGAAGCTCCGCTTGGGGCTGACCTCTGGGCTGACGCCAGGAGAAAAGCTAACAGGTGAGCACGCAGTTTGAAAGGAAAGGAACTTTCCAACACCAAGAGGGGCTTTCCTGCCAGCTCGTGGGGAGTCACCCCCAAGACGCAGAGACGAGCGGCCCCCGCTTGGGACGTTTAAAAATTTTTTTAAAAAATCTGAGTTTCAGGTAGGCAACAAGTTAATTTTTTTAGCATGAGTATATCCCAAATAGTGCATGGGACACACTCATACCGAAAGCCCACGATCCCGTTTACCTGAAATCTGAATTGAACTGGAAGTCCTGTGTTTCTATTCACTAAATCTCCGACCCTTGTCCGCCAGGATCCCTCTGTGGGGACACAGACGGCATATGGGCTGTGCCCCTGCCCCACGGTGAAACGCCAATGTCACAGTGTGCGTGTGCAGAGTCTCTGATGGAAGGGAAGGTCATCGGGGAAAGGGTCCCAGGGGGTGGCTCGTCACCCATCACCCTCCCCACGTGAGTGCTATGACACAGACGGGTTCACGAGGGGCACCGCAGACCACGGCCAGGTGACGAGACGAGGGGGACCCACCTCAGGCTCTGAGGGGCCACGAAGCCAACTCAGCCGGTCAGTGAGGAGGACCACAGGGGGGCTCCCACAGGGAGTGACATCGGAGCCGGTGCGCCGACCCCGGAGGACCCGGGGGCCCACGCGGCAGAGGGGCCGGGCTAGAGACTGGAGGGACCCTGGCGCGTGACATGGCCGACCCTCAGTTTCCTCCCCTGTAAAACGGGAGCAGCGATCCCTCCTTGCAGGGGAGCGAGGCGCGTGCCTGGCCTGGGGGAGCCTCCGTCTTCGTGCTGCGGAACCTGCCCTGTGACGGGGGTGACGGGGGCGACGGGAGCGCGGGAGCAGGCCCCCGCTCTCCTCCTGGGCCAGGGCTGCGTTGCCAGTGGCCGAGGGGGTCGCCAGAAGGGTTGCCCTCGGGAGGCGGGTGCTCGGGGCACAGCACAGGCAGGAATAGGAGGGTCGGGGGCTTGCAGGTGGGAGACCCGCAGGGACGGGGTGGGCTCCAGGTGCGGGAGAGAAAGCCCGGCCCAGCAGGCAGACCTGGGCACCGGTAGGGAACGGCCAGTCCGGGAGAAGCCGGGCCCGGGCGGGTCGGCCACAGGGGGCAGGTCACCTGATGGCTCTCTCTCCCTGACACCGGGTTTAGACCCCAGCTCTGCCACTTACTGGGCATGTGATGTCTGGCAAATCGCTGAACTGCTCTGGGCCTCGGTGTCCTCGCCTGTAAATGGGACCGTAACAGTGCCAACCAGGGGAGATGTCACGGAGCTCAAAGGAGATCCACACACACCGGCGCTGAGACCTCGCTGGAAATGAGCGACCTCTCCTGCTGCGTGACCAGGCTGCCCCGACACCGCTCTTTTCCTGAAGAAGACCCAAACGGTATATTGGCGGAGATACACGGTGGTAAGTCTCACCAGCTGGGGACCTGCCTGACCACGTGCGGGTCTCTTTCTTCAGGATGTTTTCAATTCGTAACTTTTCCACACACACACATCACGCGGTATGCATAATCTTGCCTTTTGCTTTTTTCACTTAAAACGTAACCACAAGCATTTCACCCTCTTATTAAAAGTTTTCATCATCAGCATTTTTGTTAAGAGGATACAAAATCCTTTAACAGGTCGATACAGAAGAACTCATTATCCTCAATTTCTGGATTTTTACTCTCGTAAATGATTCTGATAAACGTCTCATCGATTTACCTCTTTGTCCAAATTCTTTTTCCCGCCCCCAGTCCCCAAAGTGGAATTCCTAAGACAACTGAAAGGCTCTTGACAAAAAGGGGTAAGTCACTTCCCAAATTTGCTGAAATTCAGCTGCCTAAAAGCCAGGCGGTGGCCGTGCCCACGGAGCTCCACGTGGGACCTCGGGACCGAGGTGTGGACACCTTTCAGGGGCTGCTCACAGCCCTAGTCTCCAACTCCATTCTCAGTGTTCCCTCAACTCCGACTCCCAAGAAGCCACAGTTGTGGAAACTTCTGGTGGAAACTTCCGGTCACAGGCCGAACAAGATGGCAGGTGACATAGAGCATAATTCTGCAACTTGCTCCTTCCCAAATGTTGCGTCAGACCAAAGTAAAACATAAAACAAACCAATACAACAGCTCTTCTGAGGCCTCTTAAAAGCCCTGACAGGGCCTGCATCACCTGCACTAACAATATCATTTCCCTAATTTCTCTCTTCTAGAAAATGGACTTATCTCCTGGGGCCAGGAAGAACATGGATGCTCTTAATTCCTGGGATCACGTGGTCATGAAAATGCCATATGTCAAAACTTGCAAAGTACGGCAAAAGTTGTTCTTAGAGGGGGACGCCTGGGAGGGCTCAGTCGGTTAAGCGTTCACCTTCAGCTCGGGTCATGATCTCGCGGTTTGTGGGTTCGAGCCCCGCGTTGGGTTCTGTGTTGCCAGCTCGGAGCCCGGAGTCTGCTTTGGATTCCGTGTCTCCCTCTCTCTCTGCCCCTCCCCCCCCCCCTCTCTCTCTCTCTCTCTCTCTCTCTCAAAAACTAAACATTTTTTAAAATTTCAAAAAATAACATACCTACACAGAAAACCCAAAAGAGATCTACAATCAAATAAATTATTAGAAGCACTCAGAGAATTCAAAACCATTTTTGGGCTTAAGCTCTACTTAGAAATATCACAATTACATTTTTATACACCAGCAATAAGCAGGAAATGTAACTTTGAAAAGATACCATGCATAGTATCAACAAAAAATATTAACTACCTAGAAGTAACTCTAATAAACATGCAGAAGACTTTTCTAAAAAAGTAGCCTTAACTAAGATATCTCTCTCACACACACACACACACACACACACACACACACACACACAGTTAAGCTCACCCTTCTTAGTGCACAGTTGTACAAATTTTAACAAATACATGTGGTCACGTGACCGCTACTAGTCAAGATAAAGAGCATCTCCAACAGCCCAAGTAGTTCCCTTGTGTCCCTAAAGCTGTCATCTTGGGCCCCAGCATCCTGAACACCCAGTGGAACGTGTATGATACTTAGGAAAACACCATCCTATACCAAGGGCTGAGCGAGGGGGTAGGGTCCACGGTCACAGAGGACAGGATAGCGAGGAGATGTCCCCATAATGTGACCCTACTGGATAAAAACTAACACAGGTCCTCAGGCACAGAGAAATTAGGACGTTTTTGTACAGTGGAGTCAACGACCTTCCCCACACCCATAGGTTTCTCCAACCCAGAGCCCTGATGCACAGAGAGGTTATATATCCAGAGTCACACAGAACATGGGTGGCAAAAGTCTCAAGCCTCCTGCCCCTCTGCAAACACTCTCTCCCCACCATAAACTCTTCTTCCCCGTCTTTCTCTTCAGCCCAGCGCCTCCGAAGCATACGGAGGGTAATGAGCGAGGGGGGGGGGGGGGGGGTGAAAGCTGAAATTCACATGAGCACTTAAGAATGACTTTTCAATGGTTCAGTGACATAAGGCCTCCAATGGCAAATCTAAACTCTATCAGACAAGACAGTACAGGGGAGCGAGTCCATGGTGGCTAGAGTGAGGGGAAACAGGGCGGATGGGAAGGCCCGGGGCCTGGGGAGGTGCTGGGGTGGGCACCTGTGGGCCTCAGTCCCAGGCTCCGCCAACCAAGGCATTTGCATCCCCAAAAGCAGGGACGCCTGGTTCCCAGCCCACTCCACCTGGGATCCAGATGGTCCCCAGGGGAATAGAGGACTCCATGCCCAGTGCTCCGCAGGGCCTCAGCGCCAGGTGGCCGGCAGCTGGGCCTGTCCCAGAGGAGCCCCAGAGGGCAAGAGCCAACCCCACTTACACTGTGTGCCCTGCAGCCAGTGAGACAGTGGTGGGGCATGAGGGTTAAGTGTGTCACTGGTGGGGACTGGGCACCCCGAGGCCTCCACGCAGGGAACTATCCACTGTCTCCTCCTAGGACGGCCGTCCCTCCACGGGTCAGCCTGTCAGGCTTCTATCTGTGTTCAGACTCCTCTGTGCTCCCTGGGGATCCTACAGCGCTGCGTGGTGACGGCCAGACTCCTTTGGTCTCCCCAGCTAGATCGCAAACATCCCCAAGGCACGAGACAGCTGGCAAACCCCGTCTTCCCCACTTCCTCGCTGTGTGACCTTGAGCAAGTCTCTTAACACCCCTGTGCCTGTTTGCTCATTCATAAAATGGGGCTAGTGACAGCACCTTGCTTATATGCACTTGACTTCAGAAGATTACCGGAATGGATAAATGACATGTCCCCAGTGCCCAGGGATTCAGAAACACCTGCTAAGTGACTGCCTGGGGGAGGGCCTCTCCTCTGTCACCCCGACACGGCTTCTGTCTAGTACTGAAGCAGTGATGCGGAGTCTGAAGAGCACAGACCACGGACCGGGCTGCCTGGGTTCAAACCTCAGCACCCCTGACTCCTTGCTGTGTGACATCGGGAGGCCCCTCAACCTCTGTTTCTCTGCATGCTCATGCCTGCCCCGTAGAACTGTCGGGGAGGAAACAGATGAGCCCTTGAGAAGTCAGTGCTATTACAACCATTAATAAAAATAAATTCCTTTCCTTCCCCTCGGGCTCCCCTTCCCTCATAGGAAAGGCTGGAGGAGATGGGGAGCAAGGAAGCTAGGACAGGAGAGTGATGAGGCCCTGGTCAGCCCCCGTCAGACGAGGCTGACAAATGGAGCCTGATCCAGGAAGGATTTAGCAAGCCCCTCAAGCCGGCCGTAAATAAAGCACTGGCGGCTGGTGGGGGGAGGGGGGGGCAGGTGTCAGGACAGAGACAAATGAGCGACAGATGGCCAGCCACCCATCGCCCTCCTGTGGCGGCCAGAGCCCCCAGCACGGCCCACCCAGCAGGTGGCCTGGGAGGCGGGTGCCCAGGTCGTGTATTTGAGAGGCTGACGGCGGAGGTATCAGTGGGCCCTGAGGGGAGGGGGCACTGCACCCCAAGGGAGCCAGCTCTGTACCCACGGGCCGAGGTCCAGGCACTTCAGCCTGGAGGGCAGCGAGGTGCCAACCGCGCCCCGCCCTGGGCCCGGACGCCACTTGGGGGGCACTCGGCAGGGTAAGGCTCAGCAAGGCTGACTTCTGGGAAAAGCCCACTGATGTCTTCATCCATTCATCAGTGGGCACCTACTGTGGGTCTGGCAGTGGGTGGGTACACAGCAGGGACAGAGAGCCCCGGGCTCTGGACCCTGCCTCATGGAGCACACGGACAAAGGCTGCATCAGACACAACCCCCCTCCCACGTGCCAAATGGCCTCCCAACAGTAACAAAGACGATCACAGTCAGTCATGCAATTCTGGGAAAGGCTGCACGTCCCGCAGAGCCCAGGACAGAGCTCAGAGCCACATCTGGACGCCGAGAGGATGCCCAGCCCTCTACCGCTGAGCCCAGGAGGCAGGGCCATTGGGGAGGGGCCCTATCCTTAGGTTCCCAGCCCAAATCCCCCAGCTGTGGGGACTGGGAATGCCGGTGGGCTTCCGGGAGGCTCAGAAACACCCCAGCGGGCACGCCCTGAAGATCAGCAGGGCCGAGCCAGGCAGGAGGAAACAGGCTCCCCAAACAGCGCGGGGCCAGGCTAGGAGCACAGAGAGTAAGGATGAGTATGTGCCAGCCCAGGTCCCCCAGGAGCCCACGGTCTGACAGACACAGACGGCCATTCGGTGACAGCCACACACAGGGGCGGCGGGTCTAAGGGCAGGAGATGCCTGGCCGCCCGCAGGGCCGGGACACTTCTTGGGACAGGACCGAGCAGATGTTTGCAGGATGCATCGGGCTCAGGCAGACAAGGAGAAGGAGAAGGCCGGCAGAGGGAACCGCGGAGGGGGGGAGGCTGGGCGGAGCTGAGCACGGGCAAGGGCAGGGCCAGAGGACCTCGGCCTCATGCGGAGTGTGAGGAGGCGGGCGAGGAGGGAGGCCGGGGAGGTGGACGGGCCCCAGGTTAGGCCCAGACGTGTCCTGGAGCTTCACACACACGTGCACTTGACCTGCCAACACCTGGAGAGCTGGGCGCTCTTATCTCCCTGGACAGAAGAAACCGAGGCACGAAGAGACTGAGAAACTTGCTCAAGGCCACTAGGCTAATACACTGATCGAGCCAGGATTTAACCTCCCACCACCACCACCACCACCACCAAGCCCAGGCCTTAATGCCTCTTGGGCAAGAGGGAGCCACGGGAGGTTACAGAGTGTGGGAGTGGCTGGGTTCTCGGTGTGGGGCCGGGCAGAAAAGGGGTGGAGGACGAGGCTGGGGGTGGGGTCCTGGCACAGCCCTGACCCACTGCAGGGAGGAGCAGCACAGAGACCCCAGAGCCAGGCCGTACTCGGGGCCCTGCTGCAGTGGAGGCAGATGTGCCAGCCCCAGATGCGGGGGCCGGAGAGCCTCCTCCAGCAGGTGGCTCCCCCCCTTCCTCATGGGGACAGGTGGCCCACAGGGCCCACTGCCCTGCCCAAGCCTGGCCAGAGTCCCTTCCTCCCCAGTCCCCAGAGCCCCTGCCTCCGTCCAAAGGCCAGGCCTTCGGTCTGCTCGGAAACGCGGGTGGCGTTGGTGAGGCTCTGCCCGGACACCCCATTTCAGATGCCCCCGCTTCACCTTTGCTGGGGGAGGCTGGCCCCAGTCGTTCCACCGTTCTGTTTTGTGGCTTGCCTGCAGGTGAAATATCCAGAGAGCAGCCGTTCTCCTGCGAAGCCCCCCGTTCTAGAGCGCGGGGGGCCACGGGGGAGCAGGAGGCGGGCGGGCGTCGGCGGGGGAGCCTGCGGCGCCCCGGGGCCCGGCCGGGCAGAGGCACGGCTGGGTCTGCGAGAGTAACAGAACACGAAATTCATATTAATTTTCTGTGTAGCCAGGATTTGAATTTCAAATCAGGCCCCAAGTTGATTCAGATTGACTGCAGCCGGTCTCCCAGAACCCGTCAATCGGCGCCCAGCCACTCGGGCAGCCAGGAGACTTTCTCAGAGGGGCCTAGCGCCTCCAACCGGGGGCAGGGGCTTTGCACCCAACAGGCAGGCTGGCCCGCCCCAGGCTCTGCCTCCAGGGGCCGGGTCCAGACCGTCCCCTGGCTTTCCATGCCAGCATCCCCCCAAAATCTCCACTTGGTGGGGGGGCGGTTTGTTCGGCTTTGCTGAGATAGGACCGACAAAATGTAAGATACTTAAAGCATACGCTATGATGACTGGACACGCAGATCCACTGTGGAAGGGCACCCCAACTAACTAATCAGCTCATCAATCACCTCCCTTTTCACGGTGTATGTGTGTGTGTGAACACGTAAGCTCTACACTCAGCAAATGTCAGTGGTACAATATGATGTCACAACAGTGTGGTCAGCTATAATCACCAGTTTTTAAGTTTTTTTAATGTTTATTTATTTCTGAGAGAGAGAGACAGAGTGTGAGTAGGGGAGGGGCAGAGAGAGGGAGACACAGAATCCGAAGCAGGCTCCAGGCTCCGAGCGGTCGGCACAGAGCCCGACGCGGGGCTCGAGCCCACAAACCGTGAAGTCGTGACCTGAGCCGAAGTTGGATGCTCAACCGAATGAGCCACCCAGGCGCCCCTATAATCATTTTTTGTAGTAGCTCCTCAGGCCTCATTCATCTTACAGCTCACAGTTCGTGCCCTTGGACCACCAGCTCCCTACCCCCACCCCTGCCCCTGGCACCCACTAACTGAAGGCTCCCCCTGCACTGGGGCACCAAAGGCACGGTCACCCGTGACCTGTTCCTGGCACCCGCTACCCACGCGCTTACCTGCGGCAGGCTCCGCCTTCCGGAGCCTCATTTCCCTCACCTGGGAAATGGGACAACAGCTCCCACTGGCTCTGCAGGGGATCTAAGAAGCATTCACTCGGCAACACTCTGCAACCATTTAGCGCCCCCCAGGTTCCAGACCCTCTCCTTGGGGCAGGGGCAGAGGTGGACACCTCAGTGAACAAACCAGACCAAACTCCCTGCCCCCAGGATGCTGAGGTCCCAGGGCCGTGGTTCTCAACCGGGGGGGGGGGGGTGCCCCAGAGGACAATTGGCAATGTCTGGAGACAGTTTTTCCATAACCCTGGGGTCAGGGTGCTACTGGCAATCCAGGGGGTGGGGGTCGGGGTCGTCAAGGCACAGGATGGCCCCGAGCAGGCAGTTTACCTGCCCCCAAAGGCCAGTAGTGCCCAGGGTTGAGGAGCCCTGTCCTAGGGGAGGCAGTTAGATAAATAAGTAAGCCGAATAGATTGCTAGAAAGGGCTACGTGACAAAGAGTTCAAGTCCGCACAAAGAATCAAGAACATAAGTTCCGTCTGCCTCGGCACAGCAAGAATGAGGCTCGGTGGGGAGGGGACGCTTCCAGCCCTGAGACCCAAAGACAGGCCGCCCGCTTGGCATCAACCTGGGCCAGAGATGGCCCCCAGAGGCTGCCAGTGGGACCCAGAGATAAATGGGGCCAAGTGCCTGCCCCCAGGGCCCCCGGACGGCCTCCTGCCGTCCACAGCCGTTGCCGAAAGGCACGCGCTCCCTCTGTTTTCAGATTTGTAAGAAACAAGCATGTTTCTGCACTTCAGGCTCTTTTACACCTACTTTTGTCTCTGGCTGCCACGTCGTCGAGGTCTCCCCGTCCCGGCGCAGGGCTGTGCGGGTGCGCCTTGCCGAGGACCTTCCAGAGCTGACCCCTCCACTCCCCAGGTGGTGGGCACTGGGCTGGCGTCCAGGCCCAGCGAGTGAGCCAAGAGCTGCTAGGACACTCGCCGCGGGGTGGGACCGCCGGCTCCGGAGTCCCCACGCCACCGCCCGCCTCCGCGAGGTCTTGCCGAACCGGCTTCCCCAGGGGTGCACCTGCAAGCCCACCGGCTACAGACAAGCCTTCTGATTGGCCCTCATCCTGCCCGTGATTGGGCGACGCGTAGGCACGTGACGCCCGTCTGGCCAATGAGAATGAGAAGAGGGCTGCCCAGGGGATGGCGGCAAATTCTCTAACTCCCGGGACTGGCTGACCTCCGCGCTGAGCCCTAACCCGAACTGCGACTCACAGGGCTCGACGGGCTCCCCTACGCGTCTGGACCGGACAGGACGGGACGCGCCAGCCACCTTTGCGAGCACCCGGAGACCGCGCAGAGCAGATGGCAAGCCTGGGCCCTAGGCGTCCATCACAGAGCCCCTGAATGAACACCCACCCTCCGGCCCCCCAGGCCCTCCCCTTGGCCTTCAGCTTGTTAACAGGGAACCGAAGTTCTTTTCTGACTTCGAGTTGGGTTTGCTGTTGCTTTCAGCCCAAGGTGCCCCGACCGCCCCCCAGCCTGGTTCTCCAGCCAATTCCGTGGCGGCTCAGCCGCCTTTTTATCGAACTCGTATTGTGCTTAAATCAGCCAGAGTTGATTTGGGTTACTTAGAACCCTGATGATCCAGAGGAGAGTCTGAACCCAGTCCTGTCTGCCAATGAGCAAAGGTGCCAAGACAGGAAGGAGGGAGTGTTTGGAGACAGAGATGAGAGAGAAGGTGGGGCAGAGGCTGGGGCTCCGAGAGGTAACCACCCCCTCGTGGGTGGGAACACCAAGGTCACAGGGCAGGAGCACGGCAGGGGTCAGATCCCAGAGGGACTTCAATGCCAAGGAGAAGAATGTTGATTATATTTTTAAAGTCCTGAGATGTTGACCAAAAGAGTCACCTAGTAAAGTTGGCACTTCGGTGGGGGCACCTGGGTGGCTCAGTCGGTTAAACGTCCTGCTCTCGGTCTCAGCTCAGGTCATGATCTCAGGGTTTGTGAGTTCGAGCCCTGCATTGGGCTCCACGCTGTCATCCCAGAGATTCTCTCTATCTCTCTCTCTTCCTTTCCCCTGCTTGTGCGCTCGCTTGCGCTCTCTCTCTCTCTCTCTCAATATAAATAAACAACAAAAATAAATAAAATTTTCTTTTTAAAATTGGCACTTTAGGGAGTTCACCTGGACCAGGTAGTTAGGGACCCAAGAGAGGGGTCTGGCATCCTCGGAGCTAGCCAGGGCCCACACCATCTCAGCTGGTGCACACAGCTTCCCCTCCCCAGAGAAGGGACCACCACAGCCCCCCGCTGGTCAGGGCCACAGCAGGAATTCAGACAGACACCAAACCCAGGGCTGTCTCGCTACATCCTGCCACCCCAAGTGTGAGAAGAGAGTTAGCACCCGCGTGCGATCCGGCCAGAATCATCCCTGCTGAAGGGAGAGCCCTGTACGCCCACCAGCAAAATGTTTCTGAATGCTTCAAACCCGGGGAGCGGGTCACTAGCTTTAAGGCCGTCTCGTTCACGGCTGCCGAGGCTGGGGAAGTGACAGCCCATCTTTTTATGGGACATTGATCCAAATAAAGCCTTTGCCAGATGACGATCCTTGTCTGTGGGTAGTGAAGTAAGCTCTCTGCGGGAGCAGGGGGAGACATAAGCCAAGCTTTCCCAGGGTCTCAGGGAAACCACAGGGTAGGTCTGAGACCCTGGCGGGGGAGGCAGAGCCCAGAAACTCCTGCGTCCGCGGGTGGCGTCCCCCAAGCTGGGCTCACTACAAGCCTCTTCTCAGCCTGAGCAGGCTGCTAGGGGTGTGGAAGGGCATGAGGCATTTGCAGAACCCCTGGGACGGCCGTGGAGAAGCAACGGTCCCTGGCACCTGCCATGGCCAGGCCCTCCAGGGTAGGTGTGGTTGGGTTCTTCCAGTGACCCCCGAAAGAGGTGCTGCTCTTACCATCCCCGTTGTGCCGGCAGGCAAGTGAGGCCCAGGGGCGCTGGGGGACCTGCTGAAGCTCACACAGCTGGCAGGGCCTGAACTTGAACCCAGTGCCGTCCACACTCATTTACTCGCCCCTCACCAGTGAGCACTGAGGGCACAGACAGGCTGAAGGGATCAGGGAGGCTTCATGGAGGAGGAGGCATTGCACTGAGCCATGAAGGGTGAATCGGAGCCAGGGGCCTTTAGAGCAGGGAAAGGTCTTTCCCTGAAAGGGGAAAAGTATGAACCAAGGCTCAGAGGTGAGGGCAAAGGTGCAGGTCAAAACAAAATCCCTTCAAGCCCCTGAAGAATCCCCCTTTTGAATGCGTCCAAACTGGGGAGCTGGAGAGACTCTAAGTTCCAAAGGAAGATTTGCTATTCGCTGTCTCCTCGAGCAAAACTCTCAAGCCAAGATTTTAAAATCCTTTCTTCTTGACAAAAACATCTCTGGTTTCCAGCCTGTGTTTCTGGCAACCTCATTCACCGAGTCTCGGCATCTGGGAGAAATGATGCACTCAGAAAAAGAAGGCATGTGGCCGCCAGCAGGGAAGAGGCCAGAGCAGGGGGTGAGCCAGCAGGGAGGAAGCAGAGAAGGACACGAGGGGAAGGGGGCCCTGGAGGGGTTCTGCTCCAAGGGGCGCCACCAGAGGGAAGGAAAGTGACCCCGCTGAGCGCCTGCCTTTCGATTGGGCCAACGCTGATAAAGCACCTGCTGGGTGTGCCATGCCACTGTGTCCTGGGACAAAGGAGTTAAACTCTTGGGACTCCTTTCCACCTCGGGAGGATGAATTTGCTTTCTTTTTTTTTTTTAATTTTTTTTTAACGTTTTATTTATTTTTGGGACAGAGAGAGACAGAGCATGAACGGGGGAGGGGCAGAGAGAGAGGGAGACACAGAATCGGAAACAGGCTCCAGGCTCTGAGCCATCAGCCCAGAGCCCAACGCGGGGCTCGAACTCACGGACCGCGAGATCGTGACCTGAGCCGAAGTCGGACGCTCAACCGACTGAGCCACCCAGGCACCCCTGAATTTGCTTTCTAGATCAGACAGTCTAGTCTACCAGAGGGACTCAATCAGTTAGATGCACAAGGAGGAAGAAACATTACTTAATTAAAGACGTCCCCAGTAGAAGAGGTCTTGTGTGGACGGCTCCGGCACTGGCAAGGACAGCAGCAGCCAAGCAGGTGGTCCCAGGTGGGGGGCTCTGATCCTCACAGACTCTGAGCACCCACTCTTCACTGGCACTCGGACCACACAAGACTCAGACACGGGCCTGGAGGGTACTTCTTGGCCCGCAGACCTTGGCTGGGCACAACGGTGTGTCAGAGGCTATCATGCGAGCAGAGGCCTTAAATACACTTGCATTTTGAGACTTGGCCTCTTGTGCTCTAGTGATCCGCTGTGAGCCAAGCACCCAGAACAAGACACGTGAAGGGGACCTGAAACCGACCCAAGGCCTGGAGCCAAACCCTGCTGGCCCACAGCCTTGGCCAGACTTGCTGCAGCCATCCTGAAGATCTAGGAGTGACAAAACAAGCATTTCCTGTGGTAAGCCAGCAAATATGGGGGTGATTTGTTACACAGCATCACCGCAGCAATAGCTGACTGATACAAAATGACCACACGGTACAATAACTGCTTGGAGGTATACTCGGAGCTCAGAGGAAATCCTAAGGAGCTAGAGAAGGCTTCTGGGAGGAGCTGACATGTGGTCACGGACTTGTGGTCATGGTAGCAGCCCCAGCTAGAGCCCACCAAACAGGAAACTCATACGGTTCATGCCAACCGTCAAGCCCAAGCGGTAATACTTCCTCGTTAGCCAATCTGGCCCCCGCCGTCCTGCCCCTGGGAGACAAGCCATTGTCCATTGTCCTCCACGGCCCCAGTCCGGTGCTCGCTGGAGAGGGGAATCTGCTGGCCCACAAATCTCCACGTCCGCCTCTGGGTCAGGCATTGGAGAGAATGCCGTTCATTCCTGGGGGCCGACCCCCTTCACCGCCCACCTCCTCCTGGTGCAACTGGGGAGCTGGGGACAGCCTTAGGGGCTGAACAGGCAGCTCCAGGGTTTCATAGCAATCCAATTCCCTCAAAACTCTAGCAAGCTTCCAGTCCATTCCATGTGCATGTGTCCACAGTGAACATTCTCGTCCAAGCTTAGGCTCAAAGCCTCAAGACTCTGAGTGTCCCCTGCCCTGTGCTCTGCCCACTGCCCTGGCCCTGGCCCAGTCACCTCTGTCCTGAGATCATTCAAGACGCCAAGTTCCAGAGAGAAACGTCTCCTCAACCAGATGGTTACTGGCGGTTGTCTCCAGAGCCCCGGAGAAAGACCGGACATCAGCCCCCCCATGGCTGTCCACACCGTGTCAGCTTGGGGTGGAAAAACATTGGCCCTTTCGGCTCTGGAGGGCCCTAGGTGCTGGGATGTTTGGTTACATAGATGTCAGCTGGGCTTTCCATCTCCTCAGAGACAGGCTGGGTCTGACCCCAGTCCACGCCTCTCGGGCGGGCCTTCTCTACGATCCCCAAGGAACCAGTCAACATTCTGAACCTTTCCGTCCACGTCCCCCACGCTACGACCCCAGACAGCGCGTGGCCGTCGTCCCAAAGCACAGCAGAGGACAGTGAGCTAGAAGACCTCACCGCTGCAGGACCTGGGTCACCAGCTTTCCCACCTGTGATGAGTCCGCATTGCACAACACCCCCCACCTTTTCCATTCAGCCAATCCACGTTTCTGGAGGTGTCACTCACGACGTCCTGCTCCCGGGCCCAAAAATCTGCCTCCGGTCTTTAAGCAGCCGCACGGAAGGGTTAGCTCATTTTCCACGCTCAGAGCCCCCAAACGGGCCTCAGTTGTGCTGGCTGCTGCTTCCCTGGACACCCCTAGGCCCTGGGGACCCTCGCTGCGGGGCAGGCGGGCCCTCAGAAGGGCACGGGGGAGGCAGGGGGAATGTGTGGACTTTCTGCTCCCACCAGAGGGTCGAATCTGCCAAACCTGCTTCCTTCCCTCCTTTCCCAGGAGTTGGGTCCCAGGGAGCACTCCCCAGTAACCCCCTGGCACGCCATACTCCACCTTGGAGTTGGCTTCCGGGGAAGCCCAGCCAGGAACACCAAGACGTGTATCACTGGCACGCCAAGGAAGGTGGTGGAAGTTCTTCGCTGTGAAGGCCGGGCTGCGACACAGATCCAGGAAGCAGTTCAAGGGCCACACAAGGGAGCAGCAGGCCTCAGAGGCCAGAGCTGCGAAGCCCCTCCAACATCCAGGAAGCTCAGGTCCCGGGGCCAAGGGGGCAGCCAGGCTGCGTGCAGGGGGGAGGGGAGGGGGTGGCTGGGGCAGAGGCATCACCTGCAGAGCGTACAGAGAGCACGCGCACACCTGTGGCCTGCGGCAGTGTCCCTCCGAGCCACGGGTGAGTCCTGTCCGAGTGCAGGGATGAGACACAGAGGCAGGCTGCCCGGCGTTTCAGTCATGGGGTGTTTGAGCAGTAAACCTTCACCCCTACCTGTCCGGACCACAGCCCCTGGCCCACGGGAGCCCCTGGGCAGCCTGGGGACACTGGGGGCCTGGGAACCCTGCGGCCCCGCAGTAAATGCCCACCCACCCCTTCTCTGGGCAGCTGCCGTGCCCTGGAGCCAGGAGCCCGCACACCCAGGCAGCAGCCAAGGGGGCAGAGGCTTCACCTCCACTTGGGAAGAAGAGAGGAGTCAGAGGGGTTTCAGAGTCATCACAGAGGCTGGCGGGGCCCTCAGGGTCACAGAGGGGCCGGAGTTGGAGGAGGGGGCTGGCAACAGGAGGAGGGTGAGGCCGCTCTCTCCCGAGTTCATCCCAGAGTGCTCCCTCAGGGAAACCAAGGGCCAGGGGGAACAGAGCAGAATGCCTCAGGCAAAGAGGCAGAAAGAATACGGGACGCATCCCATTCCCCAGACTCTCTGGCTATGTTCTGATCTCCATTCCTTTTCACAGGCCGTTCCCTACCCTGGTAGGTTCTGGGAGGTTCTCCCACCACCCTTTCAACAAGCAGGCTAGATAGCAGCAGTCCAGGGCTCATCAGGAAGTTCCAGAATTTGTTCAGAGACTCAGGCTTTTCCTATCTTCTTGCTCTGGGATCCGCAGCACGTAGTTTCCCCCCCACCACCACCACCCCTTATAGTCACAAGATGGCTGCCAGAACACCAGGCATCATATCACCATTCCAGGCAGGAAGGAAAAGTCTAAGTATGTCCCAGAGGCCCCGCCCAGAAATGCACCCAGAGGTCTAGGGCAGCACTGGGCCACATGGCCACCCAAAGCACAAGGGAGGCTGGGAGTCTGTCCTTTATTGGGCCACAGTGCTGCCCCGACACAAGGGAGCACCAGGGTTCTGGTTGGTGTAAAGAAGGAAGGGCAACTCATCCTCTTCCAAGTGTGCGGAGGGTGGGCAGGAGGGATCAGAATGGAGGCAGGAGCCCAGGGAGGGGCCGGGCAAGGGTCCGGTCGGAGCTGAGAGCGCCCTGGGCCGGGAGGACAGACCGCACAACACAGCAAGGTCTCCAGCCTCCTGATGTGTGAGAGGAAAAAGCAGGACAAAGCGCCCGGCCAGGGCAGTCAGCTTCCCCAAGGTCCGTGACCTTGTCAAGCCGGCTGCGTGGGGCCATCGGCCCCGTCCACAGAGGCCTCTCCCCGGTCACCCTCCCACAGCGTCCGCCACGTCCCTCTGTCCTCCACTCCCCAGCCCCCCTGGCTTCCTCCAGGCCCGGAGGAGGGGTCCGGTGGGGAGGGCGGCTCTGTGGCTGGTGCTGAGAAACATTCCCTGGGCCCTTCACCACGGCCCCAGACCGGAGGGCTGTGGCGGGCGGGCTGCTTCTTTGCCATCCTCCCAGGCTTAAATTCCGAGTGGCTGTTTGCCAAGACCTCTGCCTCGCGAGGTTTTCAGGGCCCCCCAGAAGGCGGCTCCCACGGCCCGCCTCCTTCCCTGGGCCGCTGGCGGTGCCCGCACCCGCGGGGAGAGGGAGCTGAGCTGTCCTCTCCCTCCAGAGCCCTGTCCTGTCTGCCCCTCACCCCCCTCCCCGCCACCATCCCTGAGATCCTAACATGGCCACTTGCCCGAAGCCTGCCTCCGTTTCCCCGGCTGCCTCGCCCACCGTTGCCCCTCCAGGATCTCCCCTGCAGCCCCGCCGTGTCGGTGCCTCTGTGTTCACCTCCTCTGCAGGCCCAGCTCACGTGCAGCTCACACGCGTGTGCACATGCACACACACACCGCACACACTCCCACGCCACCACCCCACCCCCCCCCGGGACATCCTGGCTGCGGGCCCGTGGCCCTGCGGGAGCCACACCAAGCAGCCAGTTTCTCTCCTGACTCGTCACACGGGGCAGTGCAGGGCCGGGCGGGCCTCTCCTCTCCCATGGAGCCGCCCCCCCCGCCCCGTGGGCCCTTGTCCCCGTGCGACACCGGGTCCCGGCCAGTGACTCCAGCAGCGTCCCCGGCAATCACTCTGCCCCAGCAACGCGCACACAGCAAAACCCTCCTCGGGCCCGTGGGCGCCATCGGACTGCCTCTGCCTCTGACCGAAGGTTCTAGTTGTGTTTGGGGGTCCCACTTGTGACCCCCCACATCTCCCACCTGCAGGGCCCTTAGGTCAAGGTCAGGACTCCGCCATTGCTCTCTCCCTGCTCTGGGCCCAGGGTCCAGCCTCCTGGGCTTCCTCTGCAAGGCCTCCCTGCTCCCAGTCTAGCTGTGTGCCTTAAGGGAGGCCGCTTAACCTCTCTGAGCCTCATATCCACCTTAAGAGGAGTCACGTGGAAAGGAAGGGGACTCCCAGAAGTCAGGGAAGCTGGACAGACGAAAAAGGAACAGATGAGCCCCTGTCTCCCCGGCATGGGGGTCATGGGGTAACGGGTTGGTGACTCGGCAGCGCATTCTGTCCCTAAAGGGAGACTTAGCTCTTTCACTTTTCTGAGAGAACAGCCACGCCCTCCCACACGAGAGCCGTGGCCGTGGCCCCAGACTGCCTGCTGGCTGGACACATCTTGGTTTTCACTTAGTCTCCAGAAAGACTGGTTTCTGGACCCAGGTGTGGGAGGCAGCGTGGACCAGATGGAGGGAGACAGGCCTGGATGGGACCCCAACAGAACACAGCCTGTAAAAACCCCACCCGGCCTCCCTCCTGCCAAATTTCTCGTTTCTCCCAAGAGCCCCCCTCGTGCACACGCTTCGAGGTGCCAGTCGCCAGCTTCCGGCCGAGAACACGCCGCTGACCAAGCACTTGGCCGCTGGCCGGGGAGGATCCCGGCGACCTTGTGTTGACCTCACGCGGAGGGGCAGTGCTGGCGGCCCTTCTAGGACATGCCACGTCGTGCCCACGACACGGTCTACATCTCCGCCGAAATCACGCGCTCCACGCACACGCGGAGAACGGCTGCTCTGGCCCCCCCTCCCCACCCTGCCTTTCTTCACGGTCCACACGCGCGGAAATGTGAGGCAAGGGCTCGCCTTCAGGATCCAGGACCCCGCGCGGAGACCACTGCCCCCGAGAGGGGCGGAAAGGCGGAGAGAACCCAGGAGGTATAACACCTTCAGGGGGCCCCATGATGACGTTTGCCTGGAAGAGATTCCGGAACCCCCCCCCACCACCACCACCATGCCCTGGGCACAGCAGACAGTGTTCACAGACAAAATGACAAGGGACTCCATGGGTATCGCTGGGAGACTCAATCTAGCAGAAACACATCTCCCCTCGAGTGTATCCTGTAAAATTACCCAAGAAAGGGGTGCTTTGAACTGAGCGGCACTCCCCCATCACTGTGCTGCTGTCTCGGGGCACCGCTCACGCTCCGTGCACACTTTCAGGGTCGCTTACTTACCAAATATCGATTGAGAGCTTGCTTGTCCTAGAACTTGCCCTGGGCACCGGGATACAGCAGTGCCTGGGCACACGGGGCGCCGTCCCAGGGGCTGACACTTCCGGGGACGAAAACGGGGTGCCCGGGGACGCGCTGTTCCACGGGCCTCTCAGCCCCGTGGGAAGAGCGGGCGTGGGGCTCGCAGCCAGCACACAGGAGGCCTCTCGGGTTGAATAAAGGAATGAGCAAACGGAAAATAAGACAAGATACGTAGACACCATTTGCTAGATATGAATAGAAGGACCCAAACGAAAATCCTCAGGAACACAGCCATGGCCCAAAAGCAGCTCTGCAGGTGACTCCCTTGCTTTATTCTCGAAGCAGAACCTCTCAGGGGCCTCCTTCCTTCCTTGCCAGAGTTGCCAATTTTAGCAAATAGAATTCAGGACACCCAGTGAAATTTGGATTTCAGATCAAACAACGATTTTTTTTAACATAAGTATGTCCCATACGTTGTTTGAGATATACTTATACTAAAAGTATTCACTGTTTATCTGAAATTCCAATTTAACTTGGCGTCTTGTGTCTTACCTGGCAACCCTATTCCCAGGTAAGGGCAAGAGGCAGGGTCAGAGGAAGACCTGGAACTGGGGCCGTGCCAGCCTCCCAGGAAGAGCCTGGACAGGGGAGGCTGGGGGAGAGGCCAGCCTGTGAGGACACACCTTTTGTGCGCTCTGAATTTTGTGCGCTCTGAATTTTGTGCTATGTACGTGAGTTACTTCTTTCTTTTTTTTATTTTTAAATGTTCATGTTTGAGAGACACAGGCAGAGACAGAGCGGGAGCTGGGGAGGGGCAGACAGAGGGGGAGACACAGGATCCGAAGCAGGCTCCAGGCTCCGAGCCGTCAGCACAGAGCCCGACGCGGGGCTCGAACTCACGAACCGCGAGATCGTGACCGGAGCCGAAGTCGGACGCTTCACCAACTGAGCCCCCCAGGCGCCCCTTGGTGCCCCAATTTCTAAAATGATTATTCCGAAAATGAGAGTCGATGTTAACGTCAGGGGAAGTTGGGGTTCAGCTCTCCTAAGCCATTTCAAAGTTAAGCAGGGAGCTCAGTGCGGGTCAGGACGTGCCTGAGCTCCTCCAACCACGCCAGCCGCCTGGCTTCCCTTTTTGAATTTGGGGCCCACGCTCCCTTTCTCCTTCACCAACGTGAAGAAAGCGTGAACTTTAACAAGAACCGCTGATGTGTCCCCCCTCGAAACGGCCACACGGCAATCTGCACACACATGTTCAGAGCAGCACCGCGCGCAACAGCCGAATGGACGAATGAACGAGCAGGCGCACGAAACATCTACACCGTGGAGCGAGGGAGAACACGACGCTCGGTGGGAGGAGTCCGACACAAAAGGCCGCGTACCGTGGGATTCCGTTCGCGAGAAACGTCCAGAACGGAAATCCGGAGAGACAGGAAGGAGACTAGTGGCTGCGAAGGGCGACGCCGGGGCCCGGGAGAGACAAGGGTGACTGGTAGCAGGTGTCCCTCTGGAAGGATGCAAATGTTCTAAAATGGGCTGTGCTGATGGCTGCCTATGCTAAAACCCATTTACTTGCCTATAAAGTGGGAGGATTAAATGGCGTGAGAATCACAGTAAAGCCCTTGGAGAGCCTGAGTGGCACCGTCGGTTGAGTGTGTGACTCACGATTTCAGCTCAGGTCATGATCTCACGGTTCATGAGTTTGAGCCCCGCGTCGGGCTCTGTGCTGGCAGCACGGAGCCTGCTTGGGATTCTCTCTCTCCCTCTCTGTCCCTCCCCCACTCATGGGCATATGCTCTCTTTCTCTCTCTAAAATTAAAAAAAATAATTGTTTCAAAAGCTGTTAATTCTTTGAAAGATCCAATGGTCCCTTCTTCCCCCAGAGGGAAGGCAGAAGTCCTGGGCCCCATGCCCTCCAGCGGGCCAGGCCCCCCAGCCTGGTTTCTCACAGCCTATCCCCCTCCTGGACCTCGCTTCCCCAGATGGGTAACCCCTGCCCCTGTCAGTGGGGCCTGCCCACCCCCCTACCGTTAACCTAGCTCATTTCTACCGCTTTCCTCCCTTCCGCACAGTGCACAGCCCCTCCCCCGTCGACCCAGCCCATCTCCTCCCTCCCTCCGCACAGCCCCACGTGTCACAGACGAGGCACTCACTTTGCTGGTGCATCACTTGTCCCCACTGGACCACACGCACCGCTCAGCGGGCGTCACACGGATGCGTCCCCAGCACCTACGACAGTGCCTGCCACCCACTCAGAGCTTAAAACCTATTTGGGGACTGGAGAAGATGGGGGGTGGGCCGGTGGGAAGAGGAGCGGGGTTCCTGAGCCACCCCTCCCCCCGGAAGAAGCAGGGCTAGAAATGTCTGAGGGCCCCAGAAATAAAACAGAGCAGCTTATAGATCTGACGGTCCCCTGGGCTTCCCACGGGCGTCCAAACTTGGCGCCTGCAGCTCAGAAAAGGGAGTCTGTTCCCTCCCCTACACCGGCTTCCCCTCCCCTCCCCGTGTGCCTCAGCCAAGGCACCCCCGCCCCCAGGTTCTGCCTCACTCCGGGTCGAAACCACAGCAGCCCTAATACGGTCCCGGATGAGACCTGCCTCCATCCAGGCCCCCCATCGAGGCTGCCTTCACCCCAGCTCCTGTCCTCACTCGGATGGCGCCTGTTTGCAGAAGCCAAAGCCACTGGAGGGGGGAGGGGGAAGCTCCTGCTGGAAGAGGAGGAAGAGACAGATCCCTCCATCCCTCCCCCTCCCCCTCAACTCCTGCCCGCAAAGCGTGCTTTCTCACTGGCATTTATCTAAACCTCGCCCAGAGAACTGTGCGCCATGCCATCGCCCCTCCCGGCGTCGCAGGCGGGCCAGCAGCCTGGGCACACAGCCCGTGCGGGCCTGGCTCGGGTCTGGGCACCATCCCGGCCCCGGGGGGCGGCGGGTTTGCCGGGAGGAACGTGGCCGGCACAGCCTGCCGGTGACGCTCGGTGAAGTGGGAGGGCCCTTCTGCTCGGAGAAAGACTTGGCAGCCGTCTGTGTCTGCGCACCAAAGAACCGGAGTTAAAATATTGTACCCAAAACATGAGGCGGTTTCCATACAGAAATCCCTGGGGATGATCAACCTTGGCGCGGCACCTGAAAAGGCGGCTCTTTCTACTCCGGCCCATGTTCAGAGCGGGCTCGCACGCGCGCAAGACGAGAAGCCTGTGGGCCTCTGCCGCCCATGGCAGGTTTTGGGGTTTTGTGCTTCATGCCCATTCTTGTCTGGGCTCTGCCACCAAAGCCCTCCGCGCCCCGTGAGGACGTCCGAGCCTTTCGCTGGGACCTCCGGGCTGTCTGTCCTTCACGGGCCTGAGCCCGCAAACCCAACCTCTGTCTTCTTGGCCCAGGACTGGGCCCGAGAACGACTCCAGGGATCGGCTGCTTGGAACCAGGGGGGTGGGGGGAGCTCTCTCTTGCCCCGGGACCTGAGTTCTGAGGACACAGAAGCCTGGATCTTGGGCACCCAGCTTCCCTAGCTGCACAGAAGAACCACAGAGTAAAGCCAAGGCCAAGAGAAAAGCCAGAGCTGGGAGGTGGAGAGAGAAGCAGGGACACCTGCACCCCCAGATTCAGCAGAGCCCAGAGCCAGGAGTCGCCTGGCCTTCCTAGTTACAGGAGCCACCAGCTCCCTCTCCGCTGCAGGTGCAGACAAGAATGTCCAAACGAGGGGTGCCCAGGTGGCTCAGTCTGTTGCGCGGCTAAGCGTCTGGTTAATCAAGCGTCTCTTGATTTCAGCTCAGGTCATGATTTCACGGTTCGCGGGATCAAGCCCAGCGCCGGGCTCTGTGCTGTCAGCGCAGAGCCTGCTTGGGATTCTCTCTGTCTGCCCCTCCCCTGCTTGTGCTCTCTCTCTCTCTCTCAAAATAAATAAATAGCGTTGGTGGTATAGTGGTGAGCATAGCTGCCTTCCAAAATAAATAAATAAACTTAAAGAATAAAAAAGGAAATCCTGAAATCCTGACATCTGTTATGACATGGCTGAAACATTGCTCAGTGAACTAAGCCCATCACAAATGGGACAAACGCTGGGGTCCCAGAGTATGTCATTTCACGGACACAGAAAGTGCAATGGGTCGGTGGGTGGGTGCCAGGGGCTGCAGGAAGGGGGACAGGGAGTCAGTGTTTACTGGGAACAGCATTTCCGTTAGGAAAGGCAGAACGTTCTGGAGATGGAGGGTTGGGGACAACTGGATGACATCCTGAATGCACTTGGTGCCGCTGAACTGGCCGCTCAGCGGTGGTTAAGATGGCTTCGGGTTATGTGTTTGCACCACAGTGTTTTTTTTAAAACCTGGAAAGCATGACCTGAAACATGCTGAACGGGACGCGTTAAATGACTTGGGCAAACGACACAGGGAAGCCCGACACAGCTGTTCGCAAGCCACGAAAGTCACTTTTGGAACCATGACAGGAGTCATGATTTTTTTGGTGTTTGCAGAACACTAGCCAGGGCTCACGCCTGCTCAGCTAGACATGCGTCCTGGCTGTGGACCAAGGCCACGGGACTGGCTGACGTTGCCCGTCGTCAGGAGGGGCCCAGCCAAGACCATTTAATCCCCGCACACACAGAGCACAGAGACCCTTTCTCATCCCCACATGAGCTCAGCCGAGCTGAGGTTCCAAGAGCTGTAACCCGTCGGAAAGCATGGCCCCGTGTGGCCACAGAGCAGGGCCAGGCCCAGCCTCTCCGACGCAGCTTCTTCCCTTCTAGATGTTTCTGCGTTTACAGCACATACAATGTTCACAGCTATGAATCTTGGGAGTTGAGAGAAACCCTTCACGCTCTACATTCCACACTTGATCAGCGTGTGGTTCACCTTTTTGCAATCACATGTTTCCATGTTGCAACTTAAAAACACATTTAAAAAGATGGGGCGCCTGGGTGGCTCAGTCGGTTAAGCATCCGCCTTCAGCTCAGGTCATGATCTCACGGTTCATGAGTTCGAGCCCCGCGTCGGGCTCTGTGCTGACAGCTCGGAGCCTGGAGCCTGCTTTGGAGGCTGTCTCTCTCTCTCTCTCTGCCCCTCCCCCACAAAAAATAAACATTAACAAATTTTTTTAAAAAACAAGTTTAAGAAGAAAATTTCCTTTACGTGGGAAGGTAGGATTCTAAAAATCAAAAATGAGTGCAGGGCGTTGTATTTAGAGAGAGCTCACCCAGCCAATGATTTTATCTGGTCTTCAGAACGACCCCAGGGTGCACCCGTGCCACAGCAAAGAGGTGCTGATAACATTTAGGTCGCCATCCAAGCACAAAGGGCTGAATCTGACACAGCCCGGGGGCCTCCAACTCCACGTTGAGCAGAGCCCCAACCAGCTAAGCACCTGTGTTTCCTAATTCCCACAGCCAAGGCTGGCCTCTCCCCATCCCCCCGGCTGCCTCTCTCCCTTCTGGCCTGTCTTACCTGCGCGGTCACACCATTCTGGTGCCTGCCTTGGAAGCCAAGGGGAATGACCTCTCTATGACTCGCGGTCCCGGAAGGCAGGGCACAGCTCCTTCACTCCTGAACCCTGAGCGCCTAACACCAAAACCAGGGCTTAGATCAATGTGGAAGGAAGGGAGGGGCGGAGAGGGAGGGAGAGGGGAGAGGGGGAAGGGGAAGAGGTCAAGATTAGGGGGTCCATTGTCAACATAGTCTCTCCTGGGTAGGAAACGCCAGCAGGGGCTTTGCACATAACTCACTAATTGCTAATCCTTCAGGCAAAATAAAGTCATCATCAAAAGTATTAGTTCATGGCCATGGCAGGAGAGTGGAAATAACACTGCCTGTGCGGTTACACAGGGAATTCTACCCTCCAGCGACAGCCGGCAGTGAAGCGGCAGTGTGGACAACACTACTCCTTCCGCGTACACTTCCTGGCCTCTGGGGACACCGTGGGTGCAGGCAAGTCACAGCCGGGCCTTCCGCAGAGCTGGAGTCTGGACGCCTGCAGCCCATCTCTGAAACCGTCCTCCCCTGCCACCTCCCCTGGGCATGCAGTGGGGCCTGATTCAGCCTGGGGAGGGGGCGGGAGAGGGGCGGGGAAGGGGGAGGAGAGGGGGAGGGGCAGGAGGGGCTGGAAGGAAGTAGGAAGGGGGCGGGGAGAGGGGAGGGGTGAGGAGGGGCGGGGAGACGGGGCGGGAGGGACTGGAAGGGGTGAGGGCAGGGAAGAGGCAGGAGGGGGCGGGGGGGGCGGGGAGGAGGCGGGAAGGGGCGGGGAAGGGGGAGGAGAGGGGGAGGGGCAGGAGGGGCTGGAAGGAGGTAGGAAGGGGGCGGGGAGAGGGGAGGGGTGAGGAGGGGCGGGGAGAGGGGGCGGGAGGGACCCCTTCCAAGGGGTGAGGGCAGAGAGGAGGCATGAGGGGGCGGGGGGGGGCGGGGAGGAGGCGAGAAGGGGCGGGGATGGGGGCGGGGAGGGGTGGGAAGCAGCAGGAGGGGAAGGGGAGGAGCGGAGGAGGGCGGGGAAGGAGGCGGGAGGGGCGGGGAAAGAGGCGGGGAGGGGCGGGGAAAGGGTCGGAGGGGGCGGGGCGGGCAGGGGCCGGGGCGGGGCGGGGCGGGGAGGCGGGGAGGCCTGGGAGACAGAGAAAAGTTTTCAGGTGGAGTCCAGAGCAGGGAGGGTCGGCGTCCAAATCCATTCCCTGTGTCTGGCATTGAGGGAGCAGGGCAGGGAAGAAGCGAGCCCCGAGGAAAATGAGGGCAGCCCCCAAGCCCCATAACCCGAGTTCAGCAGAAAGATTTGATCCTAAAGGCCGTGGGCAGTCCCGGAAGGGTTTAGACAGGTGACTGCCAAGGTCAGAGTTTTATCCCAAGGCCGTCTTTTGGGGAACGCAGCCTCAGGCACCAAAAAGACTCTGAGCACAGCCCCCCTGGCCCAGCAGGGGCAGGGACTTGATCAGAAGTAAGCCTTTGCTTCAAGCCCCTGGGGTTGGGGAGCCCTTTGTCACAGCAGCATGACTTGGCCAAGCTGGAGACCGTAATCCCGTTCGGAGAAGAGGACATAGGGCTCAGGGAGGTAGGTGACAGTCTAGATGTTCCCAGAGCTGTCCCACAGCCACTCTGCGCTGCAGGGAAGAGGGAGGAGGGAGGTGTCCCCGCTCAGACTTAAAGGACCAGCAGGGGCTGTGGCTGCAGCCCACAGCTCCTGTCCACGCTGGGAGCAGGCTCTCCGACATCCCGTGGGCCTCTGCCCACCTCCTGGCCACTCCTCAGTCCGCTGGCAGCGGTTTCGGCTGCTGCCATCAGACCTGGGGCCCCAGGGGCTGGGAAAGGTGACTCTTCCCTCTGGTGTTTGTGTTCTGTCCCCAGGGAGTCACACAGCCTTTCTCAGCCTGTTGGGGCGGGGGGTGGGGGCAGGTAGGGCGGTGACCTCAGCACACAAGCACCCGCTGAGGACAGCCCTGGTGCCCCCACTTTGCACCTTCCTGGGGGCCGGGTTCTGTCTTTAGTATGGAGTCAGGGAGGAGGTTGTGGGTGAATCAGACCCTCCTTGGTTGGGCTGAAGGATCGTGACCATCTGTTTTCCAGAGTCAGCAGGCCCTGGAAATCCTTAAGGTGCTTTTTGTTAAGTATCTCCTAGGGTGTTAATGAGAGGAGGAGAGAGAGACAGAGAGAGGGAGATGTTCTGAAGACCTCTCAGATCTGACTCACCCCTCGCAGCCGAGGGTCAAGGACACGCCGGGGGAGGTGGGGGGGGGGGTGTATTGAAGAGATTTTTCTCTTTAACAACTTGAAAGCCAGGTCTGGGCAATTCAGCCTCTTGGCCCCCGGATAGGGCCATAAACTGTTTGCAGGCTTCCGTAAGCTGTTTGTCTGCATGCCACGGCCGGGGTGTGGATGATGCCTAGAACTCTCCTGGCTCAGCTTCCACGGTCCATTTGCCTTCTGGTCTCCCCAGGGACCGAGACGTCCTCTCTGTGCCCACAGTGGCTGGACAGGTAGAGAGCTCCCCGCCCCTGAGGGTGTGCAAACCAGAGATGCCACCGATGGTTCGAGGGTCCTCGAGGGGGACCCTCCCTGCCAGTCTCAGCTCAAGCATCTGCCAGGGGAAGGTGAGCAGGTACAGGCCACGCAGGCCCAGGAGGTGGCAGCCAGATGCGACCCGCTGCTTTGCCTCGTCCTCCTTCCTCTGTCATTACAGGGGGATGTGGCCAGCTCCTACCTGGGTAAGGCACGTGTGCAGACTTTGAACTCCCTTCTCCCAGCCCCCACTGCCCGCCATCACCCCATCCCTGCCCTCCCCCCCCCCCCCCCGTCACGGTGCTTCCTTCTTTCCTCCTTCCAGACCTCCCTCCTGTCTCCACCAGCTCACTCCGTCCCTCAGACACAATGACCCATGCCACTCAGGTTCCTGTCCAGAGACCCCGGGGCTGCTGGGTGACCGTGGCCATCCAGCTCCTCCCCCCTCCCCCATGCGGAACCACAGCCCACAAGTGAACTCGGGCCCCACAGAATCAATCCCGCGGTCCCCGGATGTGGTCCCCTTGCTTACAATGGGGTGAGTTGAGGGAGGGGACGGCCACCACACTGATGGATCGTCACGCACCATGTGAACACAAGGCCTTTCCAGGTCACTCGACATCTTCCGCCTGAGAGTGGGCCAGGGGCTCCCCTCAGGTCCCTGCATGATGGTCCGGGTGTCCTCACTTCCTTCTTCCCTGACTTCCTCTCTGGGCTGTAGCCCTGCTGAGCTCTCATTTTTATTTTATTTTATTTTATTTTACTTTTTTGAGAGAGAGAGTGAGAGAGAGCGAGAGCAAGCATGAATGGGGGAGGGGCAGAGAGAGAGAGGGAGACACAGAATCCGAAGCAAGCTCCAGGCTCTGAGCTGTCAGCACACAGCCCGACGCGGGGCTCGAACCCACAAACCGTGAGATCATGACCTGAGCCGAAGTCGGTCGCTTAACCCACTGAGCCCCAAGGCGCCCCTGATTATTGTCATTAATAAAATGTGTCTGAAACAGCTACCCCTCCGAGTGTAAGGGTTCAGGGACGGAACAGCCCACATGGTCACTGCACACACCTTTCCCCTCTTCCGCACTGGCAGGAAGGCCGCTGTGCCCCACACCTGGGCGCGTCTCCCCTGCAGCCCCAGGACCATCAGGGGGAAGTGAACTTTCCAAAGAGAAGACCCGGCTTCAGAGAAGCCCCACCGGCCCCTGCCGCGGAGCACAGCGTCCCTCACGCGTCACCGTATGCCACACCTGCACCCTTCTCTCTTATGGCCTCAAGATCACTCCATCTCGCTGGTGAGGAAACTGAGGCTGGGAGCAGTTAAGCAATTTGGCCAAGGCCACACAGTTAGGAAGAAAGAGAGCGCGTTTCAAATACAACTAGTCGAGCCGGCCTTCGTGCTGTCTCTGCCACCCCCCCGCCAGACTCAGTGGGTCACCGAACGTGGGGGCTGGCAGTGCAGCAGGGGTCCACAGCCCACCCGCGTGCTCGCCCTGCTAACTCCAGGGCTGCGGAGCCCCGGGGCCGCCTGGGACAGATGGCGAAGGGGACGTGAGCTGTCCGGTGAAGCCCCCCAGGAAACCATGACTTGGAAACCCAGAGGGAGGCTGAAGGAGGGGAAGGAGGGGATGGCTCGCCTAGACAGGACGCACACTTGACATTGGAGAGAGCATAGTCGCTCGAAAGTGTGCTGGCTTCAAGCATGCTTCATCCCGTACAGCCAAGCATCCGTCCATGCATCCGTCTGTCCGTCTATACGTCCACCCACCCACCAACCACACATTTAACCATCCATTTAACCTTTCACTGGCCATCCATCCATCCATCCACCCACCATCCATTCCCTCCATAAAAATTTACGATGAAGCCCCTCCCCTGCGCTGGGAGCCATCCTCAAGAAGCTTGGTCCTGTAGAGACAACTGCAACACGACGAAGGTGGGCGGGGCTGTGCCCGAGAAGTCCTGTGGTCTGTGGAGTCCCGGGAGGCGCCTGACCCACATAGGGCTTGTCCAGGAAGGCTTCCTGGAGGGGGCGGTGCCAGAGCCAAATCTTCCAGGATGAGTGACGCGCCCAAGCAAAAGGAATGGGGGTTCCCCCCACAGCACAAGCACTGGCGCAGGGGTGGGGAGGGAGAGGGTGGAGAAGAGGGCCGTGTGGAGAGATGGGGCCGGCTGGGGAACGAACCCACCCAAAGGGGCCGGCCCTGCACACCCCGGGGACTCTGTAGAGGAGGTTTAGGGGGGAGGTTTCTCCCTCATAAATGTCTCTTCTAACTGTCGCACCCATGGACCGTCGGTGGCCCGAAGGCAGGGGCAGGCCGTCCTCCACCGCCAGCACCCGCGGCAGCACCGGGCACGGAGCCGACAAGGTCACACGTCTGCTGAGTGGGTGTCGGCACCGGTTCAGGGCCTTCCCGGGAGGGGCCGATTCCCAGACGCTCACAGCCACTGTGCACAGAGACCGCTGGGCCCGGAGGCCCGAGGGCAGGCGGGGCAGAGAGACACAGGTGCCGGAAGCTGGGAGTCAGGCCGGCACCAGGGTCGCGGCCAGAGGCCCCAGGACTTCCAGCTGGAGCCCTCTGCTCGGTGCCCCAGGCAGCCCTAACCCTCCCCCTCATCTGCACAAAGTTACAATTTTGCTAAATCAACGTAACGTTTTGCCTTTTCGAAAGTCATAACCAGCAGGGTGATGCGGCTGATAGAGAATGTTCCCCGTGGGGCTGCCGGATGCTCTGCGCGCTTTTCTGTGGCTCCTGTACAGGTGTTCTGTGTGGTCTGTTCTGTCGCTGCCCCAGTGGGCACGCCTGCTGAGGGGGATTTGGGCACAGGCCTGTCCCGGCCCCGACCTGAGCTCTGCGTCCCCGGGGAGGGGGGCGTCTGGGGGCATATGTTCGCACGTTTCGCTCAAAACACCCGTGAGCCGCCCCCGGTGATCGGGTCTCCTCCTCCTCCTCAGCTGTGGAGAGACAAATTCCAAACGCCGCCAGTCCCTCTCGTGTGGGGACTCATCTGCCACAGGTGCCCTCCCTAGCGGCAGGAACAGAAATACGGGACGAAGAGAATCCCATCCTCCCTGGCCGCGGAGTATATCGGGCGCCGTTCGGCACATTGATTTTTCCAAACACAAATAGCGTGCAAGATATTTCCAGGAACGGACAAAGAAAGCCTGGGGACAACTTATTTCAATCACCTCTCTTGGCTGAACTCTGCAGAGGCGGGGAAACAGCAGGGCGGCTGGGGACCGGGCCCCGGAGCGCTGGCTGGGGGCCCAGCCCCGGTGAGCCCCGCTTATCACCTTGAAGCAACCGCTTCCTTCCAGACAGGGCCAGGCGCCTGGCGAATCAGCCCAACGTGTCCAGTAAACCGAGGCTGACGCGGGGAACTGAAGCAGGGGCGGCCCAGAGAGAAGGCCTCCGAGGGGGGGGGCCGGAAGGAGCCTCTGCACGGTGGTATCACGATCCCAGCACGTGAGGGAATCCACACGGTGGAGGAGGACGAAAGGAACCCAGCGAGGAAGGGAGGGGTGAGGAGGGGGCAGTGATGGGGGAAGGACGGAGGGAAAAAACGGTGCCTTCAGACCTCCCAGGGCAGTAGGAGGTCACTCTGGCCTGGTCAACAGCCCCCCGAGAGGAATCAAGCTCAGCCCTCCTCCTCAGCCCAGACAAGAGCTCAGACCTCTGGGTGTGGCCAGGGTCCCGATGGAGGAAGGCACGAAGGAGACGCCTGAAGCGGCTTGCGCAATCCGGGAATGCTGCCTGGTGGAGGTGACAGCCAAGTTGTCAAAAGGTAGCTATCAGCCAGGTAAAGGGGCTTGGGGTGGGGGGTTCAGGAGGAGAGGAAGGAATGTTCCAGGCTGAGACTCTAGAGAACACAGGGTCTCTGCGAGATGCTCGGGGTGCTGAGGGGGGCTGGGGGCAGAGACTGAGGCTGGAGGTGAGGGGTACCCCGGGCCAGCCTTCCCAGGATGTGAGCTTCCTCCCGGCAGCAGCAGGGAGCCACCTGGAGGTTATGAGAAGGAACTACCTGATCAGGCGTTTGCAGGGGCCTGGCCGGCGGCTCCTCCCTCTGTTCTGACCCAGGGAAGGAATCAGGAAAACCACTTGGCAGAGGGGAAGCCAAAGTATTCCCTTTATTGCTGGGGAAGTTGATTTGGCAGAACGTGGCTTCTATCTGCTGGCCAGTGGGTCTCCAAACACTGAGCCCCACGCCTCCCCAGCGTGAGCACCCAGAGAAGAAGGTGGGGTCCCCGCTAGCCGACCTCCTGCATTAGCTCTCTTCCTCTGAGCAGGGGGAGGGAGGCTGGCCAGGTTATGCTGGAGTCCCCTCCCCAAGGGAAGGACCCGTCAGGAGGGGCGGCATCAGCCGCTCAGTCCCGGCAGAGCTGCAAGGCCGGGCTGAGGAGGTTTGGGTAGACAGAGGCCCAGAGCCCCCCCCCCACCCAGGGACGCGGGGGCGGGGTCTGTCCCACCGTGCCTGCGACTCACGTGTGGCCAAGAGCCAGAATGGGCCCCGGCCCCCATGGAGCCCAGGGCTGTGTGTTAGAACACAGGAAACCAGAGCCCAGGGAGAAAGAGGTCCCGTTCTTGGTCACACAGCGAGTTAGGGACGGAGGCCGTCTGGGCATGCAGGTCCCGACGCCCGGCTCACAGCTCTGTCCCCTACAGCGCTTTCTACCTGCGGGTGACCCTGAGGATGTGCACAGTCTGGAACTCCGTGCACGCAGCGGGTGCACCGCCAACGTTGGGAGAATGTCACGAGCAGAAATCCTGGCATGTAAAACACAGATGCCATCACCCTCCCGCCTGAACCCCTTTTACAGATGGGGCAAAAGAGGCTGGCCTCAGAGGACCAGGCGGCCTGACCGGCGATCCTTGGCTCAAGGAAAATCCCTGCGCCCCGAATTCTGTGCAGGTCCCCGGGAAGCAGGCCGGGGACTTCCCAGCCAGTCCTGCCGTCGGCTCAGGGCCAGTGCTGCGGAAGACGCCCAGCCCAGAAGCAGGGGCCCAAGTCGGTACCAGTCAAGGCTCCCCAGAGGAACAGAACCAGTAGGATGCATAGAGACACATCTAAGAGGAGTTTTATCATAGGAATCCGCTCACAAGGTCACGGAGGCCGAGGAGCCCCACCATCTGCCACCTGCGAACTGGAGACCCAGCAAAGCTGAAGGGTGGTCGGGTGGAGTCGGAAGATCGGAGGGCCGGGAGCGCCCGCGTCTGCGGGCGGGAGAAGGTGGATGTCTCAGCTGAAGCGCAGAGAGCAAATCCTCCCTTCCTCCCCGCTCAGTGGAGGTGGACTGGGGGGTGCCCCCCACATCGGGGAGCACAGCCCTGCCTCGTTCCGCCCACCGCTTGAAGTGCTGACCGCTTCCGGAGACACCCGCACACGCACAGCCAGAGAGTGTTCCAGGCATCCCCGAGCGCAGCTGGGAAGACACATGAAATTGACCATCACGAGGCTCCGACTCTGACTCTGTCACAAAACACCATGAGCCCCGAGGCGGTCAGCCACCGGTTCCAAAGACCTCACGTGTGCCCAGCCCTTCCTCTGCTGGGGGTGGGGACCCAGCAGTGAAAATAAATGACCCTTCCCCCTCCAAGGACCCCGCAGTCCAGTGGAACGTGTGGGTTAGTCCTTCCCTCTGGGAACACTGCATCAGGGTCAGCGGGGTTGCGGCACAGGGCTCGCACCTGTCACCCTCCCCCGCCATGGCGGCAGATGACATCACCAGTCCACTGCGGGCCCCCTTCCCTCAGCCAGAGGGCCCCCTCCCCTCCCTCCAGGGGGCCCTGCAGGCAGCTGTGGTCACATCTGCCAAACCTACGTGCCGTCCTGACGACTTGGAAGGTCTGCCCAAGATCCCATTACTTTGGGGTAGAGTTAAAGTCCCACCCAGCTGACCTCTTTGTCACTTTGCCCTCACTCTCTGGGCCTTTCCTCCATGTGCTCACTCCATGCTATTATCACCTCGGATTGTAATTGTTAGGTCAGCCAGCAGCCGCCTGGTTTCCTCCATCGACAGCAAGCTCACTGCCTCTGGTGATGAAGTTCTTTATGTTGGTCCCAAATCCCTCCCAGGCCCTGGTTCATGACTCACGCTTGACTTGAAAGGCACAATGTCAACCGATAACTATAGCTGTTTTCTGTGGACTGAGACCCCACTCCCCTGGGTCCGAAACCCACCCGGCCCCCAGCATGGCTCAGTGCATGACTGAATGAATTAACCACAGCAACTGTGTAAAGCCTTGGCGGGTTCTCTTTTCCCTGTTTCACAGAGAAACTGAGTCCCGGAGAGTCAAGAGTCTGCAGACCATGGCAGAGGGGATGTTGGAAGCCATGCTCCCTTCTACCGAGACCCTTGCTCCTTCTGAGAGCACATTCCGCAGAGGCAGAAACAAACACCCACCCCTCCAAGCCCGTCTGCCCCACGTGCACACATGCTCTTCCTTCCAGAACCTTCTCTGTCTGCTTCCTCCCTTCCCACCGTCTGGGATGGAAGCCTGCACTTGAACTGCCCGTTCCCATAGTTGTTCCCCAAAGACAGTGGCCTGACTTTGTGTTGACACTCACAGCACACGATCAAGGATAAAAGATTTGGAGCCACCCTCGAGGGCCAGCAGGGGGAAGGACTCTGTGAGAACAGCCATCTGGAGAGAGATAAGGGGAAGGCCCAGCAGGAAGAGACAATGCCAGGAGCTCCTTAAAGAAGAAAGACGGCATTTCCCTGCAGGTGCTTAGCAGCAGCTGTTGAAGCTGTTATTCCGGGCAGTGCCAGAATATCTACAATCAAAATGTCAGGTAACGGCAAGTGTTGGCGAGGGTGTGGGGAAATCAGAGCCTTCACGCACTGCTGGTGGGCACGTAAGTGGTGCACAGCTGCTCTGGAAAGCAGTCAGGTGGTGCCTCACCTATAAAACAGAGTTCCTGTGCAACCCAGCAATTCTGCTCCTCAGGGTGTGCCCCAGAGAAATGCGAATGCGTCCACATAAAAACATGCACGTGAACCTTTATAGCAGCCTGATTCATAACAGCAGAATGTGGAAACAACCCAAATGTCCGTGGAGTGGCGAATGGATGAACAAATGGGCTAGACCCCTAAGATAGAATATAATGGAATATTCGCAGCCATAAAAAAGAATGAGATACTGATACATGCTGCAAAATGGTTGGATCTTTAAGACGTTCTGCCAAGTAAAGGGAGTAAAGGGAGCCAGTCACAAAAGACAGACTATTATATGGTCCCATTTATATGAAGTGTCCCAGATAGGGAAATCAATAGAGATGAGACGTAGTTTAGTGGATGCCAGGAGCTGGAGGTGAGAGCTAATGGGTACGGGGTTTCTTCTGGGGGTGACGAAAATGTCCTAAAACTAATTATAGTCATGGTGGTACACATCTCTGAACATCCTAAAAACCACAGAAGGATATACTTTAGAAGAGTGAATTACATGGTGTGCGAATCATATCTCAACAAAGCTGCTTGAGACAAAAAAAAAAAAAAAAATTTAAGGACAAAGGGAAGGTCAGTTATTGACTTCACCCTCTACTTTAAGAAACCGGACAAAGGCAAAGCCAAAGTAAGCAGCGGAAAAGAAAGAATCAGAGTGGAAATCAGTGAGGTAGAAAACAGAAAACAATAGAGAAAAACAGTTAAATAAAAAACTGGTCCTTTTATTTATTTATTTATTTATTTTTTCAACGTTTTTTTATTTATTTTTGGGACAGAGAGAGACAGAGCACGAACGGGGGGAGGGGCAGAGAGAGAGGGAGACACAGAATCGGAAGCAGGCTCCAGGCTCCGAGCCATCAGCCCAGAGCCCGACGCGGGGCTCGAACTCCCGGACCGCAAGATCGTGACCTGGCTGAAGTCGGACGCTTAACCGACTGCGCCACCCAGGCGCCCCAAAAAACTGGTCCTTTGAGAAGGCTGATAAAATTTATAAACCCTAGTTAAACCGACCTGGAAAAAAAAGAGTGAGAAGGTACAAATTACCAAGATCAGAAACGAGAGGTGACATCATTACAGATCCTACAGATGTTTTTTCGTTTTGTTTTGTTTTGTTAATTTTGCTCAGTTTGTGTCCAAATCCCAGACCTGTAATGAAAAACACTTTTCAGTTCTGTCTAGGGACATGGAGTCTCTGCAACAAGAAACAAAAAGTCCGTAGAAACAGTTTCACTTTGTTTTACAAAATGCAATCGCCTGCATTTTTCAGGTTGTTTTAGGTAAACAATCACAGATCACTATGATAAGCATCTCGAAGGAAGGAGCCAAGTTTTCCGTTTTATCCTGATCATGAGTTTCTGTCTTACGCCTCCCTCCAGGCTCGGGGATTCCAATCCTGGTCTGATTGACACACTGCAGGATCCCAAGAGCAGCGTCCACAGAAGGGCAGTGAGCAGTGAGGACGTGAGTAAATGCCGGTAGTGGTGGTGGTGGCAGTGGTTGCTCTACGCTGCACCAAAGCAGAGTGGCACAGAAGCTGGCTCCTGGAATCGGTGTAGGATTCTGTACTCTCCACCAGGCTTTCCCTGAGTGTGTCCCCCGTGCAGCCTTGGGCACAGAAAGGAGTAGAGATCCGAGCCTGACTTGATGGGATTTAGATGCTGGAATGGTTAAGACTTTGGGGGATATAGGGATAGTGTGAATGTACTTTGCATATAAGAAGGGCATGAATTTGGGGGCCAGAGGGCAGATTGTTATGGGTTAAGTGGTAGCCCATTGAAAGATACACTGAAGTCCTAAGCCCCAGTGCCTGTCAAAGCGACCTTTTTGGGAATGGAGTCCTTGCAGGTGTTAATTAGTTAAGATGAGGTCATACTGGAGTCGAGTGGGCTCTAATCCAATATGACTGGTGTCCTTAAAAGAAGAGGAAATTTGGGGGGCGCCTGGGTGGCGCAGTCGGTTAAGCGTCCGACTTCAACCAGGTCACGATCTCACGGTCCGTGAGTTCGAGCCCCGCGTCAGGCTCTGGGCTGATGGCTCAGAGCCTGGAGCCTGTTTCCAATTCTGTGTCTCCCTCTCTCTCTGCCCCTCCCCCGTTCATGCTCTGTCTCTCTCTGTCCCAAAAATAAATAAACGTTGAAAAAAAAATTAAAAAAAAAAAAAAAAGAAGAAGAGGAAATTTGGGACACCTGGGTGGCTCAGTTGGTTAAGCTTCTGACTCTTGATTTCAGCTCAGGTCATGATCTCAAGGTTCATGAGCTCGAGCCGCATCTTGGGCTCTGCACTGACAGTCTGGAGCCTGCTTGGGATTCTCTCTGTCCCTTTCTCTATGCCACTGCCCTGCACACACCCTCTCTCTAAATAAATAAATAAATAAATAAATAAACTTAAAAAAAAAGAGAGAGAGAGGAGGGAAATTTGAACACAGACGTAGCAGGAGGAAAAAAAATGTTTTTCTAAGCTTATTTATTTATTTAATTTAAAGAGACAGAGAGAGAGAGCGTGAGTGGGAGAGGGGCAGACACAGAGGGAGAGAGATAGAACCTAACATGGGGGTTGAACCCACAAACTCTGAGATCATGACCTGAGCTGAAACCAAGAGTCAGATGCTTAACTGACTGAGCCACCCAGATGCCCCCAAAATATCTGTTGTTTTAAGCCAACTGTATGAGCTTCCTAGGTTCATAACAAAGTACCACAAATTGGTAAGCAATAGGAATCTGTGGCCTCACAGTTCTGGAGGCTAGAGACCCAAGATCAAGGTGTCACAGGGTTGGTTCCTTCTAGGGTTGTGAGGGAGGGTCTGTTCCCTGCCTCTCCCTGCCCCCGCCCCCCAGCTTCTGGGGTTTAACGGCATCATTGGCACTTCCTGGCTTGTAGACATGTCTCCCGATCTCTGCCTCCTCTGTGTCCAAATGTCCCTTTCTATAAGGACACCTGCCATGTTGGACTAGGGCCCACCCTGATGACCTCATTTTAACTTGATTACTCTGTAAAGATCCTCTCTTCAAATCAAGTCACCTTTTCTTTTCTTTTCTTTTTTAATGTTTATTTATTTTTGAAAGAGTACAATCGGGGGAGGGGCAGAGAGAGGGGAACAGTGGATCTGAAGAGAGCTTTGCACCGACAGCAGTGAGCCTGATGTGGGGCTTGAACTCACGAACCATGAGATCATGACCTGAGTCGAAGTTGGACACTCAACTGACTGGGCCACCCGGGTGCCCCAAGGTGACATTCTGAGGTCCTGGGGGTTAAGACCCCAACGTGTAAATTTTGAGGGGACCCAATTTAATTGAAAACACCTGTTCAAGGTTCAGGGCCTGGGCTTTTTTTTCTCATGCTAATTGTAGATTTACAGTGTAAATGTGCCATGAATTTTATCAACCTTGTTTTTGTGAGAAGTGTTGAATGTGTTGGTCTCGTATTGCTACGTAGAAGGAGTTAAGACTACCCAAGCAAGAGGTGCCAGGATTTTCCTAAGCACGCCCATTCCTGCTTCCAGCAAAATGTTTCCAAATCTACCCCAGGTGTTTTTTGACATTATTAATTTTTGTAATTGCGGTAGAATATATACAACATACAATTTACCATTTTAGCCACTTTTAGGTGTACAAGTCAGTGACGTTAAGTACATTCAGTTTGCTGACCAGCCGCCACCAGCCTCCGGTCTCCAGAACTTTCCAGACAGAAACCCTGTCCTTATTAAGCACTCGCTCCCCGCTCTCTCCTTGCCCAGCCCCTCGTAACTGCCTCTCTACTTCTGTCTCTCTGGATCTGCCTCTTCTGGGTATGTCCTACACGCGGAATCGTACGATATTTGTGCTTTTGTTGTCTGGATTATTTCACGGAGCACCACGTTTTCAAGTTTCATGCACGTTGTGGCAGGTGCCAGCATCTTCTTCCTTGTTAGGGCTGAATAACATCCCACGCGTGGATGGGCCACACTGTGCTCACGAGCTCCCTCGCCAAGAAGGCCGCGTCCCCTCTCGGCAGCGGGGAATGGGGCCGTTTGGAGCACGAGAGTACAAACATCTCTGCATTCCTGCTCTCAGTTCGTTCAGGTGAATACCTAGGAGTGCAATTTCCCATCGCGGATACGTTTAACTTTCAAAAATCTTTAGGACCGTGTACTCGCCTCTTACCTGAGCGTCTGACAAGTCGGTAGAAACCCAAACATTCCCGCATGGGTTTCTGGTGGGAAACTCCACTTTCCCTGGAGAGAAGGGCAAGGCCTGGCGTCCGGCCTCCTTCCGGGGCCTCTCAGCACGGCCACGCTGGACTCTGCCTGTGACCCGACTGGGGGTGGGGGAATGGAGCCCCTGACAAGGTCAAGGGGGGGGGCTGGAGGATCTCCCTGCAGCACGTTCACCGTCTCATCGCGACGCAGATGTTAAGACTTGCTCACACTTCCTGAGTGCGGCTGGATTCCGTTGGAATAATAGCCCAGGGGGAGAAGTGTTGGGGAAGGGACCCCGGGGTGAAAAGTGGCAGCAAAAATCATAGCAGGGATCAGATGTCCTTTGTATTTGAAAAACAGAGTGACGCCAGGATTGAGGCTCCCAGGGCCAGCACGTACGCGTGCACACACACACACACACACACACACACACACACAAACATGCACGCACACACATAGACACATGTGCGGATACACAGACACAGCTCTGGCCTACACGTGGGCCCCGGGCTCCTCATCCAGGTTACGGTGAAATTGCCACACTGTGGGGGCCACGCGGTACTTACTCGAGAACAGGGTGCGTGGAAAGAGTGTGAGGTCCAGAGCGCAAGACGGTGGGCCCTGGGTCCTGGACTCAGCGCAGCTCCCTCCTCCGTCCACTGGGGTTACGGTGAAGCCTGCCTCTGACGTGACCGTCAAGAGCCACTGTAGTGACCACAGTCCATCGCAAGTGATAGAAGACCAACTCAGAGCAACTGAAGCAAATGGAACCCATCTGTGCTTGGTTCCTCACGCTGAGAGGGGGGCTGACGTGCCTCAGGAGTGAAGAAATGGCTCCCAGAGTGAGGATTTAGGCTCTGGGACAGGGACTCAGACCCTCAGACCTCCCTCCCCGCTTGTCTCTGGGGCATGGTGGGCAGGGACACAGGGCGCCAGACCCCCATCTCCCTGTGTGGGGACCCTGGCAGGGGGAGACCCACTTCCCCTAGCTTCTATAAAGCACGTCCAGGGAACAATCTGATTGGCCCTGCCTGGGTCACGTGCCCTGTCTTTGGACCAATCACTTTTGCCAAAGGACGGGATCTTGTCAAAGGCCTGGGTCACAGGCAAGCCCTCAGGCTAAGAGTGGGTGGGGGCCCAGTCTGTCCAAAGAAGGGAATCAAAACACATGCCAGGAAGTTCAAACAAACAAACAAACAAAAAAGCAAAACAATTACAAAACAATAGAGAAATACCACGGTGGCCGAGTAAAGACATGTGACCCCCTGGAAGAGCCCCCGGCACAGAGCAGATCCTCAGCATCCGACGGCCGCTGTCCTAATAGAGAACAGGCCAATACAAGTTCCCTTCCCCCACCCATCACCGCCACCACTAGCGGGGAATCACCCTTGAAAACCACTTTAAAACATTACGCGTGTTTTCATAACCCAATTTTTGAGAAAGAGGCTCTGGGTTGAAGTTGTTTGCTTCATACCCAGATGCCGCCTGTTCCAGAAACAGAGCCCCGCACTGGCCATCTGTAACACCACCTGGGGCTTCTCAGATGCCCTTTGCAGCTCACGGTGGGGGAAGATGGGCCGAGGCCCGGCAGGAGGCCTGGTAAGCCAGGCAGGAGCACGGATGGGCTTCTCCCTAGGGTCGCGGCCCTGGCCAAGCTCCGATGTGCTTTTCTGCGGCCTCAGGGTGCTGGCTCTGTCTCTGAAAAGAACATCTTCGGCTTCGGAAACTCCCTTTGGGGAAGGGGAACGCCCCTGAGTTTCCACACCTAAGGGGAAACCGTCCAATCTGCGAAGCAGCGATGATTTTAATCCTGCCACGGAGAGGGACGACATTCTGATCTAGTCACCAAAGAGCCTTCTCCTACTCAGACTTCCCAGAGGCCTTCACCACGCATCCGCTCAGCCGGGCCTGCACTGAGCGCCAGGGGCTGTCGTGGGCCGTCGAGATCAGCAGTGGGTAAAACAGACCCAGGGCCGCCCCCACGGAGCTTACACTCCAGCTTAAGGCCCACTAGAAAACAAGACGGACGAGAGACATAGATCCACACCAGGGTGGACAGGGGAGGTGCAGGGGTGAGGCCGGGGTGGAACAGCGGGAAGGAGCAAGGTCACAGGCTGCACGCAGTGACCCAGCATCCCAGCTTGCAAACCTCCCCCTCCACCCACCCCCGCGCGGAACGTCCATAAGAGATTGCTGCGGTGTGGCCTTTCCCCTCCCCCAACCCCGCGGGTCTGCCCTTTGGGATGCTGCAGTGATGATGGCCTTTGCTCCACCCCAATGGTGAGGACAGGGCCACACGGTGGCGAGGGCAGAGCCGCAGGGGGAAGGAGTCTGGGCCCCCGAGAACCTGGGCGCACAGGGCCACCGTGGGAGCTGCGCGCTGCGCACCCCTGGGCTTCCGCACGCGGGGAAGTTGAGGTCTGCGGTTTGGGCTACCGCTGTTTGGCTGATCCAGGAGGGGTTAGTGTCCTGTGTGGGCCCCGCACCAGCGCAGCTGTGTCCTGACGGCCAGCCCAGGCTGCCAGTGGCAGGGGGAAGGGACAGCGGGTCAGGAGGCTCCCCGGCACCCAGCTTCAGACGCAGCCCCCGGGAGCCCCGCGGCTCTCCAGCACTGCCCGTGGGAAGGCACCGCACGCATCACCCATCGCCATCACGTCACCCGTCCCCTGAACACTGTTGCTGGTGGCAGCCGCGGCCACTGTCACCGCCACAGATCATCTGGGGGATGTGCAGCCGAGCCGCGTGCTTCTCCCAATACCACGAGAGTCCTTAGCCTCATTATTCAGGGGAGAGACCCACTTCACCCCTGTTCACTGTGGCCCCGCAGGGTCACAGCCATCACCCCAAGATGCCTCTGGCTCCAGTTCTGGGCTTGTGATCAATCCAAGGGCAGAGTGGGGCGGGGGGGGGGGGGAGCCGGACAGCACAGGGACTCGGCTTCCTACTGGGGACGAGAGAGAGAGAGAGAGAGAGAGAGAGAGAGAGAGAGAGAGACACGCAGAAGGTGGGGGAAGGCTGATGTTGCCTGACTCCCCCATGGTTTGCATCTTCCAATGCCTCTATAATAAGCTCTATTATTTTTCTAACGAGGAACCGTCCCTCCTGCCAATCCTCACCCACAGAGCTTTTTGTGCTTCTTTTTTCTGGCCGATGATGGATTTGACCAACACACAGGAGGGTTCGAAACGCAGTGGGCTTGTGGTGAACAATTTAATCAGCCTTAGATTCAAATTCTCTCTCACGTCCACAGGCTCTGTAAGGAGCTCTCCCCGGGATTCGAGGGGCTCACCGCCTCCTCCCTCTTGTCCCGTCCTTTGGGCAAGCCAAGGCCACCCTCTGCCTACCTCTGCGGCAGAAAAGAAGGCCACCCGGGCGGCCACCTGAGCCCCACGTGGTCTGAGAGCTGCAGGTATCTTCACAACGTTCTCAGGGAAATGCTGTGAGTTAATGGCACATTCACTTGTTCCCCGTGCAAGTGACGGGGCTCTTTTTGCAGAAAGGGATTTCAGCTTCAACGGCTCTGGCCCCTTCTGGTGGCATGTTCTTGCCAACCACATCCTTTCTGCTTGGAGCCAGTGTGCTGGGGACAAGGGGCAGTGAAACTTGCTGCCAGACCTCAGGTACCTCATCCAGGCACGTCTCGGGCCTGGGAACCCCGGCTTCCTCTGGGCGGAGGGTTCAGCCACCAAAACAAAGGAACAAGCAAAAGTGGGCCAAGAATGAGCCACAATGATGAAAAAGGGAACGAGGTGTATGATTAATCCATTCTGTGTGCTGAGACCCAAAACACGATCAAAGATGGGGCGCCTGGGTGGCCCAGTTGGTTAAGAGTCCGACTTGGGCTCAGGTCATGATCTCGCAGTTCATGGGTTCAAGCCCGTGTCGGGCACTGAGCAGAGGGCTCCAGCTGGAAGTCCTGGGGCCTCTGGCCGCGACCCTGGTGCCGGCCTGACTCCCGGCTTCCGGCACCTGTGTCTCTCTGCCCCGCCTGCCCTCGGGCCTCCGGGCCCAGCGGTCTCTGTGCACAGTGGCTGTGAGCGTCTGGGAATCCATGGGTGCGACAGTTAGAAGAGACATTTATGAGGGAGAAACCTCCCCCCTAAACCTCCTCTACAGAGTCCCCGGGGTGTGCAGGGCCGGCCCCTTTGGGTGGGTTCGTTCCCCAGCCGGCCCCATCTCTCCACACGGCCCTCTTCTCCACCCTCTCCCTCCCCACCCCTGCGCCAGTGCTTGTGCTGTGGGGGGAACCCCCATTCCTTTTGCTTGGGTGCGTCACTCATCCTGGAAGATTTGGCTCTGGCACCGCCCCCTCCAGGAAGCCTTCCTGGACAAGCCCTATGTGGGTCAGGTGCCTCCCGGGACTCCACAGACCACAGGACTTCTCGGGCACAGCCCCGCCAACCTTCGTCGTGTTGCAGTTGTCTCTACAGGACCAACAGCCTAGAGCCTGCTTTGGATTCTGTGTCTCCCTCTCTCTCTGCACCCCCACCCCTCATGCTGTCTCTCTCTCTCTCTCTCTCTCAAAAGACAAACATTAAAAAAACATGATCAAAGAAGGCCCAGACAATAAACGTATGGCCGCCTCCCGGGCTTATGCTGTGGCTCCGTGCACGGAGCTGGGGTCCCCATGCTTGGCCTTGGAACCACAGGTGCTGGCAGGCTGGGCTCTTGGGGGGCTCCTCAGGCTGCTGGTGGAGTGCGGCTCCTTGAACAGCAGATCCGAGGTCCTTATTCCCTTGCTGGCCAGCAGCGGAGGGCCTTCCTCTGCTCCTAGAGGCCACACCCTTGCCTTGTCTCTCACTCGTCCCCTCCATCTCCAAAGCAGCCACCCGACCCATTCTCATGCTTTGAAAAGCTCTGTGACGTTGCCTGCTGGGGCAAACTCTCCACTGTGAAGGGCTCACCGAGGCCAAGGCCGCCGGATAATCTCCATTAAGGCCGACTGGCTCGGGCCTTCCATGACGCCTGCCAAGTGCCTTCAGAGAAGCATCTAGATTCGTGTCGGATCGGATAACCGTAGGGTGGGGATCTTGGGCCCCTCTTTAGAATTCTGCCTACCGCACCATTACCATATTTTTTTTTATTGGCTCATTTCAGAGTTGGATAAAAGGATGAAAATCCGTGTCCCTGCTCAGGGACAATAATAAAATGAGAATGATAATAACAAAAACAATGCAACTTGTGGCAGCCAACATGGATGCAGGTCTGGCTTCGCCTCTGACAGTCATACCGAAGTTGAGAAAACTATGCAAAAGCTCTGCCTTTTCCCGCCTCTGTGACCTTGAACGGGTCACCTAACCTGACTGGGCTCCGTGTCCTCCTCACCATATTGTGTGCTGACCCAAAAGAACATCTGCCCAGAGCCTGGCACCCGTGGGCGCTCGACTATTATGAGGATCACACCCATGGCCCACACGCTATTGGGCCATCTGCCGGACCTTCTGCCGAGGTCGCCTTCTTAACCGTCATCTCATCTTTGTTGGGGGCGCCACGCCCACGGTATGGCTTGCTTTTCCCGCATCGCTGTCCAGGGCACCCATGACCTTTGCTAAAAGTGTGTTTTGCAAGCTGACCCAAGAGTCTTCCCATACAAGCAGCTTCGTCTCCATGGAGAGGACTTGCACTGAAGATCTCGGGGAACTTCCTCAGCAGAATCTCAAGAGCAGTGGCCAACTGACATCTTCCCAGGCGTGACCCAAGCTCCCTTTGGAGCAGTTCCCAATGTGGCCACGAGGTGGCAGCACAGGCAGACTGCTGTTCAGGGAAATTCCAAGGGGCAGGATACAGATGGAGAGGGCATGGCTTCCTGGCAGGCCTTGACCAACTGGTGGCCGGGTCTCCGGTGGGGCATCGCCCCCACGACAACCTGTGCTTGTCTCTGTCTCGGGACACAGTGGCTACAACTCTCTGCTGGTTGCCCGCATGCCGCGCTACAAGCTATTTAGGATGCCCATTTGATTTCTTCTGAGTTTGAAAAAGTTAGGAAATGAATATTTGTATCTCTTTGAAACTTCACAATAAATGATACGATCCCAGTTTTATAGGTGAGCAGATCAAGGATCAAGGCCAAGACCAAGTAAGTGGCTTGCCCAATGTCACAGCCAGTGAGAAATATCACATGACCGTTTTACATTTTATCACAGAAAATCTCAAATACACAAAATAGTCATAACTCTGACGGTGTTCACCACCCAGCTTTAACCATTATCGACATTTTGCCACCGGGTTTCTCCTATCCTCATGATTTCCTTAAAAGAGTATTTATAAAGCAAATTCCAAACACTGTGGCAATATACTGTAGATGTTTCTGTTTGCATTTCCAAACAATTGGGACATTTTTACCTAACCATCGGGCCATTACATCTCCCTAACAAAAGTGTCAATAACTCCTTAGTATCATCTGATGCTGTTTATACTCAAACTCCCCCACCTCGTGTCACACAGGTCTTTTTTACTTAAAAAAAAATTTTTTTTTTAATGTTTACTTATTTTTGAGAGAGAGACAGAGTGCAATCAAGGGAGGGGGCAGAGAGAGGGAGACACAGAATCTGAAGCAGGGTCCAGGCACTGAGCTGTCAGCACAGAGCCTGAAGCGGGGCTCAAACCCACAAAACAGGCAATCATGACCTGGGCCAAAGTCCGATGCTTAACTGACTTGAGCCACCCAGGCTCAGAACAAACCAACTATAAAAAAGACATGTATAGTTCCTTTGCTCTAGGATGATCCAAATAAGGTCCACACATCCATTTAATTATGCTTTTAAGCTTTTATTCCCAACAGTCCTACTTCCTTTTTCCCCCTCCAGCCCTTTAATTAATTAATAAACTGGGTCCTTTTTCCATAGAACAGCACACATTCTGAATTTGGCTGTTTGCCTCTCCCTGCAGGTGTCACAGGCTCGGGCACAGCGCACACATTCATTCAGCATTACCAATGCTTCTAACGCGGGCAGAGCAAAGAATAGAGGCTTGGTCCTCACAAGTGTGAGGACCCCCTGGGAGACCACAGGGCCAGCCCTCCAACTTACGGGGTGCCTGCAGGCTCCGGCCTCCCCTCTGGGCAGACAGGACTGCGGGCCAGGAGTGCAGGAGCAGGAGCTGAGCCAGGGCTCCTGGGGGCCCCTCGCTGGAGGGACAGCAGCCAAGGGATGTAAGAAAAGCCGCACCTCCACTTCAGGGCATGTGATAAAGTACCAATGGCCTTTGTCAGGCTAATGACAACGTTTGGATATATGAGCTTTAGCGGAGTCCCCAAGGCATTCCTAGGTGCTGTTCTTATCGTTATAATTTGTGTTTCGTCCCGAGGAAAGCGAAGGTGCAAAGAAAAGCAACATACACGCGTATCTCCGTCCTCCACCGTCCACACGGTAACGCTGTCACATCCGCCTCCCAGGTTCCGGCACCCGCCCCACCAGGTGTCCGGGACTGAGAGTGCCCGCCAGCCCGTCCCCGGTCCTGCCCGCCATCCCCACCACGAGTCCGCAAACGGCGGGTTTACGGCGGCCCTCACGTCCCCGCAGGTGCACAGACTGCGCCCCGGCCCTCAGGTGACGTGCTCGTAACGAACGCCTGACACTCCGGAGATCCGCACCGCGCTGCACCCGCCCCCGTCCCCAGGACGAAGGGCAGCGGAAGCACAAAAGGGCTCGCGGGTCGCAAGTCTCTTGGGCTTGAGCAGTGCACTTCCGGAGCCCGGCCCCCGGAAGCCTTTTCCCCATTGGCTCTGCCCTGGACCACGCCCCGCCCGCGAGCTTCTCCTCCCACAGTTCCCTTCACCTTTCACCTCCTCACCTTCTGCGGCTCCGTAAAGCCTAAGACCCCGCCCACCGAGAGGGGAAGCTGAAGCGTGAGAGAGCGCTCAGCAATGACCCACAATTATTGGTTAATATTTTATGTCCATCAGGGGAGAAGCGGTTACGGACTGGCTGCAGGGAAGTAGTTGGGCGGGGAAGCAGGCACAGAATCTACGCGAGTGGCCAGGCCTCTGAGGGGGCGGGCCAGCGGCCTCTACGCCTGCCTGGTGCGTGCGCAGTGACGGCGGCGGCGGCGGCGGCGGCAGTCATGGCGGCTCGGTGCGTGAGGGTGGCGCGGCGTAGCCTCCCGGCTTTGGCACTGTCTCTTAGGTAAGGGGCGACCTGCTGCGGGTGGCTGAGGAGGGGCGTGGTCCCCAGTGCCGCTCCTACTCGGGCCGGGACCGCGCCGCCGGCCCTGCCCGCCTCTGGCCCGGGAGCTGGGCGTGCTGGGCCCGCGGTTCGCCGACGCGGCGCGCGGACCAGCCGCGCAGGGCCTTCGCCTCGGCCCGGCTTCCGGCGCCGATCCCCAGCACTCGCGGCCCCGGCTCTGGCCCCGCGCCGGAGGCCGGGTCGCTAGCAGTATCGGGCGTGCGTGCCCGGGCAGCGCCAGGCCGGGCCCACGGGGGCGCTCGGGGAGTTTGGTGGCGGTTCCCGGGCTTTTTCCACTCGGCCCCGAATTCCTTCTCCACCTCCGCCTTTTCCGGAGTCTCAGGGCCGAAGTGCCTCGAAGCCCGCTCCGTCGTGGAGCGAGGAATGTATTCAGACAAGTGCAGTGACTCCGCAGGGAAGGCCTCAAGAGTCGGTGCGCTCGCCTAGTTCATTATTGTTATTACCACTTTTATGTGTATTTACTTGGAGAGAGAGCGCGAGCGGGGGAGGTGCAGAGAGAATCGCGAGCTGGATCCTTGCAGAGCCGGAGGCGGGGCTCGATCCGACCAACCGTGAGATCGTGACCTGAGCGGAAATCAAGAGTGGGGAGATGAAATGACTGAGCCACCCCGCGGGCCCTGTTTTCTCTTCTTCCCATCCTGCAGCTGCTGTTTCTTCAAAGTCCTGCCTCATAAGTCAGTTTGGGAAGTAGTTAGCATCTTTATTGTAGGAAGTGCTCAGAACCAAGTTATTTGCCAGGGGAGCTGCTCTGGGCCAAGCGGAGACCCGGCAGAGCAGGACCTGCACTCTTCCTTGGACGAGCTTTTGCACGTGGATGGGAAGCCCCGCGAGTGGGGCGAAGATTACCTACAAGGAAAGGGGATGAAGGTGTGATTGCCAGCCTGATAAATTATGTAAAACAAAACAGGGGAACAGAGAGCGGGGACCCACCTGGATTACCTGAGGAAAAAGGCATTTCTTTTTCTTTTTCTTTTTTTTTTTTTTTGCTCAAGTAGTTTGTGGTTTTGTATCTAAGTTCATGGCCAGGAAAGCGATCAGCAAGGTAGAATTAATTGCTGTCCTTGAACTACTTTTGTGGAAAGAGGCTCACATGGGGGTGGGGGTGAGAGCTGAGTAGCCGTCATGGCTCTAAGAGCAACTAAGCTCCATGAGGCTCAGTCTCGCTCTCTGGAGAACCGGATGGGCACGGACTCGTCCCTGTCGTTCCCCTGCGCGCTGCCCCCCGACCCTGTGTGGGCTGAGCCACAGGAATCGGGACCGCGGAGCAGAGCGGAACTGCAGAATGACTGCGACTTTCCCACCCGGGAATCAGCACCACGGAAAAATCAGACCGGCCTCACAACAGCACACTGAGTGTTTAGGTTCTGAGCTGTTTTAAATCACAAAAATGAAACACGAAAGAAAGGTTAGTGCGGTCCTCCCCCTAGTAACTGTGGGTCCTTCCGTTCTTCTCCGGGCCTGAGACACAGGGTATATACACAGGATTTCCGGTTCGTCCTTAGAAAGGGCGTCACGTTTTGCCGGTTTCTCTACGTTGCATCTGTTACCGCACAGTACAGCTGTAGCGTGTCCCAGAGAAGAGAGCCGGACGTTGTTTTTGGTGGCCGCGGAGTCCATGTTGTGGAAGCACCAGCTTATCCAACGATGTCCCCTCTGACGAGCGCTCTGTTCCCAGCCTGTTGCTGTGCTGCCGGAAGCCTCCTTGTACGTGTGTTCTGCGTACTGACAACTCTCCGGTTCGTTGAGGCAGTTAATCTGGGAAGAAAACGGACTAGAGTTTATTTTCAGATTGAACTGCGGCACAATTAAGAGCAGCTCTTAAGAGAAATCTGAGTTTTAAGACCATCCTGTCATTCATTAAAAACTTCGTGACCTTGGGCTTATGACTTAACCTTTTTCCTGTGGGGGTCAGATTGGATAAGATCTAAAGTCACTTCCAGTATTCGTTTCAGAGCTTTTTGTTTCCCCCGTATATCCCTGCGCTTTCCTACCTCCAATCCAGACTCCTTATGCGGAACTCTTATCTGTCCTTTAGAGCCCCTCTGCACAAAGCCTTTCACGGTCTTCCATCTCCCCAAAGATAGAAACATTCTACTCAGCCTTCCGGAGCACATGGTTCTTCTTTTATCATGTTTAAACCCAAAATTATAGTACCTTGTCTGTAGATACCTTTTTTAAGTGTTTCTATTTTGAGAGAGGGTGTGTGTGCACATGTGCAAGCAAGTGAGGGCAGAGTGGAGAGGGAGAATCCCAAGCAGGCTTTGCACTCGGAGCGCAGAGCCCGACGCAGAGCTCGATTTCACGAACAGTGAGATCATGACCTGAGCCGAAATCCAGAGTTGGGCACTTAACCAACCAAACCATCCAGTTGCCCCTCACACATCTGACCTTTAAGCAGAAAACCCACAGTCTTAATTCATAGCGTTGTGGACTTATCTTAGATCCTCTCCTCGGCTGTTGTGCACGGCTATGAAACAGAAGAACAGTGGCCAGAACCTGGAAGAGGACGTGGGTCAAAATGAACAGAAGACAGATACTCCCTCTACAGAGAAGATACTCCTGGACGAGAAGGCCAAGCTAGAAGAGCAGCTGAAGGAGACCGTGGTAAGGTGGCGCAGGCTCTTGTGGGGAGCGTGGTCTGTTGGACTGCAGGCGAGGGTCTTTGGATAAGTTTGGTCATTCGCCCGTTGGGACCTATAGCAGCTTCTTGCTGGAGAAGGGACTAGAACCCAAATCCTGTGTGGCTCTGGTTCTGGCATGAGAATCATCTTCTACTGAATTAAGACTCGAGATGGTCTTTACAGGTGAGGAACACTCACTTTGGCACTTGAGCTGGGTCTTAGGGGAAGACCAGGGTTGGGGCCAGAGGTGTGGTGGTTGCGCTCCTCCAGGGAGGCAGGGAGTTTCATGAGCTAGTTAGAAGGACTGATGGTTACTTCACATGAAGAGGCATAGGTGGCACAAATCTGGACCTTTAAGGATTTGCAAATGATAATATCAAACACTATGTACTGGCTCTGCTCTTACCACCTTGTGTATATTAATCCTCACAACACCCTGTGAGCCAACCGTTAGATCCCTGGTTACAGATGGGGAAACTGAGGCCAAGAAAAGTTAGGTGAAGTTCCCCAGGTCGCTTAGCTACAGAGTGGCAGAGCCAAGGTTTGAGCCTCCAGAGCCGGCTTCTTAACCACGGCACCAGAACCGCCTGCAGACGGAAGACAGGTGAGGGTAGAGGCCCCAGAGTAACTGAGCCCACGTTAAAGCAGGAGCGCTCAGTAGATGAGCGCGATGACGGGGAAATTGGAGAAACGAACAGGGCGCCATTGTTCGGTGATCGCTACCCAGCAAATGTTGGGATGGAGCCACGTCTGGGCAACGTTCAAAGTATCGAAGGTTCGCGGATGGGGTTTTATCTCCTCGGTGGGCTGTGGCTCTCCTCAACCCCTCCAGGTGTGGAAACGGTGTGTCAGCCCCAACCAGCCTTCTAGGATCCCCTGAGGTTGGAAATTGTGCCGAGGAAGTGAGTGGTCCTTCCTTGATGGGTGATGAAACCATCAGAGCCACGAGAAAGTAGATGTTTTTCCTCACCCTTTCCCAGCTGTGCACACGGGGGCAGTATAAATGCGAGGCACCTTGACATTTTCCTCTCCACGCATTGAAAATAAGGACAGGTGTAACTTACTTCTGCGTATTAAGCTGCACTGCCTGTGGTCTAAAATCCCAAACATGATAAATGTTATCTGTGTTTTGACTTGGAATTTGCTAATGTCAGATTTGCTCTCATGAATTTGTTCCATGATTCATTCATGTAAATTTCCTGTTGTTTTTTTTCTTTTAGGAAAAATATAAGCGAGCTTTGGCAGATACTGAGAATTTGCGACAGAGGAGCCAAAAATTGGTGGAAGAGGCAAAATTATATGGTAACTTTAAACACCATATGATATCAATCCTAGAGAACTGTGAGGTGGGGAAGGTGGGCGGAGTGCGTCTGTGGGTATCAGACAGCAGAATCCGCCAGGGTGAGGCAGTGGAGAGGCTGCTGGGTGCATTCTCTCTAGTTGAAATGGGTCAGCAGTAAAGTTGTAAGGAGCAAAAGTCACGGTTGTAACTCGCACTAGAATTCTAGGTGTAATCCCTCCAGTAAGGAGTGTGCTCACTGCCCTACTGCGTGCAGACCTTGGTTAGCCTGAGGTTGTGTGAGCCTGCAGATAATTCCAGCAGGTCGGCCTTCCTGATGATCTTTCTTTAGCTACTTCAGCAGTAACCCGTTAGAAAGATCTAAGCTGTCTGCACTGTCAGCATTTACATACTCGTGTTACTGTCCCTCCCATTTTACACTCGAGGTCATTGAGGCTTAAATGACTCTCCACGCGTCGCGGAGCCAGTAAATGGTGGTGGTGTCCATTGAACATAAGGCTGCAATTTGAGTACTCGCTGGACTCTTTTTACGGAACCGGCAGGCAGGCATCATTCTCCCACATTCTAGAACCACCTCAGGCTCACAGTGAGACATTACTTTGCCCAGGGACACACTGTAGGTACACAGTCAAGTGGACACCAAGATCCAGATCTCGTGCTGCCACACCGAACAGGTAGCGGATCTCTTCTCAAAGTATTTTTTATTCCTTTTGGTGGTAATGCCGTTCGTTGACTTCTTATCTGCCTGGCCTTCAAATGCCTGGGTCCTTCAGGGATTGGGGCTTGGCCTCCCCTCCTGTCGTCGAGCTCCCCAGGACATTCGCCCTCCAGTGGGTCTGAAAGGCATCACGCACAGGTTCTTTGTGGCTCAGACATTTCTTCTGAGTTCTCCTCCTGTGTGTCCTGTGTGTGCTCCCCGTCTTTACCTGGATGTCTCACAGGTATTTCGATTTTCCCTCTATCTGTGCTTTTCTTTCTCATTTTAGTAGATGATTCTGTTATCCATCCTAGTGCTTATTTAGATCAGTAATCTGAAGTTACCCTTTCCTGTCCCTTGTCCCCACGCGCATCCCGTCCCATGAGTGGTGAACGGCTGGTCTCTCATCCGTCCACTTAGCGGTTTTGGGGAAAAAATATTATTTAAGGTATGCTGTTTTTTTATACATAATGCTATTTTACACTTATAGATTACAGCATAAACATAATTTGATTTGCTCTGAGAAACCACAACATTCATTTGATTCTCTTTTTTGAGACGTTTGCCTTACTGGGGTGGTCTGCAGCTGAGACCGAAGCGGGCCTGTGCAGCTGGGACACGTGTCCACCCGTTCTGCTAACCCATCTGGAACCTTCCTCTACTCTGGGCCCGCCTCTTCCCTGTAGAGTGGCCGCTCTTCAGGCCTCAGATGTTTGGATAACTTCAGGCCTTGGCTCACAGACCTCTCCCCTGACTCTCCAGTCTAAATGTAGCCCCTCAGTAGGATCTTTCCTCAGCGCCCTGGACGCTCCTTCTGGGGGTGTGGTCTGTAATCGTACCTGTCGCCTGTGGGACTGCCTGGTGCCGGTCTCCCAGACCGTCCAGTCCGTGAGGGCAGGCAGTTCCGCAAGAGCTGGCACAAGCTTAATCCACGATAGACGCACGGGTTTTTATTAGGTAGGAATTTTTAAATTCCATTTTACTTATTTATCAAGAGTTTGAGAGCGAATGCGTACACGAGGGCGTGGGAGGGGCAGAGAGCAAGAGGATCCTAAGCGGGCTCTTGACTGTCAGCACAGCCCCGATGCGGCGCTCAGTCTCACAAACCGTGAGACCAAGACCTGAGCTGAAATCAAGAGTCAGGACGCCTAACCGACTGAGCCACCCGGGCGCCCCTAAATTCCATTTTAAAGCAGGAGGGAAAGTGAGAGGAAGTCACACAGGTGTTGCCTCCTGCAGAGCCAGGTGCCCCGTCGTGCCCCGTCAGAGCCGTGGGGGAGGGAGGTCCCCGCTCGAGCGCTCCGCTCACCCCCAGCTTCGCTCGGCATCTGACACGTCGTCCTGAAACCGCACACCACCCGCTGGGATACACCGCCTTGGATTTTGCGTGCCTTTTCTCCTGTGTTGTTTTTTCTGTTAGGTGACGTGAGGTTAAGGCCCGGGGTGCGTCTGGGGGACTTTGACCCAGCGCAGCCGCCCCCGCCCCACTCGGCCTGCGGTTTGTGGGCAGTAGCGGTGACGTCCGCGGGGTGATGTGTGCGAGCGCGGGGTTTCTCAGCCCGGGCAGCACTGCGGGGGGTGCGGTTCTGCATGTCGTTAGCTGTTTGCCTTCGTGCCCAGTTAGCTCTGGTCCGAACCCAGAAAAGGTTTTTGGTTTTTGTGGGGTGGGTTTTTTTTTTTTCCCCTAAACATACCACGAACATTCGAGGACAGGTGAACGGTTTGCAAGGCTACCGTTCAATAGCTTGTGCAGCAGTGGGCGGGGAATGCAGATGACGAGGTCTTTCCACCTCATCTAGGCATCCAGGGCTTCTGTAAGGACCTGCTGGAGGTCGCAGACATCTTGGAGAAGGCGACGCAGAGTGTCCCGAAGGAGGAGGTTAAAGACGACAACCCGCACCTGAAGAACCTGTACGAGGGGCTCGTGATGACGGAGCTCCAGATCCAGAAGGTGTTCACGAAGCACGGCCTGCTCCGGCTGGACCCCGTGGGGGCCAAGTTTGACCCCTATGAGCACGAGGCCTTGTTCCACACGCCGGTGGAGGGGAAGGAGCCGGGCACGGTGGCACTGGTCAGCAAAGTGGGTTACAAGCTACACGGGCGCACCCTGCGGCCCGCCCTGGTAGGGGTGGTGAAGGCGGCGTAGCGGCCGCCGCGGGGCTGCCCTGGGTCCCGTGAGATCGTTTGCTGTAACTCCTGAAAGGTTGGCTCATCTCTTCTCTACTTTTGACCCTTTCCCAAATCTTGTTGGAAAACTGTAGTAACCAGCGGCTAAACAGAGAATTCAGCCGGTGGCACAGCTGTGTGAATGACCTCTAATTCGGGAGTCTGTTCATTGATTTTTAATACACCTTTAATAGCCCCACATGCTTACGGAACAGGCCAGCGGGACGCTACTGGAGCCTAGTGTCACGGATGACACGAGCTCGATCTGCTCACGGCCTGGCGATGTCCACGTGTCGTAAGCCAAGTACGTGTCTTGAGGAACCACGCCGGCCACCCGGCTGCCCTGTGGCGCACGCTGTCCCCTGTGCTCAGCCCGCTGCCTCCATCCAGTGAAGGGAAGGCGAGGGTTTAAGCACGTTCCTGCTCGGAACAGTTCCACGATGCCCTTGCTGGAGTACGTGGGTTCGTTTATAGTTGGCTACCGTCTAGCTGCCGTGAGCGGCCTCCGGCTTTTCTCCGGAGACGGGACGTGAGCACGAGCACCTGAACAGCCCTCACCGCCTTACTTTGCCGGTAACTGAATTTGACAAAATCGGTCACTTTTGCCCCGTTTCTTTCATCTTATTTGTAGAAATGTCCAGATCTGTATTAGCTAGTTACTGATGGCCTGGAGGTTATTTTCCCTAGTAAGGTGGACTTTCTCAGAATCTGACAGCTGCACGCTTGGTATATTTGAAATGTTAATGTTTAATTTTTAAATTTTATTTAAGAGGATTAAAGCCCTAATATGTTTTATTTTCCTACTTTCTGATAACTGTTTTGTGTACTTTGGTGGAGGGGATCCACCTACTAAGTGTGACTTAGTCTTCCCATTCTCTGCTCAAATCCCAAGGCCATGTACTTGGCCCACGTCTGCACACAGGTCAGCTTCCCTCTGGTGCAGCCACAGGCTGGCATGTAACTGGGCCTCTGCTGGGGGCAGATGTCTCCACCCACAGACCTGGGAAGGGGACCAGGAAGGGGACTGCCAACACACAGGAGCTGCAGAACACCTCCCCTCCATTCCTCATTCACATGGAGAGAAAAGTGGAGCGAGCGACGTTACAAACCAGAGAGAATCCAACCTTCCACTGCCTTTGCTTCCAGGAGCTATTTGTAGGAGTCAAGGTCAACACTGTTAAATTCATTTACTGCATATAAAGGTGGGGCAATTTATTTTGCTTGTAATTTTGAAAGATGTAGGTAATATTCCCATAATTAAAATTTTAATTTATACCACTTCAAAACATTCTCTTTTCCTTTAAGCACTCTTGAATTACTTGGTCAAAAACTTGCCCCAGAACTGCAGTCAGTGTAGTACACTGAGAAAACCCAGCTGGGGTCACAGCTCTGCCCTTTGTGTAGCCGGGAATATCTCGGGTCACCTTCCTGGAACTCCTCTGTAAAACCAAAGCGGCATAAGTGACTCAAAACGAATTTCTACAAACGGGTGCAGCCCCCTCCCTTGTCGACTGAAGCTGGAGCTGCCGCTGCTGAGAGCTGAGGCCGAGAGGTGGACGGCTGGCTGGACTGCGTCTCACCACAGTGTCGCCACCAGTGGGGACACATTTAATTACATGCCTGTTTACACTGGAAATCAGATCGGTAACTGCACTCTCCTGGGGTTTGCGGAACTGCAGGCTGGACGCGTTCAGTGCAGACCATCGAGCCGGCACAGTCTGCTCACGAGGAGCCTTCGCGGCCTGGCTCCCGGCTGGACGCACCTCATGGGTGAACCGCCACCTTCAGGGAAAGAGGGCCGCCTAACAAAGCAAAGTTAACACTTTGGAGGGAAAACTGGTCTGACACAAGTGCTGAGCCTGTCCCACGCTGTCCCCATCCTGACTCCGTAAGCTGTCTCACACCTGCAGCTTGAGGAGCACTGACACCACTTTGTTCCCAACTTGTGAATATGTAAAAGGTAATAAAAATTGTAGAGTTCGGGGTTTTACACATTCCTGGGATGTCAGCCATCCGGAAAACATTCTTTTGAATAACTGGATTATCTAACTTTCTTGGCTCAAAGTCTGTTTAAATTTTGAAAACCAATTCCATGGGATTACGGGGGCTAATTTTTCAGGAGCATTACATATGGAAACTCAGGGACTCTGAGCCAGCAGGAGCAGTAAGGACTAGCGTGACCGTAACAGCTGGAGTTGATGGGGTCAGAGGTAACCCACGATAAAGTCACTTTTGCTCATAACACGTTGTGTTAGTACTTTAGCGTAAGTTAGGCATTCACTGTGTTTTAAAACAGTCAAGCCTAAATAAATTCTTCTTACTCTCCAAAAGATACATACACTAAAAACTTGCATAAGCACAACATTTTTCATTTGATAGCCCTTGGCCTAGGCCACACATTGACAGGGATCTTTTGCTTCTTAAGCTTCAGTCTGGCAACCTCACCAAACCAGGAACCGGATGTAGAACATCCGATGAATGCCAACAGCAGAGTAGCTAACAGCTTGCATCCCAGGCACTTGGAAGACTCAAAAAAAAACCTGCTCTAAGGGCCCCAGCCCTACAGTTTCCAAATCTCCAGGGCTGGGCGGGACCCAAGGGTCCGCAATTCCAGCAGGTTCCCAGGACAGATGCTGCTGGTCCAGGAGCTTCAGGTGAGAATCACTGGCTAAGACTCCCGTCAACACTAAGCACCATCTCCATCACTGCTCCGTGGTAGATGGCACTGCCCTCTGCCAACCAGTTACCCTGCGGGCAGGGGGGTGGGGGTGGGGGTATGATGCAGAGGTGGCCTCGTGAGTAGTACTACTGCTCACTGGTTTTTTTCCCTTCTGTCCACAGAGAAGTCCTGGGCTTAGCTAACGGAGCGCTTTCTGCCAGCATGCAATGTACTTTACAACTAAAGCCACATACAGTATATTTGAAATGTTTTATTTAATGCTGAAAAATTTACCCTGGGGGACAGGAGGGTGTAAAAAGAAAGGAAAAGGCACCGTAATTAAGTCCTTGGAAATGATGAGGGTCTTTTTTTCTCTTGTCTTTCAAAGAACTTCACTTTAATGTTAACTTCAAGCCCAAACATTCTGGAAGGTCAAGTCTCTTGGTAGCTATGGGGGCAGGAGAGGCAGGATGAGCTCCAGGAAGAATGGGGTGCTGGGGTCTGCGGTCACTCTGACTCTAAAGCAGGGTCTTAAGACATGAGAACCAACCCTGAGCAGCAGGAAGACAAATGACTCAAGTTCCAGAAGGAAGGTACCGTGTATATCCATGAATGAGGGCCCTGGGCAAAAGCCGAGGCGAGCGGTCCAAGACCGGGACCCAGAGGAGCAAGGCAGGGCCTCGCCCTCCAGACTCCTTCCTGCTCCGCCAGACCCTGCTGTGTGAGCAGCCCAGTCCAGCCGGCTGGTCTGCAGAGCGCCGGCCACCACCCGAAGATGCTTAAGCCAAGCTAGCACAGTCAAGGTCAGTTTCAGCGGAAAAAGGTAACTGCGACCGCGATGAAAATCCTGGAGAAAGTGTACTCCAGAACTCAGAGGCGTAAACCTTCTAAAACAAGTTCTTCCGAGTAAGACGCGTCGCAAGCATTAGAGCAGCAAGCAGCAGCCCCCTGAGCTGGCTCGATCCCGGCACCCATGCTAACCCTCCCGCACCCAAGCTCCCCCCTGGCCCTGGCCCCTTCCGCACACAAGGGAGCCTGCCCAGGGCTCCCGTGCCTGCCCAAAGTGAGCGGAAACGGGGCAAGGGGCGGTTTCCCGACTTGGGAACTACAAGCTGGAACCCCACGCTGCCGACAGTCAAGGAGAGGCTCATCTGGACCCTGTTCAACCCCAGAGTCTTCCTCTAAAGCTTATGTGGAAACTTCCCATGCTTCTCCGGCCTCACTTCCCACCTGCCCCACCCTGGCCCCCACCTAAAGTGCCGTGTGCTGGGGCTGTGCTGGGGTGTCCGCGTGGGTGGCCATACCCCCCCCCACCTCCAAGGGAGCCCCCAGCACCAGCCACAGGTCATGTCACAGGGTAAAGCTGGCAGCTGGCGGGCGGAAAGTCGCTCCTCTTACCCACAGCACGAGTTGCGTACCAAAGGGAAGACGCAAAAGGAAATTACCCAATCTCATAACCCCAGACTGAACATAAAGGCCAATCGTCACCTTAAGGTATCACCTTAGGACTACGTTAAAATAGACCTGTATCGGCGTCCCCCATGATCCGACGTAAAATCGTTACTATTGCTTCTTTCAGAGGACCACGAAAAGAATTTATAGCCTAAAAGAAAGGAACTCAATTTGCTTAAAAAAGAGCAACAACGGGTGGGGGGAAAAGCGTTTCCTTCCCCCACCCTCAGCCCCGGCCCTCCTGGCTCCCGGAGCCGCGCCCCGACTCTCCACGCTGCCGCTTCAGGAGGCGTCCCTGGAGATCCAACCGCTTTCCGTGAGGAAATTTAAAATCCTTTTCTTTAGCACTTTGTCCAAATAGCTAGGCAGGCGACTTTTGGAGGGGATCCCCTGTCGCTTCTGCAGGTGGTCTTTGATGATGATCGTCTTCACGGTCACGTAGCGCGCGGGGCTCAGGTTCAGGGAGCTGCAGAGCACCTTCTCGCGGTCGGACAGGAGCTCGAAGCCGGGCAGGTTCTCGATGGCCGCAAACTCGCCGTCCCTGCCGTCCTCCCGGCCCCGCCGGGCGCCCGCCGCGCTCTTGTTCTCCTTCCGCTTCTCACGCTTGTGCCGCGCCGCCTCGTACTCGGCCGACTCTTCCATCTTCGTGATGCCGTTGCGCCGGTAGCGCTGCAGCTCGCGGATCTTGGCCCGCAGCATCTTCTCCTTGTGCATGTTCTCGAACAGGTCGTCGAACTCCTTGCACGACATGAACTGGTAGAGCGGCCGCAGCTTCAGCCGCAGCTCCTTCTCCTCCTTGGTGATCTTGCGCTTGGCCGGCCGCTCCTTGTCCTTCTTGTCCTTGCCCAGGAAGGCGGGCACCAGGTTGTAGTCGCGGGCGATGTTCTTGCGCCGCTGCCTCTCCCTGAGCTTGCGCACGTACATGTCCACGTGCGCGCGCTTCAGCTCGATCTCCACGTCCTCGTCGTCGTAGTTGACCGAGAGCCCGCTGATGAGCGTCTCGGCGTCCTGGTCGTACTCGATCTCGTAGTCGTCGCGCAGCGGCATGTAGCCCAGCTGCTGCTGCTCGGCCACCGAGATGTCTAGGGGAGGCAAGGGGGTGGTGAGGCTGGGAGAGAGGGGCCCTCCGCTGGGGCACGTGTGGTCGGTCACCCGGTTGGGGATGGTGTCGGGGATGCAGGCTTTCCCCAGGTTTCCGTGGATGTACATGCTTACGTAATGCTCCATCACCTCCTGGGGGGTGCGGGAAGCTCCAACGTGAGCGGCCATATCTTCCTACAAGACAGAGGTCACAAGTTATTCCCAAAGTCGGAGTGTCGGGCTCGGGGCTTGCACGGTTCGCTGAACATTTTCACAAAGGTGTGCCTGGACCGCTTCCTGTCCACACCTCCCCCACCCCCAAAGGGCATCCGATGGCTCCTCCTTGTAAGCCGGGCCCACGGCAGGGATGTGGGCACTAGAAGGAGCCGTCAGGGACTATACGGGCAGGGATGACCCGGGCAGGCACAGCTTGCCGGGGATCACTGCTGGAGTCAGCTGCACGCTGACACCGGAACCCCCATCTCAGGTCCAGACTTTGCTCTCCTGGGTCCTTGCAAAGGACCAGCAGAGCCCACTGCAAACCCTGCACTCTCGGGGCCAGCGGACTGTCCCCCCTCTGTGAGCGGAACAGGACACGGGTGGGCAGTGGCCACAGAGCTCCTGAGGTGCCCTGCCTCTTCCCAGTGCGACCAGAGCTGCCCGCCCAGGGCTCCCGACCACAGGAGGGACCCTGGTTCCACGGCACTGCCCGCCTCCAGGGCCCCCGGGGGGTAGGGAGGTGGCAGCCCGTCCCTTTCCTAGGTGGCGGTGCAGAGGACCAGGTAAATGCCTTTCAAAGGGGTGGGGACCATCACTGATGACGGCGTCCACAGTTGGGTAGTTAAAATCCGCCCGGTGCTGCGAGCACTCACTCCCACAGAAGGTGACCCGTGAACACAGGGTTATTAACGAGAGGAAATTATACAGCTCCCCCAATCTTTTCCTTCTGCCAAGAGGCCTCTTCCTTAGTCAACCGCTAAAGCCACTTCACAAAGTAGCTGCCCGAAATGCGCACTCATTCACCGGCAGCCACTCGGCCCCTGCCTCCAGCCCCCACTCACCCTGCACTCTGCTCTCTCGGCTCTGGCGGCCGCCAGGGCCCCACATCAGCTGCTCTGCGCCCCAGTGACACTCACCCCTGCAAGACCGGGGTGGTCTCTGCACCCCCAAAGGCCAAACTGGAATCCAAGAAAGCAGCCAACCCACTGGGGCTGACTGGTGACAAATGGGGCGCTGTGGGAGGGCCACGCTCCCACCCCACATCCGGCCCGCACCTCAGGCACACGGGGCACTCTTCCCACTGGGTACCAAGTGCCCAGTGCAGGGCTCCACAGCCCGGGGACAGGGGCGATGCTGGGGCCTAATGGCAGAGGCCTCTTGCCAAGAAAGGGAAAATTAAAGCAAAACCAGATTCTGGTCTTAAGGAGATGGACTGTGCACATGATCAACTTCTCTAAAACATTATCATTTGCATCAAATCTGTTCATTATATTTCCCAGGAAGCATCTGGCTCCCCCCCCCAAAAAAACAAACCAAGTCACAATCATCCCCAGCATCTGCTGCCCCTGTGTGACCCATGCTGGTCACTTCCCATCTCTGGGCCTCGGGTTCTTACCAGTAAGGGAGATAGGGGTCAGCCCCTCGCCCCCACAGGTGCTGCGGGCACCGTGGACAGAGCACGGGCAGAGGCTTCCGGTGCAGGAGCCGGCTCTGCGAGAGTGAGGGGGTGGCCAGCACAGGCCGGTGGGTGTCCTTCTACCCTGGCCAGCCGTGCCGGAAGAACACCGTCCCCGACACCATCCCTTTCGGGAAGATCCGGAGGGCGGAAATGCCCACGTGTGCCCAGCCTGAGCCCCCAGTGGCCTGGCCGGGCAGCCCGAGGCATGGCCAAGCCTCGCCCGTCGGCTCCCCCACCCCTCACCGCAGTGGCCGCGGCCCCTACCAATTCAGAGTCGAGTGTCCGGGGAGCCTCCTGGGGGAGGGACTGGGGTGCCCCTTCACCGGAGGCTCGGAGGGGCCGGGCTGCAAATCCGGGCTCGCGGGGTTACGAAGTCGGGCCCAGGCCTCGGCTCCCTCCCTGGATGGGTGAGGAGACCTGTAGAGAGAGCGGCTGCGAGCGTGCAGAAGCCGAGCCGCCCTCCCAGAGAACGTCTGCTCACCCCGAACCTCGGCAATCTGCCTTTCAAAACCACTGGATGCTCAGAGCACCACATCCAGGATGAAATTTAAATCCTGAAAAACAGAAGGGTTCTGAGGAGTCACATCGAATCATATCTGACCAAACCAAGGTATTTTTATTTATTTGTTTAGAGGTTCTTCCGATCACCTTTGACACTCTGGGAACGAGAGCAGAGAACAGAAACCGCAGGGAAGCCTCGGAGCACTGGGTCGGAGCAGGGACACACGGGCCCGCCCTCGCCCAGCAACGGTCCCCTCACACACGCAAGGCAAGTGCAAACGCATCACGGGAGCGTGTGTACACGCTGCTACTTTTGTGCAAAGGAGTTGGAAGACAAGATGCTATTTGCTGGGGCTACATCAGGACACGACAGGACACTCGGCCACCCGGGGCAGCAGGGCTGAGCTGGGAAGGAGCCACTCCACCATACACCTGTTTACAACTTAACTGTTTTCAGCTGTATGAACACACTGTCCAATTTTAAATTGTAAGGAGCAATCCCCCAATGGGAGGAAGTGTCAGAAGAGTGACTCTGTCCCACTCTGCGCATGGCTGTGGGCCCAGGACCTGGCACCACAGCACAGCAGCCAAACCCGAATTACAGCTGAACAAAATACCAGCCAGCACTCCCCGAACGTGTCACAGTCACAAGAGACAGAGGAAGAACCATCCGGACTGGAGGAGACACGTCAGCGAGACATCACTGGGGGCTCCTGGGTGGGCCCCTGGCCGGTCCACGGTGACAGAACGGTTCTGCATCGATGCAAACGTCCTTCTTTCTGGAACTACACCGTACGCATGCAAGATGCTAACATTTTGGGAGGTTTATGGGACGGATGTATATGGGAACTTTGTGTACTATTTTTTCACTTCTCTGAATGAATCTAAAATAAAAGTTATTTAATTTAAAACATAAAGTTAAGGGGCACCTGGGTGGCTTGGTTAACGAAGCATCTAACTCTTGATCTCGGCTCAGGTCACGATCTCACGGTTCATGGGACCGAGCTCCGAGTCGGGCTCTGCGCTGACAGTGCAGGGTCTCCTTGGGATCCTTTCTCCCTCTCTGCCCCTCCCCCGCTGCACATGTGCTCTCTCTCAAAATAAATAACTTTTTTTTTTTAAAGTAAATTCTGCCTCCTAATTCCCTGTTAAAGAATTCTAAGATTTACATCCAAATGTTAAAAAAAGAAGACAGTACTTAAGAGAGGACTCTACCGTTATGTGAACAGCCCCCCCCCCCCCCCCCCCCCGCCACGGACAGATGCAGTGTTGCTCTACATTCACAGGCAGGTGACAACAGCAATGTCACGCTCTACAAACATGCACCCTCCTAGGGACACATGGATGCAGGCTGACCAGTGACCGCGGCTCGGAACACGAGGTGTCTCCTGCTTCACGCCCACAGCCTGGGCTCCCCACCTGGCCAGGCAGGTCAGCCAGCTGTGCCGACACTCCGGACATCTGGCCCCTCTTCGCGTGACAGAGGGGGATTCGGACTCTCACATGGACCCAGGTTATGAGTATTTACGAAACCACAAATTAGAGGGGCCAGCGTCTTGTCACCAGGGGCCCAGGACCCCCCTGACTGATCAACCTTATCCGTTGCCCAATGACAGCTAAAAGACCCGCCAGGAATGATGCTGGCCATCGGCTACCACTGGAAGAGAATCCCCCCCAGGGGCCGCTACCTTAGTTTAATGATCATTGACGAAGGCCCAGGAAAACACACAAAACCTGAATTTTCAAAGACTTTGAAATAGAGAGTAAGATGACAATGGAACAGTCTAAACGAGAGTGAAGACACAGCTTTGGCTCTAACAAGAATCCAGAGGACAGACAGGTTCCGTGGAGCTGAATTACAGTACGGAATATATTTTCAAAGAGGATTAAACATGGCAAGAGACACAGCACCCCACCTTCTCCTGGCATCCTGCCCGCCACCCCCTCAATGTTTAATCTTCATGTGTCAGCAGTCACGCAAGACCTGCCTCCCTCTCGTGAGGGACACAGTGTCCTGTCACCTCACTACGGCGCCACAGGTGACAGCAGCAGAGCGGCCAGGGCAGTTCTTTCCCTCACGTGTTCAAGACCAAAGTTTCTGCTTAATATAGATGACGGACAGATGGACAGGCAGACACGCAGGTGGATGGGCAGGCAGAAGCAACAAAGGGGGTTTGGGGGAACAGATCTGGACAGGCAAGTTCAACTCAATGAAACCACATAAATGTACCCTGCAGCTGGTGTTCTCCAACACAAGGAGCATGTGGGTCAGCACCCCACAGTCTATAGTAACACAATCCCAGTTTGGTTTCTTTATGTTAACTAAAAACAAAGACACCACTTTTGGAGAAAGATAAGGAGAGAGAGGTCCACTACTTCCTTAAAGTCCTTTGAAAAATCAAGGAAAACACGCCTCCAGGACACTGACCGGGGCTCTGAAGTCTACTCTCCAAGGTCACTGGACTCCCACTAGGACGCCTCCCCTCCAGGACAGGAAGTAAGCACCCCAGTGAGTCATGACTCCACTGGGTTCTCTGGGCGGTCTGGTCTCCTTCCGGCCCTTTCATGGCTCACTGGAGCTAGCCTCCAGCACCTGAGCAGGGACAGGAAGGAGAGAACAGTCCAGAGAAACCGTGGGCGATGTGTGTGGGCCGGCTCCCGCCAGCGGAGCCGCTCAGGGTCTCTCTCCTCTGTTCTGTGGCCTGCACACACCTGCAGCCGCCCAAACACTGCCTCAGCTAGGCCTGTCTGCCAGGCACATCCCCCAGACAGAAGCAAACCCAGCGGGGTCACTCCTGCCTGACAAACCTTTAGAGGCTCCTATCAGCCTCCTATCGGCGAGTCCACTGCCTCTCAGACTGCACTGGCCCGTGATCAAGGGGAAAATTTTTAAAAATTTTTTTAATGTTTATTTATTTATTTTTGAGAGAGAGAGACAGAGCATGAGCAGGGGAAGAGCAGAGAGAGAGGGAGACACAGAATCAGAAGCAGGCTCCAAGCTCCGAGCTGCCAGCACAGAGCCCGAAGGGGAAAATTTTAAAACACAGGGACAAGGGGTGCTTGGGTGGCTCAGTCAGTTAAGTGATTTTGGTTCAGGTCGTGATCTCACAGTCGTGAGATGGAGCCCCATGTGGGGCTCTGTGCTGGGCATGAGCCTGCTTGGGATTCTCTCTCTCCCTCTCTCTCTGCCCCTCCCCCACTTGTGTCCTCTCTCTCAAAATAATAAACTTTAAAATAAATAAAATTAATAAAATTAAAGGGGTGCCTGGGTGGCTCAGTCGGTTAAGCGTCTGACTTCGGCTCAGGTCATGATCTTGCTGGTTCATGGGTTCAAGCCCTGCGTCGGGTTCTGCGCAGACAGCTCGGAGCCTGGAGCCAGCTTCGGATTCTGGGTCTCCCTCTCTCTCTGCCCCTCCCCCACTCACACTCTGTCTCTTAAAAATAAACATTAAAAAAATATTTTTAGGTAATAAAATTAAATAAAACAGAGAGATGATGTAAGAGTCTCCCATAAAGCTAAACGTTTCCACTTAAAGGACAGCCCTTCATTGCCAGATTACGTTGTTCTTATTGGGCAGTACTAAGATAATCTTTTTTTTTGCAAAATGGTAACAGATTATTAATTGGACCTTTTCCTTTCTTAAATATCCTCACCCGGCAAACTTGAAGTTAGCAACTCAGCCTTCGGAACTTTTTTTTCTTTCAACATAACTAGTCCACCAAGTCTGGGGGTCTGGGCAGCACGAATCTGTCAGGTCGGCCGGAAGACGCATGTGCTTCCAAAGGGCCTCTCAGATCCGCGCTCGCCCCAGTCAGACCCCACAGGCCACAGGTGCCCCGGAACCCCTGCTGGGAAAGCCCTTTCTCGGTGCCGCCAGGCGTGGCTTCCAGTACTGGCTCCACCCTCACTGACTGAGCACTTGGACAAATGACTTAAGCTCCCAGTGCCTCCGTTTCCTCATCTGAATTAGGGAAGCACCACCACCACCTGCGTCGTGCTGCTGGGGGGAGCAGGGGACGCACGGCCCTAGCCGGGGCTGGCTGTTGTCGCTCACGCAGCTTGTTCTCGCCCCACACCCAGGTCCCCTCCTCCAGGGAGCCCGCGGTAACCCCCCGAGCTAGGTGTGGGTTCTGGCTGGGCCGCTCGTGGATTGTGATCCTCACCCTCCCAACTTCTGCTTCCTCATCTGTCGTCCCTCCTCTCACAGGGTTTTGTTAGGATAAAGTAAACCATCGTCACAATGAACAGGTGTGTGCGTCTGCACGGGTCACCTGGATGCATCCCCCGTCAGCCCCGCTGCACAGACGAGCAGCTCAAACCTCGGCCGCAGCTCCCCCCGGGGCTTCCGGAGCTGGCAGTCTCGCTCCAGAGCACACGTCCCTGTCACCACTGTCATCTGGGGCATCTGGCGGGGCAATGACACGGTGCGCACCACCGGGAGAGCTGTGCAGTCAAATGCCTCCCGATCCTTTAAAAAGGCAGAGCGGGGCCAGACCGCGGGGCTTCCGCGCTCCTAGAACGACACCGTCTCCAGCTCAGCGCCCCCCCCCCCCCCGCAATGTCTGGGGTACGTGCCCTCTTCGTGTACAGGCCGGCTCTGCTACCTGTAGCTTCCCAGAGCACCTCCCCGGGCAGGAGCCCTGCTACCCGCCCCCCCCTCCCCCCCCCGCCCTCAGGGCACACCCCTCCTCGACCAGCAGCACCTGCCCTGGAGGCACCAGGCAGAGGCCAGGGCTGGCTTGCCTCCCCAAGTGCTCGGGAGGCAGACTCAGAGGCGGAGCTTCCTTCTTCTTCAAGGCAAGAAGCTTCAAAGAGACAGAAGCAGCCAGAAGGCCCAGCACACGAACCCACGAGGCCCTGGACCGCCCTGCAAGCAGAGACCCCAGGAGCAGCTGGGGACAGCAGAAGGGAGAAGAGGCCTGCACAGGGCCAGCGAAGAACAGAGAGCCGAGGGATGTCTGTGTCCTAACGGGCAAGGAGGGACCGCTCTGGCTCCGGCCCCGAGGAAAAGGGGGGACGAGACCCAGAGCCCCGTGGCCGGCCTCCCGCCCTCCTGCCTGGCAGCTCGCTCAGCCAAGTCTGTGAGCCCAGCACAGCGGGACACGGTCCCTCCCGAGCTGTGGGATGTGCGCCCGCCGGGCCCAGTGTCGCCTGACCGGTCACCGGCCTAACACCCGGGCCTCGTCTCCCAGCTGCATCCCGCCGGGTCCGGCCTCCAGTCACCCGCAGAGGATAGAGAAGAGCCACTCGCCTCTCAGGGGCTGGGAGGACAGGGCACCCGCTGCTCGGCCACCAAGCCCGGCCGTCCCCGTGCAGCCCCCGCCTCCCCCGCAGACACACTGGTGGTCGGTGCCACCTCCCACATCAGAGGCCGACGACTAACACCGGCTTGTCGTCGGTCCTTACAGGTCACCAGCTGTTCCAGGGACCCCATTTCCCTTGGCCCCTGAATCCGCTTACGTGGGAACGTTCTGCAATCCTCGGTTCCAGGTTCCCCAGCCTCCTCTCTTAAATTCAGAGAACTCACACAGCTGTGACTGGCCCTCGAGGGGACGAGAAACTTTCGGGTCACGTACACCTGTGAGAGCCTCACCAAGTGTGTCACAGCACGACGGGGCCTCCAAACAGGAAACAGGTGACCCAGTCATTCCACCGCGAGGCGTTTACCTGAAAGAAGGGCGGGCGCGGACTCCGACACGTGTGCAACCCGTGCCCACCGCGGCCAACTCCCGACAGCACAGGTGGGAGCAGCCCGGGCATCCGCGCCGGACGGACGGTCGGATGGACAGTGGGATGGACGCACAGCAGAATGTTACTCGGCCTTAAACAGGAAGGACTTTGAGACACGCTACGTGAATGAACCTTGAGGGTGTTAACCTAAGTGAAATAAACTGGTCACAAAAAGCCAAATGGTGGGGAATTCCTCTTATGTGAGGTCCCAAGAGGAGCCAAATTCCCAGATGGAAGGCAGGAGGTGGGCGCCCGGGGCTGGGGGCGGGGCAAGCAGGGCGCTGTTGTGTAAACAGGTACAGTTTCTGCTGGGACGATGAGAAAGTTCTGGAGGTGGTTGGTGGGGATGGCTGTCCGACAGTGTGAACGTAACTAATGTCACTGAATCGGACACTTAAAAATGGCTAAAACAGAGGCGCCTGGTGGCTCAGTTAAGTGTCCGACTTCATCTCAGGTCAGGATCTCGCGGTTCGTGAGTTCACGGCCCCGCGTCAGGCTCCGTGCTGACAGCTCAGAGCCTGGAGCCTGCTTCGGATTCTGTGTCTCCCTCTGTCTCTCTTTCCCTCCCTGGCTTGCACTCTGTCTCTCTCTGTTCTCAAAAATGAATACATGTTAAAAAAAAAATTTTTTTTAATGGCTAAAACAGAGGCGCCTGGTGGGCTCCGTCGGTACAGCGTGTGACTCCGGATCCCGGGGTCGTGAGCACAAGCCCCACACTGGGTGTAGAGCTTACTTTAAAAAAATGGTTGGGGCGCCGGGGTGGCTCAGTCGGTTAAGCATCCGACTTCGGCTCAGGTCATGATCTCGCGGTCCGTGGGTTCGAGCCCCGCGTCGGGCTCTGTGCTGACAGCTCGGAGCCTGGAGCCTGTTTCAGATTCTGTGTCTCCCTCTTTCTCTGACCCTCCCCTGTTCATGCTCTCTCTCTGTCTCAAAAATAAATAAATGCTAAAAAAAATTTTTTTTAAATGGTTAAAATGATAAATGTTATTTGTATTTTACCACAACAAAAAAAAGGGGGGTCTTACTCTCTCTACATCAAAGGTTCTTAAGGGTAGGGTCCCCGAACCAGCCCCAGCACCACCAGCATCGCCCATGAAGTTGGTAGAAATGTGAATTCTCACACCAGACCCCAAGGCCCCAGACCTATGACTCTAAACCCAGAACCAAGGCAGGAGGGGGCAAGGTTTGTTTTAACACGCGTCCCCCCACCCCCACCCCTGCCCAGGGTGTTCTGAGTCACACTGCAGTTTGAAAACCACTGCCCTGCATAAATCTCTTACTTCTGGCTGGCTTCTCCAGCTGGGCTCTTCCCTCCCCCTCCCTGTCCTTGATGGCAATTAAGAACCCCACTGTCAGGATGCTCCTGGGATGGGCCTACCCGTTCTAACCAACACGCAGAAGGGCCTTCCGCCTTGGTGAGAAGGTGAACATTCCCACGGTTCCCAAACATGGCTGCGTGGACCGCATCCAAACCCCATGGGGGTCTTTCTATAAACACGTATTTCCAGACCCTTACGGATGCCAATTCAGGAGGTCTGGGGGGGGGGGGGGGGGGAGCTGGGAATCTGGGACTCCTCAGGGAACTCTGCATGCACTCAGGAAACCAGAGACAGATGGTTCTGGGCATGGAGTCAGAGGACCTGGGTCAAATTCCGGCTCTGCCACGTTCCTTCACCCACAGCGGTTTCCAGCAAGATCTGTATCTCTCAGCTCTGAACATGAGCAGCACCCACCACAAAACCGGCTGCTTCCAGGCTCTCGACACCCTTGTGATGTGACTCTGGCTCACTGTCCACCTGTCAGCCCTTCCCTGGTGTCATATTCACAGGCATCTCCCCACCCTCCTCAAAGACACGGGCACACAGTGTCAGAGCGCAGCTACACAGTTCGTCCGCAAACCCTCCCGGGCTCACCGTGAACGTCCCTCAGCCACACTGTCCCTGTGAGTCTGCGCTTCAGCCCTCGGGCAAATGGGAACAAACAGCGCCTGACTTCACCCCCCTCCCCCCCCGCCAGGAATCCCACACAGAGCAATGCCATCTGGAGGTAACAGGTCACATGTGACATCTGAAAAATTAGAGCGAACAGGCTCACCTTCCTCTACGTCACTGCCAGGGATTCGTGTGCCGCCTCTCTCCACACGGCACCCCAGCCGTGAACCCTGCACTCCCCTGGTCCCCTGGCCATCTCCCCGCTGCCCGTCCCATACACTGACCTCCCACTGAACCAGGTCAAGACTCTGCCTCTCTGAAAAGCCCTTCCAGGCCGGCCACACCTTTAGCTGCACCAGTAAGCTCCCAGCCTCTGACCCACAGTATTTAATGCTCTTACACGAGAGGTTAAGGCCCACACTTCGGAATCAGCCAGGCCCGCACCCGAGCCCTGACTCTACGGGTGACAAAAGCCAAAGCATCCTGGACAAGTATTTTAAATTCTTCAAGTCGCTGTTCCTCGCCTGTAAACTAAAAACCCACTCCCGGAGCTGTTGTGAAAAGCACGTGACGGGGTACGCATGCCAAGAGCCTCACTCAGAACGGGCACGTGCTCAATACGGCACACGTGGGACGCATCGCTCATGTGCACGTACCTGGACGTGTGCTCGGAAGGAAACCCCACGACGCGGAACTGCAGAAGAGCCTCAGATGAAGCACAATCAAGTCTAGCGGTCGAGCAGGTGGCCCGAGAGAGCACAGCTAGAGAGACACGAGAGCCCGCAGGCTGGCAGCACTCCAGGCGTGGTCAGCAGGCAGAACCTCTGGCCTCCCCCTGAACCCACCGCGGGTTCGGCAGGGAGAAGCGCCCTCGGCACCCAGGCCCGAGCCCCTCCTCCTCCGGCTTTGTCTCTTCTAAGAGCTGAGACTGCGGGCTGCTTTGAGGAGGAATCCACAGTCCAACAAGCTCCCCAGGTGATTCCTGTGCACGTTCGTTTCCAGAGTAGTGCTTTGGAGAGGGCCCCCTTCCAGCCCCACGCTCCCCCCAAAATACTACAGACAGCTTAGTCCTCATGTGTTCCCCCACGGTGCTGCAGGGAAGGCAGCGTGGACCAGGGAGCAGGGCAGCTGGGAGTACTGACTCTGACGTGTAGCTATTCAGTTCCAAACGCGCTGCCCAGGGCTGCTGGGAAGATTTCACGGGAAACAAACTGCTCAGCACACTGCCTGGCACTCAGCAAAGCGCTGGGGCCACCTTAGCTATTTTTGGCAACGACTGCAGAGAGAAGTGCGGTGAGGACGGAGAGGGAAGCCTCTCCGAGGCTCTGATGTGGAAACAGAAAGGCCAGTGACGAGCCGTGATCGGGAGGAAGAGCACTCTAAGCAGAAGAGGGAAAAAGTGATCAAAGGGGTAGCAGCTGAGGTCTCCGGAGGCCATGAGATTTACTCTAGGTAGACCTGGAAGCCGCCGAACGCCGATGTGTTGGGACATGTCCGCAAAGATCACTCTGATCATGGTGCACAGAATGGGCTGGAGGGCACAAGACTGAAGCAGGAAGACCAGCTAAGGAGGCCCCAGAGGTGGTCAAGGCAAGAGAGAAACACCAGCCTGGACTAAGGTTGTGAGCAGTGGTTAGGTTCTGGAAACACGCTGGAGATACAGCTGCTGCCCAACTGGGCCTGGAAGAAGGACCCGAGGACAGAGGGCTCTGAGTCTGCGGTCTGCGAAACTCAGTGAGGTGGGGGCAGGTCTGGGTCACGTAGGGTCAAGACGTCAGAGCGATGAGCAGGGAGGACGCCCGGTAACGGCGCACCATCGAAGGCTGGAACTTAGGGAAGAGGCCCTGGCTCAAACGACTGAAGGCCGCTTGAAGCCAGAGACGAGGCCTTTCTTTCCTGCAGAGTCCTTCAGCACAGCGCAGTGCGCTCAGAGCAGACGCTCAATGCACATCAACGCATTTCAAGACAAAATGAGGCTTTCAGAGGATGGCCATCGCCATGCTGGCGCTTAGGTGAGGATTCGTGGAGCGGTGCGTGTCTGGGAGTTGAGAGAAGAGGAAGGATTCCCAGGCTGCAGAACGGGTATTAGTCCCCGGAGGCTGGCTCACTTCATGGAAAGGAAAGCAGGCCAGGTTTGGGAATGAGGGGAGAAGTGCGGAAAAGTCTTCCACAGGGAGCCCAGGAGGAGGGGAGTATTGCCAGAGAAGCAGCAGCAAGATGAAATACCGGTTCGGGGAAGGAAGGGGGGCCTCGTGTGGAAGGGTCTGGAAAGATTAAGGAGCTGGGGTCGTGGCTCCTCTCCCTACTTCTCACCGCGCCTGCAGGTGGACGCGGATGAAAGCTGCCCGGCCCCAAGGGGGAGAGCTCCTCAGAGACTGTCCAGAGAAGAGCAGCCCCTCTCCCCCCACCCCGCAGGGGCCTAGCACACTACCCCGCTGGCCTACACGAGCCCCGATCTCGCCTTGGCCTCTCAGCTCGGCCTCCACACCCCACTCCCGGCCCAAGCTCCTTTGTTCGGAACTCACCCAGCACTCGTCCTAGGGTGTCCCGGGCCTGGTGGGGACCCGGGGAGCCACGAGTCCCTGCCGGGGGACACAGGGCACACGCCCCGACAACCGCACAAAGCCAGCGGGGCCGTGTACAAAGCAAGTGCACGGACGCCTGAGAAGGCGGAGGGCGGGCGTGAAGCCTGTCTGGCCTCCTCCTCCTCCTCCTCCACCACCACCACCACCACCACCACCACCGTTCCCTGGGGCAGAACCGAGTCCTTCGCCAGTCCGCGCTCCTACTGCTCTGTCAAGTCCGCCGACCTGTCCCCGTCCGGCAACTCGACTCGGGTCAGGCGCGGGTCTTGCCCACAGTGTCTGGCTTCGGCCAACACCTATGGAAGTCCGCCTGAGGTCAGGAAAGCCACGGTCCGAACCCCCACCTTGCTACTTCCTGGCTGTGTGCCCTTGGGCAGGTTGCTGCACCTCTCTGCGCCCGCCTCCCCGCCGGCGCGGGCACGGAGCGAGCAGGTGCGCGTCGTGCCGGCCGCTCACCCAGTTTCCGAAGCCGAACTGCTCGATGGCATCCAGCAGCAGCTGCTCCTCGCGGCTGGTCCAGCCGCCCTCGGCCTCGGGCCCCCACAGCGTGAAGCGCCCGCCGTCCACCAGCTGATAGCCGTGGTAGCGGCGGTGGTGGCCGATCTCGGCGCCGGCGGAGAAGCACTCGGGGCACAGCTCGATGTCCTGGCACTCGGTGCAGCGGAAGCGCAGCGGGCTCACCTCGGCCAGGCAGTACACGCAGTACTTCTTACCGAGCTCCGCCATCTTCCCCCGCCCGCCGCCCGCCGCCGTCAGCGCGCCGCCGCCCGCGCCCGCCGCCGCGCTCGAGCAACCGCCGCCCGCGCCCGCCGCCACCGCGCCGCCCCGCCCAGGCGCCGCCGGAGCCGGCCAGCCGGGCCGCGTCCCGCCTCAGCACGCAGGCGCCCTCGCGCCCGGCCCGGCCGCCGCCGCCGCCGCCGCCTCCGCCGCCGCCGCCGGCTGCACCGCGCAGGCGCCCCGCGCGCGCCACCTCGCGGGGGCCCGGCACGCCGCGCTGCGCCTGCGCGCCGCTCGCGCCGGCCGCCCGCTCCCCGCGGTGCCTCCAGGCCGCCCCGCCCCAGGCCCGGCGCCGGGAAATGGGCGGGAAGGCCGCGCGGCGCGAGCCTGCACCCCCTTCCAATCGAGGCCGCCCGTCGTCCGTCCGCGGCCTCCCATTGGCTCGCTGTCTCCGGAGGCGGGGAGAGGGGGGCCGGGCATCTGCCTTACTCTTGGCCAATCGCCGGGCCCACCGCGCGCGCCCCTGGTTGCCCCTGGAAACCCAACAGCCGGCGTCCGGGATCGGTAGTGCCTGCGGAGCTGGGGAAGGATGGACGGCCTCTCCGAGCACCCTGGGGACCCCGAGGCGGAAGACGGAGATGTGGCGAGCCTGTCCTCGAAGCTGTCCGGGGTCAAGGCCATCTCAGGCCTCCAGTCCCCGGCCGAACCGCCGGAGCCGGAGTCGCAACCGGAGCAGGGGACCGTAGAGGCTTCGGCAGGAGGCGCCGCCGAGGATGAGCCCGCCGAGCCCCGGGAAGGGCCGGCGGCCACGGAGGCTGGGGGCGAGGCGGAGCCCGGAGGGCCGGAGTGGCCGGCCGAGCTCGAGCCCCAGCCGGAACCCGAGCCCCCGGAGCCGGCTGAGGCCGGGCCTGAGGAGACAGCCCAGCCGGGGCCTGAAGACGGGCTCGCGGAACCGGAGGAGCAGGCGGAGGCAGAGACGGAGGAGGAGGGGGACAGGGAGGTGGACGAGGAGGAGGAGGAGGAGGAGGAGAAGGAAAGAGAGAAGGTGGCGGCAGCGGCGGTCCAGCGCAGGAGGAAGGAAGCCCCGTCTCAGGTCTCTCTGCCTCTGTCCACCACCGGCCGGGAAGAGGCTGTGTCAGCTCGGGAGGCCGAGGGGGAGGAGAGGCAGGGGGCGGAGAGCGAGGAAATGGAGGAGCTGGGCCTGCTAAGAAGCCCGCGGAGAAGCCAGGTAAAGCTGAAAGATGAGGAGGAGAGCCTCGACGATGAGGACGGTGAATGGACCGAAGAGGTGCAGAGGCTGCAGGAGCAGCAGCTGCGCGCTGAGCTCCTGCAACAGTACCAGTCGCTGGTGGCGGAGCGCGGCCACTACCAGCGCTACAACATTTACCTGCAGCACAAGATCTCCGAGGCGCTGCGCAAGAAGAAGGGCCCGGATGCAGCCCAGGTGCCCGACAAGGGCGCGGAGCCCGAGGCCCCGGGGAAAGAGCAAGCGTACCTGCGCTATCTGGCCATGCTGGAGGAGCTGAGGAAGCAGCGGGCGGACGACCTGGACTGGTATCACCAGGAGCTGGAGCAGCTGAAGCGGGAGGGCACGGAGGAGCGCGCCAGGGTGGAGAAGGAATGGCGAGCCTTCCAGGCGCTCAAGAAGCAGGTGACGGTGCAGGCCATGGGCGGCTCCTGGATGAGGGGCGGTCGCCAGGCCGCCCTGCGGCAGGTGGGGCAGATCCAGGCGCTGGAGGACAAGAAGGAGAAGGAGATGAGCGCCGTGAGGCTAGAGAACGTGCAGCTGAAACAGAGCTTGGCGCATCTCGAGACCCGGATGAGGGCCCAGGAGGACCTGACGGAGGGTCTGCTCCTCATCGATTTCGAACAGCTCAAGATTGAGAACCAGACGTTCAATGAAAAAGTCGAGGAGCGAAATGAGGAACTTTTAAAACTGCGCAACAAGGTGACCCGCAACGTGCAAATCGTGACCCACGTGAAGGAAAAGCTACACTTCGTGGATTTGCAAAACGCATGCAAGAAGTCACAGCTTTTGGAGATTGAGGCTCAGGTAGCCCTAAGGAGGGACATCTTGACCAAGACTAAGAAGGCCCGGGACGGCCTGAGGATTGACAACATCAAGTTGAACCAGAAGTGTGGGCTTCTGGGCAAGGAGCCACTCCTTTGCGACCTGGAAGAGAAAGTGGACAAGGCAAAACTGCTCAGGCAGCGTCTGGAATCCCTGAAGCGCCATCACGCCAGGCTCATTATGTCCTGCAGAGGCGTGAAGCAGAAGATGCGGGAAGCCAAAGCCTTTCTCCCATCTTAACACACACGATGATGGGAAGGGCCGGCAGAGCGCCTTCCATCGCAGCGACTCTCCTCCCTCGTGAAACCCGATTCTCCGCTCGTGGCCATCTTTAAAAGGCCTACAATATTGGGAATGGGGCTGTATTTTGTATCGACCTCATCATTTTTCAGCTTCCAAGTCCGCCCTGAGAGCAAAATTGGGTTAACGGTCGGTTTTACATGGCGTTAACTAAAATAGGCCCAGGGAAACACACACCAGGGATGGCTCGGTGTCCCGAACGTCTCACAAGAAGCTGTCTTTTAAAAAGCCTTTCCTTACCTGAGAAATTCCATAATTTCAACGCCCCAATCCCGAGAAAAATGGTTCCTCCTCCGCGTGTGGGAGGGTCTGACAAATAGGCAGGGGACCAAGAAATTTCCTGTGCACGCCAATTATTAAATCCCCTTCGAATTTTTAAAATATGTAGTCCTGAACATTTAAAATGTGTAGTACATTCCCAATTCAAAGCTCCCTGATTACTTTAGATGAATCTAAAACTGTGGTGTGTGTAGGCAGCACTAGCGACTGGGTAACAAACAAGACGCAGGAAACAGGAGAAATGATACATAGGAAAAGGAGCTGTGGTTTTGTCCTCTTGCCTTTTGCCATGAGAGGGGGCTCAGTCTGCTTGACCGTTCACGTTTGTTTCTGGCTCAATGACGGTCTTCAATTCTAATGAAATGTTTTCTTGGATCCTCTAAAGAAACACATTTGTCTATACAAAAACATGCACTTTTATTTTCCAGTGAAGACAAAACGATGATTGTATTGCGTTTGGCCAGGTGCACAATACAGGGAATAGTGACTACCAACTGTCCATGAGCCTTTTGTTTCCAGCAAGATAGTTGTGGATCTTGGGCCCTCACTATGCACATGATTTCACTCTGTTTCCACTCTTGAAATGTCTATCATTCCTTGTGTTAATGTAAGAAATGCCTGATAGGTCTGCCTCTTTAATCCGGAATCAGTGATTAACATTTGCACTTTCCTCTGATGCTTCTGGAGCTGGGGGTTTGGCTTTATTTCTCCTTAATTTTATAATTTTTTAATCTTTAATTTTTGAGAGAGAGACAGAGTGCATGCGGGGGGAGGAACAGAGAGAGAAGGAGACACAGAATCCGAAGCAGGCTCCAGGCTCCCAGCTGTCAGCACAGAGCCCGATGCGGGGCTCGAACCCACGAACCGTGAGATCATGACCTGAGCCGAAGCCGGACGCTCCACCGACTGAGTCACCCAGGCGCCTCTCTGCCTAATTGTAAATTGAATTTTGAGCCGTGCAGATGTGAGATCAGAAGTGTTCTCCCATCTGCAAACTTAAGTAGGTCCTAGGAGGAGTGACCTGTTTGGTGCTGAACACCTTGACACAATGGTAGAAGGCCTGCTCTAGGCAGATGACTCGGTGGGTCGTGGGTACTTCACAATTATTTTACCTTTGGGTGATGCGATCTTGCGTTCCCTTTCAAACCAATGAAGGTTGGTGAAAATTCCTTTTCTAACTTCTACAGCTTAAATACACTACAGGATCAGGCTTACCAAACCTGGGGGAGTAAAAAGCATTCACTTCCTGCTTCCACCCTCCTCCTCCCCTACAGTCGTTTCCTCCCCTCGACCCGGTTCCTCAAGGCCAAAGAGAAGGTGTAACTCACCAGCACATGGAACTTCATCTTCCGCGTGCCTCAGGCTAAAAGCAGCACAGGCCACTGGGTTCTTCTGTGGTTGGGAAGGCTTCAAAGTGCGACTGGCAACAGGCACCTGCCTTCCCCAAGCAAGCAGCTTTCGTTGCCAGAGCGCGTATCCCTTGGGTCCGCTAGGGGGGAAATGGGTATTTTCAGCTGACTCTGACCCACTGGCACTTAGCCAGGCTGAACCAAGCCCTCCTGAACCAGCCCTGAACCAGGCTCTCGTGAGCACAGAGAGAGAGACCGATGAAGTTGGCATTGCTTTAAGCTGCAAAGTTCCCGGCCTTCTCTCCAATTACATTATCTCATGCCGGAGATGTTACAATTAATTAGAAGACCAATAATGTGTTGATTACTTCCTAGCGAGGGTCCTTCTAATTAGATTACGGGAGAGCTCTTAATCGTGAAATAGCCATGCATTCACACGTGGTTTCTTTCGACTGCCTCAGAGGAGGGAATGCCACACCCCCCCCCCCCCCCCGTCTTCCTGATGTGCCCTCTGTGCCCCACGGCCGCCTGTGTTTAGCCCCATCCCCGCCTCTGACCCACTGCTTTATGACCGTCTGCTTAGTTCTCTGGACCCCAGTGAGACAGAGGCCCTCAGGGTAAGTAGACGGTCGTCCTCCCCAGTAGTCAATACAAAGCCTAACACATAATCAGTGCCCCATAATTTGCCGGGTTAATACATCAACATCATGCCATTCTCCTCTTCTGAAAATAAGTTACTTGAATGCCTATTGTATGTCAGGAACTGCTAAGTGCTCTATCAGGTTCTAAAATGATCACAGGTAGAAAGAGGATGTCTCCAGAAGCAGGAGCAATGAGAATGACAGGGTCTTGGAAGGACACCACTCCAGAGACAGAGTCGATTCTGGCAGGGACCACTTCCGAAGAGCCTCCCTTCCTCTAGAAGATTCGGGGGGTGGGGGGGGGGGGCGGAGCTGGACTAGAAATCTCTAAAATCAAAGGCTAGAGATTTTGTCACCTTGCCAAAAATTCGGGCCTGCAAAATACAGGCACAGAAAAATCTGAGATGTTACGTGAAACTTCTTTTTAAATTGGCCCGAGTCGAGGGGCACCTGGCTGACTCAGCTGGTTAAGCGTCCAACTCGTGATTTCGGCTCAGTTCATGATCTCACTGTTTGTGAGTTCGAGCCCCATGTCAGGTTCTGTGCTGACAGCACAGAGCCTGCTTGGGATTCTCTCTCCTGCTCTCTGACCCCCCCTACTCTCTGTCTCTGAAATATTAAAAAAAATAAATGGGTCTGAGTCGGAAGTGTCCCAGGCCACTTTTGTCTGTTTGTGGCCCCAGGGTCAGGAGGGAATCAGGCAGTACCTACATGGAGCCCAAGGCATCTGAAAAGGAATTAGTAGGTGAAAGTCATTTTTGGAGACTTACCCATTTCAGATTATAAAATTACCTAAGTGGACAAACGCTTTCTTTCTTTGTAAGTTGGTCTGAGCCATAATTTAGATTTTTGCCCCTGGTCGGGGATGCCCGTCTGATAGGATAAAGTCACTCAAAATTAATGCACCCCACTTTGGAACTTCCGTTTTCAACTTGGAAGACAGTCTTCGTGAGGACAAACCGTACAAGCAATACGGTCGGGAAGGACTCCGGGTTGGGGGGACCCGCCTCCGAGCGGCCGGCGGGAGCAGGGGCCACACAGGCTGGGCACCGCTCGGGCCCACACCTCCTGCTTGCCAGGCATGCTCCTGTCGTAACCACAGTCTGAACAGGCACAGGTTTGAATGACTACATTTCCACCCGCCCCAGCTTTCTCCCTGAAGCAGGCTTCTAATATTTCACCCAAAAGATGCCACGATGAGCACAGGGATGCATCGAGGAGGAAGACCGCGTAGCACCCGCAAATGAGGGCTTTGGCATCAGGCTGAGCTGGATTCTGGTCTCTTCTGTGACCTGGGACAAACACTCGACGTTTCTAAACCTCAGCGTGCTCCCTGGTACGATGGGGTAAACGCAAGAAAAAGCCAAGCGTGTGAAAAAAGTGTCTTTCCTAGGTGGTGAAATTATGATTTTTATTTTTTGTGTGCTTTGGGGCATTTCCAAATTGCATTTAACATGCATCCGACAATTAGAGGGAAGACACTGATTTTTACAATTCGTAAGTTCACCAAGAGTTCAGACACTGAAAGTCTGTGTCAACAGCACGAATCTAGCTCTCTATGGTGACGCGTTTCGTTTGATGACACAAGTAATTCAGCATCTTTTTTAATCCTCACGAGCCAGGGGATGGAAGCTGGTACCCTTTTTAAAAGAGAAATGAGGCTGACACAGTTTAAATACTTCTGCTGGCGTGGCCGTGCCCGGCGGAGCACCCCCTCCTGGCGCCGGCCGGCTGCAGGCGCGGTGGTGCTCACGGAGGAGCCCGAGCTGCCTTGAGCCAGCCAGCGCTCCAGGCCTCGCAGAAATACCCGGGGACTCGCGGTCACGGCGAGCCGCTGGGTGGGCGGCTGGGTGCTGTGGCGTCTCCCACGGCCCCATCTGAGGACTCGCCTTGGCTCTAAGGCCTCCCTCTGCTGGCCAGCGGCTCCCTTCAAGGTCCAGCGGGGACCCCTCCCTGTGCTGGAGTATCTCATTCCCTCTCTGGGCCTTCGCGGCAGGTGCACGTTGGGTGTTTGAACTGTCCGCCCCCAGTGTCCACAACCTCCATCCCCAAGGCTCGTACGTCCCCAAGGTCCTCCCGGAGCTGGCTGGCATGGCTGCCTCCTTCCCGGCAGGCTGGGCCTCACACCCAGGAGGCATTCAGGTGAGTGAATCAAGGCCTCGCCCCGCGCCCCGCACCCCGCACTTGGGAGTTGAGGTCAGGGCCAGAGGAGGAAGGCCTGTGCCCTGGGGAGGGGGCCGGCAAGGGCTCAGGAGCCACAGGGCCGGAGTCTGAACCCCAGGCCCGTCCAAGCAGACCAGCTCTCGGCGTCGCACCCGCGGAAAGGGGACGCTGACAGGGCTGCTGTGGAGAGAAATGGGGCCTGGGGTGGGTGAAGCGGTGCAGTGAGCCCCAGGACACGACTGCCGTCCACCGTGGCCACCCTCGCGGCCACGGTCCCTCAGAGCCTGTGCCAAGTGGGGAAAAGAGAACGCGGCCCAGAGCAGCGACGGGACCCCCTCGTGAGGACAGATGGGAGCCTTGTGCTGGGGGCCAAAGATGGCGAACGCCGTGACAGTGAGCTGCGCGGTCCCTGGGGAAGGTCAGCGGGGAGGCCAGTCCTGGGGCGGAGGGTGCGGAGGTCCCCAGGGCGCGGACACCGGAGGGGCGGCAAGTCCGCCTGGGGACAAAGAAGGCAGGAGCCCCAAGGGCCGCATGCTTTCTGGCCAGGACTCGACAGGCTCCTCCCCGGGCCTCCAGCCCTTGGTTCCAACCGCCCAGCGCCCCACCGACGACCGTGAGCACACACGTGACCTCTCGGACACTTACGTTCTCAGCCACGGACAGGGACGGAGGTGCACAGCAGCCCGGGAGGAGCCCACGGTCACTTGGAGGGTGGCGGTGGTGCCGGACCGCGACACCAGCACTCCGAGCAGGCTCCGGGGTGAGTGTGCACCAGCTGCCGGGTCGGGTGTGAGCAGCGAGCCTGGCGGCACGCGGCACCAGGCCACGGGGGTGGGCAAGTCTGAGGTTCCCCTTCAGCTTGGGGTGGGGGCACACGAAACTCCCAAATCCCTTGACCAAATTAACTCCTTCACTGAACTGGGCCTCGGTGGCTCTTCAACCAGCACGACGCTCCAAGTCAGGTGTTGCCATTTTTAAGGTGGGAACTTCAATTTTAAACCAAGCGACAGTGAACACAAGTAACAATTTTACATGACTTTTATTTAATAAAACCACATATTTACAGTTCAAAAAGTCCTAATTTGATAGACTTTACTAAATAAAATTAAAGGTTAACTGTACAGGCAATTAAAACATGATATGTAGCAAGTATTATCAGGAATTTTTCTATCAGCAAACTATTTAAAATAGTCAAAAACTGAGCAGTTAAAAAGTACCATTTAAAGTGAACAATGTTTCTAGGTGAGCTTTCAGGGACCGGTGGGGACGCAGCTTTTGACCCTAAAGTGCCAGACGCGCCAAGGTCCCGAGCCTGAAGTCCTGGAAACCGCGGGCACAGGAAGGGGAAAGTGCAGACTTCCAAAGGGGCGTGGCATTTCTAGTCGTTTCCGGCTTTCCTCGGTGGTAGCGTCCAACAGAGATGCCCGGCCGGGTGCCCTCTGCAGCGCTCTGCGGAAAGGGGCCACGGGACCCTGCGTGGGGACTCAGGACCCCCGGCCTGTGAGGGGGACACATCAAACCGCAAGACCTCACGTGGTCCCTCAACAGGTCACGAAAACCTCTTCCGAGCTAAAGATTCGCTAAGGATTCCCGGTCGGCATGGGATCCCGTTTAAAAACTTAATGCATCAGTAGTGACGTAAATCGAAAGAGATTTAACGTCCAACTGTTGGGACAGAAAAGGGTTAAGGGCTGGGTTCTGAATGCACGTGACGTCCCACAAACGCGTTCCGCGGCAGTGGCACAAATGCCCCTGTGGCGTCGCTTCCTGTCCCGATTTAGGAACATCTTTATGTACAGTAAGAAAATATATACATCTTTCCGGACAGAACGCCCACATCACGGAACGCAAGTCAGCACGTGTGGGAGGAACGGCCGGGCCGGGCGAGGGGCCGGCTCAGTGTGGGTTACATTCAGCATCGCGGTGTCCGGGGACGGCTGCGTCTGGAAGCGCAAGACCTCGGTGAAGACGGGACGCCCCCCTCCCCACCCCCAGAGGTCGGGAGAGTCAGCACTTGAAGGCTGAGGCAGAAAGTGTATCCAAGATGATCTACAACCTCCTGGGAGAACTCGGTTAAGCAGACACGGGGCGAAGGCAGTTCGAGAAAACAGGAAACACGGAAGAGGGCTGGGGTGAAGGGCACGAACGGGGCCCCGGCTCCGCAACTGGCCGTCGCACCTGCGCGTGTCGGCAGCGGACGTGGCGGGCACGGAAAACCCGTAAGGGCGAGGTCACGGTCGGGCCCCGGCCCCCTGCCGGTCTCCTTGCCGCATGCCTGCTCTCGGGGCCGAGGGCGGACGTGCAGCTGAGGGGGCGGCGGAGGGCCGGGCGCAACCGACGGTGCCCTCGCCCCGTCCACGGACACTCGCACAGCCCGGCTGGCACGCGGGAGCCGGCTTCCACACAGCTGCCCGTCCTTTGGGCTAGTCCGTGTGAAACCGCTCGTGTCTTTGAGTTTGGATAAACAAAGCTCTTACAACAAAATCGTAAAAGTCAGTCAAGGGAAAGTCAGAACAAGAAAGCTGCCGGCTGATGAACTTGGGGGAAACCAGCTAACGTGGGGAGAGGCGCACAGGACAGACACCGAGAGCCCCGAGTGGCCCGTCGTCCGTACCACTGGAAGCGTGCGGCCTGCTCATCGGCCCTCACCTCGGTCTACCTTGAAGCCGAGTACGTGAGGAGGGAACATCTGGTACCAGGACCGGTCCTGCCGTTTAGCTGACAACAGAAAGAGCAGCAGCCCGTGACGCAAGAGAGCAGGCTCCCCGCCCCCCCCCAAGCCGCCTGGCCTCCGCAGATGGGAGGCGTGGGGGTCCTCCCGTGCTCTTTCCGCCAGGTCTCGGGCCGTCCGTGTGAGCAGCTCTTCCGCTCAGGAGCTGGAGGGCGCAGCAATCTCGGAGAGCACGGGTACCCCGGAACCTCAGCGTGCATGGGACTCGTGCTGGGATTCTGTCAAGGCCACGATGGAGAAACGCCAACCCAGAGGTCAGGTCGAATCCCAGGGAGCCCTCGGGCACTCGTGCGTGACCGCCCTGGGACAGCCCATTCTCCTTTCCCGCAAGCTTGGGTAGGTGGGCTGTGAAAACATCACCTCCAGCTCTGGACAGGTCGTCCCGGGAACGGAATCGACAACCCCTTCCCTACTCACGTACGTAAATGAGCCAATAACCTCTCCGAGGCCTCCCCGGGAGGATTTCTCACACACCTTGGCTAAGGAAGACTGTAATGTACTTTTCATGAGTTGACATAAAAGCATGACAATTTAATTAACTTTCGCTGAAATAAGATGGGGGAGGGGGGGATTAGCCACTGCCTTAGGTTTAAACCATGCAGAGTATGCAGTGTTGGCCCTGGTCAACACTGGCTCATCTTTCCACCGAGCTTCTTAAGGCTAAGCCTTGGTGTAGTTCTTTGAAAGTTGTTTGTTTTGTTTAAGGCCAACTCCAGTGTTAGGATCAAACGTGAAAACAGCCCGTTCTCGTCCGCGGTCAGCGCGTGCGTGCGTGCGTCCGAAGCCACGCAAGGTGCCACCTGGAGGTCTGCTCGGTGCCGAGCGCGGGTCCGCCTGTCCCCTCAGTGTCTGAGCGACGGGCTGCCTTTCTCCACGTCCCGGCTGTCCTTCTGCAGCGCGGTCAGTACCTGGAAGCACAGGGGACGCCCGTGGGTGATCTGCAAGGACACTGGACACAGGTGTGGTGACGGGACGCACGGCCTCCTAGCAGGGGCCTCTGCCTCCCCACGTCCGCCGCTGCCCTGTTCTGCCTTCAACACCCGCAGCCAGGGCCCTCTTCCAGACGTGAGAATCCAACCGTGCCGCCTCCGGCTAACGTCCTACAACCATGTCCCAGCAGCCACGGTACCAATGTCCACACGGGGCTACAGGGCTCTCCTCCCACATCCGGCTCCAGCCCCCGGGCTCACCACCCCCAAGCCAGGCCACCCGCTCCAGCACGCCAACGAGCACCCCTGGACCGTTAGCAGGGCCGCTCCCTGCCTGCCTCTCCGCTTCAGCAGCAAACCGTGCTAACAGACCCGGGCTCTTCTGGGGCCCTCCCGAGCTTCCCCAAAGTCACTTGGCTCCCAACTCTGCGCTCTCTCGGCTGTTGGTTAACACCTTCGTTTTTAAAGACACTACATTCCACTGCGACGGCTTAACACAGCAGTGGCAACAGCACGGGCTCCCTAAGTCGGCGCAGCTCGCGCACAGCGGCTGTTAGCACACAAGCAGCCCCGCAGTCAGGCACCTGAACGACGGGCGCTCACGAGATCGGCTGTTCAAGCAGCACACACGTTCCAACCTGGATCTGCCTGATTCCAGAACCAAGCGCTCATCTCCTGAGGCCAGGCCCTGTGTGACTTCAACTGAATCACAAATTACACGGGGTAGAGCAGAAACATCTGCAGGTTTCCAATAAATCGCACGGAAAGACTAACGGTAGATAAAGGTCCCCCTGTCCAGCTCTGCCTCCATGGGACCGCCAAGCAGACGCGGACGTCTACTGGTTTTGGAAAGCTCGTCAGGGTCTTAACCCGAAGCGCAGCATTTGGGAGAATGTATACAGACCACAACTCCTGTGGGACTTAGAACGGTACAAACTCGACGCCCACCTGCACCCCCAGCATCAGGCCAACGACTATCACGATCCCATTATTAGAAAACGTCCTACTGTTCACGAGCCTCTGACCTAGCTTTAACCAAACATTTTTACCTTGTCCTAAAACACAAGAAGCGACACAGAAGACCTGGGTTTCCTCCTTCCCTGCGTGTGTGTGTGTGTGTGTGTGTGTGTGCGCCTGTCGGCGGGGGGGACACATGGGGATGTGCGGGCTGGGTACCAGTGACAAGCAAAGGAAGGTCGGCAGACCCATGACTGCACGTGTAGACAGGAGGCACAGTCCCACGAGCTGCACGAAGGCTGCCAGGGAAGGCCTCGGGTCACTGCCGCGACTTCAGGGAACCACCGTGAGCAGGTGCGTCAGGAAGGCCGCAGCACACCCTCCCACGCAGGGCACACGGCCCAGGCAGTGCCCCCCTTCAAACTCTCAACCATTCTGAACCTGGGGCCCCGTGTCTTCATTTCGCACCGTCCGCTTATTTCTTAACCAGAGGAAGGCTCTCTCTCTGCCTGTCACCAGATCCCTGCTAAGCGGACCGCCAGTCCCACTCACACACGAGCCGAGCGTATCCTGTCCCAGTTTTACTGAGGCGTACTTCCTTACCGCGTCATCTGTCCGGTGAGAGCGTACCGCTCGCTCAGTGGCGTGTAGCGTGTCCATCCACGTGTGCGACACTATCGCGGTCCGCTTTAGAACGTCTTCACCGCCTCAAGAAGGACCCTGCGAACTCCGGCCCCCGCTACCCTGCCCGATCTCGCCCACTGCCTGGGGGACCACTCACCTGCCCTGGACTTGCCTATGAGCGGAATCACAGGGCACGTGGCCTTCAGTGTCTCGCTTTCTCACACACAACACACGGTTTTCAAGGCTCACCCACGTATGCAGCAAGGCAGCACGTATGCAGCATTTCAGAAATGCAAAGCCCATCACCCTCAGCACAAAACAGGGCCTCTCCCCGCCCCCAGTTAAGACCAGGGGAGCACCTCATGGTGTTGCCCAAGGTCCCGTCACAACAGCCGTGCTTCTCCCCAAAAGAGCCAGACGGGAAGGGAGTCTGCCAGCCAGACCGAACAGCACATCACAGGGCAGCAAGGACAGAAGGGGCCGGCTCAAGGGCCAGGACAGCAGACCCAGGTGACAGGGGAACTTCCCTCTGGTTAATCAATGTACTCCATTGTACGCTTTCAAAAGGGTGAATTTTATGGTACATAAATTACATCTCAATAAAACTATTATAAAAATAAATAGGCCGCTGGAGCCTGATCACCTTCGCAGTATTACAACCAAACATAAACACCCGAACACGATCAAGCCGGTGGATCTAACAGTCACTTTACAGGAAATCGCCCGTACTGAAGACCACGGTCAACACCCCTGCAAGGGTACAGCCAGCAAGATCCAGACCCTAGGAAACCCTGTAGATCCAATGACCTCATTTCTTCAATAAATACAGAAGGAGGGATAAAAGGTGGGGTAACCTATATATTAAAATAAAAACAGAAGACTAAAAAGATCTTTCAGCTACCGGCAATGTGGTAGCTGGATCCAACCTTATTTGGATCTTGATTCAAACTAACTGTAAAGCCACGGATACCTGAGACTGTTAGAAATCTGAAAACTGACTGGCTGACAAAGATGTAGGGTCTGTGATCTATTTTATTCTATTTTAATATGGATTTAAAATCTCCCACTAACACACTGTCTCTCAAAAAATAAATAAACATTTAAAAAATTGCTTAAAAAAAATAAAGGTGGCACCTGGGGGAGGGGGGGGAGGCTCAGTCAGTTAAGCGTCTGACTTCAGCTCAGGTCATGATCTCATAGCTCGTGGGTTCGAGCCCCGGGTCGGGCTCTGTGCTGACAGCTCAGGGCCTGGAGCCTGCTTCGGATTCTGTGACTCCCTCTCTCTCTCTCTCTCTCTCTGCCCCTCCCCTGCTCATGCTCTCTGTCTCTCAAAAAACAAACGTTAAAAAAATCGTTGAAATCTCCCACTAACACAAAGGGTAAATGAGGGATGTGCTGTTTGGCATACACAGGGGAGTAGAAACGTCCACAGATAACTTCCCAGTGCGACCTGCCGCTCAGACAAGCTTTGAGCCTGTAAGGCTCAAATAAGCCCGTAAGAAGCAAGGCTTGTTTTTTCCTTTTTTGCCCAATAAAGACTTGGAACCAGACAACACCGGCTAATCCCCCAGGGGAAAACCCTAGACGGGACGTCCAGAGGAGGTGAGAGGGATCTAGAAGGAGGCCCAGGTTGGACTTGCTCCCACAGGGCAGCTCAGCCACTCCCCCAACTCAGCCACCAGAGGGCCAGAGGACACAGCCCAGGGGAGCCACCCTTCAGCCCTCCTGCCCTCCACTGACCGCTGAGGGCAAGCATTTCGCCTTTGTGGGTCTCGTCTGTTGATCAGCGATGGGGGACAATCCCTTCCGCCCGGCGCCAAGCACAGCAGTGGGGGTGGGGGTGGCGGCGCCTGGTTTTACCAATGCCTTCTAACCTGTGGACAGCATAGTGGTCCCCCGGCGCCACTGCAGAATGGCTGAGAGGCTTCTGTTACCCGCCCCTCCACCTGTCCATCCGATGACCCCCCGTGGCAGAGCCCAGCCTCAAACCCAGGCTCCTCATCTCCGGTCCAAGGAGGACTTTCTTTAGAGAGGGCTGGTTTCTCAAAAGGCAGCAATGAGGGGCGCCTGGGTGGCTCGGTCGGTTAAGCGTCCGACTTCAGCTCAGGTCATGATCTCGCGGTCTGTGAGTTCAAGCCCCACGTCGGGCTCTGTGCTTACTGCTCAGAACCTGGAGCCTGTTTCAGATTCTGTGTCTCCCTCTCTCTCTGACCCTCCCCCGTCCATGCTCTATCTCTCCCTGTCTCAAAAAATAAATAAAAGTTAAAAAAAAAAAAATTTAAAAAAAAAGGCAGCAATGAACTTCCTCAGTCATGCTACTGAGCCAAACTGCTCTGCAGGGAAAAGAGAACGAAGGATCCGTTTACCTGAGCCCACTTCTTGTTTCGACTTTGCATCTGAATTGTAGCTATGGAGGCGAAAACTTCCTCCGCGGGCAGGTCCTCTGGGAGCCTCGTAAGGAACTGGGCTATGTGAATGAAGTCCATCTTGGTCAGGATGTCCTCAAACAGCTTCAGGATGCCCAGGGCCGTGCGGAACAGAAACTCCTCCCCGTCACGACAGAACACATCCCATATGCGACAGGCCAGGTCGAGGGGCAAAGACTTACTATATAAGGTAAAGATCCTGGAAAAAAAAAGTTTTGAGTTTTTCAGGGTTCGGATGGCACAAAGAGTGAGTTCGGAATTCAGGCCTAACTCGTTAAGAACACTCCCTGAGTCAGTGATGTTCATACTGAGACACAAGGTGCGGGGGTCGAGGCCCGCATTCATTCTGAAGGCCGGTTTTATTAAAAAAACACTATCGGCTTTCATGGAGATTCTCTGTGCCTTCTCTATATTGCTGACTCTGACTGCATCCATTCAACAAGTATTTATCGAGAATCGACGATGTGCTTACTCTGTGGTAGGCGCCGGACCCAAGGTTAAGAGCTTAGAGTCTCAGGCAAATCGAAACAGTCAACAGAACCCTGTAACCAGCGTAGGCATGTGCGCGTTACTTCTCAAGAGTGCTGTGTACTTTCTCCCCCTGGGAGTCTGTGAAGGAACAAAGCAACCTCTTCCACGAGAAACCGATCTCGTACTTAACGGAAACCATCAGGTGAAAAAGTGAAGCGCACAGGCACTCTCTTAAAATACGGTGACAATTACCATCCAAACTACCCAACAAATACCATCTTGGGTGACCAACTGCATCCTCGGGTTTAAGCATTTCTAACCCGGAAAGTGCCCGTGTCACAAAGCGAGGCGAATCCAAAGAGACGCAGGCCAAACGGATTGTCTGTGAACCCACCCTCCTCCCTCAGCCGGGAGACGCAGCCCGGGTGCCATCCCCAGGACGTCTGCTGACCCCCAGGACCAGCCAGATGCTCCCTCTGACCCTGGGGCTTATAACTCGTGTTTGCCCTGCTGCTCCCCACAGAGACGCTCAAGAGCAGGGACCCTGGCCAATTCCCTCCAGGCGAGCATGTGGCACAGCACCCGGACGTCTCCGCCGAGTAGGTAAGTGAGTCGGCACTCCGCCAATCTGCTCTAGTGTGCCAGACGTTAGCGGCTCTCGCCACCTCCTCCCCAGCAGCAGTGTTCATCAGAAGTGGGGATTCTCGGGGCGCCTGGGTGGCGCAGTCGGTTAAGCGTCCGACTTCAGCCAGGTCACGATCTCGCGGTCCGTGAGTTCGAGCCCCGCGTCAGGCTCTGGGCTGATGGCTCAGAGCCTGGAGCCTGTTTCCGATTCTGTGTCTCCCTCTCTCTCTGCCCCTCCCCCGTTCATGCTCTGTCTCTCTCTGTCCAAAAAAATAAATAAATAAAAATGTTGAAAAAAAAATTAAAAAAAAAAAAGAAGTGGGGATTCTCGGGGCGCCCGGGTGGCTCAGTTAAGTGCCCGACTTCGGCTCAGGTCATGAACTCAGGGTTCATGAGTTCGAGCCCCACTCTAGGCTCCGAATTCTCTCTCTCTCTCCCCCTTTCTCCCTGCCCCTCGCTCACTCTTGCTCTCGCTCTCTCTCAACAATTTAAAAAATGTGACAAAGAAGTGGGGCTTCTCAGTTGCTGGGGCACGTCCCCTTGTCCCTCCCAGAGAATCGCCCGTCCACGGTTTCAGTTTTCCCTTAGTGCCCGTGCCAGCTCTACACACACAGGGCCCGTGAAGGCACCGGGGCTCCAGTGTTGGACTCAGACTACGGCGCTGCCCTGGTCAGAGAGTAACGTCCAGCCTCCAACAGCAGGACTCTGCTTCCTATGATCGATGCCACCGGAAAGTTTGTGCCATCCTGGCAAACGCGCTCACGAGGCTCCCGCGCACGGGCTCTCCTGTCTGCAGTGAACTCCAAACTCTCACGTGGCAGCATGCTCAGCCCCAGAAACAGCCTTTCCCCCAGAGCCCAGAGGAACACTTCAGGCAGTCTGGGGCATGCATGCAAAAGAGCATGCTAATTAAGACCCCAAAATATCCAAGGCTACCAAACTCTAACAAGAGTTTTAAGGAAGGCATAACAATTTAGATTTCATTCGGCCCAGACGATGGAACAGGCAGACAAGTGTCACAGGAAGGCCCTACCTCATACAAACCACAAGAGCTAAGTTTAAACTGAGGACCTATTCGGGCGCCTGGGTGGCTCAGTCGGTTAAGCGTCCGACTTTGGCTCAGGTCGCGATCTCGCGGTCCGTGAGTTCAAGCCCCGCGTCGGGCTCTGGGCTGACAGCTCAGAGCCTGGAGCCTGTTTCAGATTCTGTGTCTCCCTCTCTCTCTGACCCTCCCCCGTTCATGCTCTGTCTCTCCCTGTCTCAAAAATAAATAAACATTAAAAAAAAAAATTAAAAAAAAATAAAATAAACTGAGGACCTGCTATGTGCCGGGCACTACAGCGGGCACATCACAAGCACCCCCACTCAACAGCCAGAACCACCCTGGGAGACGGGTTCGGTTAGCTCATTTGACCACAGGGAACTGAGTCCCAGGTCCTGCCACCAGTAAGTGACACAGCCAGGCTGCGAACCGGACTCCAAAGCCCATGCCCTAAACGACCGGACTGCTTGCTCTACACGGTACCGGGCGAGACACGTTTATCTATCTATCTGGTTATTTATTTTTAAAGATTTCATTCTTTTTTTCTTTTTTTTTTTTTTTATTTTTTTATTTTTTCAACGTTTATTTATTTTTGGGACAGAGAGAGACAGAGCATGAACAGGGGAGGGGCAGAGAGAGAGGGAGACACAGAATCGGAAACAGGCTCCAGGCTCTGAGCCATCAGCCCAGAGCCTGACGCGGGGCTCGAACTCACCGACCGCGAGATCGTGACCTGGCTGAAGTCGGACACTTAACCGACTGCGCCACCCAGGCGCCCCTTTAAAGATTTCATTCTTAAGTAATCTCTATGCCCAATGTGGGACTGAAAGCCCACCACCCTGACATCATCCATGGACTGAGCCAGCTGGGTGCCCCAGGACACTTTGTTTTTTAAAGTCATAACAAGACTTAAGCCTGAATTGTTAACATCTCAAAAACGGGAAACCATTTTATCATTCGGTCAAGAAAACACAGTTAAAGAAAGATCCAAGAGACTTTTTTACGTTTATTTATTTATTGTTAGTAATCTCTACAGAGATTAATCTACAGAGATCAAGACCACACGTTCCATCGACGGAGCCAGCCAGGCGCCCCACTTTTTTTTTAAAGTTTATTTATTCATGAGATCCAAGAGATTTTTTTGTTTCTAGTCTGAATCTAGAGAACATTCTCAGTTCTACCTACAAAACACACATTATTAACGCTATAAAAAAAAGTGCAGAACTAACCTCCTCCAAGATACTCTCTCACCTGCCAGTTCATTCCTGGAAAGCAAACCCTTGACATCTTAAAAGCAGCGTCTTAATAAAAAATTATCGGAAAACAGACAAAGCAACAGGCAAAGGGCAGAGTAACAACGAGAAAAATGCGTCTGACGTGACCTCCCTGGGTTCAGATTCACGTGCGCATCTCCACAAACTACTTTAGCCGTCCTGAGCTTCGTAAAAGTAAACATCTGAATGATCAGGAACGCCACGGCCAGTACCCGCCACGCACCCCTGCTGAGGCCTCCCGTCCATCCGTACCAGGCCCTTCCGCTGCTGCATGCGGAAACTGCCCACACCCGAGCCATTCTGACGCTGAGCAGATGGGTCCGTCCGTGAAGGTAAGTACCTCTGAGCCTACTGCTAAACGCTAATCTCTGCGTTTTGGTGACGAGGCTACGTGGCATCAGACAAAGGGACAAAGTTCCCCGCCCTCTGGAGCAAACGGGATAAAGTACCCAGCGTGTCAGACGCTGAACAAACACAAGCAGGGGTAGGAGACACGGACTGCCGGCCTGGATGCGCACACACGTGTGAATGCACACACACACTTCTCAACGGGATGGACGAGGAAGCGGCGTGTCCATAAAGCCCTGAAAAAGAGGCCACAAGCCAAGGGAGGGGGTCTGGACGGTGTCCAGCCAAAGGAAGGTGTCCCCAGCTGTGAGGAAGGAGTGAACCTGGCACAGTCGAGGAGGAACAAGGAGGCCGCTGGGCCGAAGGCAAAAAGAGCAGAGGAGAGAATTCCTCGGAGAAGCCCGTGCGGACCCGGGCCCGGCACGGGCGGGCCTTACCGGCGGCTACGAGGTCTTTGGGTCTTATTCTACGTGCAAGGCAAAACCGGCAGAGGGTCTGACCAGACGGGGCCCCGGTCCACGGTGCTGAGACGTGCCCGTCGCGGACACGGGCCTCCCTGGGCAGCCACTGAAACCACCCAGGCGAGGTCAGAGGAGGCAGGCCGCAGTGGAGGTGGCCAAAGCGGAGGAACTCTGGTCTCCGCGGTGGATAAATGCAACAGAGGAGTCAAGGACGCTGGGTTTCAGCCGTGCAACCTGAAGGATGGAGCTGTCGCTTAAGGAGACGTGGGGTCTCTGGCCGCGTCAACAACGTCAAGAGGTGAGTGTGAGGACACGCGGTCTGAGTGTCAGACGTCCAAGCGGCCAAATGATTTCATCCTTTATTTAGGACCTGGAGTTCAGGAGGGCTCTGGGCTGGCGACAGTCGGTGCAGAGATGGTACCAAACAGAGGCAGCGTCCCAGCATCAGACAGGGAAGAATGACAAACGTTGAACTGATCCCCGACACGTTCCCATGTAGGAAAGTGGGCTGAGCCACACTGCACATCATTCACCGTTTTACGTGCAGACACAGAACCGTCAGGGCCCGAACGTCACACCTTAAATAAAATGCGCCTTTTAAAGACAACATTTTGTAAATCGCCTCTCACTCTTAGAGGCCCGTTTCCGGGACCGTGGGCTTGGCCTGGTTTCTTGCCCGGTGCTGGCGCTGAGCCCCGTATCTTTCCCAACAGTCACCAACCTCGGCCCGCAGAGTCTCGGGGACGGCACGGTCCGGGCAGAAAGCCACGCACTCCTTCATCACACTCAGCCCCGAGATGGCCCCCTGGTCTGCCCTGGTCTGCCCTGGTGGATTCTGAGGCTTTCAGCAACCAGGGCTCAGCCCCTCGCCCCTCAAGCCCAGGGTCGCATGGCTCCGTCCCCTCGGGCTCCAGGGCAGACACCTCTGTCCGCTCACCCTCTTCCCACCCCTCCTGCAGGAGCACGGCTCCCACGGAGAGGGGCCTCGTGCCAGTGTCAACCGCCTGCTCCACCAAGACCACTTCTGACCCCACACTCGCAGACGCTTGCCTGCATCTGAAACCATACTTAGCTTCAAACACCTGTTGTGAGTAAGACGCTGAAACGGTCCTCCCCTGATTGCCTCTCAGGAGAGGGCGTTTAAGCAGGCACCGCTCACGCAGCTCAAGAGCGCAAGCGCTCAGCTCCCGCTCCACCAGGCTCTGCCCTGGCCCCACAGCGGGGTCGGGGTTGGGGTCGGGGTCGGAGCAGCAGGAACAGGGGGGCTGCTGTTTGCACAGGGCCCTCCCGCCCTTCCCGTCTCCAGCCTTTCGTGGGCTCTCACTGTGCCCAGTGTGCTCGGCTTCCTCCTGCTCCAATCCTGCACCGACCCGGGAGGGCACGAGGGACAGGGCCCCAAGGCCTGCCCAGGACGGCTGCAGGGTTCTCCCCGTGGTAGCAAAAGAGCATTCAAGGCTTCTTCTCCTCTGGACCACCGAGGATGACGGCACTTTATACCAAAAATGGTAACTTCAGGGGCGCCTGGGTGGCTCAGTCGGTTAAGTGTCCGACTCTGGATTTTGGCTCAGGTCGGGGTCTCACAGTTCATGAGATCGCGCTCCAAGTCAGGCTCTGCCCTGACAGCATGGAGCCTGCTTGGGATTCTTTCTCTCTCTCTCTCTCTCTCTCTCTCTCTCTCAAAATAAATAAACTTACAAAAAAACGATTAACTTCAGGTATAAATTCAACGAACGCAAATTAACGTTATTTCTGTGTTGCTGAACTAAACAAGTGGCTGCAGGCTTATAAAGGACACCAAACACAGCTTCTGTGCATCCGTCTCCCCCATGACGTGCGGAAGGAACAGGCCAGCTTCCGAGGCCTCCCAACTTCCAGAAAACATCCTTCCCTGCAATGTCTGTTCTAACTGTTCGTCTGAGCCTGCAGGAAAGCAAGGAGGTTCCGAAGGGGGAAAAGGGGTTCTACTGCTTCCAAAGCCTGGCTCACTCTCAGAAACCAACCCGACCCTGGTCCACCCCCAAGGGCCTGGCGCAGGCAAGAGCTGGCGGGGAGTGCGGACTTCTGTTCTGAGTGCTGCTTCCTACGGTCTACGCGGCTTATCCGATTTATCCTCGCTGCAACTCCACAAGGACGTACAATCCTCACCCCCACTTTCCAGACTAGGAAACTGCAGATAAAGGGCGGCTGTGGAGAAGTGTATCTCAGCCCGAGGCACAAGAGCCACCAGCGGTCTTTGCTGCAGGGAAGCCACAACCAGAGACCCTCAAGGCCCCAACTCCCAGCTGCGCCCAGATTCTCCTAGGCCTACGAGCCTCTGCCCCCGACCCCCTACCTCACCACGCACTCCCCGTGTTCGTAACAGACTCGGCCGAGCAGCTAGAACAGACGCTGAGAAATGAGGAGCTACCACTTAGCCTGATTAGATTTTGTGAGAATTAAATACATTAACATGCCAAACATAACGTGCATTCATTAAACACTGGGAGGCAGTTACTTAAGGCTCTGTTCCAACTCAGTCAACCAGTCCGATCCCCAGCCCGATTCTGGAAGCAGTCACGTCCATCTCAGTGCCCCCAGAGCACTTTCTAACTGGGCCCTCACGTCCCAGCCCCCAGCAGGGCCGGGCAGGCACCGGGCAAACCACGGGAGCCCCGCACTGTACCGCAGGCTCCGTGTGCGGCCAGGCTGGGGACGTGCCGGTGACACACGGGCTGCGCAGGCCCTTCCTGCGAACGGGCTTCTCACCGCAGGCTCAGACCCTCCCCGTCCGCGCACATGCGCGCGCTCGCACACACACACACACACACCGATGAAAGCCCCGGTGCACGCCAGATGCTAGCCTGGGCACTTGGGAGCTCAGCGAGGCAAGCCTTGCTCTTGGGGCGCTCGTAGGTTGACCTCTCACCCAAAAGTCAACATCCACAAATAAACGAGTACAAGCTGCAACAGAAACTAAAATCTGCCAACTTTAACTTCACCCTGAGCCTGTCCCTCAAGGTAGAGCTGCGGTGTAACGACGGGCTCTGCAAGGACCCCCGGACGCTAATCATGACGCGGACTGTGCCGCGGATTCTTTTACTAATCCGAGATTACCGCAAAACCCACTCACATCTCTGGAGAATTCTGCCACTCGACAGCGACAAGGAACAGTCTGAAGAGTTCGACGGCCACGTGTCCGTCCTCCCACACGGGGCCCGGCACTGGCCACACGGAGGTGACTAAGCTCGGTCCGTGGCAGGAACAGCAAGAAACAAAAGATGCCCTCAGAGTGGGTCAGGGCTGTGATGGAAGGAGGCATGCACTGCAGGGGTGGAAGGACAGAAAAGAACATTCCGGAGGAATGACTCTCCAAATGCGCCAGGTTAACGGCCTCTAAGCTAGAATGTGATCATCGCAGTGCAGAGACCCCATCCTGGGAATAAAGCAGGAACAATTCCCAGCTGGCCTCCGGTGGGTGGACAGCGTGGCAGGAAAGAGTTGGTCCTCTTAGTGCCCACACAGCTCACCCAGGACACTCGGCCGGCCAACCCAGATGGGGCCCTCGACCCTGGGACACAGAACAGGCCAGAGAGCCTTCGTCCTCCGGCAGTTAGTAACCGGAAGCCTAGGGCCACCCCGGTTTACAGCACACGTCAGGTGCGGCCCCACCGCTCTGGGAAGGTGGCAGGACACACTGAAAAGGCAAAAGCTGAGCGCGACCAGCCTGGACGGCTCACTACAGGTGGGACCCCGGGCAGGGGCCTCAGGGGCCTCCTCTGGGCTAAGATGTGCTTACGCCTGGCACGGACACCGTGAGGACAAAACAAACGTCTCCGCAGCGTCAGCTTCGAGGGCAGGTCCTGAACAAGACGTGCTCTTCCCTTGGCTTCCTCCTCGCCGCCTGCCCTGTCCCCCACCTGAGCTCCTACCTGTGAGCGCCCGGCCAAGACCCTGACTCACTGCAGACCATCAGTAACCGTGGACGGCGAAGGGGAAGTCTGGAAAACGTGGCTTTTCCTGTGCTCAAGTCAACCTACCTCCCAGCCCCTGCTGCAGCCGCAGACACAACGTCCTACCTGGTCCTTACTCTAGAAAGCAGTAAAGCAGGGGCCTCACCAGGGCACCGGGGGCCGCGTTCACGAGGCATCGGGCGCCACCAGGACCCATCGCCACGGTCTCAGGAGTGGAATCCCTGAGCTACCTTTGCACCTAGACAGCCTGCACCGGCTTCAGCTTTCGTCACGGACGGTCTGGTCCAGGCGTTCCTCTCCCCAGGCGCATCATCAGCGCACGGACGCGATCTCCGGAGCCTGAGCTACGGGACCCAACGCTCGGGTGACACTGCCTTCCCACCAAGTCCCTCAGAAGGACTCGTGGGACAGCGCACGAGGTCTGGAGCGGGAACCTGAGTTTGAACGCCAGCCAGCCGTGGCCTCGGGCAGGCCACGCTGCCTCTCCGAGCCTCGCTTTTCTCATCTATAAAACGGACGTGTCACAATTCGCTCCAGGAGCTTGTTCTGAGAGTTAAGGGAAATCCTGTGTGGGAAGCCCTGCCGCCAGTCAACATGGTGCCCCTGACCTTTGCCCCCACCTGGATCATAACCGCCTCCAGACAGAGGAGAAACGAACGGGTCCTGTTTGGAAAGGACGGTGCTCTTTATGCTGCCCCTGCTGACCCCGTCAAGATTAGTGCGCTGTGGGGGCACCTGGGCGGCTCAGTCGGTCAAGTGTCCGACTTCAGCTCAGGTCATGGTCTTGTGATTTGTGAGTTCGAGCCCCACGTCGGGCTCTTTGCTGACGGCTCGGAGCCTGGAGCCTGCTTCCGATTCCGTGTCTCCCTCTCTCTCTGTCCCTCCCCGACTTGCGCTTTCTCTCTCTCTCTCCCAAAAATAAACATTAAGAAAAAAAAAAAAGATTAGTGCACTGTGAAATCAATCAGAGTGGGTGACCTCCAGCACTTTTTTTATTGTTTTATTATTTTTAATTTTTTTTAATGTTTTTACTTATTTTTGAGACAGAGAGAGACAGAGAGACAGAGCATGAGCAGGGGAGGGGCAGAGAGAGAGGGAGACACAGAATCCGAAGCAGGCTCCAGGCTCCGAGCTGTCAGCACAGAGCCCGATGCGGGGCTCGAACTAATAAACTGCGAGATCATGACCTGAGCCGAAGTTGGGCGCCCAACCGACTGAGCCCCCCAGGCGCCCCAACACTTTTTTAAATAAATAGAACAGAACAGGAAATTTCAGGATGCTTTACACAAAACAAGGGCTAGGTATTGTCTGAAACTGGTTTCAGTCCTGTATACAGAGCGAATTTCTGGGCACGTGGCCACACACTGCATCACAACACAGAAATAATTCCTGTTTGCGAGTCAGGGTGAAAAAGTCTGAAAGACACTATTCCAGGACACTGTTCTCCAAACTTCGCTTTCAGCCTGAAATCCTAAGAATGTGAGTTGGGGCCCTAAAACAGGTAAGGCAGAAGTTGAAGACTCCGGTCTGGTCTGACCGTCTCCCAACACACCCCCACCCCCTCCCAGGGCGAAGTCACGGTTAGCACCGTGGCGGCACCAGCGGGGGTGCAGAGGGGAGCCTATCTAAGAGGTCATTTGCTAAATACAGGTGACCTGTGAGACATGCCAGACAGGCCAGCCCAGAGCGCCCCCGCCCCAGGGGTCACTTCACGGCCTGATGCTCACTACTCCAAAGCGACACCAGCTACAAGCTCCAACCCCCAAACCCTGGTTTCCGGCGAGTATTCAGCAGAGTCAGAATAACAGTCTCGGGGTTTAGGGTGGAGGCAACAAATGCCAAGAATCCCAAAGGCTCATTCCCAAGGGTGCAGGCAAGTCTGCTTTCTCTCAGGGCCTGAGCCTCGTTTCAGATGACCAAAAGTCAAACCAGCTCCAAATCCGTTACCAACAGTTTTAGATTCACTATGCGAGTGGTGCTGAAGCCCAAACGGGCCTTTGGGCCGAGTGACATCGTTTTCGTCTGCAGAGCCCCTCTGTAAGCCGGGCAGTGGCGTCACCTTCTAAGGCCCTACAAGGCGAAAGATGAGACAACGGGCTCGGAGAGGGTTAATGCCCAGCACATGGCCACGAGTCAAGTAACAGGAGAGGCTGGACCGGGGCTGAGTATTCCAGAACCACACTCCTCCCACCTCTGCTCCACAAGTCTGCCCCCAGACGCCGGGCTCTCTGGGGTGACATGCCACCCCCTCCTCAGGCAGCCACATCCACCCGTGTGAACCCCAGAACTCTCTAACACCTGCTATCTGTGTGTCTACTCAGATGTGCAGGGAGTACCTCAAAATCACTGCAGCCAAGCCAAATCCGTTAACCTCACTGCCCAATCTGGCCCGATTCGGGCCTCAGCTGGTGGTACAGACGTGCCCCTCACCAGATGGACAACTCTCGGCCTTGTCTCACACACGCACACCAACTCTCTCGGGGACCCAAAGCTTTCCACTCCCGGTCTCTCCGTTCCCCACCGTCCCCCCAGCTTCTGAAGCCTCAGTTCGAGCATTGGTCTTTTCGTCTTTATTTGTCCCTGCCCCCAGGCTCCCCAATAACCTAAGCCTCACTTCCGGATATAACCCACCTCCGTCCTTACCCCAAGCAAAAGCCCGCAAGCGTTCCCGCTGGCTCCATAGTCCTGCACCTAAGACCCACGCGACCTGGCCTCCCCACCTCTCTCACCTGCCCCCCTCACCCTCGGCTCTAGGCTCCAGCATCACCAAATGGACGGCCACGGCCCTGCTAATTCTGGACCACCGCGTGCCCACATCGTGCCTGGGCTCCAACTCGTGGGACACCTCTGTGCGCTGTGATCCCTAAGCCTGGGTCCGGGGCTCTGTCCATCTCGCCCTCCTAACAGCATGCACCTCACGCGGCACAGCCACCCACGGACACACGCCTTCCCTTCCTGACAGGGCTCCTGACAGAAGAGCACTGTGTCTTGCGCCCCACTCGTCACTAGGTCCCAGCAGAGAGCCCAGCACAGACCTGGGGCTTAGTGACATCTCGCTTGATGAATGGACACATGGCGCTCTGAAAACAAATAGGTCCAGGAAACCATTTCTCCCCTTGAGGGAATAAAGGAGGACAGTCAGAGTCATAGGTAGTAATAAGGTGAGAAAACACATAGGAAATTCAGTCTTACCAATCAATTAGGTAGATGTCTGGAGTTAAGTTGTTTTTCTTGAAATGAGCAAATAATTTCGGCAAATTTTCTTCAAAGAATACCTCAAATGCAGCAAAATAGGTCAACATCTGGGGAAATAATGTGAAATATACCAATTATCAGCACAGGTTTGCAACCTACAGAAGAAAGTCAACATTTTTTTTTTTAAATGTTTATTTATTTTTGAGACAGAGAGAGACAGAGCATGAACAGGGGAGGGGCAGAGAGAGAGGGAGACACAGAATCTGAAACAGGCTCCAGGCTCTGAGCTGTCAGCCCAGAGCCCGACGCGGGGCTCAAACTCACGGCCCACGAGATCGTGACCTGAGCCGAAGTCGGACGCTTAACCGACCAAGCCACCCAGGCGCCCCGTCTTGACGGGGAACTCATCACCGGGCTCGGGCAATTTCTACATCAGCGCCTTCTCTAGTCGTCACAGGGGCATCACTAGCTACACCGTAGCATCTCCTCAACTTACAGAGAAGAGAACGGACGCCCAGAGCGGTCACTAACTTGCCATCAGTGTGCGGCAAGGCTGGCCTTGAACTGTGCTGCGAAGGTGGAGTCTTTGTGGGCTCACTGTTCTTCTCTAAGAAGCAGGACCGATTAACCGTCTAAAAGAACCGGAGGCAGCGTGCGTCCCTCACTCACAACCCCAGCGCATCCAGAGGGGACAGAAGACTAACATGTGGCACAGGCAACGCCTTGGCTTAGAAGCGCTGCCCTTGTCACGCAGCAGGAGGCAGCCACGGCCCGTACCCCACTGGCATGTGCCCCCCGGCCCCTAGCGGGCTGGTACGAAAGCAAAGCGCACCGAGCAGGGGAGCAGCACAGGAACAGAACGAACAGCTAGAGCTGGATGAGAAACCCTGCACACCAGAGCCCGGTGGCCCGGTTCTGTCCCGTTTACCAGCAGGATGCACGAGGGCGACGGCACTCTGAGACCCAAGGGAAGGACGCGCTGTAAAGCAGTGGGCCCCAACGGGGGCGGGGGAGGACCCAGCCTCCCAGGGGGACATCTGACGATGTCTGAGGACACTTTTGATGTCACAGTAGCGGGAGGTGCGACTGGCAGGGATGCTGCCTGTCTCCCCTGAGGCACAGGACGCCCCCCACCCCCCACAGCTATCGGGCCCCAAGGTCCACAGGGCTACTTTTGGGAGACCCCATTCAACACTACGATTCCATAATCTTTCCTTAAACATATAAGCTAAAATTCTCAAGTTTATTTATATTAAGAAAGAGTGTATACATATGTGTGGGAGGGAGGGAGGGAGGGAGAGAAAGAGAGACAGAAAAAGGGAAAAAGAGGGAGGGAGGGAGGGAGGGAGGGAGGAAGAATCCCAAGCAGGCTCTACACTCAGCATAGAGCCCAAGACAGGGCTTGAACACACGAACCATGAGATCATGACCTGAGCTGAAATCAAGAGTCAAATGCTTAACTGACTGAGCCACCCAGGAGCCCCTAAGCTAAAAATATTTTTCTTAAAAAAATTCTCTTTTAAGTTTTTTATTTTGAGAGAGAGAAAAAGAGAGCACATGTGAGCAGAGGGGCAGAGAAAGAGGGAGAGAGAGAACCCCAAGCAGGCTCCACAACCAGCACAGAGCCCGGCACGGGTCTTGACCCCACAAACCTTGAGATCATGATCTGACTGGAGATCAAGAGTCAGATGCCCGAATGACCGAGTCACCCAGTTGCCCCCCTAAATTAAAATTCTGAAGTACGGTTTTTATTACAGGTTTCTAAACAGAAACCTGGGGTCTTATCTTCAAAATTCGGAAATTTAAATATAAATCATTTTATTATACATAAAAAGCTTTTTCCTGATGGTGAAAGTCTGTAAAAAAAAAACTTAAGAAGTATGGAAACAAAAGAGGACCATCTGTAAATACTATCAATGTTGTGGTTCACTTCCTTCTATTGTTAAATATGGTAGCTATTACGGCACATGTTCTATTTCAGATACTTTTGAAGAAAACTAGCTTTTTATCTTCAATAACTCTTCCACGGTACAATCTTTTTTTGCAAACATCAGTACTGCACTGGTTTGCTGCCAGATTTCGTTACTTTTCATTCATTTATTTTAATTCCGGTATCTGAACACGCTGTGCTGGATTAGTTTCAGACGTACATACAGTGAGTGATTCCATGATTCTGCACATTACTCGGTGCTAAGTTCACTCTTCACCCCCAGAACCTCTTCTCCACCCATCTCCCCACGCCCCGCCCCGCTATTGACCACCACTTTGTTCTCTATAGTTGAGAGTCTGTTTCTTGGTTGGTCTTTTTCCCTTTGTTCACTTGTTTTGCTTCTCAAATTCCACATACAAGGGAAATCACATGGTCCTTCTCTTTCTCTGACTTGTTTCACTTAGCATCGCACTCTCAAGTTCCATCCGTGTCTTCGCAAGTAGCAAGGTTTCATTTTCTATGGCTGAGTGATATTCCACTGCGCACACCTCGTTTTCTTTCCCCGTTCATCTGTCGACGGACACTTGGGCCGCTTCCATAGTTTGGCTACCATAAACAGCACCGCTATAAACACAGGGGTGCGTGTATCCTTTCAAGTTAGTGTTTTCATTTTCCACGTTCATATACCTAGTAGTCCAACTGCTGGAGCATACGGTAATTCTGTTTGTCATTTTCTGAGGAACCTCTAACCTGTTTCCACAGTGGCTACACCAGTTTGTGTTCCCACAATGGTGTAAGAGAGTTCCCTTTTTCTCCACATCCTGGCCAACACCTGCTGTTTCTACTGCCAGATTTTAAGTAACTTTCTGTCTCCCCCTAAACTCCCTTTTAAACTGTTTCCATTTTCATGATAATTTTAAATTATTACAGTTATAAATAATTATGTCAGACCATCCCTGTGCGTAATGCTTTGTCCATGCTTGTGACTTTCTCGGAACGGGACTTTCTTTGAACAGTTCTCACAAGCAGAATTAGACACCCATGCCACTTACCACTACTGACGCTCAGGACCGAACTGCCCTCCACAAGGACTCGTCAACGTCCTACGGGCCGCCATTTGTGCAGCAGTTTTGAAATGCTTCTTTTTTTAAACGTACGTGCTGCCTGAGCAAGAAATCCTCAGAGTCCTTAGGACATTAAGGAAGAAATATTCTCCAGCTGATCTAAACTATCAGATCGTTTTGGTCTAGAAGTACTGGTGACAATCATCAGCAAATTATCAGCCAATCCAGACAGCGCCCATTAAAAAGGCCAATGGGCTTGTTGAACGGGCGACTCTTCTTCCGGGCCGTAGAAAGCCCACAGGCTTAGGAAGCAGAACGGGTTGAGCTCATGCCCCTTCCACTCACCAGCTGCGTGACCCGATGGGTCATGTCGTTTCCGAGCCTTGGTTCATCTGCGCCACGCAGAGGACCCACCCCCAGGAGCAGGTGAGGGCGACTCCTGTCAGTTCCTTCCACCTATTCTGTGCCTACAGCAGCGTCTACACAGTGCGGCCTCTGTCGAATCAAGGAGCCGGTCTTAACCACGTCTACGCTCCGCGGTGAGCGCACTGCACGAAGCGGGGCCCCGGTGTGACAGTGGGCGGCAACGGAGGTGAATGAGGCGACGTTCTGTTTGACAGACCCAGATGCGGAGCCCGCGCCCGGCCTTCTGCTGTGCCACGAAGTGCATACATGCGGGCAGGAGCCACCCCTCCTCCCTTGTTTAAAGAATGTACTTTCAGAAATACTTCTGAAAGAATGTATTCAGAAACACATACAAACAAGAAATACATACAAATAACTATTAACCGTGCGCCTGGAAAACACATTCCCTTCCCCTCTGACGCAATGGTTAGCAATAGCGGGTTGTGTGAGGACAGGGTACCCAGGGCGTATATGCTGAAGATACTCACAAGGCCATGGTCCACTCGGAAAAACGCCATTTGACAGGGTTTATTCAAAAGGTTAGAAAAAGCAATGAAGGCATCTGCAGTATCTAGGTTCAAGATCAACACTGCCGCTATAAAGGACATGCCCTGGACCTGAGGGAAGCAGAGAAGGGGGTTAAACTCACGGTAGCCCCACAGTCTGAGCTGCTCTTTCTTTCGAAAGAGGAACCATCAACACCCACCCTCGTGCTAGAAAGACCCACACAGCCACCCCCCCCCCACCCGCCTGAAGTTGAACGGAGAGCCTCCTGGACCCTGACCTGTCCCTCCTCGGACGGCTCTGTCACATCAGCCTCCTGGCCCAACCCCTTCAGTCCCCGCCTCCGTCCCCACAGAGAACGATAAATGGACCTCCTCCCACTACACATCTGGCATCTGAAGTACCGCCCTCCCGAACGTAGCGTGCCGGTGCCGTGGGAACGTGCATCTAACTTAGTGTGTTAAATCTAAGACCATGCGCACGCACACTTGCTAAGCCACAGAAACGGCAGCAATGGCTTTTAAATGGTTACTGCTTAGGATCTTTTTAATTTAGTGCTAGAAAAAAAAAATCACGTGCAAAAAATGAAAATCAAACCCAATTAAAACGTGATGAGTGCCACAGAGCGGCCGTGTCAGCTCGATCCCTTTACAAGAAAACGGAGGCGACTCCATTTAACACGAGGCTCTCCAACCCCCTCGACCACAACCAAAAAAAAAATCTGAAGGCACGCAACCTGACGTTTGCAGCCAAGGTGGGCTGGGCAACATTCTGACTTTCTTTGTAGAGGAGAACGGTATAAGGTATTGAAACAGTTCACTTACATAACCCACATCCGGTCGGTAACAAGTATAAGCGCCCAAAATACTGTGCAACGTGTCATGGTACGGACCGCCCTAAAAGGATCAACACACCAAAAACAACACGTGCGTAAGTCTGGTTAGTACTCACGACGGCGTGTGACGGTGCTGCTGCTCCTGCCGCCGGTCACGCCGGCCGTTTACAGACGACCAAGCAGCGGCCAAGCACGGGGCTAGCAGCTCTCCACGCACAGCGCAATTCAACAAGCGGACTACCAACCCGCGGTTGACAAGAGAGGCCGCAGACTCAACCCGCAAAGCTGCTTGGAAGAAAGCGGGCAGCTCAGGCGTGAACGCCTCCCGAGGAAACCACCCTTCGCGGGCTCCCGCTGGGTGACTATCTCCCCTGCCCAGTTCAGAGGGCATGCCCGCTCCCCGCCCCAGGGTTCTTCGGGAGTGAGCGCCACCCGCCGTCCCGACCGGCCTCTCTGCCTCCCCTCCCCGGATTCTTTCGTGTTTCTCAGCACGGCAGCGTTAAGAACTACCCTCCAAGCGTCCAGGCCCGCGAGCGACCGTGGTATTCCAGACACCCTCCCGGTTCGGCCATCCCTCCCAGACGTGTGCTGGGGCTTCCAGTCTTCTAAGTGAGCGCAGAAGCCAGTACAGAGCCGCGTCCGCCGGAGTCCGTGTGTCCGAAGATGCTGCGAAAGCACCGGCCCGGCCCGCATCCCGCTCTCCCTGCCCGCATCCACCATGCGGCCTCAGTTAACTCGAGGAATAAAAAGCGTACACGCTGTGTGTGACGAGGAAGTCACTCTACAGGCGACTGCATGTGACTCAGAAAGAACGCCGTGGCCTCGTCCTTCACATTCTGGCAGGCGAAAGAGACACGGCCAAACCACAGGGGAACGAAGGGAGGAGTGCCCACGACAGGAGGGTAAACGAGAGAAGGGGGACGGGCAGGAACTCCTGTGGTGGCACCAAATGCCCCCCTGAACACGGGTGTGGACGGCCACCACCTGAGAAACACCAGAGGGCTACAGCGAACTTTCCTTAAAGGTAAATTGGTTCTCACTTAAGAATTTTTTTTTTTCAACGTTTATTTTATTTTTGGGACAGAGAGAGACAGAGCATGAACGGGGGAGGGGCAGAGAGAGAGGGAGACACAGAATCGGAAACAGGCTCCAGGCTCCGAGCCATCAGCCCAGAGCCCAACGCGGGGCTCGAACTCATGGACTGCGAGATCGTGACCTGGCTGAAGTCGGACGCTTAACCGACTGCGCCACCCAGGCGCCCCTAAATTGGTTCTCGCTTAAAGGACTTCCTGCCCTGCCGAATGCTACGTGTCCTTTCTCTGACAAAGATAACAGCTCCTGATTTTAGAAGCCCGTGCTTTGGCCATCTCCCCACGCTCTCCCCCTCCCACTGCCCTTTGCTTTTGTAATATTACGTGCTATAAACTTCGGAGCTGAGGGAACCACAGACTGAGGACACACCCAGAGGAACCGGGAGGAAAGAAAAAGGCCAACTTCTCTGCCATCTGCCCCGACCTCATCCGAGAGAGATCCCTAAAGCTCGTCTTCTTCGGGACACATCTCCCTGCACCGTGATAATCGCCCAGCGGATCTGTTGAGAAGGCTGAGTGCCCGAGAAAGACTCTGGGAGATCACTCTGGGTCGCCGGCCCTGGGAACGCCGGCCGTCCGCGTCGGCAAGGCGCCAGCACCTCCCGGGCCCCGTCCCGGCGCGCCCACCGCCCTTCTCAGCTACGCTGCAAGTGCGTCTCAGCACTGCCCTGACACTCCCCTTCCTCCAGGGTGTGGGCTCGTGGATCGGCCACAGCGGCCAGGAGGCGGTAAGCAGGGGCCGCAGCACCGAACTCCATGCTCTCTGTTCGACCCTTCAGCGAGGTTCTCTCCCGGGGGAAGCGGAGATGCCCTGCACCATCCGCTCTCTGATGCTTCCCTTCTACTCCTCCTTCTGCCCGGAATGTCTTTCCCATTCTCTGGTCCCTACCCCAAGCACAGCCTGAGAGCCCTTCCTCGGTGACCCGGTTCCCGACACCTCCCCCACGCCCTGGCTGCAGCTCCCCCGTGCTGGGACACACCCAGGTTTCTGCAAAGCCCATGGGTCTCTAATGTCTACACCTGCATGCCGGGCTCACTCCAGGTGGCCGGTGAACCATGTGTTCTGGTTCCCTAGCGTGTGCATGGCACGATCCTGGAAATGGGCCTGACAGAAGGGGATCGGGGATTCCCAGGTTGCTCGGCAGGCCCCAAGGGGAGTGCATGGAGGAGGCCGGGGACCCGTGTGGCAGCTGGTGCAGCGACCCACGAAGGATGGGCATCTGCACCAAGTAAGGGTGGCGGGAACACAGGACAGATTCGAGGATATTTCAGAAGCAGAACTGGCAAAAACCGTAACAGACTGGATATGGGAGGGTCCAACAAGCCCCCCAGGTAAATGTCTGCTGTCAGAAGAAGAGGCCTTCTGTTCCAGAATCCACTGCTGGCAGCCCTGCGTCCCGTCTTTGCAAATTCAGAAGCCCACGGGAAAGCCCCACGGGTCTCTTTCCTGCCATCCAAGAGAATACTGCATCCTGGCTCCCGTGGCTGGTTTCTATACCCAGTGGTGTCTGTCACACTGTCCCGGGCCATCTGCTCAGAAGCCCACCCTCACTGCAACCCGCGGCTGCCAAGGACTTCTGCAGCCACCCTGCCCCGGCCCACACCCCAGGCTCGACCACACCGGATCACGTCCTGAGTGGTGCTGTGTGCGGCCCCAGAACCGAAGCAGCACCAAGGGAAGCTGTCGGACGGAACAGCACACGGGGCCCTTCTCGTGCCACACCTACCAAGGCTTCCATAATACATTTCCAAAGGAGGCCAGAACGGCCTTTAAAAGCAGAGGCGTGGCCATGCTAAATGTCTGTTGGAAAGAACCAGTTCCCCTCATTGGTGAAGTCGAAACGTATTGACCTGACACTGCCCTCCCCCCACTCCCCCCCAAATCCCCTAGTATTTTCAAACTTGATTACAAACAGGTACAGTTTGGCGTCTATGACGTTTAGATGAAACATACTCAAAGCAACAAATTACCACCACTTACTTGCTGGAAAATGCAGAGGTTCGGAAACGTTCTAGAAATGTCCAGTTTAATAAGCTCCAAACTGGCTTCTCGGTCTGCTGCTGAAAACCCGGCATCTATCAAAAGATCAAGAGTCACGACACTGTCAGGGGCAAGCAAGTGCGAGAATCGGAAGGCTCTGAAGCTTTACAGGGATCAAACAGGGGGGCTGCTCTGCACAGGGACAGGGGCCCAAATGCAGCGTGAGCCAACAGACTCCACTCTGGGCTTCCAACAGTTTGTGGGGTTTCTTCCTGAAAAGCAACGTCTCACAGCCCCGTCTGATGCTAGGTCATCATTAGGTATCTTCCAGGGTCTGAAATCAAAACCTGACTTGATGTTACCTTACGTCAACAAGTGGGAGGGACAAATGAAGGACGATACACCAATGGCTCCAGGCCCGGGAAACAACAACACACGTTTACACGGTCTCCAGCATCGCTGGTGGGAACTCAGCCTGTGCGGCATTTACCGTGGGGGACACTCTCGTGTTCCATTTCTAAGAAGTGTTTACGGATGACTAGTTTCGTATTTTTTGAACTCCAACACTCATAGTACACAAAAAACCACGACAAGGTACTAGTTAACCAACCGAAGTCATCATTCCTGTGCATCACGGAAATTCCGGAAGCTCATGTGGCAAACGTGCAGTGCCCCATCTCCCTGGGGTAGTTCCCATAATCCTGCATGAGGCAACCCTGGACCAGCCCTAGGGGCCAGCCTGCCGGAAATCACGTGAACAACAGTGAATAAAGGAAACCCCCCGGTTAGGACCGGCCCTCTTGCACGTCTGGACACAAACACCCCACAGGAACTGGTAAATGCTTTCTCCTAAACGTTGTTTCTTCAACTTGTTTGCTCTAAAAAAATCCCTTTTCCTGTGAAGTTTTTTTGTAAATTTGCACCAACCACCATGCCTGTTAAGTAAACTCTGTTGGTTATGTAACAGATAAGGACACACGTAATTGACCAAGGTGGCCCGCGCGACTCAGAGCCACGTATACCTTCGTTCTCCGCTTCGGAGCCTCCTGTGCTGAAGGACCGCCACCTCTCCTTGGCTCGGGCAAGACAGATGTCAAAGAGCTCTGGAAAAGAAGCCCCGGGTAAGTGTCACATGCACATGGGAGTATGTCTCCTCACAGGAACCAGAGAGGACACTGCTGCCTGTTCAACCACAGACTGCACACCCATTCAGCCACGTACACAAGTCCCCCCAACGCGGCCAACGACACCACCAGGGACTAAGAAAGAACACACGACAGACCACTTGCCTGGCGTCTACTTAAATTACACAACCCACCCATACAATGCTTTCGTGTCGGACTTGTTTGTGGGTCTAATGCCTCTAGCAGGGTGAGCTCCTCGGGGGCGAGACCACAAAGGTCTTTCGCTCATTATGCGTCCAGAGCAAACGACGCCGGGACAGACACAGATCAATACAGTCAATGGGTATCTGACCGATGGAGGGAGGCAGAGACCAGGGGAAACCCATCTGGTTTCAGACAAGGACAAGATGAAACCGCTACCCTCCCCGGCCCAGCCTTCCTAATCTTGCTGCCTGAAGCGGGTAGGGGCGGGGCAAGCAAAATGGGCAGAGGCTTCAAAACCTACAGGTTCTTGCTGGCGGGGCACCACCAGGATGAGTCCCCACAAGGCAGGCTCCAAATCGCCCGGTCCCGGTGCTGCCCGGCCATCCACGTCCGGATCACGGACGGGCCCCAACGGATCACTAAGACTTTACCTGCAGCTACCCAGAGAACTTCTGTGACCTTATTTTCCCCACCGTTACCTGCAGAAAATAAGGCAGAACACCACCTCTGCCTTCCAGACAGCACATGCTATTTTTTAAAATATAAGCCGAGAGTTTCAGTTAACAGTATGATGCTCCAACAGGTGAAATCCTGATTAATGACCTTTCTCCAGCCTCGTCAAAGATCTGAGAGCCAGCATGCTAGTGGGCCGGGGCAGAAAAGGGTATGACTGTGAAATGTAACCTCACCCTACCATCGTTAGACAGGAGGGTGTGGGGAGCCTCGGCCTGCTCTCACTTTCCAGGAGGTGGGCCCAGCTTCGGTCACGGTAGCGGAAGATGGAAGAGAACGGCCGCGTGGCCCCTGAGCACAGGGAGCCCCTTCCCAAATGAGGTATGTGATAGTTAAAGCACAGACGCCAGCAGGCTCACGGGAGGATGGGTCAAAGGGTCAGGGTTTTAAAAAATATGATCTCCGTGGCTTTACTCTTGTGTCTACGGGGACACCTTCTTCCCAAATCCAATTTCAGAGCATAAGCCTGACTTCCCTAACAGCGGATTACTTCCCTAATAACTAGTATCACACTGACTTCCAGTTAAGTGTCCAGTCTCACAACCACAACCTTTAAGAGCAAAACTCCAGGCCTTCCCAACTTGGGAACGCGGGCTTCAGAGTCAGGCAGGGGACAGCCTCCACCACACACGAGCGTCTGGGGCACAGGATGGCCGTCAATGCTCTGTAAGACGTGCAAGCAAAGAGTCTAGTGTGATGTCCGGCCTGGACAACTGGAATTCACGACCATCTGTGTTCTTACACTGACTTAAATATTCAGTAAAACGAAGACCAGGTAGAGCCCAATAGTTGGCATTCGTTCATTCAATGCACCTGTCGTGTGCAGAGCGCTGGGCTGGGCACAGGTGACACAGTGGAGAGCATGACAGGCGGGACCCCAGCTTCCTGAGCACCAGCTCTGGCGGGCGCCACGGACACCAGGCAGCTCAAGAAAGATGCAATTTTAAGTAAAATGAGCCAATATCAGCATTTAGATAAACTTTCAAGGTATGTAACTGATTCATTAGCTGTGTAGCCTGATCTGTTCTGATACGGTCCACAGAAGACTCTAATTCAAATAAAATCTACCCAGGCATCAACGAAAACCAGACACACACACAGTACTCCGTACCACAATCGGCCGTTCAAAGAGTTTAGAAAGTTTTCAAGAATAAGGACCCGGATAATCGCTCAGCAGTTCCTCCACACCTCTACCTCTGGGGAAGCTCTTAACAAATCAGTTGCTACAAGTTAAATGTTACACATCATCGTCTCACATGAAGAAGGTAGAGTTTTGGTTGGTATGGGTTGGCCAAAAAGGGAGCCTTGAGGACATCACTATATATAGAAACCAGTAACCATCCACTGCCTGGCCAAGGCCACGATCATAGAGAGAAGATGAAAGTCTTGTAAGATTAAAAAAAAAAAGCAAAAAAAAAAAAGCAATAAATAAGTAACACGAGCCCTAGCTACACAGAGAAGATCCAAATTAATCAGCCCTAGCTACACAGAGAAGATCCAAATTAATCTGTTTTCAACTCCAATGTCTTCAACAGGGTAAAAACCGCCACCATCAATCACACAGGCACTTCCTGGGCACCAATACAAAGACGACGAGGAAGCAGCTCCGGGCTCAGCAGCTGAGACCGCAGCCAGGGAGAAAAGGAAGAAACAGAGACCACCATCTATCAAGCACGTAATCGTAAGTCTCTGAGCTCCTAGCGTCCATGGCCCACTGCGCGCACAGGCTCGCTCACTGGGCGATGGGCTCAGAGCGGAAGGGAGCCCACTGGGCGCCGCTGAAGGACAAGGGCCAGTGCACCCCACAGGGCATCCAGCGAGACAAACAGCCCTAAGAGAGGGGAGTACGCATCTCGAGGTCTCCTCTGGCACAAGCTACCGGTGCCTCAGGGGCCCCTGCGCACAGCAGCCGTCCCTCTAAGATGCCTGGAACAAAATGCTGCAAAAAACCAACAATCCCCCAAACAGGACGCCTCCACAGAAACCCTGTCATGTGCCCATCAAGACGTGCTGTCCACAGGACTCTGACATGCCCCAGCCCGCCGATGCTCTGACACCCTGTCGGTCCAGGGAGGAGGACCGGTATCGGGAAGAAGGCAGTTGTTTGCTCTGAACTACCAGGTAACTGAAGCAGCTAGGAGTGACCCCGGCCTCCCGGAGGACGGTCACCAGGCCTCTCACAAGACACGGCTTCACGGCAATGGCTGCCTTTCTTCCTAACAGGCCAAAGGGGACAGGAGAAGCCAGAAGGCTGGGGGTGGAGGCTGGCGGGGGTATGACAAATGGATTCTCCAAGCCTAGGACCACGCAAGCTACTCACCATGGGTGATGTTTAACTCGTTGCCAATGGCTAAGCTCCAGACTTTGCCTCTCACACTGGGAGGGATTCCCTGCCACCATAAATCTCGAACTTTTCTAGAGCACCACCTGGACAAAAATGGAAGCATGAAATTATGAGTTTGTTCTCAATGAAGAAATCTGTTTGCCCGTGTGCCGAGCCCCAGACCACGAGAGCGGGGGATACACAGTCACGTGGTACAGCCCTGCCCTCAGGGAGCCTGCAGCCCAGGGTTCCAGAGGCCAGGAGATCAACAACTGGCTTCCACTGGGCAATGGCTGTGACAGGTGTGCCAGGGGCCCCACATGAGCAGGAAGGGCGCTGCAGCTCAGGGGACCTGGGGTGCTATTCTGGAGCTGAACCCCGAGTGACCAGTAGCAGGTGAAGCAAACAGAGGCTGGGAAGGGCTTTCTGAGCAGAAGGCACAGCGACAAGAAATAGCCTGGCCGGCTGCAGGAACTGCCGACAGCCGGGCACGGTGTGGGGGTGCCGGGAGGCACGGCCGCAGAGCCGCAGGGGAGGGGACCCCAAGAGCCCCGTGGCCGGCCACCGCACTGCTGCGCACCGGCCACCTGGGTAATGAGTTGCCAAACTCCACTGGCAGAGGAGACTCTGCTAACCCAGAACGTTCGGAACTGCACAAAGGCGCCGAGGTCTGCTGGCCGCGACGGACACGCTCTGCCAACACACCGGACAAACGTAAAGTGCCAAAGACTCCCCACGCGCCTCTCAATGCAGCGCCGGCTGGTGCTGCAGGAACCGGGTCTGCATCCCGCTCCACCCACACCCGCGGAGCCCAGAGCAGATCGCCCCCCTCTGACCCCGTAACGTCCCCGCTAACACCCGGATGGTGAAACCCTCCCCTCCAGGGGCCGTACTGAAGATTAAGGGGGACGGAGCACAGAGGTACCCGGCACAGTGCCTGGAGCCCCGCCGGCGAACTGAATGGCAGCTGTCATATAAACGCACGCATCTAGATCACATCAAGCATTGGACAGCGCAGTGCGGACGGGGAGGGGCGGTTCTGCAGCCCCAGGGCTCTGAGCACCTCAACCCTTGTTACTGGGTCCCAACTGACAAAAAGGGTTTCCCAGCCATGTCCAGCCCAGAAAAGCAGGCTCTGGGAACAGCTTGTTTACCTAGTAGACATGCTCAACGGCCATCTGACCCCGTGACGAGAGCGAGTAACAGCCGGGAAAGTGCCAGAAGCAAGTCCCCAACATCCTGCCACACGGTTCAGTGGGAAGGGACAAGAGCTGAAGGGAAATTCGCATCCAAGCTCCCCGGCATCCCGGCTAACGGGCTGAGGCCCGAAAGGAGGCACCGGCCTCTGTGCGTGGCCCTGGGACTGCTGTCCCCTCTCCATTCTGAACACGCAGGAAGAAAAGACCTACAGCTGCCCCTCTGCTGTTAAGATGACTGCAGCCGCCAGACTCTGCTGGGTACTGGCCAGTGGGGGGTGTCGTCAAAGAAGACCCAGTCCCCATCTTCAGAAAAAGGACTATAGACACGTGAGCACACGGATGCAGCAGACCCAGGGGTCTTCTACAATCACCTGGGCAGGAAGGTTTTCCCAAGGGAAGTCTCAGCTTTAAAGAATGAAGAAGTAGCTGGATGAGGAGTTACAGGGCAAGAGCACTCTAGGCAAAGGACATGGAACATGCAAAGGCCCTGCGGCTCCCTAAGAAAAGGGCTCATCAAGGAAGGAGAGCTGGAAGGTGAGCCTACAGATAAAGCAGCGGGCTATCTCACAGAAGAATTCACACTGTTCACGGAGTAGCAGGAAGTCACGGACACTCTATACAGGGAGGGACCCAGACCTGGGCTTTAGAAGATCCCTCTGGCTACTGAGCACAAGACAAACTGGGGGTTAGATGGGGGCTGTCACGGGGTCCAGGCAAGGATCGACAGGACGCAACCGAGGCGGGGAGGGAGACTCCAGGCCACGCAAACATATTAGGTAAATTCGCCGAGGACTGTGACGGGAGCTACAGTGAACAGCACCGCCGGCCACAGGTGTCAGAGAGGAGCGCCTGGTGGCCTAGCAGCCCGACTACGCCGCGGCTTACATTGTCTCCCAGTTAGGCAAAACCTCGTTGTTCCAGGTGAGGACGGCGTTCCCGATGCTCTCCTCCAGGCGGCACCTCTCCTCCAGCTGCCTCCTTCTCCGCTGCGCCTCCTTCAGCTCTGCCGACCGCGACCGGAAGCAAGAACAGAGCACCTGTTAACTGACACCCACCCTGTTCACGCCGCGTGACTTTCCTCAGGGTCACGCTGCGAAGCCGCCACAGGCCTCTCTCTCTAGACCCGTTTCAGGCTCACGGAGTTTCAAAAGCTCAGGTGTCACCCATCTCTCGGGAAGCTTTTCAGGCAGAGCACACGTACGGAGGCGGTACTCACGTAAGAACACAGTTCACCGATCAAAAAAAGAAACCCGTGAAATCCACCGCCTGGTCAAAAGCAGGAACATTACCGGACTACCAGACGCCCGTGGCCCCTGCCCGATGCCCTTCCCAACAGAAGCCCCAGCCTCGCCTCCCTCCTGGTGTGTAAGCAGCCCCCCTGAGAGATACCCTGCATCTTAACTGACACATCCTTTCTTGTATTTTTTTATGGTGGTAAAACACCCAAAACAAAATTTACATCCTAACCATTTTAAATGTAGGATCAGTGGCATTGAGCATGTTCACGCTGTTACGCAGCCATCGCCATCGTCCGTCTCCAGAACTTTCCCGCCTTCCCAAAATGAAACGCCACACCCGTTAGACACGGACTCCCGTGCCCTCCTCCCCCGGCCTCCACGTTTCTACTTCCATCTGTGTGTCCTTCAGTGAGTAGCCTCTTTCACTGAGTGTAACGCCCTCCAGGTTCGTTCCCGTGGTAGCACGCCTCAGAACGTCCTTCCTTCTTACGGCTGAATTAATATTCCACTGTGTGGATGGGCCACATGGGCCACATTTTGTTGATTACGTATACTTTTCAAACATGCTAGACTCCTAGGGATTTTAAGTGTTGCAAGGGATTTTATCAAATCCAATCACATCTTCTTGTAAATAAGGAAAAGGGAGCCCAGGGAGGGGAGGAAGTCTGCGCATCACCACTGGCTGAAGCTTTCTCCAAACCAGCACTTTCACCCCGCACGGTCTCTTTTCTTGTGTAAATTCTACTACCTTGACTAAAGCTACCGGGAACGGACGGTTAGTAGAAACATACGCTTTTGATGGAACATTATAAACTTCAAAACATTGAGACATTCCCCAAGGTTCAGGATGTAGGGCTCCAGAAGGTAAAAAACTCTCCAGAAAGAGACAACAATCTCGTGCTGTCTTACACAACCGACACGCAAGAACCCCGTTACCTCGTTTTTTGGCCTGAACCACCATTTCTTCATACTGCTGCCTGTGTTTCTGGGCTTCTTCAGCTGGCTTCGCTGGGAGGTTTCTTGATAGAAAATAAACAATTTTCACCATTTTAAATAGCAAACAAAAGTCGTTGAAAAACAAAACTTTCAGAATGACTTCCTAAAAAAAATGACACACTCAAAGACCAAAAAACTACAGTTGTTACAAAGACACAACAATTTCATAAACTAAACATACTTACAGACGCTAAAACAAGCTCACTGTGAACAACCTGAAGTACAAAGATCCCTAGAAAGAAAAGAACGACTGCCCACGCTCCCAATAAACACTTCACCTTTTGGAATTTTTCACCCCAGTCTCCAAAGCAACTGTGAGCTGACAACGCACTAGTTAACTGTCACGGTCACGGTGAACCGGGGGCCCTCCGGAAGGGTGGCACACGTGTACGAACACGTTCCCGGGCCAGTTTCTCAGGGGCACAAGGTCTGTTCGTATCCGCTACTGGCTCATCTGTTTGGTTTCTTACACACAAATGTGCACCACAGTTCTGAGCATCGGCACGGGGTGTGCAACTTCGAATCCTGGGTAAAAACACTAAAATGCAGGCTCCTTCAGGAAAGTGCGGGAGAATCTGCTGGCCCTTGACAAGCGGGAGGCGGCAAGGTCTGGCTGGTGTACCCCGCGTTGGGGCACATTCGGAAAGAGCCACCGCCCTGCTGCAGGAGGGCACGGTGCTATCTCCCGGAGGCCACCGTTCTGGGAGCACTGCGGGAGCGGTGATCCTCAGTGGGCTCTTTCCACGTCTCTGTCCACCTTCCTAATCCGGCACCTCAGGGATTCTCTCCCCGTCCACGACATGCCCACCAGTTCCAAGGACCACGAGTTAACATCAGAAGACGCATTTCTTCTTTGGATTTTATCAGTTTTAAATTTCAGAATGGGCGGGGACCCAAGGGACCGCTGCTCTACAATCTCTCTTTCTCCCTCTTTTCACAGCTGAGGGATCTTTCTGTTCAAGCACAGTGTTCTATGGAAGCTCGATACTGAAGCGAGGCGAGCTGCGGCCTGTACCTCCCTAAGGTCTCCAAGTGTGGTCTGTAAACCCGTCCTCAAAACCGATCTCATCCGTGCAGGGACACTAGAGGCCCAGAGAGAGGCGGGCCTGGTGAGATCGCTGCAGCCCGTGTGCTGCAGATCCCACAGAACCCAGCAGGCCAGTCCAGGACCTGTCCTACAGGACTGGGGCGCCCCTGCAACACCGCCTGTGTGCTACATACACTTCCCGGGGTTCTGGCAGTTACAAGCCGGTCCATACTTTACAACAGCTGCTTAAGTATTTCTAAATGCTGAATTAAAATGAAAAACCACTTGAATGGAAAACCCGGAGTCAGAATTTCTGTGTTAAAGGACAGTTTTCCAGATAAGTTCTTTTATTGTTATTATTATCAGAGAACACATGTCAATGTAGGGAATAAAGAGGAAATGAGGAAGTGAGCATTTCTAATATGAAATATGGCTTACTCTTCTCCCCTCTGGTGCCCCCAGCCCTTTTCTACTGTAAACTGTACTTATCTACTAAAGCAAACATTCTAGAGAGTCTTTTAAGACTCATGCTGGTCTCGGGGCGCCTGGCTGGCTCAGTCGGTTGAGCGTCCGAATTCAGCTCAGGTCATGATCTCACCCGTTCCTGAGTTCAAGCCCCATGTCAGGCTCTGTGCTGACAGCCTAGAGCCTGCTTCAGATTCTGTGTCTGCCTGGCTCTCTGCCTCTCCCCTGCTCATGCTCTCTCTCAAAAGTAAGTAAACATGAAAAAAAAAAAAAAAAAGAAAAGAAAAAGACTCACGCTGGTCTGTCTTCCAGGATGAGTGCGGTGGTAGAAAGTGGCTCAAAATCAAGATTCTTCCTCACATTCTGCTTCGGAGAGGGCGGCTTGCTAGGTCGTCCAGCCTTGTCTTCATATTCCTGGGACAAAGAAACAAGGGATACCTGTGGGCCTGGCCAGCTCAGGTGTTATGACGCCCTTCCGAAGGCGAGAAAGCTGTTTTGTAATCAAGTCTTTCACGTGATTTTGAGGATAATGCACCGAAACCACTTCCTTTTCAGAAGGAAGAGCCACCCACTAAAGGCGTCCCACAGCCCCGTGGGGAGAACCGTGCCCCTCCCCCGCGCCGGTGGGGGAGCCGCCGAGGACCGCCATCCCAGCAGCCCCTTTAGAAGGGCCCACAAGCCACCTCGGGTGTCCTCCGCTTCTCCTGGGTTAAGAGGCGTATCTTCCGGCTTCTGAACAACGTCAAGTTTTACTGATGATTGCAGTGGCCGCTGGGAAGCTCAGAGCCAGAGCAACAGCCAATTCCGGCACCCATCTGATCCCCCGGCTTCATCTCATATACCCACTCCCGACCGAAATCTCAAACCTACTTTCTTTTGTCTCATCTCATTTTATGTATTTTTGTTGGCTTTAAATCGCTTCTGCGATGGAAGAGGTTAAAAATTTTTTGCAGGAGATGAAAAAGCTGTTTCACTTTACATACATAGTTTTTTAACTGAAATCCAGGTGACACAATGTTATATTAGTTTAAGGTGTACAACGTACCAATTCCACAGACAACTCTGTGTTATGCTGTGCTCACCTCGCGTGCAGCTACCGCCTGTCCCCACACAGCACTAGGACAGGATCACTGACTCTATTCCCCATGCTGCGCACTTTGTCCCCATGACTTACTCGCTCCACAGCTGGAAGCCTGTATCTCCCTCTCCCCTCCACCCATTTTCCCACCCCCACCCCTCCCCTCTGGCCACCACCAGTGTGTCCTCTGTATTTACAGATGTTTCTGCTTGTTGTTTATTCATTTGTTTTGCTCTTCACATTCCACACATGAGTGAACTCATCTGGTATCTGTCTGACTCATTTCACTTAGCATAACACCCTAGGTCTATCCATGTTGTTGCAAATGCTGTTTCGTTTTCTTTTTTTTTAATTTTTTAAAATATTTATTTTTTGAGAGAGAGAGAGAGAGAGACAGAGTGCGAGTGGGGGAGGAACAGAGGGAGAGGGAGACACAGAATCCGAAGCAGGCTCCAGGCTCTGAGCCGTCAGCCCAGAGCCCGACGCGGGGCTCAAACTCATGAACCGTGAAATCATGATCTAAGCCGAAGTCGGACGCTTAACCGACTGAGCCACCCAGGCGCCCCCGTTTCATTGTCTTAAAAGCAGAAACATAAAAAAATTCTTTAACATCTTTGTATGAAGCCATCACTGCAAGTTGTTACATAAATATTTGTGCCATGAACAGCCTCTCAACCCCTGGGTAACTAATCTGTCCCACGGACTGCAACCACAAAAGCTTAGTCACATCTGGTGACCCACATTCCAAATGCCCAAACAGGAGAGTTCAGGACAGTCAAGCAAGTTGGCACCAAGGAGTCCGGTTTCTGATAATAGCGTGTGTGTGTGTGTGTGTGTGTGTGTGTGTGTGTGCGTGCGCGCTCGCGCGTGTAGGTACCCTTAGCCCTCCACAAAACAGGAAAAAAAAAAAAGAACCAATACTTTCTGATTGCCTATTATAGACGAGGCTCCCGGGACCCTCACTTAAGGGAAGACAATCTAATTGGTAAGACAGGACAAACAAATGAATAGTTAACCTAACACTTAACACCCATTCCAGATAACAGAAGCAGTATCCCAAGTGGAATGCAATTAACTGCTAAATGAATTTTATTAACAGCTGCCAAGGAGGGTGTTACTGGTAAAATTATTTGGCAAACGATTCTTCTCTCAGCTAGAGAAGCCTATAGAGGCTTCTAAAAAGTGGAGAGGAAAATGTCTTTCCTCAAACTACGTAAGCTATGAGAAGAGAGTGCACGGAGAAGCAGGTGGGTGAGGCTGTTCTGTACGTCTGGATGGACAAGATTAGATGACATCACTGTCTACTCTAACTTAAAATGGTTCCATGAAAATACTAAAACGACTTCTGCCTGCCCAGACCGAGAAAACAGACTCACTTTTTCATCGATTCCACATCTGATCACATGCGGTTTCGGGCACTCGGCTGCAATCTAACTTGACGCCAGGCACTGGAAGCTTCAAATCTAGCACCTGGATGCCCAGATCTTGAGTTCCGTAGACAATCTACCAAAAGCTGTATGTTAAGAGAGATTCTGAGGCATGCTTCATTTTAACAAGAATTAGTAACGAATGCCCTGTAAGGTCCTATCTGGTGACCATGGTCTAGTGACCTATATGCCAAGGCCAAAAACGACAAGCCCCAAGTTAAATGTCCCAGAACGTGGACACCCGTTTCCATTTGCTGTGTGTGCTTTACACACACTGTGTCACTTTATCTCGGTAACAATCTCTGTGGCAAGGCTCCCCCCTATTTTACAGATAGGGTAACTGAGGCTCAAGGTGAAGTGACTTACCCCCAAACACACAGCCGGCAAGGGGCTGGGGCTGGCCACTCCGCCACTCTGTGCCAGCCCAATCTCTTTTTGACTATACTCAAACCGGTGTGCAGCTTTAGAGGGAAAAGGCTACTTGGGTTAAGTGTGGCCTCTGGAGGCAGACAGGTACGGGAGCAAATTCACCACCAATACCCAGCCGTGGCTTCAGGCAGAACTTAGAATCCCTGAGCTTCGTGTCCACAGGTGCAAAAAGGGAAACCGTACTGACCAGACAGCGCTAAGGAACAAGGAGGGGCTTGGTGCAGAGAAAGTTCTCGATAAAGGGCAGCCCTGGTTGCTGAGTACCATCATCCTTAGCCTTGAAACAAGTGCATAATGCGCACGCACGCGCGCGCACGCACACACACACACACACACACCCCACCTCTAGGGCCAAGCAACCAAGTCTACAAACAGCACAGATACAAAAAGCAGTAGAATTAACCAAACGCCTTGATGCATAACCGAAAAACATCAGATCTCTTCAGTTAGCGCTCAGAAGCTCCTTACAGCAAGTGGAAACAGACGTTAATGAGCCAAACGCTGGGTGAGGATTTTGCACACACAGTGAGCAGAACCTGGCCTTCACGCCAGCCCTCTGAGGAGCCGCCTCTGTCCCCAGGCCACAAAAGGGAAGGTGGAGACCCAGAGCCGTCAATGACCGGCCCAGCCAGAGCGGAGGAGCTGGGGTCAGAAGTCAAGCCTCTGGTTCTGCGGTCACACTTGCCACCACTCTCCGGAAATCAGGCGAGCCACTCACGGACATGATACAGAAGTAATTTAATCATTCACATCCCGTCCAAACAAAGCCTCCAACCATGACAGCAACCTGTAATACCGAATTAAGGGCAGGTGCAGGGCAAACACTTTTCTGTTTTAGTCACATAGAGCACTGCATGATTAAAAAAAAAAAAAATTGAAGAGGACTGTCCTGCCCATACTTGAAATCCCAGGGAAAGCCTTTCTAGAAGGATATAAATGGCATCAGCAATGGTTTACAGGTCACGTGCTACGCCCTGTTCCTCCAGAAGTTCACACAGAGGTGTCTACAAGAAGCTCATTTTCCAAACGAGACGAACCGATTTGAGAAACTGAGGACTACTGCTCTTTTTTGCTGCCTGACCACCGCCACCGTGGGGCACATGCACGGTCCCAAGAAGGGCCCGTCCCAGTGGGCTCCGCCTCAGGGCCCAGCGCCCCCATCTGGCTGAGGCTGGCATCTAAGGACGTGAAGGAGCAGACGCGCACACTGGCCAAGACGGGCCTGGCTCCCTCACAAATTGGTGTGATCCCAACAGACTCAGGAGGCACTGCCCAGGTACATTCTGTGACAGTCAGTAACATCCCAAGAATTCCTAAGTCCAAAGGACTTGCTCTGGATCTACCTGAGGATGTCCACCATTTAATTAAGAAGGCTGTTGCTGTCTGAAGGCGTCTCGAGAGGAACAGAAAGGATAAGGATGCTAAATTCCTACTCATTCTTTTTTTAAAAAATTTTAAATGTTTTATTTATTTGAGAGAGAAAGAGAGAGAGAGCGAGCGAGCATGAGCAGGAGAGGGGTAGAGAGAGAGAGAGAGAGACGGAATCCAAAGCAGGCTCCAGGCTCTGAGCTGTCAGCACAGAGGCCGACGCGGGGCTCGAACCCACGAACCGTGAGATCATGACCCGAGCTGAAGTCGGACACTTAACCGACTGAGCCGCCCAGGCGCCCCTAAATCCCTACTCATTCTGACCAAGAGCCGTATTTACCGGTTGGCTCAATAATCGTTAAGACCTAGCAAGTCCTTCCCCCAGTTGGAAATATGAGTCACTCCCAGCCTCTGCCCTCATGGCATAAATTTGTCTGCGCACTCGAGCAAATAAGATCATTGTTTAACTAGGAAAAAAGAGAGGACTATTCACTCTAAGGATCCTTCAGGGGGGGTGTGGGGGAGGGCAGTGAATAAAACGTCCCTGGAAAAACAACTTTCAGCCATGAATGATCAGCGTTAGGGTCGGCACGTGATGGGGCAAGAGCTAGGTCTCTGGAAGCAAAAAGAGTGAGTTCGAAGCCTGGCTCTGACCTGAGGCGAGTCCTCTCTCTCCTCGCTCAGCCTGCTTCCTCACCTGTGAAAAGACATCAAGTGTGAAGGCTCCTGGGAGGAGGAGGTGAGATGAGGTCCGTTCAGTGGCTGCCACAAAGCATGAGCCCTTTCTTTGGGCCAGGCCCAGCCTCAGGCCAATTTATCATCATAAAGTCCCTTCCCTTCTTGGGACCCTTATGGGATCAAATTTTGATGAGCCTGCAGACTACTCAGTATAAATCACCTGTTCCAGCGACAGCTAGAGTGCAACGCCCTGCACGGCCCCAGCGGGAAATGAGAACAGAGTTCTTCAAAGTTCTGGTGACAAATCAGTTTGAGTGGTCATGGTAACATTTTTTTTCTTTCTTTCTTTCTTTTTTTTTTAAAGTTTATTTATTTTGAGAATCCCAAGCAGGCTCTGTGCTATCAGTGCAGAGCCTGACACGGGGCTCACACTCACTCACTCACTGTGAGATCATGACCTGAGCTAAAATCAAGAGTCGGGGGACGCCTAACCAACTGAGCCACCCAGGTGCCCCTGCAACATTTTCTTTCTTTTAAACCAAACGATAAAAAATACAGAATCCACACAGTAAGGACAGTTGGTTTCACTTCTATACCTAGTTATGCCAATGTGCAGTCTCAAACTGTCTAAGCCAGGGCAGGGGGGATGGTGGTGTCAGGTCAAAAAAGCTTACAAGCCACTAATTTGGAAGTCTCTGCCCTGAGTGGTTTACCATGCATCCTGCTGGGAAGACAAGACCGGCACCAGCGAGAGCAGCAAACAGAACCTACTGTACTTAACCAGGGGCTGAGAGGTGGGTGTGGTCCGATGACCTAGCAAAGGGTCCAGAAAAATGTCAGGGCATCTGAGCAGGGCCTCAGCCCCACGCAGGGGCCATGGGCAAAACAGATTCAGCAGGCAGGAGGAAGATGGAAAGAGACCTTATCTGCGAAGGAACTACAGGGGGCCCGGCACTTGAGGAGACCCAGGCCACAGCCCTGAAGGGCTCTGGTAGGGGCAGTAAGATGCTGGCAGAGGCTACGAAACCAGAGAATGAAAAATGCCACGGGAGAGCAAGCCCGGAGGACAGGATGCCTACAGCTGGGGGAAACCAAGGAAAGCATCTCAGAAAGGGTCCATATGAGTGGACAGAGGACCAGGGTGATTGGCCCGGAAGCCATGAGGGAGAGGCCTGCGACAACACAGGCGGCGGCCAAGAGACACGCACGAGAGCTGGCTTATTCGTGGGGTAGGATGAGCGCGTTACGTGGGGAATGACGCCGAGGCAAAGCTGTGTTGCTTTAGGTTTTACAGTCTCAACAAGCCGCCTAGAGCTGCCTGGACAAGCCTCGCCGGAGAGGAGCTGCACTGGCACAGAGCCGGAAAGCAAACTGAGTGAGGCGTGGCGAGCCTGTGAGACGCATCCCATGGAAGGATCCCCATCGTGGGTGTGATCTGAACGACATTAAGGGCGAGGAGAAGGGGGACACACTCCTAGGGCGTACAACCTGCCGTTAGGAAGGGAAAAAAAGATGACCTCAATAGGCATCTGTTTTAAGAGGACGAAGGAAAGATCAAGCTTCTCTCTCGAATGATGAACAGGAAGTATTCCTGGACGGGACGGCAGGAGGGGCTGTCAACGCCACTTACAGCCCTGGGAAGAGTGCGGCCAGGAACGGAAGCCCCCGGCTGCCTGGAAATCTACACTTGCCGGAAGGAGAACGGGCCATCAGGCCACACCTGCACTCCAGTCCTTGACTCAACTGTATAGGGTACCAAGATCAGCCTTTTCAAAGGACGACGGACGTCCTGGGGGTATGGCTCCAACAAAGCATGGCGGGTCACCACACGTGGCACCCGTACGACTGACGTGAGCCAGTGTCAATAGCAGCACAGCCGCCACATCTGCAGCGCCGGGGACCCAGGCAGCCTGCAGGGGAAGCACCAGGAAGGAAGCAGGCTTGGGTCTCGACCAGCACCTCCTCAACTATCGCCACCGCAGCGTGACCTTGAGCGCATCCCTTCACCCTTCCAAGCCTGTTTCCTCATCGATGGACTGAGAATGGGTTAACCTAAGGCACACAGGCACAGCAGGTACCCAGAAAATGGCAGGGAATTCTTACCTTGTCGTGTTACTAAAAGCGACTCTTCTCGGCATCTCCTGCCAGGAGGGGTACTTAACAGGGCCGAAGGGAAAACCGAAGGGCAGTGAAGTGCCTGGAAGGAACACTGCGCTGGTTTCACACTTTGCCATTTGTAACAAGCAGTTCTGGGGGGAGAGGGGCACGGCTTTGGAATCTGAGACGACACCGCTTTGGTTTTGACATTTTTAGCGGGGAAGAGTGGCCTGTCCAGGTCTCACGAGTGCTCAGTCTGCCAGAGGGCAGTCCTGGTGACCACCGAGGCTTGACCTCACAGGAAGAAGGCCCCCTCAGAGCCTCCAGTCTACTCACCAGGCAGTACTTTCCCAAAGAGCATTCGCCAAGTTACCGGAAACGGCACTCGGGAGAGCAACTCTCCGGAGCCCTTTCTAATTGTCGTGTCCCTTACAAAAGGTCTACAACACAAAAGTTAATCTGCGGTCTCGCGAATGGGCTGCGGGTTTCAACAAGATGCTGCAATCTGACCACCCTTCTGGGACCCGGCGCAAGCAGGGTACGGGCTCATCTTCACACAAAGGCTTCCCCCAGGCTCACAGGCACAGGCCACTCTCGCCTCTGAGAGGGGAGCCCGGCCTGACCCGAATCCGAGAACAGGCTGCAATCTCATGGGGGGTGGTTAACAATCAGGAGGCGCCGACTCGCTCGCTCAGCCTCTCACTGCACCATTAAAACCGAGGCCTGTTAGAAAATCACGCGGAACCGCACACACAAAGAATGCAGGGAGGCGCGCGGGGAGCACGGCGGCCACTTGCAAGCCTCGGCTCGCTGGAGCAGTCGTGTGCAACACACACGCACGCACCGGGCGCACCCACGCAGGCGCCCCGGCCGGTGACCGGCGGTGGCCCTCGGGGCGGGGGGGGGGGGGGCGGCCCCACTCACCATGAACGCCGCGGGGCTCAGGGGCGCGCGGCCGGCGGCTCCATGCCCGGGCGGGCTCCGGCGGCCGGCTCCGGGGACCTCGGGCGGCGGCTCGGCGGGCGGGGGCGGGGGCGGCAGGCCGCGCAGTCGCGCGCAGATGCCGCGCTGCCGATCGCGCGCTCCGTCTCGGCGCGTCAGGCCTGGCGCGCGGACGCGGGGAGGCGGGGAGCCGAGAGCGGTGTGGGCGGTGTGGGCGGCGGGGGCGGCTCCCCGTGTCCCGGGTCCCCCCCCCCAGCGGTCCCGACCCCTCCGTCCCGCCGCGGCTCCCCGCGCCCGCTGGAGCCGGCGCAGGCCGACACGAAGGGGTGGGCGACGCGGCATCTCAGCGCAGCAACATCATGCTGGGAAATGGGACACTCTTAAAAGGAGGCAGCACAACACGGAGCACAGGGCAAAGCTCTGCTCTGTAAGGTTTTTTAAAATAAAAAAAAATGTGCATTACCAAAAGGAACTATGTAAAATATCTACACTACTAACCTCTGGGTCGTGGGCTTATGATGAGCAATTTTTATTCTCTACACCGTTGCTCATTTTTTTCTGCAATAAGATTAGTTCAATCCGAAGGTCAGGGTACACACCCAAACACATCCTGATAGCAATCTGACCAACGACTGCCTCTGGGGGATTGGCTGGGAAGGGGCATTAGAATCTGTGCCAGGTGTCAGAAATGGCATCTTTACATGCACTCATCAAAACTAACTGGAGAGCACCCTTCAGATGAGAGCATCCCACTGCTTATAAATCATACCTCAATTTACAAAAATCTTTAAAATCTGCATGGGGTCAAACGTTATTTCTGGTCAGCCCATGGATCCAATGTCCAAGGGCTGAACAAATTCGGTCTGAGACAACGCAAGACTCCTCTGTGATGGAAATTCACAAGTCCCCAGACTATGAGGACCAGGCTTTCCCAGGCTGATTTTCTGGATAACCGCATTCCCAAACTGCCAACAGAAACTTCTTCACTCAGAAAGAAGTCCATGATATCCACGAGGCCACACTCAGAACGACAAGGCAATGAGGAGGAACAGGAGAATACATGGAGAGATGAGTTTGCATAAGTCATTGGCAGGTGCAGCCATTTTGGGAAAGCGTCTGGCGGTTTCTTACACTGTTGGATGTGTACCTACCGCACTCCTGGGGACCTGCCCCAGGCAAAGAAAACAGGTGTCCAGAGAGAGACTTGAGGCAAATCTTCACAACGTGAGCACACATTAACTGAGCATGGGGATGGAGAGGAAGGAGCCGTGGACACAGGCTATGATGCAGGCAAACCCCAGAGCGGGACACAGTGGAAGAAGCCACACAAAGGCTAACCTGCACGATCCATTTCTATGACATTTCTTTACAAGGCAAATCTCTAGACAGAAGGCAAGTTAGTGTCTGCCTGGAGCTGGAGGGGGGAGTAGAGACCCACTGCCAACAGGAACTTCATCCAGTGAGGAAAATACCCGAATACTGGATTGCGCTGGGAGTTGCACAACTGCGTAAACTTACTAAAAAATCACTCAGTACGCACAATGAGGAATTTTATGGAATTATACTTCGGCAAAGCGGTTTTCAAAAAGTAATAGGATAAACGGGGAGAGGTTGATTTCGGATACAAGGACTGTGGGGCACCTGGGTGGCTGCGTCAGTTAAGCGGCTGACTTTGGCTCGGTCACGATCTGGAGTTTGAGCCCCGTGTTGGGCTGTCTGCTGTCAGCAGAGACTGGGATCCTCTGTCCCTCTCTCTCTCTCTCTCTGCCCCTCCTCAACTCACACTGGCTGTCTCTCCCTCTAAAATGAATAATAATAACCATTAAAAAAAAGGATTAGGGAAAGCCTTAAGAGAAATTAGTCAAAATTTGGAAGACAAAGCACTGGGGGGTGGGGAATACTTTCCATTCATACTTGGGCATTGTTAACATACCTGCCTGGAGATGATTCAGTTTTCCAGGAGACTATGCCTGTGCTTTTTATTACTTTATCAGAGCCCAGAAAATGTGAAGTGACATATGAACTGGTAGATTTATGTCCAATGGAAAAAACAACTCAGAAGGTTTTGTTTTCGTGCCCCTACCAGTCTGTTGGTTTAAATCTAACCTAACAATCTTATTTTAATTCTTTTATTTTTATGCCGATGAACACCTAGTTCTTCAAATGCCTTTAGAATCAATTTTGCCATCTCACTCATCTCCATGTGTTCAACGCATCTTTGACCCATAGTCATTAAAAAAAAAAAAAAAAAAGATAAATGCCCGGAAAAACTGGCAGAATTACTGTTTTATACCAAGAGAATCACAGGACAAATAACTAAGGGCAACATACAAGCCTCACGGGATGCCGGGTCTGCTCATGAACGTGGTCACAGCCCAATGGAATGACTGATCACTCTTGCAGGTGCGGTGACAGCTCACGGTTGCGTAGGCGCACGTCTTTACTCTGCAGATCTGTACGCTGACGTAGGTAGGGGTTAGATGACACGGTATCGGCAACTCACTTTCAAATGATTCCATTTTTTTAAATGTTTATTCATTTTTGATAGAGAGAGCCAGGAAGAGGCAGAGAGAGGGAGACACAGAATCCGAAGCAGGCTCCAGGCTCCGAGCAGTCAGCACAGAGCACGACGCGGGGCTCGAACTCACAGACCGCGAGATCGTAACCTGAGCTGAAGTCAGTGCTTAACTGATTGAGCTACCCAGGGACCCTCAAATGATTCCATTTTTAAAAAATAGAGGCACAATAAAATGAATGTGATACGGGTGTTTACTAAATTGTTCCTGGAACCCTTCCGTAGATGCAAAATTTTTATTCACAGGACAGACACGAGGGACAGATGGCTGGTGACACATTCTTCAGGTCCTGTCATAAGTAGCCACCCCCATGGAAGCACCCCTGCCCTGCCCACCTGAGCTAGAGCAAGGCCCCATCATTCTCTCCTAGCACAGCACTAATCACACTCATAATTACATGACTGTCTGATTGAGATTTATTTCCCTCAAGGGACCATGAAACCTCTGAGACTGGGGATTCTGGTAGTCTTTTCGTCACTGAAGGCTAACAAAGTACACAGCACAGTGGAGACACCCAGCAGCTGTGAAGTCATTTTCCCTCCCTCCCTCCCTCCCTGCCATCCATGCATCCATCCATCCACCTATCCTTCCTTCCATCCATCCACCTATCCTTCCATCCTTCCTTCCTTCCATCCATTCATCCATCCTTCCATCTTCCTTTCTTCCTTCCTCCCACCCATCCACCCATCCACCCAGCACTAATGGTGCTTGGCCCCAGGAACAAAGATGCACAAAGTCCCCGCCCTCGCCTCACTCATAGACCAGCGAGCAGACAACCGGTATACTGCAGGAGAACTCGAGAAGCCTCCAAGATTCCCAAGAGCCCCAGGAGGCAGCTGAGTGGCCTGTGGGGTTGCTGCTGGCTTTCAGTTCCTGGAGCCAAAGAGGGCTAACGTGGTAAAGCTCCGTTCTCACACACAGGAGTGGGTCCTCGGCCTCCCCCGGCTTCCTACCGACACCTAGAGCCACATCCACTGGAAGTCCTACAACCTGAGCCCACAGTCTCACCAAATTCAAATATGACAGAGATATGTGTTAAGCGTGTGTTAAATATGCATTCAGATATGCTTACCCAAACACATTGCTTATCTCTTCTGGCAGATTGTAGCCTGCAAGTTACTTTAGGAAGGTTCTATCACGTTATTTTAGAATTGAGGACCACTTGGGGCGCCTGGGTGGCGCAGTCGGTTAAGCGTCCGACTTCAGCCAGGTCACGATCTCGCGGTCCGTGAGTTCGAGCCCCGCGTCAGGCTCTGGGCTGATGGCTCAGAGCCTGGAGCCTGTTTCTGATTCTGTGTCTCCCTCTCTCTCTGCCCCTCCCCCATTCATGCTCTGTCTCTCTCTGTCCCAAAAATAAATAAACGTTGAAAAAAAAAAATTAAAAAAAAAAAAAAAAAAGAATTGAGGACCACTTACAAAGTTTTAACTACATGTCATAGCACGTGGTAACAAGTTGACTTTACTAAATTTTGAAACGTAAAGCAAAAATCAGAAGTTAAAAGAGCCTTCTCTCCATCTCAGCATGGCTTTAAAGCCCACATCCACCTGTAAAGAACTCCTCCTCCTGAAGTCTTCTGAGTTAACCAGAGCTCATTCCCAGGCTTCCTGCGTGTCTACCGGCACAGCGGATTTGCTTCTTTGATTCATCTGTAACATCGTTGTCTTTACCCTTTGCGGTCAAGGAGGTCAGACTGATTCACTCGTTCAGGGCCACACCCCAGCAGGCAGGCCGGCAAACTTGCTCCAGACCACCACATCTCCCGGGGATGGAAAGGTCACCGAAGGAACAACCTCCCGATCCTGGGGACTGGTGAAGTAAATCGCGCTACACAGAAGACCATTACTTAAGGGGTAAGAATGAGATCGTGAAAGAATATTTAAGACCATGGGAAAATGCTTACGTTGTCATAAAAACAGGAAGAAAAACAGCTCCACGGTGGAGTGTTTCGGAATTTGGATGCTCATTCATCCATTTAACAAATATGTATTAACCACCCACTAAAGCTTGGCGCCGTGCCAGGCCCTGGAGATAAAGCAATCGTTGAGCCCAGGCCTTGCTCTCGTGAGCTTCTGGTCTAGCAGGGGTTGAGAGGCAAGCAGTGAAGAAACAAACGAGCAAGAACGTAGCATGGGGTCGAGTGCTGCACAGAAAATACCAGAGTCCTGTGACGGTGATGACCGACGGCATTCTGGGTGGTCAGACGGCGGGGAGGGTGCAGGGGGCAGGGAAGACGGCCCAGAACACCACCTTGGAGGGGGCACTGGGCCGAGACCCGGTGCGTCTCATTCAGTCCTAGCAATCCCACAAGGCAGGGACGGTGCCAGGCTGAATGGTGGCCCTCATGTGTGCCCGTGTCGGAATCCCCAGCACCTGTCAACGGCAGAAGGTGCTTTGCAGATGGGATTAAGGTTATGGGCCTTGAGACGGCAGAGATGATCCTGGATTATCTGGGTGGGCCCAAAATAACCACAGGTACCCTTAAACGATGGACACAGGGAGGCATGACTGGAAGGGAGGCCACACGTCCACGGAGACAGTGGTTGGAGTGAGGCGGCCGCACGCCAAAGAACGCCCGCGGCCTCTAGAAGCTGGAAGGTAAAGAACAGACTCCCCCCCAGAGCCTCTAGAAAGACCGACCTGGCCAACACCTTGATTTTAGCCCAGAAAACTCATCTCACGCTTCTGACCTCCAAAGCCGTAGGGGAATACACGTGTGCTGTGGTCAGCGTGTGCACTGTGTTACAGCGGCCCCACGACACAGGCAAGGCCAGCGTCACCTCCCCTGCCTCTCTGTCCCCAGACACGGCACCTGAGGCTCCGAGTGGCCTCTCGGGTGAGAGGCACGTGGCAGGTGGCAGGGCAGATCCGAACTCAGGCAGTCTGACTCCACAGCCCCTTACTGCCAACTTCTCTGACGTGCTGCCTCTCAACTAAGATTTCAGTTTCCTACAACAGCGCTCCCTTCACAGGGCTGAGGTCACACTGACCGTCAGACGCAGGCATGAGCCCAAGGAACAAAGGCAGCGCTTGCCTATTACTTCCGGGAATACCAAGGGGTAGTTTCTAGTGCCAACGTGAAGGTCCCATCCAAAGTGCTTCCACACTGACGAGTAACATTGTGAGCTCAAGTTAGACAAGTCGCTTACAGGAAGGTTTGAAACAGCCTTACTCTCAGGGTGCCTGGGTGGCTCAGTGTGTTAAGCAGCCGACCTCGGCTCCGGTCATGATCTTGCAGTCGGTGGGTGCCAGTCCCCATCGGGCTCTGCGCTGACAGCTCAGAGCCCGGAGGCTGCTTCGGATTCTGTGTCTCCCAATCTCTGCTCCTCCCACCCCCCACTCCTGCTCTGTCTCTGTGTCTCTCTGTCAAAATTAAATAAGCATTGGAGAAAACTTTTAAAGAAAAAAAAAAAAAGAACAGCCTTACTGTCCTCCAGTCTGAGGCTTCTTGGAGTCCTCTGCAGTCGTCTGTGAAGGAGCACAGAAAATGCCGCCTGCAAACATGCCACTTCGGCACACGGACGATCATGAATTAAAGTCTCTCAGAAGCAGCAAGGACGCCGTGGCCCTGCCTGTCCCCCGAAAGCAGGAAATGAGTCTCCTGTGTGAGAGGCACCCTCCCTGCACCAGGAGGACAGACGTTTGCCTTATCACCGGGGATGGGGAATTTAGGGCCGACAGGGCTGTAAAAACAAACCTTACTCCTTTTCACTAACTTTCGGCCCCGAGTCCAAACCCCCCTCGTCTCGTCAATTCTTCACAGTTTTCTTGCCTCTCTGACTAAAAGGTATAAAAGCCACCTGCTTTGGTCACTTCTTGGAGTCCCCCGTACATACAATATTAGTTTTTCTCCTGTTCATCTGTCTTATGTCTATTTAATTACTAGACCAGAAAGAGCACCCAGAAGGGAAGAAGGGAAGATGTTTTCCGCCCCTGCACCTGCTGATTCTGCCTCCTCAGGCCCACTGGCAGCATAAGACAAGCCAGCCAGACCTGGAAAAGGCCAGAGGAAGGCTCTCCCATGCTGCTCTGACAGCGTTAAAGGGATTATAAAATGCTTAACAACAACAACAAAAAACCACCTCAGTCTTCCCCCGGGGATTAGGTCAGTGGGAAGAGGAGTGCCCTTTGGGCTGCCACTGTCTTTGTGTCAACACCCTAAACTGCCCAGAGAGGGGCAGGAGCATTTGAAAGTTCCCAAGGGCCACCCCTCTGGGTCTTCCTAGGAAGCCGCCTCCGTTCGGCCAGGACCACGAAACACGTTCAGGTCACACACACACACAGGCCACCAGACTGCAGACGCCACTGCCAGAGCCCAGGGTCAGTGGGACACTGGCTTCCGGACGCGGGCGGTGCTCTCTGACAAAGCACAGCCTACTGTGCCTTTGAGTTGCTTGCTCGGATTTCCTGAGTAGCTGGGGCGTGCGCACCAGCGAGAATCTGCACAGCTCGCACGGCCTATGACTCCGTGATAACCGTATCGATGTGGGTGACATCTGTTTGCAGGTGGTCTGGCTCAGGGGAAGGCCTGGGAGGGTGGGCACTAAACTGTCAGAGGCCCTCGCCACGAGAGACTGTGAAGTCTTAAGGTGAAGAGACGTTCCCGTTTTACTCTACTGCGACGTCTACCATTTGGGTATTTTTTCATGAGTTATTTTTACAATTTGAAAAAATACTTTTAAAGCCACTTTGGATGGAATCCGAGGCTTTTGCCACTCGCGATTTCCAAGCCACAGGGACCACCTGCAGCAAAGCTTTTTTCTGTTGTTTTGTTTTTCGCTTTACCCACCCACCAGAGTGAAGGTGCGGCCATGAGGGAGGGCCGGAACGGGAGAAGCCACGGACCTTTACTGAGCCCCCACTGGACGCCAACGGCGTCCCCACGCTCATCCTATCGACCCTCACAAGCATGGGCAAGGTGGACATTATCTCTGCAGACGAGGAAAAGGCGAAGTCGCTGGCCCAACGCCACAAAACTGACTGTGAACGACAGGACCAAGACCAGAGGCGGGGCCCTCTGATCCCAATCAGAGTCCTCTGCAGGGTGGGGGGGCGCCTTCCCAAACCCCAGACCTCTGACTCCTGCACTGTCGGAGGCCCCAGTGGAGATCTACGGAGAACTAACACACGCAGCCCCTATTCCCAAACCCCGCTCTCTTCCTGGAGCCACAGAGCAGGAGACTGACGGGGAACTTACCACTTGCACATTAGGAAAAATAAGCAAACCTTAAGAGGCACTATTCACCAGAATTTCAGTTTACGTTGTTCAAAGGCACATACTTCTCAGAATGAAGTGACCATCACCACAATAGATGGGAGACCATCCATCCACGGAATAAAAACAAAGTGCAAAGTAACCGACCACACTGCCATTTCCCCTGTAGAAACTTCGCAACTCTCCCTTTTTTGCTTCTTGTCGAGAAAGGCATCATGTACAAGTTTGATAAAGAATTAACCTGCTGCTGACTTCGGCTCAGGTCGTGATCTCACAGTTCGTGGGTTCGAGCCCCGCGTCGGGCTCTGTGCTGACAGCTTGGAGCCTGGAACTGCTTCGGATTCTGTGCCTCCCTCTCTCCGCTCCTCCCCCACTCCCGCTGTCTGTCTGTCTGTCTCTCTCTCTCTCTCTCTCTCAAAAATAAATAAAGCTTAAAAAAATTAAAAAAAAAAAACTAACATGCCGCTTCTCTAAAACCCATTATTAGGGGAACTGGACACTGAGACTCACTCTCCACAAAAAGTCGCTGTTGCACACAAACATTACATCCAGCACTTCAGCAAGCCCAAACTCCCCGATCAGGTAGGTGCAGCTTCCTGCATGGGATTCCTTAACGTTTAACGTATCCCTCTTTGCTCTGGCCACTAGGAAGCTCAACGTCAAATGTGTACTTTGCCTCTAACAGTTACATGAGAACTTGTAGGTTGTATTTTGGGATATCCACTTACCTTTGGCTTCCTCTTGCTATCCTTTGACCAAAATTCCTCAAATTTTTTTTTCTATCATTCTTTGCACATTTAAAAATTTCTTTTCAAGCCGACATGCACATAAAACAAAATTCAAAAGGTATGAAAAGAGATGCAGAGGGGCGCCTGGGTGGCTCAGTCGGTTGAGCATCAGACTTCAGCTCAGGTCATGATCTCGTGGTCCATGAGTTCGAGCCCTACATCGGGCTCTGTGCTGACAGCCTGGAGCCTGCTTCGAATTTTGTGTCTCCCTCTTTCTCTGCCCCTCCCCCACTCATGCTCTGTCTCTATCAAAAAATGAATAAATGTTAAAAATAAATAAAAATAAATTTAAAAAAAGATGCAGAGAAAGTAGGTCACCCTCTTCCCTGTCTCGCACATACACAGTCAGTTCATTCCCCGCTCCATAACAATTTTATCGTGACCAGTTTTGTAAGTATCCTACCAGATACAGACTGTGCATTTACAAAGATATGCAAATACCTTCATACATATAGAGCACGCTGATATAACGGTTTTTCACTTAGCTTCTTACGATCTGCACTTTATGTCACTTAGAGATTTAACCGACTCCCTACTGCCAGGCATTTAGATTGACTGCTTCCAATCTTTTGTGCTGCCATCAAAACCCTTATACAACCATCATTTTACTCACATACTGATTTATTTATTTTTTAATTTTTTTTTCAACGTTTATTTATTTTTGGGACAGAGAGAGACAGAGCATGAACGGGCGAGGGGCAGAGAGAGAGGGAGACACAGAATCGGAAGCAGGCTCCAGGCTCCGAGCCATCAGCCCAGAGCCCGACGTGGGGCTCGAACTCACGGACCGCGAGATCGTGACCTGGCCGAAGTCGGACGCTTAACCAACTGCGCCACCCAGGCGCCCCTACTGATTTATTTCTAGGATAAATCCCTAGAAATGGAAACAAGGGTCAAAGGTGCCCTGGCTGATTCATTCATCGTTAGTTTTATTTTTAAAATCAACATACAGTTAGTTAGCTTTTTTGATGTATACAGTTCTATCAGTTTTTTTAAGTTTATTTATTTATTTGGGGGGGGGGGCAGAAAGAGAGGGAGAGAGAATCCCAAGCAGGCTCTGGGCTCTGCACTGAGCCCGGCACAGAGTTCGATCCCATGACCGTGAGATCATAACCTGAGCCAATGTCGAGTCAGATGCTTAACCGACGGAGCCACCCAGGCACCCCTTACAGCTCTATCAGTTTCAAGACGTGCCATCTTCCAGCCACCACTGCCACAACCGAAATGCAGAACCATTCCATTAACCCCAAAACCTTCTCCCTGTTCCTCCCTGGTAGTCATCCCCTATGCCATCCCTGGCACTAAGCTTTTATGTTTGTCACACCTAGAGTCCTACAGCATGTAAACTTTTGAGACTAAATTCCTACACTCAGATAATACTCCCGACATTCCCCCAAGACTGTTGGTACAGATTACACCGACTGATTTTTTTTTAAACGTGTTTGTTTATTTACTTTTGAGAGAGAGAGAGAGACAGAGCTCGTGCATGCACTCGAGCAAGAGCAAGGGAAGGGCAGAGAGAAGGAGACAGAGAATCCGAAGCAGGCTCCAGGCTCTGAGCTGTCAGCACAGAACCCGACACAGGGCCTGAACCCACAAACAGTGAGATCACGACCCGAGCCGAAGTCAGAGGCTTAACCGACTGAGCCACCAGGCGCCACACGGCGGCTGATTTTCAAATGCTAAACCAGCCTTGCATTCCTGGCACAAATGCTGCTTACGTGTATTGCCCTTTCTTTTTTTTTTTTTAAGTCTTAGCGAATTCAACATGCTAATGCTATGTTGAGGATTACGTGTGTCTGTCTGCATGAGGGATACTGGTCACCAATTCGCTTTTTTTGTACTGCACTTGTCTGGTTTTGGTATCAGGGTAATACTAGCCTCATAAACGGAGTCAGGAGGTAGTCTCTCTAAAATTGGTGTTATTTTTCTTTAAATATTGGTAGAATTCACCGATGAAACTCTCTGGGCTTGGAGATTTCTTGTTTAGAAGGTTTTTCACTACAATTTCCGTTTCTTTAATAATCAGGGGATGATTCAGGTCATCTATTCATCCTAGATGAGTTTTGGCAATTTGTGATTTTCAAAGAAATGGCCCATTTCGTCTAAGTTACCAAGTTTATGAATGTGGAATCATCCATGCATTCTCATTATCGTTTTAATCTCCGCAAGGGAGGGTCTGTAGTCATATCCCCTTTCTCACTTGTTGTGTTGGTGATCTGCTTCACCTGTCAATTTTATCAGTTTGATCAATTTTGTTCATCATTTCAAAGAACCTGCTTTTGGTTTCACTATTATTTTTTGGTTTTCGATTTCATTGATTTCTATTCTTATGTTTATTACTTCCTCCCTTTTGCTTGCCTTGAGTTTATTTGCTCCTTTTATGGTTTTTAAAGTAGAAAATCAGATTACTGATGAGAGAACTTTCTTCTTTTCTAATAAGCGTTTTAGTGCTATAAATTTCCCTCTAAGCATCATATCCCACAAAGTTTTAGATGTTCTACTTTCGTTCAAAATATTTCCTTTTTTTTTCTTCTTCTTCTAACTCTTTGTGACTTCCTCATTGTCCCATGATTTGTTTAGGTGTGTTTCTTATTTAATTTCCAAGCTTTTGGGAAGGTTCTTGCTATCTGTGTGTCACTGCTTTGCGATCTGATTCCACTGTGGTTAGAGAACACATTTTGTATAACTGTAATCCTTTCAGATTTATGGTTTCTTTTCCAACCCAGGTTACGGTCTCTCTTGGTGAATGTCGCGTGCACGCTTGTCAAAAATGTGCGCTGTGCTCTCACAGGGGGCTGGCGTGTTCAACAAACGTCGGTCAGTCCTTCAGTGTCCTGGCTGATTCTCTCAAGGGCCTATCAATCACTGTCTAGACAGGAGGGTCGACGTGCCAGTAACGACGGAGGATTTGTGCACCTGTCTCAGATCTGCCTGTCTCTGCATCATGCATTCTGTAGCTGCCGCCGGTGCACACACGTTCAGAATCATTCTGTCTTCACTGGGGAACGTCCTGCCTGGTCGCTGGGAACCTTCTTTGCTCTGAAGTGTACTTTTTCTGATGTTAGTCTATCTACTCCGTCTTCGTTCTGATTAGTGTTTTCACGGTATACCTTTCCCATCCATTCAGTTTAGCCTACGTATTTTATATTTGACGTGACTTTCCACGTGGACAACACATATTTGGGTCCTTTTCATTTTTTTTCATCCGTCCTGACAACCTGTCAGGATTGGGTATTCAGACATACAACTGGTGCATTCAAACCATTTATAGGAACATAATGACTGACATGCTTCCGTTTATCATCTTATCTAGATTTTTCCTTCCTCTATTTCCTCTTTCCTGCCTTGATTTCATTTTTTAAACTCTTTTTAGAACTCCACTTTAATTCATGGTGTTTTTAACTCTCTGTTTGTATAGCTTGGTGGTTGATCTAGGGATCATCATGCATATCTCATTTTTTACAATCTTACCACCGTATCCCCTTCTGTATCTACAGACACTGAAAACCCAGACAAAGTTATAGTTCTTGCTCTCACTCAAACACATTTCAAAGAGCTCACTAGGAGAACGGCGGTCTATCGCGCCTACCTAGACCCCCACATCCAGCTCTTCTTCCGAACGTTCCAAGGGATGTTCCAAGTCTCCTTCCAGTGCAATGACCCTCCCATCTGAAAAACTTCCTGTAGCAATTCACTTAGATCTGCCGGCAACAAATCCCCTACTTTGCCTTCATCTGCTTTATCCCACCCTCATTCCCGCAGGGTATTTGTGCCCAGTTTGGGATTTGGGACTGATGGCTCTTCTTCTCTAGTACTGAATTTCCTCTGGCTGCTTGTAAGACTTTTTTATCTTTTTTTTTCTTTAATATTTATTTATTTTGAGAGAGAGACAGAGAGCGTGAGCACAGAATGGGCAGAGAGGAAGGGAGACACCGAATCCAAAGCAGGCTCCGGGCTCTGAGCTGTCAGCACAGAGCCCGACGCGGGGCTCGAACTCATGAACCGCGAGATCATGACCTGAGCCGAAGTCGGACGCTCAACTGACTGAGCCACCCAGGCGCCCCCAGACTTTTTGTCTTTATTCTTCAGCAATTTGGTTACGACATGCCTGGGCACGGGCTTCTGTGGCTTTCTCCTGTCTGGAGTTCACTGAACGCCCCTCTCCCCAAATCTGTAGGTTTATCTCTTTTGTCAGATTTAGGACACCCTAAGCCATTATTTAGTCCAAAATTTTTCTCTGCACCCCATGTTTCTCCTCTCCTTCTGAAACACCAACAGCACAAAGGTTAGACCTTTTAGTACTACCCCACGTGCCTCTAAGACTCTGTTCTTTTCCGCCTTTTTCCTCTGTGCTGTTCAGATGGAATCAAGTCTGCGGATCTATCTCAGCGTTTACTCCTCTTTCCTTTACTACCTTCATCCTGCTACTGAGCCTATCCAGTTAGTTTATTTCAGTTCCTGTATTTTTCATTCAAAAGTTCTACACAGTTCCTCTTTCTATTTTCAAATTCTTTACTGATACTTTCTACCTTCCTATTTCAAGAATGTTCCCCTCTTATTGACTGACTGATTGATTGATTGATTGATTGGAGTATTTTCACAATGGCTGCTTTAAAGTCTTTGCTGGATAATCCCAGCAAGTGTGCTACCTTGGCAGTAATGTGTATTAACTGTCTTTCCAAAGGGAGAGCAGATTTTCCCAGTTGTTGATATGCTGAGGACGTCGGAATGGCATTCTAGACATCTTGACTATTGCATTACAAGACTCTGGGTCTTGTCCAAACCCTCTGGAGAATGTTCGTATTTCTGTTTTAATAGGCAGTTGACCTGGTTGGATTCCACTCCCACATTCCAACCGGCTCCAGAGTCAGCTGACTTGCCAAAGCCTTTCCAGCGCCTGTTGGCTATACCCCACACGTGCACCGCCCAGTGGCCAGTGTGGGACCTGTGTGCTGGTCTATTCCAAAATTCAGTTCTCAAAGTCCACAGTTGCCAGTTAGAGTCGGATCCATGCATCTACAACTTGGGGGTCAGCCCAGGAGTTCCTAACAACCTCGAAGGTCACTTTCCCGAACTCCTCCTCTCTACGATGTCCCCAGAACTTGCTGATTCCCCGGGTGGCCCCTTTTCTGGGTTCTCTAACCACACACCTCCCACATCTGTGTGCACCTTGGGCCAAGGGTAGGAGGAGAGAGAACAGGGCATCAGGGGTTTGCCCCACCTCCTGGGAACAGTTTCCTGTAATCAGGTTCCCTTACTGAGAGTTTCAGGCGCCTGCCGGCCAGTTTCTACTGCCAAGAAACTGAGTGGGGGATGGGATGTGAGAAAGCAGAGAAAAGGAAAAAATGAAAAGTAGGGTCTCTGCATTCTGAGTGTTAGAGTACCCACTCCTCATCCAGAACTAGACAGCCTTTCTTAGTGCTCTCTCTGTCCACATTAACACTCGTCTCTGGGTTTTAGGATACCTTGAGCTCAGGGTGGGGAATCTCCGAGGGGGGGGAAATGGTAAAGTCAATCAATTCAGCAGTACTGTGAATTGTGGCCCTCTTCCCCGATCCACCTGCCACGGTTTACTTTTCAGAATGCTGAAAAGGCTGCTCTATGTATATGTTCAAGTTTCATAGCTGCATTCGTCAGAAGAGACAGGTTAGAGCACACTTCCTCCGTACGCAGAACTGAGACCTGCTCATGTTTGCAAACTGCCTCGAACCTACTTTCCAAAGGCATAAGGGATGCTGCAAATGAAGGAGGTTTTCTCACTGTCGTTTTAGACTGATCTGTAGGCCCATCACCAGTCACCTGCACGGACCATCCAGCCTTATCTTCTCTGCAGTTTGGGATGATGTAAGTTTTTCTGACTACCCAGACTTCACAGAACCCAGAGGTGAGGAGAAGGGATATCACTTTAAGCCGTTCTGGATCTGCCTTCTTCTGGGATTCTCTCTTTAACATCTAAGAGCTGACTTGAAATTCCAGAAGGCCATCCAAGATGTTCCAGGTGATACAAGCCCAAATACGTGTATGCTTCTTTGCTCACATGACATCTTTTATCCAGGACACTAAAGCCCACACACCGTACCCCTCACCGTAATCCCTGCCTGTCGGTAGCTGCCTCGGAGCCCAGACAGGACATTTCCTGACAATGGTGCCGATGCCTCAAGTCTGTATACCCGCTGTTACGTCTAAAAGACTCACAAACTTTGCTCTAAAGCGTCCCCAGATGTGTGCAGTCCCCATTTCCAACAGCTCAAGCAACTGAGGGACAGTAAAGCACATCCGTGTCGCACCAGGCTGACTGCACCAGATCACCTGAACCCCCAGCAGGTCACAGCCCTCAAAGCCGGCCGCACCAACAGAGCGCAAACATCAGCAAAACGGCAGTCAGACGGGAGGAGGGGTGAGAGGAGAGAGAGGAGAGAGAGGAGAGAGGTCAAGAACAACTGTCAAGTTTAGACCTGAAAAAGAAGGCAAAGTCTATCATTTTCCAAAATGGGGAAAGATGCAAGGAGAAGAGGCCCAACAAGACAGGAAACAGAAAGAGTATAGCCCGGACTTGTTAGCCAGGTGGCTGTCAGACATCCAGTGGAGCACCCAGCAGGCAGCTAGACGCGGAAGTTCAGGGAAGAGGCCCCGCCGGGAACAAAGGTGGGGGCTGTCAGTGGAGGCGCGATATTGAAAGCCTGGAGTCCCGCTGAGATCTCCTCCTGGGTGGCCAGGGACAGAGCAGCACCTGAGGGGGACTCTACTATCTGGAGGGCAGCCAGCGGGGAAAACTGCAAAGGAGGGAGAATGTGGTGACCTTGAAGTCAAGGTCAGAAAGGCTCCCGAGGAGCAGGGGAGAGGCTGATGAGACAGGGGCTGAGGAACGCCCCTTGGACCGGGGAACCGGCAGTCACTTGAAAAACCAGTGGTGCAGAAATTGCACGACGCTCATCACAGCTGCGACTACCTGCCGTTACCCTGCTCCAACCTGTTTTTGCCTGATCGAAGGCAAGCAAGTTCCAAGCAAGGCGGAGGCCAAGGAAGTCTTGCCCTTCACTGTAATTCCAGGAAGGACCCCCACGGTGGCTCAAACATGTGGACCAAAGGACCACGGAAGCCAAGGAGGAAGGTCCCTCTTTATCCTCGAAGCAAAGGATACACTGGCCCAGCACTGCCCAGGGGGCCAATCTGGCCGGGCCCCGCCCCGCACACACCCAATGACGGGAGGCCCGAAGGCAGCTATCTTCGGATCCCTTCTCCTGGCTTTATTCTCGGGGCCTCTCCAGTTCACCGGCGGTTGCCACAGCTGGTGGGCACTTGCTATGCCCCGGCCCCAGTTTCTTCAGCGGGTCTGTGGGGGGAAGGCCGGAGAACTCGTGTTTCTAACAAACGCCCAGATGATGATCATGTCCTCCCGGGCACCATGCTTTGAGAAACACTGGTTTGGTGTGATTCTCGTAGCTATCCTTGGTCATTTTTGTTCCCCTACTTAGAAATCATAATGTAAGCTGAGAGACAATGACTTTTCAAAATCCTTCTGAAGTTTGAAAAGATAACTGAAAGTAACATTTCAATATTTCCTAAAAATGGCAGCTATGTCTGTGTCAGGCTCTAGCGAAGGGAACCTGGCCCAGTTACAACGAAGTCACGTGTGTCCCACGTGCCCCGGGGCAAACCACAAGCAGCCCTGACCACTCGCTGGACCTCTTTCTGAATTAAACGTCACAACAGCCACTCCTCAAGTACTCACTCTGGGCCACTCCTGGGACAAAAACGGTCCACGTACATCATCTCTTAATTTATAACAACCCCGTGAGGAGGAACCACAGTGCCCATTCTGCAGATGAGAAAACCAAGAAGTAACTGCCCACAGTTATACGGATAAGAAGAGGGGATGCTGGAAATCAGACCCAAGTCTGCAAGCCCAGCGATCTTGGCGGGCGTACACACCTGTCCCCCGGGCTCCACCAGGATGCCTTGAGGCACGCCGGCCCAAGGGCTTGTGTGCTCCCGGCGCAAGACCTGGCCTCAACACGGTGCGGTGTCTGCGCACGCGAGTGAAGGGACCTGCGGAGGCCTCAGGCTCACCCTCCCACGCGGTGTCCTGTTTCCTGTTGTTCAAGGTGGACTTGTCCCAGGAAAGAGACGACAATAACAGTAAACGCTCTCCAGCACCTACGACATTCAATACCATTCTGAGCACTGGAGGTACGTTCACACATTTCGTCCTCACCCCTCCGAGGCCGGTCCGGTTATTCTCCAAATTTCAGAGAGGATGAAAATGGGGCTCAGGAGGTTAAGGGACTTGCCCACACAGCCAAAGAGTGGCCGGGCTGGGATACGGACTCTGACAGTCTGCCTCCAAAGTCTATGGTCTTACAGCACTACGCGATGGCGCTTCTCTCCGGTAATAAAAACATTCCAAAGAGAAGGGCAGGAGGAACCGGAGTTTCCTACACCTGGCACCGTCTGGCATCACGGGCCTCGGCAGTCGGCGCCGGCTCTGGGCTCTCTAAAGCGTGTGGGTGGAGAGCCGGACCAGGCTGAGCTTTGAAGGCCGCGACAAAGCGTGTGGGTGGACATCTGTGGCAGCCGCCAGCTGCTGTACCCCCACGACAGCAGGTACCCGGCCCTGGATCCCTGTGAGGCCTGGCCAGCCCGGGGCGGGAGGGCCGGAGACACAAAGCACGAGCAAACAGGACACGGGCAGGATTGTATGACCCTGGCCGGTACAATTACATCCTTTATTATTGATGGTTGAAGCCAGACGGTCCTCGTCCCTGCGGTATTGGGTTGCCACATAATTAGCGGACCTAGTCACTCCAGTTCACAGAAATCCTTTAGGTTCAAGAACATAATCCATGTCCACCTTTAAAAAAAAAAAAAAGTACGACAAAGAAAACAAAGAAATTCAAACATGATGTGAGTGACAGTAGGAGTCACGGGAAAATCTCCCTAGGATAATGGTTACTTTTTTCAAAGTGTGGATCTCTTTAAAAATTCTTAAACAGCTTGGCCATTTTGTTTCTAAGAAATTTATGGCAGAGCTTTGCATACAGACTCCTCAAATTTTAATTGTGTGCTATTGTAATAAGCCTACGCAAGGAGCGCTTCAGAATCCAAATGTAACAACCCATAAAAATGAATTCCAACACCGAAGTACTTCGCGAGCCTCCTGGGTCCAGACGACCGCTCTGGGGAACGTCAGACGACATTCAGAACAAATTTAGTTTGCCGAGGCTTTCACAAAATGAAATAGGCGCGCATCCACCGCGTGGCTGGGGCCAGAGCCCCGGGATGTGCTCCCCGCCTCGCCCCACACGCCGCACCGCTGCACGTAACACGTTTAATACTCAAAGGGGCCGTCCTCTGCAACCGCGCAAGCGCCACTCCGGGCCAGCCCCACTTCCCCTCCTCTGGACCAGTCCAGGAGCCACATTCTTGCCAGGGTGACGCCATCACGGCTCACACGAGTAAAACCCTCCAGGGACATCACCTCACGCGGGCCCCACAGACAGCCCCTCTCACTGCTCCCTGGGCCCAGGCTGCCACTGCCCCTTAGCACAGGCCGCCCCCACCGCCTGCGGCCCCTTCCCTGCCGAGGCAGAGGAGCAGCGAGGGCCCTGGGGCTGGGTTCCGGCCCTGCCCAAGTCGCTGAGCCTGTCTAAGTGCTCCTTCCGTGAAAGGAGGACGGTAATAGTACCTTCTTGAGAAGACTGTTACGAGTTTTAAATGAACCAGACACCCAAGTGCTGACTCATCTGAAACCAGCACACAACAATCGCTCATGATCCCTGTTGTTAATAACTCCGTCACACCTTTGACCTCAACCTCGTATGCAAGCCTTGCCCAGCAGGCCGTGCCCCTGCCTCCACACACACCCGTCCTGCTCCTTTCCATACCCGCCCTGGAGTCCTCTCCTCACCAGAGGGGTGCTCTCCAGCACGGTGCTGTGTGAGCTCTGTAAGCCCAGGGCCACGCACGAGGCCCGGCACTCACTAGGTCTTCCAAAGTATTTAGCAGGGGCGCCTGGGGGGGGTCTGTCCGTTAAGCGTCTGACTTCAGCTCAGGTCATGAACTCATGGTTCGTGGCTTCGAGCCCCTTGTCAGGCTCTGTGCTGACAGCTCAGAGCCTGGAGCCTGCTTCGGATTCTATGTCTCCCTCTCTCTCTGCCCCCGCCCTGCGTGCTCAGTCTCTCTCTCTCTCAAAAATAAATAAAGATTTAGAGAAAAAAAGTATTTACTAAGCAACTGCCAATGGATACAAAACCGAGGCTGGAGGGGTCGGCCTGCCGGGGACAGTGTCACAGCACCGGCAAACGGCAGAGGTGAGGGTGGTTGGGACTCGGAGCCCTGGAGAAGACGCGGGCTGTCACAGTCAGAACTTCCAAGGCCACAGAGGCCCCTGGCCCCGCTGAGTCTGGGTAGGAACCTTCTTTGCAAAGACAAGCACATGTCTCCAGCCGCTGGCATCGCCCCCTGCTCGGGGACGGAGGCAGCCTGGCGGTGATGAGCCGTCACAGGCCTGGCCTGGCCCCTGAACCCTGTGCCCTCCCCACCTCAGACCAGTAGGCAGCCTGTGAGCCAGCAAGGGGAAGGGGATCATCCTACAGCCTGGGTGAACAATGGCCCTCGCATTCCTGGCCAAATCAGCACCGGAAGGATTGAGCTCCAAGAAACCCATGGGATCAGTGGGCAAGAATGCTTTAGTATCAAACATCATTGACACACCTCTGACAACAAACACATTTACAACTCTTGCTGGAAAAACTGATCAAATTGGGTTATGAAGATCTAGAGCCCTGCTATCTCTTTCCTATACGCATGCTGTGAGCTACAGGAAATGAAAAAGGTTAAAGTCATCAACATTCTGAAGACAGACTTACATTTTAGGAACTTGGCATGCAGATTAACACAGTTTTCCAATTTCAAAGCCTCAATAAAGGCCATTTTTACAAGGTTCATAAATATATGCTAATAACATGTTTCTGTGTTTTTATATCTTGTATACCTTTTGTATTTTCTTTGACTCTTTCTGAGCATTCTCTCGGAGTGGTACTTTTCCAAATAACTTCCATCCCAAGTCATTCTGTCTGTCAAGTCTTGCATTCTGTTTTCTAGCAAGCAAATTCCTACAGGAAGAAAATAAGAGGGTTAGGAAACTTCTGGGCATTTACAAAAATACCAGGACAACGAGTCACTCTTGAATGAACACAAGTAGACTTTCCTTTGAGACAACAATGTGATGAACCACAAGCTTTCATTCTTCAGATGTGATTTTTCACGTAAGACACAGAATTACGCAGCAAGGAAAAAGCCCTTAAGCCACAAATAAGTTTTTTGTTGTTCCACTGTTACAGGTACAAATTCTATAACTTAAAGTAGGGAAACACCTCATACGATAACAAAGTCTGTAACAAAAGTGACCTTTAAAGTCAGACCGAACTGAATTGAAACTTGGCCTCAACACTCACTAGCTGTGTAACTCCGACCAGTACATTAACCTTTCTAAGCTTGTTTCCTTATGTTTAACAAGGGTCTTTGCGGGAATTGGAATTACAGGTACACAATCAGTGCTTAAGAAATAAGAGCTGCTAGGGGCGCCCAGGGGGGCTCAGTCAGCTCAGTGTCCGACTCTGGATTTTGGCTCAGGTCACGATCTCACGGTTCGTGAGACAGAGCCCCATGTTGGGCTCTGTGCTAACAGCGTGGAGCCTGCTTGGGATTCTCTCTTCCTTTCTCTGACCCTCTCCTGCTCATGCCCCTTCCTCTCTCTGTCTCTCAAAATAAATAACCTTTAAAAAAATAAAAAAGAGGGGCGCCTGGGTGGCTCAGTCGGTTAAGCGTCCGACTTGGGCTCAGGTCACGATCTCGCGGTCCGTGGGTTCGAGCCCCGTGTCGGGCTCTGGGCTGATGGCTCAGAGCCTGGAGCCTGCTTCCGATTCTGTGTCTCCCTCTCTCTCTGCTCCTCCCCCGTTCATGCTGTCTCAAAAATAAATAAACGTTAAAAAAAATTTTTTTTAAATAAATAAAAAAGAAATTAAGTCAGAGCTGCTTTAATAATTAACCTCTAGCTCAGTTTAAATTACCTACGGGGGGCACCTGGTTGGCTCAGTTGGTGGAGCACACACCTCTCAATCTTGGGGTTGTGAGTTTGAGCCCCACCTTGCGCACGGAGCCTACTTAAAATTAATTATCTATAAGGTAAACTTATATTGCCTATTTATAGTCTCCACATATAATGAAAAGAAAACCACTGAAGAGAGAGTCCAAGGTCTTCCGTCCCAACAACATGTAAACAGGTCCCAAATAACACAAATAAATCCCAAACGGTAGTATAAAATAAACCACGTTCTGGAAGGCCCATTCATTCAAAACAAATGGTTTCCAGGGCTCACTGGAAAGTAGAAGATGAACCCGCAGCAGCTCGTGTGCTAGAAAGTAAGAAAGTGCTGAAAGAAATATGGGGGGACACATCTGAAGGGAACAGGAGCCAGCTTGAAACAAGGGCTCCCATTGGCTACATCTGGAGCAATCTAACCATCAAGATAAATGATGAGAGCAAGGGACTATAGTCGCTTCAATGAAACAAAAATCCAAGCACCCACATGGATACAAACAAGAGGAGGAGGAGGGAAAAATGTCCTGAACAAGCACAGGAAGACTGACGGAGGCAGGAGAGGAGGGATGGGGGGGAACCTGGTAGTTGACAGCTGCAGGAGGAAGAGGGTTTCCACAGGGCTTGAAAGTGTCTCTCACAGATTACGTGTTAATTACAAAGGCAACCCTCCTCCGGCAAGTGCTCGAAGCCGCATTCCCAGTGTCAGAGGAGACAGCACAGGCCTGCGGCTCCGATGTGCCCAGAACAGGACACCATATGGATGGAGGGAGGCAGGCAGACAGACAGACAATCAATCAGAGAAGATCCCTGAAACAACCAACAAAATGTGAATGCGGACCGCGGACTAAGAAACAGCACAGGGTTGATGTTGCATTTCCCGACCTTGCAACTGCACAGTCGGTGGTTATGTGAGAGAATGCTCTTGTTCTTAGAGGATATACAGATATATTGAGGGGGAGACAGGCATGATATCTCCAGCTGATTCTCTCAATGCTTCGAAGAAATACTTACTTGCTTATATGGCACATATTCCACACTCACAGGACAGATAAAACGAAGTGAAACACAGAGTGTATCGAAGGAAAGAATGCATGGAAGTTCCCTGTGTTTTTCTTGAAACTTTTCAATACATTTGAAATCAGATCAAAATAAAGTCATGGGGCGCCTGGGTGGCTCATCAGGTGAGCGTCCAGCTTCGGCTGAGGTCATGATCTCGCAGTTCGTGGGAGTCCCATGTCAGGCTCCCTGCGGTCAACGTGGAGTCTCCCTCTCTCTCTGCCCCTCCCCTACTTGTGCACACGCACTCACTCTCAAAAATAAATAAAGCATTAAAAAAATAAAGTTATGAAAACTTTCAGAAAAGGAAACAAATGGTCTCACTGTATTCTCTTCTGTTGTGATTACAATAGAATCCATTTCAGAAACCGTTTCATAGCCCAAGGCAATTCTATAGTACCTTTATAAGAAAGAAACTTTGGTTAAAAAAAAAAAAAAGAAAGAAAGAAACTCTGGGCTATCCCCAGGCCCAGCCTGTGTACCATCTAAGACAGCCACTGGTGAAACACACACGGTTCAAACCGAGCTAAAATGTCAGGCACCCAGAAAGATACTAAGAGCTTGGGCATCCAGAATTCGGTTCACTAACAGCTGACATTTTGCTAAAGAGGAGTTGCCTCTGGAGAAGGGGACTGGGCACAAGGGACTAACGGTGAGGAACCCCAATGCACTTGGAAGGGGAGGGGACAGGAGTGAGGGCTACACCTCCTGATGAACCTCAACCCTATTGTGGAGGGACGTGTGTCAGTGAGGGTCTAGAGGGACAAGGAACGGAATAGAGAACCCCACAGAAGCGACCGGGCATCTGTGCTCCGGGAGGCGGAATGTAAATGTGGTCCTGGTCACAGAGACGGGGCCAGCAGGGGCAAGAGGAACAGAAACATTGGTTTTTCCGTCCACTGGACAACGATGTAAATCTGTACAAATGTAGTGCAGATGAAACTTACCAAAATCATGATTCATGACAGACCATGACTTATCAAAGGCATCTTTGGCTGTATTATTTTTTGTGGATGAGAGGTTGAGGACCTCGGAACGGACAGGAATCCCTCCCTAGCTTCAGCTGTGTGTGTCACTGGCACAGGTAACAGGTGCCTCTTGCTCCCCTTTCAGGTCGGTGGGTCATCGGAAGGCTGGCATGGATCTGGCTGTTGGGCCCAGGAGGCCAGATGGAACCAAGGACCTGCCTCCTCCCATCATGTGACCAAACCCCACTCCCAGGCAGGTGCAGTGAGAGAACTCAGATGGGGCAGGGAGAGAGCCCAGTAGCCCTGACGGTTCCCTTTAACCCTGTGTGGTCCTCCTAACCCAGAGGCGCCCTTGGGAAGACACAGCCGTGGATCCCTCAGGCTGTCCCTTCACGAGCCCTGTGGCATAGCGAGTTAGCAGAAGCCCTGGCCCTCAGACAGCCTAAGCGCTCTCATGTAGTGGAGTAGACAGTGGCCATAGCCAGTATCTGTGACACCTCACCAGGGGGCAGAACACAGGGACTGCTTGATTCAAGCTTCCCCAAATCCACCTGTCCCACCACCATCTTCGGGAAGTACTCCCGTCCGTCCTGGTTCTGCAGAACCTCTGGACTCACTCTGCAAAGCCGACCCAGACCGGCTGCCGCCTGTCCAACCCCCGGGCCTGGGCTCCCACGGAAGCTATTTCCACAGCACCCACCCTGCTGCTCTGTGCCTGTCGGGTGCACACCCTCTCTCCACACACCTGTCTCTAGGGGTGCGGGCTGCTGGGGGGGCAGGGCAGAGTCACCTCTGCATCCCCAGAATTCTATCCAGCACGCAGGAGGCGCTCTATACAAACGGGGCAGCCGCATGTGCAGGGGAGGCAGGTGCAGAGCTATGAGGAGGCAGAATGGGACCTCAGCCCATCACCCTCCAACCTGGGGCCCGTGGAGTGAACCACCTCCGAGGGCGGCAGTGTTGCCTAAGTGCAAGCTTCCACACACACTCCAGGTGAAGGGCAAGTCCAGACAAATCAAGGCCCAGGACTAAGAACTAAACAGAGATAAGCTCTGAGCAGGGTTAAGAGAATGCCCTGAAAGAAGGGGCCATGGAAGATGGGGGGGGGGGGGGTGGGGTGGTGAGGGGTTGCTGGGAGAGGAGGGAGGAGGGGCGGAACAGAACACCACAATCTGCTCCCAGGCCAGAGCCCTCCTGGGGGGCAGCCAGCAGCTGTGCACGAAGGCTGAGGGCAGCGCCCGGAGCACTGTTCCAAGCCGGACGCAGAACCAGTCACTGAGACTCCCTTTGCTTTGCAGCCCCAGTGGAGGGCCCTTTGCCCCAGGGCTCGAATCCTTTGCGAAGGAAGAAGCACTCACTCACTCTACTGGCAGCATCAAGGACCTCAGCTGTCGACCTCAATCCAGTCTCTGAAGGGCAGAAACCACACCAAAATGGGCCAGACTCTCACCTGAGCCGGACGGGAATCAAATCGGCAAGGGCCAATAAACAACCAGTGGGTCCACAGGGCACAATGACACGGTCTAACCAAAGCTGTTGGCATCGGGGTTCCCTGAGAGCCACCCGGGCTCCGGATGCTGAAGCCTGCCCCACCCACCCGCACCTCTCACCCACAGGCACCCACGTGGGGGCGGGCACGGCTTTCCTCCTGACTAGCCCCCTTCCTCCAGGATGCCCGCTCACATCCTGCAGCCGGTGGGAGGAGTAATGGCTGAAGGGGAAGCACCGAGGACTTGTCCACAAATGAGGCGAACCCCATTTCTAAGAGGCTGACGAGGGCCTTACAATCCTTCCTGAGCCTCGTCCCAGGAGCACCCCCGCAGGCAGGCGGCCAGAGCGGAGATCTCTCATTCATGCACTGAATTTTTCTGAGGGCCGCACCACAGGAGGCAGTCTTACTTGCTCTGAAACCCTCAGTCTCTCCCCAGGTTAGCTCCAAAGCTCTCACCTGATTTGGCAAGGGTCTGGCCCCTCTTCCCAGTCCTCCTCCTTGGGTCATCCGGGGCCATGCACACATCCGGGCGGGCACACAGCCTGTCACCCCACCCCCACCCCCCAGTGTGCTTGCCCCACCCTTTCTTCAGGTGTCCCTGGAGCACAGGACCAAGATCCATCAAGCCCGGGGCCCCTGCAGAACTCCCGCTGCATCTACCATGATGCTCCAGAAATCTCTCCGCCACACAGTGGGCACAGATGGATGGCACCAGCCCTGTCCCCCAAATCCCTTCAATGGCTTCCACCTGTTTGTGGCACCATGGCACATGTCGTTCCCCCAACCCTCAAAGTGCTCCTGAAAGAGACGGGAGGGCCTGCCCCCCAGGCGCGTTTCAAGGGTCAAACAAGGCGAGGACCTCACAGGCCTGGCCTACTGTATCACACACACTCAGTTCACGTTCACGACAACAGCAGCTGTTGTCACCATCATCACCACGTGGCGTTTCTCCATTAGGGGACTGACAGCACTGTCCTCCAGCTCAATCCCCTTCAGCTGAGCTAACGCTCTGCACCCTAAAGGCATTAGAGAGGGGGGCAGATGAGAGGCGAGGTTTACAGGAATGGTGGGCTGAGGGAAGGTGACCCAGCAGGGGCTGGCCCCACCAGGGATCTGTTGATAACGCCTATCCTATCCGGACACATTTTCCAACAATGCTGAAGAGGCCTCCGGAAATACACTTTGGGGCTGTCCGTGACTAAGCCACGCCCAACTACAAGGGAAAAGAATAATCCTAAGAGCCTGCAGGAAGCAAAAGAAAAGAGCCTTGGGCAGGAAAAGGGAGCCAGGGTTTGCATGGGGCATCTCCCCCCGGCTGGAACAATCATTCTTTTCATTTCAATAGGTTAACAACTCAGAGGAAGAGACATGGGACACCCCTGACAAAGTAACGCTAAAAACAATGGTGTGTTAATTTCTGCCTGTCAGCGCTCCTGCCTGCTGTGGAGTGCCACCCACAAGTGAGGGGCATCATCAGTAGCAGGGGCAAGATCAGGCACGGACACAGGTAACGGGGACGAAATGGGCTATCAGGACCTGGTCATCACCAAGACCAGTCGGGCACGGCTCTATGCAGACTCTGACCGGTGCTCCCTTTCCTCCGACTCCCCCACACCATAAGCCACAGGATCCTTCCTTCGCCAGGCTTGTCCAGTGCCTTATCACGTGGCTTATAGTGCTTATACTTCCCAGGCAGGAAGTAGAGGGGGCTGACATGTGACAAGGGCCAAAGCGGGGCGAGTGGGGAAACATACAACCTGGAGACCTGAACGCCCCACGCCTCCTGACAGAGGGGTCAGGCCCTCACCGCCCAGGACGGGCCACCAGCCACACAGGCTGCTGAACACATGACAAATGTGCGTGTCATTGCGCCGAAATGCGCCAGAGTGTTCTTCAAAGTGTCAAAAAAGACCGAAAACTACCCAGGGGTTCATGACGTGTCCATATACATCAGTAAGAAGGGTCAGGGGATAGCCTGGCTGGCTCCGTTGGTAGAGCATGTGATTCCCGATCTTGGGGTCATGAGTTCGAGCCCACACTGGGTGTAGAGATTACTTAAATAAATCAAGCCTTTTTTTTAAAAAAAGGGGGTCAGGGCCATTTTTTTGAAGGACCAACAACTATTCGTCGTTAAAGGCAAAAAGCGAAGCACGTAACAGCGTAAAGCAGGCCGCACAGTACGTGCACCTGCGTTGCTCGTACCAGCACAGACTACCTCTGGGAGAAGACGGAAATGGGCATTCTTGCTCCTGCAACAGCTTACCCGGTGGCACGGTGCAGAAACAAAACTCTTCACCACACACTCTACTGCACTTTCTGGATTTTGTACCGTGCAAGCGTATCGCCTATTGGAGAAAGTTAACAGGGGCGCCTGCGTGGCTCAGACGGTTAAGCATCCAACTTGGGTTTCGGCTCAGGTCGTGATCTCACAGTTTGTGAGTCTGAGCCCCATGTCGGACTCTGCACTGACGGTGTGGAGCCTGCTTGGAGTTCTCTCTTTCCCCCTCTGTCTCTGCCCCTCCCCTGCTCACACACACTCCCTCTCTCAAAAATAAATGAACTTAAAAAAAAAAAAAGGAAGAAAAAAGTTCATATATAAAGAAGCCGTTGCTAAATTAGGGATTTCTGCCAATAAGAAAGGAAGCGAGGGGTGCCCGGCTGGCTCAGTCGGTGGGGCGTGCAACTCTTATCTCGGGGGTGGTACGTTCCAACCCCATGCCGGGCGTAGAGATGACTAAAAAACAGAAAAAGAGAAAATTAGTGCTTCTGCACCACCCCCACCCCCATCTTCCAAATCAGGAAGGCTTTATCAAACCCCAAAACAGTGCCCGATTTTTCTGCCCGTCCCTAGTAAGGCTAGGTGGCGAGTGCCAGGAGCCCCTGCCGTGTCGGGTGGCAAGTGCCCTAACCGACACAAAGCTGGAGGGCAAGTGAAACGGCCAGTGATGCTGCACTGGTACAAACAATAAACACTTAGAAAAGAGAAGTGAAACCGTATGGAGCCGCACCTGGGAAGGCACTGGCGGCTCAGCCCGCGTGGCTCATGCACCCGCTCTGCCCTGTGCTTCACGACCCCAGCCGTGAGCCGGAGCAGTGAGCACGACACAAGCGTCCCAAGGAGAACGGCCTACCTCCTACGAGTTAGGTAAGTTCCTAAGGTCGCCCACCAGGGACTCAGACCCCCGCCCTTCCGGGCCTCCGCAGTCGGGCGCAGCCTCCGACCACACAGCCGAGAACTCTGGAAGGGCACAGAGCCAGCCCTGTGGTCAGCAGGGCCGTGCACACACACTGCCGTCCACTCCCAGACCTCATACAGACCAGCAAGGCTGCAGGGACATGCGCGCAGGAACACGACAGAACGGCTGAAAGGCAACTGTCACCAAGGGGCCACAGGCGTACTTGCGGTCCCGTCACGCTGACCTGACCACCCTGCTCCAGCAACTTCAGGCAGAGGCAGAACGGGGGCCTTCCTGGTGAGAGGCCCCCAAATCTGAACCCCAGGTTCCCAGCACAGGCAGCTCAGGTGCTTATCTGCTCCAAGAAAACTGCAAGATGGGACATAACTTTGTTACCACCTATTCCTGGCTGAGAAGTGATGCACAGGAGGCTACAAGGGGCCTAGCTGTGGCTCCAATCGGGGCTCCCCACCCCACCCAACCCCCCCAGCCTCAGGGCCCCACCTCCCAACTCATCGGGGCAGCTGTGTGTGCAGGGGCCACAAGGAGAGGTGACACGCTGGGAGCCTGTGTTTTCTGCCTGCACAGAGTTTTCCAGCTGGAAATATTTATCAGCATTTTTAAATATGGAGAAATCAAAGAAAAACCTGGGCTTCTGGCTTCTCCTGACATACCGTAAGAGCTGGCCACACGGGCATGTGTTCCCGCACGACAACCAGCCAGAGCTAAGCTGTGGGTTCATCTGGGCCGTGCTCCACCTGGTCCTCCACTGCCCACACGTCAGGACACCTGCCACTGCAGTGTCCCCCCTCTCAGCCACCTGCAGGGCCAGATCCCAGTTTTAAGGGGCCTTGAAGCTTATTCATTTGGGGGAATCTTCTAGACATTAAAAAAAAAAAATGTTTAGTTATGAACACAAAATTAGGCAGACATGAGGAGTCCTGAAGGTCAAGCATCATTAACATCATAATTCTAACACTGTCCTTTTGGCTTTGGAAACCTGGGACGTGCTTCCATGTGAGGACACTCCAGCGAGGACTTTTTTAATGTTAATTTATTCTTGAGAGAGGGCGCACAAGCGGGAAGGGGGATGGGAGGAGGAACAGAGGAGCCGAAGCGGGCTCTGCACTGACAGCAGAGAGCCCGATGCGGGGCTCGAACTCACAAACCCTGAGATCATGACCTGAGCCGAAGTCCGACACTTACCTGACTGAGCCACTCAGGTGCCCCCCCAGCAAGGACTTCCATCCAAAGTTCCATCTCTCCATTTTTCGACAAGAGACTGTATAGTCCAAGGACAGACCCCCTTTCTTCTTAAACGGTGTGGGGCTGAGGTGGTGCCTTTCAGCCCCACCCCCACTAACTTTCAGACATTACTGAAGTCAAAATAAGGTGATTCCAGGAACAATCTAGAACGCTAGCTGACAGACAAGATTAGGTGCTGGATCTGGGTCCCTGGACCAGTGTATTTCAGAGCACGTGAAGTGTGTGCTGAGGGCAGCACCCAGAGCCAGGGCCCTACCTGGTGTAAGCACTCAAATGTCTTGCACGAGAGTTACCAACTTGTTCCTTTATGTGTCTTCATCACAGAATGTAAAGTCCACGAGGGTGAGTCCCGTCTCTTGTGTTTACTGTGGTGCCTCTAGGGCCTAGAACAGTTCCTGGCATACAGGAAAACATGTTTATTGAACGCACGCTTCTTGGAGGAATTTTCAGAAAGAACACACAAGAATTATACCTGCCCATTTAAAACAGAGCAAGTCAGGGGGCGCCCAAAGCATCCGACTTTGGCTCAGGTCACGATCTCACCTGTCTGTGAGTTCAGGCCCCGCATCGGGCTCTGTGAGGACAGCTCAGAGCCTGGAGCCTGTCTCAGATTCTGGGTCTCCCTCTGCCCCTCCCCGGCTCCCACTCTGTCTCTGAAAAATGAACGAACCTTAAAAAAGTAAAATAAAATGAAATGAAACAGAGGAAGCCAGCATTCAGAGAGGTTGGGGAGTCCTGCCCAGAGACACACAGAGCAACACGGAACCACGACTTGGATCCGAACATCCACGGCTGCTGCCCGGCAGCTGTCCACACTGCCCCAGAGGGTGGAGGACGACAGGGGTGGAAGGGTGCAGCCCTGCCCGACCTGGAGGAGCAGGTTCCACGGGCCACAGACACTCAGCAGGGACTGCTCAAACTCCTTGGAATCTTGGGAAATAAACCTCCAAAGTCCTCCTCCTTCAAGATACTGTGCATGTGAACTCCAGGTTGTAATTCGACGGTTCCCTGGGGCTTCTTGCTTTCTCCTTCCTTTGTGTCATTGACAAGACATAACCAAAGCTTGTTCCAAAGTCCTCAGAAATTCGCTAAAACACCGTCACGTTCCGTTCCCAGAACAGACGGGTATCTTCTCCACCATTTCCTGAATCACAACCACCCTTCACAGATCACCTGTCAGGTGCCCCGTACCGCGCCTGGCACGTCCCACATATTCTGCGTGAGAGATGGAACCCTGGAGGGAAGCCCTTGCTGGAGGGTCCTCATATGGAGGCACGACCCAGAAAGGGATCACAGTCCACCCACATGGCACAGACAGGAAACAGAGTCTCGGCGAGGCTGAGGAATTTGCTCCTGAAGGGACATCTAAATCCTGGTACTCCTCCGGGGTAGAGAAGGCAAAAACGGTAAATGATTCCCCCAAAGCCTATTTCTTTTTTTTTTTTTTCCAGCTCTCCACCATCAGAAATCAACATGCCCCACTGCCACATCTATTTACACTGGGCCTCTGACTCCGCTCTGAAAACACAAGGGGAAAAGGCCAGCCCACTCAACTGTCACAGGCACACAGGACACAAAACCGCATCCTACAAACCCAACCTCCTGTGTGATAAAACCCCATCTGCCCTACAGGAAATACGAGGCGACTGAGACAGACACTGAGGTGTTCTTACTGTGGCCAAACAGCAGGCCCAAAGCTCCTAGTCGCACACACAGTCACAAGTACCCGAGAGCCAGAAATATTCAGCGTCTCGCTTCCTTCAGAAAAGGTTAGCCAAGGAGCCTCTGGTGTTATAAAGTTGATCCCTAAAACCGGAGGGAACAGCCAACATGGGAGCGCAGCAAGCATCAGACAGCACGCGCGCGCACACCCGGGCCCCTGGCTCCTGGGGCACGCAGGCCCTCGCTGGAGCCTCGGGACCACACCCCTTCGAAAGTGAGAAACAACTCTGCCCGACGGGGGCAGGGGTGCTGAATCACACCAAAACCTACAGACGTGGCAAAATCCGAGCTCCAGGTAGGCCTCCGATGACAAAAGCAAAAGCAAGAGGGGCGAGATTGCAACCACAAACCTGTCCACGAACAGCAGCACGGGGGAGACAGCCATCGCGTCTACTGGAGCCACACGCCTCCGAAAGGCCAGCCCCACAAGTGCAGACTGCTCCCGGGCGACATTCCCGGAGCCGGGAGCCGGAGCCACAGTCCCAGGGAGGCACCCTGGGCGCCCTTCCGGGCCCTGCAGCACAGTCTGGAAGGTTAAGGCACGCAGGGCAGGACGGGGCGGACCAGCTGGGAGGGCAGAGGGCGGGGGCGGGCAGGGCTCTGACTCCGAACTAGTCACAGGGAGGGAGGAGGGCGGGCAGTCGGGGAAGGAAAGCCCGCGTGACCAGGTGGGTTCCCGGGGGCCCTCGCATCTCTGCAGAGACCACGGCCACCCCTGCCAGGGGAGGCCAACTGGCCACAGGACCCACAGGCACCTCTGACTGAGAAATAAAGCGAAATCCCCATTTGGAACAACCGCGAGCGTCTCCTGGGGGCCCGACATGGTACTTTGTGGAAGAAGCGATCAGGTATTCACGTGAGTTCCAACACTGTCGCATAAGTTCCTGTCAAAAAACTTGCATTAGAACCATCACTAGGGGCGCCTGGGTGGCTCAGTCGGTTAAGTGTCCGACTTTGGCTCAGGTCATGATCTCACGGTTTGTGGGTTCAAGCCCCGCGTCAGGCTCTGTGCTGACAGCTCAGAGCCTGGAGCCTGCTTCGGATTCTGTGTCTCCCTCTCTCTCTCTGCCTCTCTCCCGCTCACACTCTGTCAAAAATAAAAACATTTTTAAAAAAAGTTTTTTTAAAAGCACATCACTAGATGGGGGCACCTGGCTGCTCGGTCAGTAGAGCCTGGGACTCTTGATCTCGGGGTTCTAAGTTGGAGCCCCATGTTGGGTGTGGAAATTACTTAAAAAAAATCTTAAAGAGGGGCGCCTGGGTGGCGCAGTTGGTTAAGCGTCCGACTTCAGCCAGGTCACGACCTCGCGGTCCGTGAGTTCGAGCCCTGTGTCAGGCTCTGGGCTGATGGCTCAGAGCCTGGAGCCTGTTTCCGATTCTGTGTCTCCCTCTCTCTCTGCCCCTCCCCCGTTCATGCTCTGTCTCTCTCTGTCCCAAAAATAAATAAACGTTGAAAAAAAAATTTAAAAAAAAAATCTTAAAGAAAAAAAGTGCCATCACTAGAGTATTCTCCCACCTTCATGACTCCAAATACCATTAGGTATAAAAAAAGGACAAGCTCTAACTAACAACTTCAAGGTCAACAAAAATGATCCACTCTAAACCCAAAAGAAGTGACACAGGTAGGCTCTCCCTTGGGGCATCATTAAGCCTCACTCAATCATGTGCCAACATTAACCCATGGCAAAAAGTCCTCCACACGCCCCAGCCAGGGTCCTCCGTCTAATGATCAGCCCTGCCAGTGTGTTTGTGTGTTCACAACTGCACAAGAAATGTCTGACTAGAGAGAGTCAGTAGATGGCCATCTCCAGCAAGAGGAGGTGGTGAGGGGCAAAGAGAAATTTTACTCTCACTTTGCGAACTTCTGTTATTGCTGGGTGGCTCGGTCATTAAGCATCTGACTTGGCTGGGCTCACATCACGATCTCACGGGTCATGAGTTCGAGCCCCACTTCGGATGCACTCGAGCCCTGCTTCGGGCGAACATGAGCCCCACTTTGGGCGAGCCCCGTTTCTCTCTCTCTGCCCCTTGCTCACTTGCACCTTCTCTCCGCCTTTCTCAAAAACAAACACACAAAACACCAATTTCTGTTACTGCTTTAAAAATCCCAAATGAGCATGTGTTACTTTTGCAATCAAAAAGAAAAGAAGACAGACGATCGAATCTGAGAGGCAACCCGGCGCTGCAGTGGTCCTGAGTGCTGAGTCTGCTGGGCTCCGGGAACGAAAGCCCGGCCCCAGCGCAGCTCGTGGCGGGGAGGTGCTGGCTAAGGAATGGACTCTAGCCATAGATCCCACAGCGGGGACCTGGACCAGAGGCAGGCCTGGGAGCGAGCTGGAAACAAATTCTTGAGCCCCCTGCCCCCTGCACCAACTGAATCACACTCCAGGATGAAGCCCAGCAAGCCCTGTTTGAATGAGCCCCCCGTGTGGCTCCGATGCTCACGCGTTTGAGAAGGACTGTTCGGACTATGTTTACACACTTAAAACTCCTGCTACCTTGCTGGAAACTTCTGGTCCATTCCTCCCTACCACAGGAGTGGAGTCCACATCTGCTGGTCCGGCTCGGGAGTTACCGATCACTCATCCCGCTGCCAGAGGGACACGATAGTCGAAGTCCCTCCCCTTCCTTCCTTCCCTCAGGTTCACTCCCAGGACTCTCTGCGCTCCCCTGCACCAGCGTCCTACAGCTGCACCTGCCCACATCCCTCCTAATTCTTCCCCCACCTGCACCACTCAGGCTTTACCCACTACACCTCAGCAAAACAAACAAAATCCAAAAATATCTATATTTTAAAAACCCACAAAGAAAATTCAGGTCGAAATGGCCTCACTAGTGAATTCTTCCAAATGTTTAAGAAGAAATACACGAACTCCTTCAGAGAACAAAACTTTTATTCCACCCCCAACCCCCAAAAGAAATGTATTAACTAGGTCATTCAATAAACACATTTGTAAGCATTATTAGCCAAGAAAAAACGTATTCAACTACACTTTCTGATGCCCCTAGAGGATCATTTGACATAAAGAGAGTGCGTGCGTGTGTGTGTGTGTATTTAAAAACTTCCCCCATGAAGGCCTTTTTTTTTTTTTTTAAGTTTATTTATTTGTTTTGAGACAGAGAGAGAATCCCAATCAGGCTCCGTGCTGTCAGCACAAAGCCCGATGTGGGGCTCGATCTCATGAACCATGGGATCATGACCTGAGCCGAAATCAAGAGCCGGACACTTAACTGAGCCGCCCAGGTGCCCTTTTTATTATTTTTTAAAATTCATACACAATAAAAGCGAGCTTTTTGGTGTACACTTCTATGAGTTGTAACACATCGGTAGGTTCATCCAACTACCAGAGAAAAATCTTCTAGCAACTTTGAGAAACAGAACACTCAACCCATTTTAGAAAGCCAGCATAATCCTGATACCAAAACCTGACGAGGGCATTGAAAGAAAGGAAAAGTTACAGGTCACGCTCTAATGAATATAGACAGAAAAATCATAAAATATTAGCAAATCAAATCCCGGGACAGATATGGAAGGATGATATGCCATAAATAAGTTGGGATTTTTTTCCAAGAATGCAAATTTAGCCTACTTAACATTAGAAAAATACAATGTTACTTATCCCAAACAAAATAAAGGAGAAAACACATATAATCATCAACAGATGCAGGAAAAAAAGCATTTGCTAAATAATGCAAGACATTCATGACTTTTTTTTAAATCATAAAACCAGGAATAAAAAGGAAACTTCCTTAACCTGATAAAAGGTATCTAATAAAAAGTACGGTGTCTGATAAGAGGTGTCCTAACAGCAAACATCACACTCCACGGGGAGATGGCGAGAGCTCTCCCAGAGACCAGGACCCACACGGGGTTTCTGCCAACACCACTCCAGTGCGGCACCGTATGGGAGTTCCTACTCACGCGGTATGGAGAAAACAAAGGGAAAGGCGTAAGAATTGGAAGAAGTGAAGCTCATCCACAGACCACATCATTTTCTACAAAGAAGATCCAAAAGAATCCACAGATAAACTATTAGAATAACTCAACATAGCAAGACTGCAGGATTCAAGTTCTATATACAAAATTAACTGCATTTCCAGCATTTATAAAATGGCATCCGTAAAACCATCAAAAATTTACACAGATCTTGGAATAAATTTAATGAAAGAAATGCAAGACCTTTACATTTTTTTTCTTTTTTTTTTCTTTTTTTTTTTTTTCAATGTTTATTTATTTTTGGGACAGAGAGAGACAGAGCATGAACGGGGGAGGGGCAGAGAGAGAGGGAGACACAGAATCGGAAGCAGGCTCCAGGCTCTGAGCCATCAGCCCAGAGCCCGACGCGGGGCTCGAACCCACGCTCGAACCCACGGACCACGAGATCGTGACCTGGCCGAAGTCAGATGCTCAACCGACTGCGCCACCCAGGCGCCCCAAGACCTTTACATTAAAAAAAAAAAAAACTATAAAATATTGTGGAAAAATTACAGGAAATCAAATGGAGAAAATCCCACATTCAGAGATAAGAAGCTTGCGCATAGGAAAAAATGATCAACAGATTCAAAGTAATCGCAAAGAAGACTGCAGCTTTTGGGGAGCCTGGGGGGCTCAGTCGGTTAACCATCCAACTCTTGATTTCAGCGCAGGTCACATGACCTCACAGTTTGTGAGACTGAGCCCTGAGTCGGGCTCTGTGCTGACCGCTCCAGACCTGCTTGGGATTCTCTCTCTCCCTCTCTCTCTACCCCTCCCCAATCCCTCCTCTCTTTCTCAGTAAATAAACTTTTAGAAAAATTTTTTCTAACTACAGATTTTTTGGTGGTAATTGCCAAGCTGATTTTAAAATTTATATGGAAATCAAAAGTATGTAGAAGACTGAAAATAATCGTTTACTTTTTAAATTTCTTTTTAAAAGTTTATTTACTTATTTATTTTGAGAGAGACAGAGGCAGCGTAAGCTGGGTAAGGGAAGAGAGACAGGGAGACAGAGAATCCCAAGCAGGCTCCACACTGTCAGCACAGAGGCCGACACGGGGCTCAATCTCACAAACCGTGAGATCAGGACCTGAGCTGGAACCAAGAGTCAGGCTCTCAATCAGCTGAGCGCCCCCCCCCCCCCCTCGGCGCCCTGAGTCAAAATAATCTTAAAGAACAAAGAAGCAGAAGGACTCATTCTAATAGATAGCAAGACCTATTACATAGTTATTATTAGTGAGAAATGGAACATATATGGTCACCTGATTTATTGCAAAGGTCCAATGAGAAAGATGATGTTTATAGCAAATAACCAATACCTCACACTACAGAAAATTAATTCTGATGGATCATGGATCTAGTTGGAAACAGCAAAGCAAGGCTTCTGGAAGAGAACAAAAAAATCTCTTAAACAAATACAAAAGGGCATTAACCATTAAATGAAAGATTCTGTCAGTTAGAATTCATTAAAATTAAGAACTTCTGTTCGCTAAGAAAAAAAAAAAACATTAAGCGAATGAAAAGGTAAGCTAGAGTGTAGAATATATCTGCAACACATCTCACAAAAGACTGTTATCCTGAATATATCAAGTATGCCTACAAGTCAATAAGACAACTGCAGGGGGCGCCTGGGTGGCTCATTTGGTTGAGCGGCTGACTTCGGCCCAGGTCATGATCTTGCAGTTTGTGAGCTCGAGCCTGGCATCAGGCTCGATGTTGACAGCTCGGAGCCTGGAGCCTGCCTTGGATTCTCCGTCTCCCTCTCTCTCTGCACCCCCCCGCGCTCGCACTCTGCCTCTCTCATAAATAAACAAACATTAAAAAAAATTAACAACAACAATAAAAAAAGACAACTGTAGGCACTTCACAAAAGAAGATTCCAAATAGTAAAATTTGAAAAGATGCACCAAACCCTTAGTCGTCAGGAAAATCCAAGTTAAAGTCAAACACAATACCCTTTACCTAAACTTCTATCGCCAGAATGGCAAAACCAAAAAGCCGACAACACCAAATTCTGGAGAGGCCGTGTGGCGCCCAGAACTCCTGCACCCTAGTCCAAGTATGTGCAAGGGCACTGCGGTACCACCGCCCTGGAAGAGCACTCAGCAGCGTCCGCTAAAGCACCCCGGTAGAGATGCACCGAAACACATGAGCGAGAACACTGTGACCAGCGTTCTCCCTACTTGTCAAAAACAGACCAGATCCAACGTCCCCCTGCAGAGAACATTCAGCGGTATATCTGTACACCCCAAAACTATCCATAATGAAAGAAAATAAACGCTGCCACACATAATAACCCAGGTGAACGTCACACAAGGTTGAGCGAAGAAAGCCAGACACAAAGTATGTGCCATATGACTCCAGTTAGCCAAAGTCAAAAAAAAAAAAAAAGGGGGGGGGGGAACAACTAATCTACAGTGATAGAAGTCACAAGTCACAACAGCGGTTGCCCTTGGGGAGTGAGGTCCAGACAGGGGAAGTACAGGATGGAGATGTGGGGGGCAGGGGGTGCTGGTCACACTCTCCACAGGGCACACGTGTGAATGGGCTTCCTTCGTCCACTTTGGTCATCACCAGCTCAGCTCAAACCCCGCTCCTCTCCTCGGGAGCCTTCCTGGCCGACGGGCCCCTCCCCACCTCACCCCTCCCGTGCGCACTTCTCTCTGGCAGAGGGCTGGGGGTGTATTTCAGTTACTTCCGCGTCACTTCCCGCTGCCCTGGGGGCAGGGAAGGCACGTCCTACTTGGCCTTTGCACCCCCCAGGGCCTGGCATAAAACCTGCGGGACAGTCTGCAGCACAGTCAGTCATTAACTAACGCTGACACGCGCCCCGGCTGTGTGCCTCTCCCTGAGAAGTCACCGGGTGCACAAGACCCGTGCGTGCCTGCGTCACACGGCCTCCTTGAGATCTCCTTCAAACATGCCCCAGCAGTTAGACACAGGGCACAAGTTACACGGGGAGGCCCTCTCTGACATCAGCTTAGGTTTTCACGAGGAGAGAGAGGGCAGGGCGAAAATCCTGTATAATGCAGTAGGGAACATTACTTGACTAAGGGCACAAGTACGAATTTATTTTTATTAAGCTCTGAGAAGTAAGGAGAGAAAGACGCGCTGCTAGTTAAGGACAGCCTGTAGCGTCACGAGGCAGGAGCCGTCTGGGCAAGCCCGACAGTTGAGAGGTGGGATGAACGGCCATGGTCTTCGGATTCCATGCCAGGCAGACCTGGGCTCACGTGCCAGCTTCAGCACTCGCTGACTCCGGGTAAGACATGAACCACCTCTCAGTTTCCCACCTGCAGAACGGAGTCACCCCCCTCGCTTTCCAGGTTCGGGACTGTCACCTGCGCTTGCCCGTCACGCGAAGGGCAGCTTATTCACCACACAGGGAATTCTTTTTCATTCAACAAATACACGGCGAGCGCCAACTACGCACGTCCCGGGTCCTGCATCGAGTGCACGGAATACAATCACTGGTGACCAGGGACACAGGCCCTCAACCTCGAGGGGCTTATGTATGATTCTCCTTGTCTTAAGGACGGGGAAATTCAGAGCTGTCACCTTGCCTGAGGTCACACGGTCAACTGAAAGGGCTTGGATTTGGACTCACTCCATACCTTTCACCGGTGGCCCTCCATCCTGGCTGCACAGCAGAGCCACCTAGGGAGCTTTTTAAAAATCCCCCTGCGGGGCACCTGGCTGGCTCAGTCAGTTGGGTGTCCGACTTCGGCCCAGGTCATAATCTGGTAGTCTGTGAGTTCAAGCCCCACACGGGGCTCTGTGCTGACCGCTCAGAGCCTGGAGCCTGCTTCGGATTCTGTGTCTCCCTCTCTCTCTCTGCCCCTCCCCTACTCACGCTCTGTCTCTGTCTCTCAAAAATAAGTAAATATAAAAAAAAAATTAAAAAACAATGCCCAAATGCCACCCCAATAAGGAAAGTAAAACTCACCTCTGAGGGTGGGGCCTGGACACCAATTTCTTTTTTGTTTCCTGGACAACTCTGTCGTGCAGCAAAAGGGCAAAGAACTTTGCTCTTTAACGAATAAAGTTTCCCTTCCCATGCTATCTTGTTTCCTTAGTTGATACTTTAATCTATATGAATTCAAGATTAACTCCTTTCCAACAGCTTCTATGAACAATGAATTACTATCTTTTAGATTCTGCTTTGAACTACTCCAACAACTGTACTCACTAAAGCGAAACCAAACTGTCAACACCTGCCGTACGGCGTGAGCTCTTCTAGTCTCTTCCAGTCTCCTGCCTCCACAGAACCAGGCAGTGGGAAGACCCCTCACCCAGGTGGCTTTCGGAGCTCACCTGAGTGTGCCCTCTCCCTCAACAGTGGCAAATCCAGGCCATGCTCCCAGAAGCCAACAGATCCCTGTCTTCTCTCATATAGAGAAGGGCGCAAAGCAGGCCCCACCCATGTGCGTTTAAAAAACAAAAAAACAACGCTCTTCCCCACGGCTCCAGGAATGAGAGTCCGTACTGCGCAACTACACAGAACCACGTCACGCTCTGCTGCCCTAGTGCCAATCAGGAACATGGACGGGGCATGAGCCGGAGATCAGGGCTGAGTAAGACCCGCACCCTGTCCTTGAGGGGCTCATAGTAGCAGCAAGGCATACAAAACTAGACTAGACTACAGCGAAGGCCCAGGAGAGCAGGTCCAGAGACCATGTGTCTGGAAGAGGTCCCCTCTGTCCTGGGGATGCCAGGAAGGCTTCAGAAGTGTCTGTGTTAAAGATGTACAGGAAAGGGCATAGGAGACACAGGGCAGAGGGGAGGGGAGCATCGCGGGCAAAGGCAGGGAAGTGTGAGCCAGCGGGGCTGGGCTCGGGGTCAGTCTCCTGAGCACAAGCAAGGGCCCAGCAGGAGGAGAGGAGATAAACCAAGGCATCTGTAGACTGCAGTACCCAGCAGGCAAACCCTCCCGCTTACAGCAAGTAACCTGCGGCCAGAGCTAGGACAAATTCTAACGGTCCATCAGCCTTCACGGAGACCATGGACAAAGAGCTCCTGGGGGCTCTCCACCATCACCTCGGGCCGGAGCACATCAGAGCCGACCAGGGGTGGGGACGGTGGTCAAGGAAACAGGAAGCACTTCTGGGATTCTGTCCCAGGCAATCATGGGAATAGCAGAAAACGCACACTGACCTGCACACAGGTAATTCTACCACCCCAAAGCAGGAACAGAATCATTTCCTTATTGTCGGACAAGTAAATGATTCACAAGAAGGAATACCACCAAGACATTAATAAATATATGATAATTTCTAATTAGGTGGGGAAACGTAAAAGGCAGGATACCAAACTCACAAATAGCACGCGTTTTCAGGTTTAAAATTCATAAAAAGTCTTTAAGGAAATACGGTGGAAAGGAAAAATTGGTAGTAGGTATAAAAGCGTAAAGGACAAAAATAAAATAGTAAGTGTAAAAAAAATAAAATAAAATTTTCTGGGGCGCCTGGGTGGCTCGGTCGGTTAAGCATCCGACTCTCGATTTCGGCTCAGGTCATGATCCAGGGCCATGGGATCGAGCCCCGTGTCAGGCTCCATGCTGAGTGTGGACCCTGCTTGGGATTCTCTCCCTCTTCCTCTGTCCCTCCCCACTGACCCCAAGTGCACGTGTGCGCCTCTCTCTCTCTCACTAAAAAATAAATAAATAAATAAATAAATAAATAAATACTTTTTAAAAAAGATTCTCTCGGTCCCTCTGCTCCTTCCCCAACTCGTGCTCTCTCTAAAATTAAAAAACAAAAAAAAAAAAAACACCAGAAGCCTCTCAGAAGAATGTTCCACCTCTGCAAACACCACACACTGGAGGTGTGAAACCCACACAGCTGTGCAACCGGATGTGGGAAATCAAACTGTTGGGATGAGTCTTCTCCCAGTGTCTCGAACAATAATAAAATCGAAAAGGAAAATACATAAAAGTATACCAGATTTATGACTTTTTAAAACTTATAGTCTCCCTATCATTCGCTTCAGATTATTTACTGAACAGCTACTAAGTGTCTGCACCGGCTAGGAAAACAAGGAACGAGATGAGGCCTTGCCTTCCAGAAGCTCACGGTCACGGGGGTGGGAAGGGGGTCAGTGCTGTCTCAGAAGTCCAGGGGCTGTGGGATCCAAATGAAGGCCCTGGAAGGGGTTGTGGTGATCAGAGAAGGCTTCCTGGAGAAGGTGTCACTTAAGCTGAATCCTAAAGGACAAACGGGACTTGTCAGGCAGAGGGAGAAGGGGCAGAGGTGCAGAGACAAGACAAAGCTGGTTCAGAGGACTCTAAGTACAAAATGGGAGCACAAAATGGGAGCTGGACGTCTGAGAGGCGGGCAAGGGTGGATCCAGAAGGTTCCTTGTGCCACACCAAGTGGTTTGGAGTTTCTCCCACAAGTGGTGGGAACTACCATTTTTTTTTTTAATTTTTTTTTTCAACGTTTATTTATTTTTGGGACAGAGAGAGACAGAGCATGAACGGGGGAGGGGCAGAGAGAGAGGGAGACACAGAATCGGAAACAGGCTCCAGGCTCCGAGCCATCAGCCCAGAGCCCGACGCGGGGCTCAAACTGACGTACCGCGAGATCGTGACCTGGCTGAAGTCGGACGCTTAACCGACTGCGCCACCCAGGTGCCCCGGAACTACCATTTTTAAAGGCAAGAGCATAACAATGCATTCGACTCCTCAACTCTAGGCATTTAATCCTCATGAAGAAGGAGGGGCAGGGGGTCAGGAAAACGATCCTAAAAAATGGCCGAGGCTCCCAGCTATTCGCCAAACCCACTTCCTCACTGTCCTGGGCACTGGCCCCATTCCCCAACCTCCCTCACAGGTAGGTTTGGCCACGTGACCAAGTTCGGACCGACAAACCTCCAGGGGAGTGATGTCTGCCTGGCCCAGGAACCTGCCCCCCAGCCCCATCCTGAGCTTTCCCCTTCTTTGACCTGATGCAGAGGAGCCCGCAGACCTCGGGCAGCCATCGCCGGAGCCACAGGCCAGCAAGACCTTGGGAGAGCACGTGCTAGAAATGAACTTCCACTGTGCTAACTTCAGGCTTCTACAGCAGCTGACAGCCACACAAGTCGATACATACTCATGTGTCCTCCCCACCAACTCTGACCACCACTCAGTTTTTTCTGTTTCAAAAAATAACTGTTCCAAGGAACTTCTAAGAGGAATAAAACTTGCTCAATCCAGGATACGGACTTATCAGGTGCTGGGACAAGGGCTGACCCTGGGCACACGTGTCCTCATCCACCTGGCCTCCCTCGGGTTTCTCCTTCCCCGGGCCAGGCTCCCTTCCCCCTCTGCACAACTTGCCTGCTGTGGCAGAGGCCACACCCTCTGGACCTCTTACCCCTTCAAGGTGGGGAGTGTGTTTCACACCCAAATCTGAAATCTAAAGGAAATCAGGACCTAAATCCAAACCCTAGTTTTCAAACTCCTGCAAACGTTTTCTATTCCTGTAACGCTGGGTGCACAGAGCCTACGTTTGAAAAGGCTCTGGCTGGAAGCAAAGGGGAATTAACGGGGAAACTGGACCTTTTCGGGCCCCAAACGGGTATTAGGCAAATCTGGATGACTCATCACTCTTCCATTTATAGAACCTTACAGGAATCCTGAGATAAACCACAACTACTCACAACAGAGAATCAGCAAAACTGGAAACAAAACAAGTCTCGGTTACAAACTCAGCTCACTTAACGTCAACAGGAACTAGCTGATGCGATGTGGCAATCGAGTGAGATGTGTGTGCTCACGGAAAATACAGAAGGCATAACAGAATTTTATGTCACCTGTGCCAAATACTCAGTGTCCTCACAAACAAAATAAATACGTATACATTATAGGATAAGCAGTGCTGGGTACAAAATAGAACCAAATAGCTTTAATTAAACGTCGTTTAAATGTTTGTGTTATTCCACGAATGTTTTAAGTAGAACAGAGTTTTATACCCACCTGGGCAAAGGGAAATTGATTTGTGAGCAGCAAGCAGCTGGTGGCCCAAGAGCTGCTTTGCAGGAATGGGGCTGCCCGTGGGGTCTCTCCAAACCCCCAACCCCCTATCCTCCCACAAAGTGGCCTGCATTTGTTATGGAATCACCCCTCCCAGGCTGACCACAACCTCACCAAGGGCAGAAGGAAGGCAGACTGGCAGCCGACTGGCAAAGTACCGAAACACAGAAATCTGGGAGTTCTCGTAAGGACACAGGGTTTGATTTCCCAATAGTGAGAGCACACCGAGGGTGTTCCGTAAACTCAGAGCCCAGTGAGTCTGGCACAAATACATCCTCCTTTCCCCCACTCCCCAAAGCCACCTTGCTTACAGATGTGAAATTTCTTTAAGAAAAATTTTTGTAATGTTTATTTTTCAGACAGAGAGAGAGAGAGAGAGAGAGGGACAAAGAGAGAGAGAGAGAGAGAGAGAGGGAGAGAACGAGTGGGGGAGGGGCAGAGAGAAAGAGAAAATGAGAGGGGGGAGACACAGAATCAGAAGCAGGATCCAGGCTCTGAGCTGTCGGCACAGAGCCCGACGTGGGGCTCGAACCCACAAATCGTGAGATCATGACCTGAGCCAAAGTCGGATGCTTATCCAACTGAGCCACCCAGCGCCCCAGATGTGAAATTTCTAAGGACCTCAGCACCTCCCAGAAGCCAGGCAGAAACACTACCGAGAAATCAGTGTAGCCTGAAAGGTCTATCAGGAACACAATATGGCTACTGAGGACAAATAAACAGATGTGCAGGCATAAATTCCTTCCTGGTTCAGTTCATGCCACTCCGGAACACTACTGTCCCTGACACTCCAGAGTGAAGGTGCCTGCCCTCCCCACCAGAGATGAACAGCAATTTCAATGTCCACACCCAACAAAAAGTGGCTGAACTTTAAAGATTTCTTTCCTCAGGGGCGCTTGGGTGGCTCAGTCAGTTGAGCATCCGGCTCTTGGTCTCAGCTTGGGTCTTGATCTCACAGTAGGGAGTTCAAGCCCTGAGCTGGGCTCCATGAAGTCTCCTTAAAAACTTCTTTCCAAGGGCGCTTGGGTGGCGCAGTCGGTTAAGCGTCCGACTTCAGCCAGGTCACGGTCTCGCGGTCCGTGAGTTCGAGCCCCGCGTCAGGCTCTGGGCTGATGGCTCAGAGCCTGGAGCCTGTTTCCGATTCTGTGTCTCCCTCTCTCTCTGCCCCTCCCCCGTTCATGCTCTGTCTCTCTGTCCCAAAAATAAATAAACGTTGAAAAAAAAAATTAAAAAAAAAAAAACTTCTTTCCACAAGTACAGAGAAGTTTCCTAACCCATCCGAGGCAAGGAAAATAGATCAACAGACCCACTGAGACACAGAATTATTTTCCCATTCCCTTGACTTCAACATCTAGTAGAGGGTGGGGTGCATCGTGGGAAAGCGACGGTAGCCCACTTTCACGCAAGTCAGCAGTGACACAAAGAAGTCAACCCTGTTCACCCTCCAGGCCTGGTGGAATCCTTGGTTCCTAGGCTTTCCCTTTCTGCTGCTCGTCTCCTGGGCAAGCGGGCACTTACTAGCATTCACTCACTCGCTCGTTCAAGTGAGAAGCAGGCAAGAAGCCCCTCATAAACTCTAGTGAGGGCACGGCACCGTGCCAAGCACTTTATATGCTTTGCCTGGTTATCGCCATGCTGGAGATAAGAACCCAAGGTTCAGGAACATAAAGCAACGTGCCCAGCCACCCACCAGAAGGGCAGAACAGATATTCACAACCTGGCTCTGCGACCGGACTCTCTGAATGCCCTCCGGGTTCCCTGTCCCCACGCCGGAGGCACGACAGAACACGTCTGAGAGGTGAGCGCCCCGCCCCTCCGCCATGTGCAACTCCCCAGATACTAAGTGTGCACTGGAGCTCAGAGAGTGTCAAACAGGACCTCGTGTGAGATTCTCAACACTGCACGGCGGCCGTCTCCCCAGTCCAGGGGAGAGAGCAGGCCGTTCCTCCCCACCCGGCCTGCTTCACCAGCAGGCCACCCTGCCTCGGCTTCCTCCCCTCCCCCCGGACCCTAGCGGAAGGTTCTTCTGTAGGCTTCCTTTGGTTCCATAAACTTCACTTCTGATTCACCTGTTTCCCAACCACTGTGTGCTGCTTTTATATGTCAACGAGAACAAAGGCTAAAAGTCAAGTCACAGTTGGTCACCTAGACTATCCAGACACGCTGAACAACAAAACTTTCCACAATGATGGAAAAGCACGGGGGCACCTGGGTGGTTCAGTCGACTAAGTGTCCAACTTCCACTCAGGTCATGATTTCGCGGTTCCTGAGTCCAAGCCCCGCGTCGGGCTCTGTGCTGACAGCTCAGAGCCCGGAGCCTGCTTCCGATTCCGTGTCTCCCTCTCTCTCTGCCCCTCCCCCGCTCACATTCTATCTCTCCAAAATAAATACACATTAAAAAAATAATAATGGAGGGGCGCCTGGGTGGCGCAGTCGGTTAAGCGTCCGACTTCAGCCAGGTCACGATCTCGCAGTCCGTGAGTTTGAGCCCCGCGTCGGGCTCTGGGCTGATGGCTCAGAGCCTGGAGCCTGTTTCCGATTCCGTGTCTCCCTCTCTCTCTGCCCCTCCCCCGTTCATGCTCTGTCTCTCTCTGTCCCAAAAATAAATAAACATTGAAAAAAAAATTAAAAAAAAAAAATAATAATAATGGAAAAGCATGAGTCTGAGCCAGTGAGGTAGCCACTGGCCACATGTGGCTACTAAGCACTGGGTGTGGCTTGTGGAACTGAGGAACAGACTGCCAACTTTAACCCAATCTAAGTAGCTGCGTGTGACCAGTGGCTAACAGACCAGACAGCACGGGTCTAGACTCTAGCACGAGCAGCAAGCACGCCCAACGCAACACCCCAGACGACCCAAGAGGCAAGGCCAAAGTGTGCACGAGATCCTGTGGGGCTTGGGACACAGAGCCCACTGGCCTCTGCTTCTCAAGGAGGCTGGGACCTCCTCCAGCACCCCTCATTCCTCGCCTGACACCCTGCTTTTTATTTCCCCCCAGCACTCAGAGCCTGACACGGCGCAGCTCTCGCCCGCGGCAGACTACGCGCGCTGTCTGTTACTTCTACTTGGGGGACGGGGTCATTGGCCGCTGCATCCTCAGCACTGGGTCCCGGGGAGGCATCCCGTTCGACCGTCTGACAAACGTCTACTCAGCTCTAACTGGCATGGTTCGAGCTCGAAGCAGGCCCTCACGAGGCACCGAGTCTGGGGGACCCGCCAGATGGCACTCAACAATGGTGGCTGCTTGGGCGGGAACCACGGAACGGCAGCAAACCGCTCTCCGCTCTTCTGGGACTCTCTGGCGGGTTCTTCTCGTGTAGTGTGTGCAGCAACGCAACCTGCTCCAGAAGGGGCTCGCCGAGCCTGGAAGAGGAAGGGCTGCAGACAGATGAGGCCCTGAATCAGGAAGGTGCCTCCTGCTGGAGAAGGCCACCTCCTCAACTCTCCATTTGACACACGGGGAGTAAGCGGCAGAGCGGGGACAACAGCCACCCCTGCCGACTTCTGCGAGGTTTCCTGCGGCTTCTACAGCCCCTCCCGCGTGTCTGCAGCCGAGCACACAACGGCCTTGCAGAGGACCCTCCTGACAGTAATCAAGCATCTGCAGAAACGATTCAAGGACACAGATCCTCAGAGAAGCACAGAGAAGGTGTTCCTGAGTGAGAGGCCCCCACTGTCCCCAGGCTTGGTCCTGGGCAGGGAAGATGTCTGGGCTGGTGGCCGGTGGGGACGGCCAAAGGAACACTGACTGTAAGCTGCCAGCTGAAGTGAGGATGGGGAGGAGGGCCGGAGAAGGCCAAGGACAGCAGATGAGGAAGTGGCGCCCCACACCCCACACCCCGCACGATGCCGGTCCACGTTCCTCCCCCTCCTGCTGTCCCGGCATGCTGGGCCTCTGCAGAGGGTCACGTGGGGCTGCATGTATGCCAAGGCCCAGTGCCCAGAGCAGGACGCCCCAGGCCAACCCGTCCCCCAGAACGAGGTGCTGTTCATGAATGGGACTTTTCTTGAACCCGCACCTGCCCACCAAAGCAGGGCGCCCGTCATCACAACGCCCCCGGGACAAAACCGCCGTCCCCTTTCGCCCATCCAGCCCCGGAGCGGGTAATTGAGGGTGCACTGCCTCCCTTCTTCCACTCTCCCTGACGGACCGACCAGATGCAGCTGGAACAGCACGTGACCAACCAGGGCAGAGCTTCACCGTCAGACAGACCAGGGCGGGGTTGAGGCGGAGGTGACCCCTCCAGGCTCCACTGACAGCTGGAAGGACCTAAGCCCACTCATCCGCAAGGTAAAGGCACCACCGCACCCTCAAGCCTGGGCCCTCACATCTTGCTCCTCCAAGTCCCCCACCTGCCCAGGTCCCCAGCGGTCCTTCCCTCCAGCTGCCGCTCACCCTCCGGACATCCCCCCACCCCTACCCAGCTCGAAGGCCAGGTCACACTCTTACCCGCTGCGTCCCCTCCCCTACCGCCTCTCGGGTCACCCTACTCACTCAGCCAAGCACACCCACGCCCCGCACGCATGCCTGTGCCCCGCACACGTAGCCCCTGCAAGCTCTCCCACCACGGAGCCAGACCCTGCCCGCCCCCTGCCACCTCGCTTCCCCATCCTACTTCCCCACGTGCCACTACGACTGTGACTTCCTCACCTCCTCCTTCATCACACCTCCTCCTTCACCCCATCGGCCCATCCTCATCCTCACGGTCAGCAGAGGACCCTGCTTCCTACTTCACAAGAAAACCCACTGCCGGCAGCAGCAGGAATCTTGCTCACCGTGGGTGGGAATGCAAAATGGGGCGGCCGGCTGCCGGCAGTTTGGTGGTTTCTCATGAAGTCAAACATGCTCTTAAATTCGATCCAGCAATCAGGCTCCTTGTATTTACCCAAGGGAGCTGAAAACTCATGTCCACACAGAAAGCGCACACACGTATTTACAGCAGCTTTATTCGTAATGGCTAAACCTCGGAAGCAACCGAGATATCCCGCAGCAAACGAATGGAAAACCAAGTGGGTCCGTTCCAGACAATGAAATATTATTTAGTGCTAAAAAGCAACGAGCTTCATCAAGGCATGAAAAGACCGGGAGGAACCTGAAATGCACACTCCTAAGTGAAAGAAACCAATCAATCTGAAAAGGCGACACTGTTAGGATTCCAGCTACGTGACATTCTGGGAAAGACGAAACCCTGGACACAGGAAGATCAGCGGTTGCCAAGGGTGTGTGGGGAGGGGGAGGGAGGTGGACGGTGGAGCGTGCAGGGTGTTTAGGGCAGTGGAACCACTCTGTGTGCTATGACAGAGATGGATACGTGTCACTATGCCTCCATCCACACCCACGGAAAGCACAACACGAGAGCGACCTTGATGCGAACTGCGGACTCTGGGTGATGGTGATGTGTCTGTGCAGGTTCGCTGACCGTAACAAGGTACTTCTCTGGTCAGGATGTGGATAATGGGGGAGGCCCTGCCTGTGTTCACAGATGGGGATTATATGGGAACTCTGTACTTCTTCTTCTTCTTTTTTTTTTAAGTAGGCTCCACACCCAACATGGGGCTTGAACTCATGACCCTGAGATCAAGAGTCACATGCTGTACCGAATGAGCCAGCCAAGCACCCCAACTCTGCAGTTTCTGCTTAATTTTGCTGTGAATGTAAAATTGCTCTAACAAATCAAGTCTACTAAAAAAAAGGAGGCTGTCTGGCAAAAAAAAAAAAAAAGGAAATACATTGAAATGACAAATCTATATTCACACACAGAGCAAAACAACAAAGCAACACTGAAAATAATAAAGTAGTCCAAATGCACTAAAAAAAAAAGGAAGCACAGACTTCCACAGACCCCTACGGCCACAACCATCCTCCAGCACCCTTGCCCATAGCCCCTGCTTTACCACTCGTTAATCTAGATGATTCCACCCAGCCAAAGCCAGTTTCCCTACACGAGCACCAGTTCCCACCCCTTCAGATGCCGCTGAAGGACACTGCATTGCACAAGTCCCCGTGTGTCCCACTGTCTCCAGTACGTTCTAGTCCTACTCTGCTACTAGGTTGTTCTTACCAGTAAACAAAAACACCTACGCCTCCAACCTCAAAGGAGACCTCGCAGCACTTCCTCCAGCTGTCACCCCGTGTGTTTACTCCCATCTGCGTTGCTGTTGGCACCTTCTCTCCTCTTGCTCCTTCTCAAAGTCCCTCCACGCTGCCCCCCACCTCACCCCCTCCTTCCCCCTTAGTGTGGGCATAAACTATGAAACTGATAGGACAGTCACTAGGCTGGCCTTGTGTCATCAGTGAGCCCATAAAAACCGACGGGGGCTCTCCCCGGGCAAAAGAGATTCGAAGCGCGAGGAGGATTCTACACAAGGGAGATTCTCTGTCCCTGGCTTTGAGGACACAGGGGACAACAGCAAGGAATAGGAGAAGCATCTAGTCGCTGAGAGCAGCCACCAGCGGACAGCCATCAGGGATCTGAGGACTCAGTCCTAAAACCACAAGGAGCCGAGTTCTGCCAGTAACCGGACTTGAACCTGGACGTGGTTCGTTCCTCGCCCCAACCTCTAGATCCCCGTGAGCCAGCCGTTACCTCGGTTACAAGGCCGTTACCTCCTTGTAAGGCATCGAAAGAAAACTCACCCACGCGATGATGGACCACTGATGCTGTTTTAATCCACTACATATCTGTTTGCCATTTGTCACGTAGCAAACTAGTAGACGACCAGTACGTCTCCTCCACTCAAAATTCCGCAGCTGCCCCCCTCACTCTTAGCCGAGGGCAGCGCTACGCTGGCCTACAGGCCCGGAGGTGGGACCGCCCTGACCTCCACCCTCCTCATCACTCACTCAGCCCTTCACGGGCTTCTGTGCTGTCCCTCCACTGCACCGGGCCGGCCTGGGACTCTGCTCTGCCCGGCGTCTGCTTGGTCAACTTCCTCCCCTGCTTCGTCTTTGCGCGAGTCTCTCCCCCTCATGCACCTGACGGGCACCGCGTCGGTGGGCCACGCGGACCAGCCTATTCTATGGCCCGGCCCCTCCAGGCTCTGCTGCCTCGTCTCTCCCATGGCGCTGATCGGCACCAACATCTGTGCTCCCCTACTCACTGGCTACCACCCACCTCCCTCCGCTAGAACAGAAGCTCCTCGAAGACAAGTGTCTTTGTCTTGTTCACAGACGAATCCCGAGCACCTGGAACAGCGCCCTGGCATACGGCAGGTGCTCGGTAAGTATTTCTTGGGAAAAACGTATGATGAGAAATGTGTTGAAGGGCCCGGCACAGTGCCTGGTACACTGCAGGCACTCAATAAATTATGGCTGCGATTTGTTGCCAAAAGGAAGCAAACGAAGCACAGCCCGGCACGGGGAGGCAGCCCACCCCCGACGATCTCCGCCGCTCTTTCTGAGCACAGCCTCCTGCCGGCGGACACAGCAGCAACCAGACAACCTCCCGAGTGTCCCGCCCGGACAGCTGGCCTCCTGTGGCTCCCGGCAGCCACGTCTGCAGAGGGACACCATGTGTGACACCCTCTCCACGCTGGAAGATCCACCTCGACATGAAGTTTACCTGGAGCCAGAGAAACCTCTCCAGTCGGGGCTCCAGTGACCTCCCGGGTGCTGCAGCGGTGGGTGTAACAGCTTCGCTGCGTACATCAGCGGCTGGAGAAGAAAGGCGGGCATTCCACAATCAAGGGGTTGGGCTGCTGACAACCCGCCTGGCACAAGAAGTCGCACAGAGGGATGGAAAACCCGGGGTGGGGTCAGAGGACCCAGGCTAAGCGTGTGCCCGTGCAGACACTCACAGCACAAAGGACAACAGTCCGAGTAGCCGAGACGCCTCACGGACGTTTGGTTACTACAATGTCAACCACCCGACTAGGGGGCCTTGGTAAAATCTTCTCTGCTTCTCCCACTCACAGCCTCCCGGGCCTGTCATGGACCCTGCCCTTCCCCACAGCCCGCCCCGGAAGGCCTCGGGACACAGGGCTGACCGCAGCCTCCCTCCCACCCGGCGAACACCCAGATAACTCCAACACTGCGAGAGGGAAAGGCCTTTTAATCCGCTCACACACGACGCCCTCTTCCTACTCAGGGAATGCCGTGCCCTGACGGAGACCCACAGAGTGACCTCCCCGACCTGCTGCAGTCTCCTCCAGCCTGCCCTTGCACAGTGCACCTGTCTGCTCCAGGGACATGCTTGCAGGCTCTGCACTGCACCTCTAACCACAGCTCATCTCCTCCTGCCCTCCCGGCCCCAGGTCCGCACCCCCATGTTACAAGAGGCAGCGTGGGGGCGGGCTCAGTCAGGAGAGCATACGACTCCAGATCTCGGGGTGGTGGATTTGAACCCCATGTTGGGCACAGAGATTATTTAAAAATAAAGAAGTAAAATTTTAAAAAGAGGTCGTGTGTCTCTTATAGAAAGAGCAGGGACTTTGGAGTTGGGCCAGTGAACGTTCAGGTCCCAGCTCGGCCATGTGGTCTCCGGTGGGCAGACAGGCCCCACCTGAGGGCTGCGCAGTGCCTGAGAACAGGTCAAGTGCCTGGTGCAGAACACGCACTCGGAGCAGGACAGCTACTGCCTCCCCCGGGAGCTGCTCGGAAGGCGTTGCAGAGCCCGCCTCCCCCCCACCCCACCCCCCCCCCCGCCTTGTCCCCAAGGCAGTTCACCAGCACCGGTGCCGACCTTTATCTCAACTGTCCACTCTTACATGCTGGGTCTTGGGTCTGAATGAGGTCCTGAAAGCCCTGCCCAATCTGGGCTCCCACACACCTTTCTGGTCACCTCTCCTACATTGCTTTCCCAGCAATGCTGAGCTTTCTCCTGCTGCCGTGACTCTACCCACGCCGATCCTTCTGCCTAAGGAACACTGTCCCGACCTCGTGCATACTTTCAAAGACCCGCTGCCCCCTGTATTTCTTTCTGGACCTCCCCAGGGGCTTGCTGCCGTGTTCCCATCTCTCTTCAAGCCATCATCACACCGCACGCGGATTTACACGGGGGCCTCCAGCACTAGTCAGCCCAGCCTCGTATCTTCTGGCTTCCCTGGCCCCCTAGCACTCCGAGCTCAGCACCGGGATCACTTTCCTGTTCACGGCTCCGTAAGGCAGGGGCCCTCAGCTCACTTTGCAAACAAGGGCACTAAGGCCCGGGAGAGGCTGAGTGCCTGCCTTACCCGAGACCACATGCCAGCAAATGGCAGGTCAAGGGAACGCCAACCAGCGCTCCTGCCCAAGTATCTCAGTAGTGCGTGCACACGCATGAGCGGGCGTGCGTGCACGTACACACCAGCGGCTGTTTTCTGTAAACCCTGACATCAGGTCAAAGCCACCAGAACATCAGCAAGGGAACATGCTAATCCTAAAGCGGTCAAAGTCAAGTCAGGCAAAAATAAACAAATAAGACAGGGATATGCCTCCTAGATGCCTGGGGCTTCACATTCACATACACTTCCTCCCTGTGACACGCGAACTTCTTTCTCTTTTCCAGACAAGAAACCTAAGTCCAGAAACCCAAGCCCTGCATCCCCGCTATGTTAAGCTACTTAACTACCCGTTGCCTCGGTTTCCTCACCCATGACCAAGAATTACTTACCTAAATCTATCAGCTTTCGGTGCAGGATACAAAAACTACTCTGCAAATTTCGAGCAGAAAGGGATCTAACTCAAGGACTTGGGTGATTTCAAAATCTTCGTGAGGCCTCAAGTAGTTGGCTCTAAGGTGGGCCCCCAGGAACAGCTCCCCACACCGCGCCTGCGTCGAAGGTGCCAAAGAACCACGGGATTCAGGAATGCAGCAGGATCAGGAAGCCACCACCACGGCCACCCCTTCCACCGTGGCTGCCTCTCAGTGGCCAGGAAATGAATACTCGGCTGATGCTGGGACCCGATTCCTGCCCAGAACCCCAGGCCCAAGACACACACTTCTAACCCTGGCTGCCACAGGAAGGAAGGCGGCCTGGACTGAAGGTGGCCTGGAGGAGGAACAAGCCCGCCGGCGGGATCTGCCTACCGCCCCGCCCCCCACCGTGCTCTCTCCCGTGATGTGCCGCAAGGCTGAGAACGGTGCCGAGCAAGCTCCAGACGCTGCCTGCTACTCCCGCACAGGGGGTGCCGGCCGGCATAGGTTTCTCAAGTACGGCCGCCCTGCTGGGAAACTCACCTCTTAAAAGAGAAAGCAAGGACCCCACTCCTTCCTCAGCGCGGCTCCCAAATGATCAGATCCCCAAAGCCCGGGTCAGTACAGAACTAAAAGTTTAGTTCAACGCACTCACCAAGTCAAGATGCCTTAAAGATTTGTTTTTCTTAAAACAATGGTTTCACATTTGTCCATATAGCAGGTCCCTAAAAAAGGAGAGACCTTACGCGAAACTCCGACAGAAGCAGAGAGCAGGGCCAGAGATGTGATCTGCACACTGGGCTTCTGCTCTGTCCAGAGCTTCTCTCGCATGGCCTCACTGAATTCTTAACAACCGCTCTTTAAGACAAGTGTGATGAGCCACCCGGCACACACGGGGACCGCGGAGGCGAGGGGAGCTCCTGAGATCACACAGGCCAAACCTGGGTCCCCTCGCCTCTGTTACAACTCAGGGGGTGCCAGGGCGAGCCAGGCGCAGACCTCGCCCCTAAGCGGCCCGCAGCCAGGTCGGGAGGCAGACCGGAAAAAGGCACCACTATGGTTCTTTACGGGCAGCCCGAGGTCGCACCGCCCCAGCCGCCCCTCCTCCCCACGCCCTCTGCTTCCCCTGCCTCCGGTGCGGCCCAAGCATCTCCCCCAGATCACCTCCTCGGACAGCTTCGTAAAGGGCTGCCCAAAAGCAGCTGCAAGTGCTCAAAGCTGATTACCACCTTCCGGGCCGGCGCAGATTAGCAGCCTTGAACCCCTGGCTTCACAGAAAGAACGCTCCTCCTGCAGACAAGTGTGTTACTGACTTCCTCTCCCCTTGTCCGCCCAGGTGTCTAGATAAGTACTGTTAAAACACAGCAGGCCCTCCCTCCAAACGAGATGAGGATCCTCCTGAAGTTGTATTATATTAGTGAATTTCCTTCAAGGAGACGAACACCAACACTCACAACCTGTTAGCCCAGTGGTTCTCAACGGCTGGGTAACTTTGCCCACCCCCCCCCCCCACCCCGCACCTCCCCAGGACATACAGCTATGTCTGGCTGTCGTAACTGGGAAGCGCTCCTGGCACCTAGAGGGCAGAGGCCAGGGAGAGCCATCCATCTCAAAGCGTCAACAGTGGAGAAATCCCGATTTAACTTTCTGAATAACTTCTGATTGAAATAAGCACAACGTTAAGAGAAGAACTAAAGAAAACTTTAGAAAAACGTATTTTAGAAATGACAATATTTATGGGGCTCCTGGGTGGCTCAGTCAGTTACTCGTCTGGCTTCAGCTCAGGTCATGATCTCACGGGCCGTGAGTTCGAGCCCCGCATCGGGCTCTGGGCTGACAGCTCCGGGCCTGGAGCCTGCTTCGGATTCTGTGTCTCCCTCTCTCTCTGCCCCTCCCCCTGCTGACACTCTGTCTCTCTCTCTCAAAAAAAATAACTAAACATTAAGAAAAAAAAAAAAAAAGAGTAGAGTAAAATAACTTCCTCAAGGTCACACAGCTTTTAAGGGGGAGAGCTCCCACTGGACCCAGCCAGTCTGACTCCTGCCACCAGCACTCGACTTCAGTACCCTCACAGGCTCACACACTCACACAGCCCTCACGCCCCGCCCCCACGTGTCTGTGTCCCCCAGCAGCTGTGAGCTCCGTGAGGCCCGGGACCTCTCCACTCAGGGCGGAACCTGCAACAGAGGCACCTACTTCAGGCTGGGTGAGGAACGGATCAAAAGAACAAAGGGGGCCGGGTCCCTGTCACTTCTCTGCTCCTGTCTTACCCAAGCCGCCCTCATTAAGCGGTCAGGGCCACCACCAGGTCTGCCGCCTCAGGCCACAAGTCCCATGACTGTCTCCACCCCTTCCTCGGAGCCTCGTTCTCGAGACCGGCCTTCCACAATACTGCCTACGTTTCCTCCTATGATTTCCTAGAAATCGGCTCCGTGAGGACAAGGACTAACAGACAGAGGCTAGGGTAAAGGAAGTTGCCTGGGGGCAGGGGATACAGTGGAGAAACAGGACTCAGGAGCTTGGGCTGGAAACCCCAGAGGACCAGCTCCGGCCTCAGCCCTGCCCTCCACGCAACTCATACGGTCCTGTGTACCAGGCCCTCTCTGTAACCCACCTGTAAAATGTTTTGTGGGTTCCAAACATTTTTGGCACAGAACCCTTTTCCCCTCAAAGGAATCCTAGGTTGAAACTCTTCTCCAACACTTTAAGATTCTAGGACAAAAAACTCACTAGACTTAGCACATGGTATCACATATTTTGATCCATTTGTCGTTAATATTCCACCTGCTTCCCAAACGTACTTAACACTGGCTCACAATAATGTGAGAGCCACCAAAAGGGTAAGGGAGGGGGCGCCTGGCTGGCTCAATCAGTGGAGCGTGTGACTCCTGACCTTGGGGTTGGGAGTTCAAGCCCCACATTGGGTGTAGAGATTACATCCATACACACATACGTACATACACTTTAAAAGAAAAGTTTTAAGCGGCATGGGGACAAGAAACAAAGAATAAAACACAGACGTGGGACATTCAATTTCCATGGCACCAAGTTATGAAAGATTTTCAAGAAACGGCAGCTTTGCCGTACTATATAATCTCACTTATACATGGACTCTGAACAACAAAGCAAAACAGGAAGAGGCTCAGAGACAAAGAACAGCCTGGTGGGAAGGAGGTGGAGACGGCAAAACAGGGGAGGGGGATTAAAAGGAACACACTTCCAGTTATAACACAAGTCAGATGCAGGGTGCAGTGCACAACCTGGGGGACACAACACGGTAACAGGAAACAACTTTGCATGGTGACAGATGCCAGTGAGATCTGCCTCAATGATCACTCGGTGACATACGTAAATGTCCAATCACTCTGCTGTACACCTGAAATGAACATCACACTGTGTGTCAACGACACTTCAATTAAAAAAAAAAAAAAAAAAAGCAGCTTCAGCAATGATCCACAGTGATCGACGGTGTTTCCTTCCAAAGGAGAAGAGGCTCCAACACAGACGCGAGAGGAGGCAGCGGAGCAAGGCGGGGTCCTGACAATCCCAGGGGGCAACTGACACCTGAGAGCTTACTCTGTCTGGGTCCATCCAGGTTCCCTAGCGTGAACCCACTTCGGCCCCGTGACCACACGTGAAGCAGGTCTCAGAAGAGCACCTTGTGTGTCAACAACACATTTTGTGCTGGGCGCTTTCTAATGCTCATTTAGAGATGAGAAAGTGAACTCGCAGAGGTGAGGTAACCTGTTCAAGGTCACACGGCTAGGATGTGGGCGCAGGTCTGTTAAATCCAAAGCTTAGCTCTTCCCTCCGGGCTGCTTCCCAGCCACCCCCATTGCGAACCAGGCTTCCCGAGTTTGCTAAGAACCCCACGTGGCTCTGAAAACCTGCCTCCCAAGCCCTTCCCTTGAGATTCTGATTCTGGAGCTCTGGGGTGGATCCTGAGAAGCCACGCGTACCAGGCACCCAGGTGGTACCTGTAACCAGGAAACGCTGAAAACAACGACCTGAGTAAAGAGAACAGCTCGGCCACACACATCTGAACCACAACCTGCTTTAGGGCTCTGATCTCAGAGGGGACGGCGACCGTGTCCCCCACAGCTCCTGGGCTCCTCCCCCTGAGGCGGTCCTGAGTTCTGCGGAGTTCTGGGACTAGGGATGCTACCTGGGGTAGCCTGACGCCCGTCCGTCGGCACATCGGGGAGAAGAGGTGCCTCAGGAACCGCAGCTGCGCCAAAGATCTTCTCCCTCCAGTCTGGTCTCAGGCTCACTCGAGACGCCGCACACGCAGAGGACGAAGCAGCGGACGCGGCGGGGAGTCACCATCGGCGCCCGCAGTCACGCAGTCTCCAGCTGACTCTGCCAGCACGGCACACCACCTCACGGGGACCCCCAGCGCCACAAAGTGTCCCACACGGGCCTTGCTACGGTACACACACTCGGGGGGAGCTGCAGCGGACCACGGAAACAGGCCCGGAGCCCACACGACGAGCAGCTGGGGAGGTGGCCACTCCCCCGCACCCCCTCTCGCACAGCCCCCGTGCCCTTCCTCACGGCGCTGCACGGCGTGGGGGTTCACAGCGGCTGTGTGACAGACTGACGTGTCCCCGCCACCGCCCCCGGCCCGTGAGCCCTCCCCAGAGTCATCACCTGTCACCACTTCCGTGGTCCTACTACTCCCGTCTTAGCTGCCAAGAGCAGAGCGGGGACATACACGCTTGCTGAACAAAACCACGAGAGCACAGGTTAGAGGCAGGTCCTCTGCGAGCCGTGCCCCCAGGGCCCCAGCGGCCCCGGCTTGGCACCTGCGTGGCCTGGTCCTCACGCAAGCGGGAGAGCGGCGGCTGTGGGGCCGCGCGAGCACACACCCCGGCAGCAGGGCCTGGGCCACAGCACGGACGCCACAGCACAGCCATGCAGGGCACGGGGGCCGGAGGTGGAAACGCCGGTTATTAACGCCGAGACCACCCAGGTTGGCACGCTGTGCTTGGCCCAAGAGGCTCAAGTTATTAGCATAAAACGCCCTTCAGGGGACAAGGTTGATTTGGTGGCACCGGCCCCTTGTGGATCACCCTCAGGCACAGCAGCAGGTCAGAGGCCGGGAAGGGACAACAAACTGTGCGAGTGCGCCAGGGAGGGACACAGAAGTGACAGCGGTGAGGACTCAGACAGCAGAATCACCAACACAGCTCCACAGGACCCTGGGCCACCGGGAAAAGACACGATTGCCTGCGTGACACAGGGCCTGCTCAGCAAGGCAGGAAACCCCCATTTTCGATGAGGATATGCGGCTGGCCCGGTCACGTAACCCCTGCAGAGACAAAGATGGCGTTACCTGGTAAAGAAGTTACTAAATGGTCCCAGTATTTTCGATTTACTCCCATCCTCCGGTCCATCGACACAGTCCTGCCGGCGCAGCTCCCGGGTTTCCTTGGCGGAGCTCAAGGTGACGTCAGTGAACTGAGGGTCGTCATCATTCTCCAGGGTCACGATGGCACTGGAGCTGCTCGTGACCACAAGGTCCAAGATGTCCTCATTGCTGACGGAAAGCGTGGCTGACAGCTCCGTGCCGAGGCTGGACACGCTGCAAACGGAGACATCGTCGCTGCGGTTCAGGGCCTTGGAGGCGGGGCTGTAGAGCTCGGCCGCGTCATAGCCCGTCCGGGGGAACGTGGACGACTTCCGCACGCCCCGCTCCCACTCGGCACTGCCGGGAGCCGGTGGCGTGTAGGACGGCAGCGGGCACGCGCTCTGGCAGGCTCGCTCCGGGACGGTCCCCGACTCGGATGGCTTCCTCTTCACGTGGGCCACGCTGCAGGGGACAGGTTCCGGGTTACCGATCTCTAGGGTGGGAATGCCCGAGTCCACGGACTGAAGGCTGTGCTGATCTTCTAAAGGCCCAAGCTTCAGCTTGGGCCCGTACTCTGGCAACGAGAGGGATCTGGGTGCCTTGAGATTCAAGTGTTGTAGATTCTGAATATGATTTCCTGGCCGACCGTCCAGAATGCCCATCAAGGCTATGCCATTTGTAGAGGCGGAGAGGTTTCCATCAGTCATCTTGGTCCAAGGAGAAACTAGGAAAAAAAAAATACAAAAAGGGAAAGTAAGATCGTGGCTACAAAAGCCTAAGACACCACTCTGCTAGTGCACAGCTCGAATGTTCTGATGCCCTTTTTACAGAGGAATCCTTGAAAAAGTCCCACGTACTCGAGTTTTCATTTGGGACCAGAAGCTAGAGTTTTGGCCTATATTACCACGCTATAAAATGATAGGGCAATAACCTAAAGGCTACATACGTCTAAGGTAAAAATACTTAAACCATCCCCTTCCTCATCATCACCAGCACCACACTGGTCACATGTCTGACCCCCAGGACAATACTGGGGGCATGAGGACCAGGCCAGGCAGGGAGAGAGAGTTGTTTTTCACGTTTTGTTTTGTTTAACGATAAACAGAATACCTCCATCAAAAATACGTGAATTCATGGGGCACCTGGGTGGCTCAGTCGGTTGAGCATCTGACTCTCGGTTTCGGCTCGGGTCACGATCTCCTGGTTTGTGAGCCTGCCCCGTGTCGAGCTCTGCGCTGGGAGGACAGAGTATGCTTGGGCTTCTCTCTCTCCCCGCCCCTCCCTGCTCTCTGTCTCCCTCTCTCTCAAACATTCAAAAAAAAAAAAAAAGTACATGAATTCATAACCCATATGTAAGTCAAGTTCTACTTATTCTGAGCATAAAAATCAAGACGTTGCCATCAAGACAGGAACCAAGATAAAGCAGGTATGCCGTGTACGGTAAGATGACTCCAAGCACACCCAAGTCGGCCGCGGCCCCCATGATGCCGCGGTCGCCTTACTTGCGTCTGCAAGGCAGGGCATATCATCCCCATGACCATGGAGGAAACCAAGGCTCCAAGGGTAATAAACGGGTTCGAGATCATAGTGTTACTTGGTGGCAGAGCTTGGACTGACCCCCAAACGGGCCAAACCTAGTGGATGAAAAGCCTAGCGTGGGGTCGTCAAAACCCAGGTAGGAGGCTGCTTCGGGGATGACACAGAATCAATACAGGAAAAACAGACCACGGACCCACAATAGAGATTTGAGTGACAAGAGTCAAAGCTGTTGGTGACACACACCCCTGCCTACAGCGCTCTGGCCTAAGGCTGGGGTGGGAATGACGGGGTGGCAGGTGCACAGGCCTGGACAGCACAGCCCCTGGGAGACTGAGAACCCAGGTGGAGGTGATGCGACCTTCTACTGACCTTTAGAACGCCACAACTAACTGGGGCGCCTGGGTGGCTCAGTCGGGTACGCATCTGACTTCGGTTCAGGTCATGATCTCACGGTGTGTCGAGTGGGAGCCCCTCATTGGGCTCAGTGCTGTCAACATAGAGCTCGCTTCGGACCTTCTGTCTCCCTCTGTCTGCCCTTGTCCCGCTCATGCTCTCTCTCCCTCTCTCTCAAAAATAAATTTTAAAAATAAAGTACATAAAATGTCAAAACTCAAGAACCTTGATGGGGTTACTGAAATCTGATCCGCGGCATAAGACAAGATAAAGAACGGCACTTTCTTGGGTTCCAATGGGACTCTTCCTGGGCTCTGACCCCAGCTGCGCTGGACTGCCCGGGCAGAATTAAGAAAAGTGGCAAGAAAAGCATTCCAAAGGCACTCTCTTGGCAACGGCCGTCGTCCAAGAGGCAGCGGTGGAAGGTTCTGAAGCATGGCGGCAACAACGGTAGCCGCCCCCTCCTGGGGGTCACTGGGCCTTCCTAAACCCCGTCAGGAAGCCCGGCCCCTTCCCCACGTCAACACAGCAAAAGCAAATCCACTAGAAGCGAACCAGAGGGCGGGGGTGATCTCCCTCCCTCCCAGAAATCGAAGGAACCAGCCAGACCGTGCAGCACTGGAGCCAAAATAGAAACGTGAAGGAATGAATCAAAGTGCAGAATTCAAAAATAGACTGAACTATGTATAAAAACTTGAAATAGGACCGAGTGAGTAAGGATTATTTAGTCATGATGTTGTACTGATCAATTATCAATTTTTCTTAGAAGGCAGAACCGCACCGCACTGCACCAAAACAGAAATGCCAAAGTAGACTCTAATGCAAATATAAAACTATAAATGTGTCACCTGAAGTGCTTCTCTAACCTGCAGCGCAAAAACTTGGTTTATTCTCCGAAAGAATCTGGCATCACCTCGGCACACGTGAACACAGTTTCGGTGTCTCACGGTGCCCGCCGCCCTCGGTTTCCTGGGCTGGAGCCTCCACTCTGCGTCCCCAGCCCCGAGCTCCTCCAGGCAAAGCCACGGCAAACTCTGAGACCCTGAGACCCTGCTCTAGGAAAGTGCCCGAACTCAACCCCTCTCTGTAGCAACAGGATTCACAAGGGCGAGACACAGAGAGATTCACAGGTACCCGGACTGGAGAATTGTACACTTTTCTTTTTTTAATCAAAAGGAGAATACGGTAAGAAACATTTTTAGCACGTAGTTAAGAGCTAACGTCTGGCAATGTCAAAAGGTCCTAGAATTATCAAAACACCGTCAACACTCTGACAGGTCAGGCTGGCAAAAAGCCAGCAACACAAGAGGAAACCTTCACCGTGAGCGGAGCCGGAAGCCTGGTGACCTGGCCAGCTGAAATGAAATTCTGGCCCTGCCACTTACCACGGGGAGAAGCTGAACCTTCCTGGTGCCCGGCAGTTAAACGGGGCAACAGCACGAAACTCACGGCTGCTCTGAGGATAAATGAGATGAGGCATCTCGTTTATGGGCACGTGGGCACGCCCCACATCTGACCACAGCAGGTGCCCAGTAAATGCGAATTTCCTCTCCTTCAGCCACATAAAGAGCCGAGTACCTGCAAAAACTGTGTTCAGACTGAGCTTCTGACACTAAAACAGGAACACAAAACGAGCGTGCTCAGTGAACACTAGGACCCCTGCTCCGAATCGCCCGGGTGAAAGCATGCGGAAGGTGAACGAAGCAGGTCTGGCAGAGCCCTGGGGGCCAGGACAGCGGGACGAGGGCCTCTTCTGAGGAGAAAACGAATGAGCTTTGAAGGCTCCACTGCTTCCAAGTCCAGCTTAAGTTCCTTAAGCCTCACAAACAAGGTGGCAGCCTTCAGGGAAATAAACGGAAAAGCAAGAACGTACTTCCATTTGCAACACACTCTTAAACCAAACCCCGCAAGGGCCGAGGCCACCTGTCCTCAAGCCCTTCCGCCTCGGGGCCACCAGTACAAGGAAGCCAGAAGCCGCGGTCCAGAGCACCTGCCTTCCGAGGCTGCGCAGACAAAGCGCCCGCTTCTCAGAGAGGCTGCAGGGTGGACTCTGGAAGCCTGCCAGGAGGCCAGCTGCAGATGCCGGCCTCCAAGTCACACGTTCTCTAAAGACAGGATCAGCCTGAATTCCCCGAGCCGGCACGGGGGGCCCCCCGAGCCCATCCTTGCCAGCCTCAGCAGCCTCGTGCCGTCACCCTCGCGCCTCTCAAAACCCCGCCGCCCGGCCCCACTGCCCGGATGCTCTCCCTAGCTTGGCCACGGGCGCCCCTGGGGATCTGGTACGTATGCCGCAGGGAGACCCAGCCCACCTGCGAGACCACCTCCTCTGAGAAGCCTTCCCCTACTCCCCCCAGGAAGCTGCGGATCCCCCTTCCTCTTGGGCTCTTTTTGGCCACACCCTTCACATAACTGTATTTACAGCTGTCCCCATGTCTCTCGGCTGGTTTCTAGGCTTCGGGCAGGTACAGCGCTAAGCTAACGGGTTCCAGATGCCACTGCCTGGCAGGGACTGAGGACTCAAAAATCCATTTGCGGAGTTAATCATTATTAACAACGATGTCCTAAGAGGGCAGGTTTCAGGGACAGTCCATCCAAGAAACCTCTGCTGAGAGCTGGGCTACGCTTCAAGAACATGGTGAGCAGCGGAGGTCACAAGATGAGGAAGAAAATCCCCGCCGTCAAGTCCAGGCATCGTGTGCGGACAAGAGACACAGCAAGCGAGTGACGAGGAGTGACGACGGGCTACCGCGCCACCCGGTGAGCACCAGCGGGCACATGATGGTTCGGAAAGTAAGAGACTTCCTCCCTCTGCACTTGCTCCCCAGAGCCTCAGACAAAACCCCTCGCCCGCAGCAGTGGCCGTGGCAGCAGGCTCCCTCCCCACTTCTTCCGGGCCCAGGCGGCCAGCCACAGGCACGCGATACAAGGTTAATGATGACCAGCCATCATCACCTCTCCCAGACCTGGAAAAACACACAAAACGTCAAGTGCAGACATGAGGAAGGCTTTCATCCCAGGCAACAAGACCACCCGCATTTTATTTACCAGTCACAAAACTGAGTTCTGTAGCGAGCAAAGAGGGAAGGGGCCCGAGACACTCGAATGCCCTTCTCCCCACGGGGGTAGGTCTGCAACACAAGTCAGGAAGCAGACGGCAGTGACTCTGAACGAGGTTCTGGAACACAATTCCATCTTGAACAGAAGTTTAATTTTCTTCTCTTTACTGTACATATACATATTTTTTAAAGTAGGCTCCGTGCCCAAAGTGGGGATTGAACTCACGACCCTGAGATCCAACGTTGCTCTCTCTACTGACTGAGCCAGCCAAGCTCCCCTAATTTTCTTCTCTTTAAAAAGCGGTGGCTCAGTCAGTTGAGCGTCCGACTTCGGCTCAGGTCATGATCTCACAGTTCGTGGGTTCGAGCCTCCCCGTCAGGGTCTGTGCTGACAGCTCGGAGCCTGGAGCCTCCTTTGGATTCTGTGTCTCCCTCTCTCTCTGCTCCCCTGCCACTCACTCTCTGTCTCTCTCTCTCTCTCAAAAATAAATAAATGTTAAAAAAAAAAAAAAAAAAAAAAGAAAGCAGAGGCACAAAGTCTTGACCAAGTCTTCGTCAATAAGCAGTTTACAAGGCCAAACCCAAATGACTCAGTTACGTCCCCGGCAGAAACACCTCCACTCGTCGGTGGCCTGGGGCAAAAATAATACTGCCCACCCACTCGGAGGCTCCCTCCTGTCCACAGGCCTTTGCTCGCCGCCGCCCTCCCTGTCCCAGCTCCTCCCTGGATGCTGCTTTCTCACACCCCGTCAGCACCCGGGACACTTCTGCTCTCCCTGACCCTCCAAGGAGGGCACGCCTGCCCTTGCTGCCGGACGTCCCATCAGCCCTGCTCCACCACTGAGTTCCATATCCTTAAATCTTTTTTTTTTTCCATAGAGCACGAGTGGGGGACGGGGCAGAGGGAGAATCCCAAGCAGCCTCCTCACTCAGTTGGGCGGGGGCTGGAGTGGGGGGCGACTCAATCCCCCGACCCTGGGTCATGACCTGAGCCGAAGTCAAGAGTCAGATGCCCAACCGACCGAGCCGCCAAGGGGCCCCTCCGTACCCTTAATCTTGAGAGGAGACAGGTTCTGGCTCCTTTCCATCAACCATGGCCTGGGAATACACCTGTCACAGGGTCAAAGTTTCAAGAGGGCAGGACCAGGTCTACAGCACCCAACACCCCCAGAGCATCACTAAAACTACAACTTAACGAGTACCAGGTTCTGTTCTAAGCTCCTAACATCACCATTCTGTTTTCATAGCCCTCATAGCCCTACGTGCTACGTATTACCCCCCCTTGTACAGAGGAGGAAACTGAGGCCCGTGGCTCACCCAAGAGCTCCACTTTTATGTGGCAGCAGCTGGGGCCTGAACCCAAATCTGTGACTCCCAGGCCCCTCGGTCTCCTTTGCTACTTACGCAGCTCTAACGCAGACGTCAGGAACCTCCCCAAATCCTCATCCCTCCCGTGAAAGAGCAGACTGCCTTCCGCCGTTTCCCAGATGGGAACGAAGCCAGGCTTGAGCCGCGGCTCGGTAGGTGAGGCCCTACCTGAGTCTTCTCTTTCCAACACCCACGTCATTCTGTACAAGTCCCCTCCGGGTCCTTCATGCTTCCTGGGGAGAAGTCTGGTGAGACCGCCAGCCTCCTGGCAGGACTGGTGCACACACACACACACCTGCCAAGCTTTCACCTTGACCCTGGAGGACAGGACCAGTCAGGAGAAACAGGCTAGTTAAGCCTCTGAAGTGAGGCCCCCCCCCTTTTTGTTTTAAGTAATCTCTACACCCAACGTGGGGTTCAAACTCTCGACCCTGAGATTAAGAGTCACGCTCCTCCAACTGAGCCAGCCAGGCACCCCTGAAAGGAGGTTCCGACACCAAGGAGAACCCCCTGATCTAGGTGGTATCTCCCATGTAAATGAGCCTGCTTTGTACAGGGCTCCACAAACACCAACCACTGTGAGTCCCTTTCTCTCTTTAATGTCATGGCTTACACAGAAAGGACCCTGGAGAGAAAGGCACAGGATGTTCTGGAACTCGCGTTCCTTGGCATTAACAATTAACATGAGCCGCCTCTGCTCACCAAGTGAGCTTTAGATGTTAGGCGCAGTGTTCAGAGTTCACACCCGCAATCTTTGTAACCTCCTCAGCAACCCCGAGAGGTCAAGGTACCCTCACCGCCAGCTCACACACAAGGAGACAAGGCACAAGGGGCGCGTGTCACGAAGTAGCTGTGCGAGGGCCGACCTGGATACGACTCTAAGCCTTCCTCTCCCTGCTGCCACGCAAGCAGCCTACGATGGTGGGTTAATTTGCACTATGCAGAACGGGAAAGTCGACTACAAAAGTAAGTTGGTTTTTACGTGGGTTATTCTTCAGGATAAAAATAACCCTAAGACAGACTTTCCTGAGAGCTCAATATACTGCTCTGGAAGGTGAATGGCCACTGGCAGGTGCCTGGAACTTGACACCCTTGTTTAAGCAAGTTTTGGCCCATCGGCAAACCAGGTAGAAACTGGGGGTAAACTGTTGAGGGTCCCCAAAGGCTCCTTCACAACCCTAAGGAAAAGACATTTAACTTTCACTGCCCAAAAGTAGTTATATTAAAAAGGCAGAGGTGGGACATTGTAAATTAAGGACTTTCACTGCACGGGCAGTGGGGGCCGGGGTGCCCCCCTTCCCTAAGGTATTTCAGTTACACAGAGTGATTTACCAAAGTGACTCATCGTAAGTACCTATAAAGTGACTGACGGGCAACTGACAGATTAGGAAGATACTCAGACCACTTAACCAAACCAGTGCAACTTATAATCTCGATTGCTGGTAAGAGAAACCATTCATTGAACACTTACCATGCACCAAACACACGCTAGGTGCTATCACACGCTCTAATCATCGCAAGCCTGCCAAGCACACTGAAGAAACTATGAGATTCAGAAAGGGTGAGTACATCACGTAAGGTCACACAGCAACAGGAACCGGATTCAAACCAGGTCTGACATCAAAGCCCACACAGGACTTGCTGGAACGTTTAAAGATTCAGACCCTAAACGTTGTGACAATCGATACGCTACAGGTTGAACAATTTTTACACTTCTCTGTAGGTTAGACTGCAAGAAAAAGGTGTTGTTTTTTTTTTTTTAATGAGGGGCGTCTGGGCAGCTCAGTCGGTTAAGCGTCCGACTTCGGCTCAGGTCGTGACTTCGCGGTTCGTGAGTTCAAGCCCCGCATCGGGCTCTGTGCTGACAGCTCAGAGCCTGGAGCCTGTTTCAGATTCTGTGTCTCCCTCTCTCCCTCTCTGACCCTCCCCCGTTCATGCTCTGTCTCTCTCTGTCTCAAAAATAAATAAACATTGGGGCGCCTGGGTGGCTCAGTCGGTTATCAGTTAAGTCGGTCACGACTTCGGCTCAGGTCGTGACTTCGCGGTTCGTGAGTTCAAGCCCCGCATCGGGCTCTGTGCTGACAGCTCAGGGCCTGGAGCCTGTTTCAGATTCTGTGTCTCCCTCTCTCTGACCCTCCCCAGTCCATGCTCTGTCTCTCCCTGTCTCAAAAATAAATAAACGTTAAAAAAAAAATTTTTTTTTAAATAAACAAACGTTAAAAAAAAATGAAATGCACAAGAGGGCAAAATAATACAGGTTCTGGAGGCAGACTGCGCAGGTTCAAATCGTGGCTCCCCCGCTTACAAGTTGTGTGACCTTGGAATAGTTTAACTTCCCTGCACCCCAATTTCCAGTAGCACAATGGGAACGATAATAGACCGTATCTCCTTAGGCAATGGGCCAGATTGGGCAAGAAATCTACATAAAGCCTTTAGAAGCAAGCCTGGCATGGGCTGAACCTCAGATGGTGGATGGCGTTACTTCTTCCTGGGTACTAGACGGGGCCAGTCGGCTTAGGCCTGCTATTTAAGTAACTTATTTGCATAAAGCCCAGACTCGGCCACTTTGTGTCTCCAAGCCTCACTGTATAGTTCCTTCCTGTCACTAATATCTCACACCTGCTCTGTGGCACTAAGCTCTGGGCCTCCACTTCCCATTTGTAGAATGAGGTGATTAGCCCAGCTTACCTTCTGGCTTGGCAATCGAGAATTCTTAACAACTCAGGCCCTAGAAACTTCACAACCGCCCTGAAACATTAACAGATAACACACTCTCGTTTTCCTAAAATCTTCTTTTCGTGTGACATGTAAATACCTATTTTGATGGCACATCTTCTCCAAGGTCTCAAAGCTCTGTGAGCACCCACGATATGCCGGGCAGGTGTCCCCTGTGTTCAGGCTGGGGACACGATGATCAGGAGCTCCGACCAACAGGGGAGACATATTCTGAAACAAGCTGCCCTGAGAAGCAGGTCCTCAGCGTCAGCGAGAACTTCAACAGAACACAAGCGAGGGGACGCGCAGGCACGAAAGACAGGCCTTCACACACTGGACAGAGGGGAGGAGGGCAGGGGGGTGGAGGGGCGGAGGGGTGGAGAGGAATGGCAGGGTCAACAGAAGCCAGGTGGGGCAGCACTGAGGCTAAACGTGAGAGGGTGGGCTGGAGGCAGATTTTGAAAACTCAGTTTCACAAGCACGAAGCAAAGTGCCCGGCAGGAACCTGCTGGGACCGTGGAGGACACCAAGGCCCAGTGACCCGGCCCGCCAGCTGGGTGACTCGACCACTGACTTCACTTCTTTAGTGTCTCCCAAAGGATGTAGTCACTCAATAACCCTGAGCCCCAAGTACATGCCAGGTGCTCATTAGGGTTGGGGATCAGCTGGAGCCCACAATCCAAAGGGGTCAAATATATACAACTGGGGGCGCCTGGGGGGCTCAGTCGGTTGAGTGTCCAACTTTGGCTCAGGTCATGATCTCAGTCTGTGAGTTGGAGCCTGCTTGGGATTCTGTCTCCCTCTCTCTCTGCCCCTCCCCCCTCATGCTCTATCTCTCTCTCTCTCTCTCTGTCAAAAATAAATAAGCATTTATACACACACACACACACACACACACACACACACACACACACACAACTAAGCCTGGGGGGGAGGGGCGGGCAGGTGGTTAAGAAGTCGGGAAGAAATCATATGCAAACCTGGGACATGGGTTGGTACTGGCCAGATAAACTGGGCAAGGGGCAGCGTTCCAGAACTCCTCCAAGGACCAGCCCTTTGCAAGGAGTAGCAAAGCACTTAACAGTGTGCCCATGCAACCCTTCTATAAAGGAAGCCAAGCCAACGAGGTGCCAACATCCTGCTGGTAGGGTCCCAACACGCCAGCCTCAACTAGCCTCAGTAAATAGTGAAGCCGATGCGCAGGAGCCTCCTGCACAGAGAACTTTCCAAAGCAAAGCTTTCAATTCCGTCCTGGAGAAAATGGTGCTGTGCAATTTTAAGACGAAAAGCGGGGGCGGGGGCGGGGGATGGTTCTGGCCAGGTAAGGCTCTGGCCACTAAAATGCGCACCGCCCAGCCTGGGGTCTGGGGCCTGGGGTCTGCGGGGGGCCAGTCCTCCCGCTTCCTGCGGAAGCTAACTCCTCAAGGCCTCACCCCTGCTTCTTCACCGCAGCTCCCCGCCCAGAGAGGGCCGCCTGCGGAGCGCCCCGAACGCCAGCTCCACACCAGCTCCGGCCCCTTCGGCCGGGAAGGGGCCCGGGGCTCGGGGTCTCCCGCACACAGGGAGTCTGTGGCTCAGGAAAGGGGGTCTCTGAGGCGGAAGGAGTTCCTGGACAGGGACGGGGGGGCGGTCTGAGGATGAGGGGGTTCCGCGGTCTAGCGACAGCAGGTCCGAAAAAGAAGGAGGTCGGGAGCTCCGTCCCAGGAGCCGGGGGGAGGGGGGACCCCCAGACGCCAGTGGCCCCCAGGTGGAGGGGCCCCGGGTTTCGGTGGTTCCCGAAGTGGAGGGCGCACAGGGGTCGGGGACCCCGAAGTGGAGGGGGACCCGGGGTTAGGAGGCCCCGAGGTGGAGAGGGTCCCGAAGTGGAGGGGTCTCCCGGGGGTCGATGGCCCCCCGATGGTGCACAGGGTCCTGCAGGTCGGCGGTCAGGGACCCGCAAGGTGGAGGGGTCCCTGCAGGGCAGCATGCGCGCGTCAAGCCAGCTCCCCTCCGGCCCGGGGAACCCCGCGCGTCTGAAGGACAAAACTTTTCGTCAAGTTCCGGAAAAGGAGCGTGTCGCGCGCGCGTCTCTCGGAGAGGCTGACGAGCCGGGAGCCGCCGGGCCCCGCAATGTCGCCCGGGCCCCACGCTCTCCCCCCGGTGCGGGGCGCGGCGGCGGCCAGGCGGCAAGGGGGCCGCCGGTGCAGGACCCGAACCCGCGCGCCCGGGCCCGGCCCGCCTCCCGCTCCCGCCGACGCAGCAGCAGGTGGCAGCAGCCCCGCGCGTCCCGTCCCCCACCCTCCCGCGCGGCGCGGCCCCCGCCGGAGGCCCTCAGTACCGGAGTTAGCGCGGCTCCGACGCCATCTCCGGGGCCCGCGGGCCCGCAGCCCAGGACCCCCGGGACCCGCGACCTGTGCGGCGAGGACGCTGGGCGCGCGGCAGGCTGTGGGCCGGGCAGGCAGGTGCGCGCGAGCTGCCCGGGGCCAACAGCGGCGCGCGCCCTCGCCCCGCCCCCTGATCCGCTCCGCCCCCTGATCCGCTCCGCCCCGCGCGCCCTCGCCCCGCCCCCTGCCGGCCGCCGCCGCTCTTCCGCCCGGCTGCCGCCCCCCGCCGCGCCGCCGCCGCTCCTCGAGCTCGACGCTCGCCCTGCTGCCACTCCTCGGCCGCTCGCCCGCCCCCTGCGGGCCCCGGAGCGGCGTCGCCGACCCTTTTCTCTCCCGAGGGCCCAGCGGAGCCTCGAGGGGAGGCCCGAGAGGATCTTCGGGTCCGCACAGCGCCGGTGGACACCCGCCAGAGGCCTCCGTACCTGGTCGGCTCCACCCGCGGCCATCTTGGAAGTGGGAAGCGGCCGGGAGGGGGAAGGGGCACGAGCGGGCAGGGACCAGGCCTGAGGAGCCGAGCGGCGGAGCGCATCGATGGGCTCCCCTGCCCTGGGGCAGGTGTGCGAGGCGGGCGGATCCAGGCCAGGCCCCGGTCATCCTGGCCTGGCCTTAGTCTCTCGGTCTGTTAAACGGGCTTTTCTGGTAGTTCTCCTTTGTCGAGCTGTGACACGGTACTTAGCGCCGTTGTTCCCAGACTTGGCTGCACCTTAGTATCGCCTGAGGATTTTGAAAATTCCGATGCCCTTGCCGCGCCCCACGCCGATTAAATCACAGTCTCCAGAGGCAAGATAGTTTGGGAACCGCTGGCCTGGCGTGTGTGTGCGTTATTTGGCATCAGCACTGCAGAAACTCCAGAGACAGGGTCTGTGATCATACAGAGTGGGAGAGGAGGTCGCAGGCCACAGGTCCCAGGAGGGACAGGCAGGGAGAGAGGTCAGAAGCCAGATGCTGGGCCCGGACAGCCTTCCAGGACCTGCAAAGCCCTGAATGAGAATGCTCTCCTTAGCTGGTTAACTGATCCTAGCTCGTCCCCCTTCCAAAATCTAGGCTCCCGGGGCCAAAGCGGGCTTATCCTGTGTACTGCTAGATTCCCTGGGCCTGGCACATAGTTGGGGCACTTAAATATTTGTTGAATTGTTATATTCTGGGGACACGGAGAGCAGAAGACAGACTTAAGTGGCTGGGACCCAGGGCTGTCACTGGCAGAATTACCAGAGCGGAAACCTCAGGCGATCAGCTAAATCTAAAGGAGGATTTGAACTGGCAGAGGGTCAGGGACAGGAAGGGTAATCTCTCCTTCACGGAAAGCATCTGGAAGCCTGCATTGGAGGATTACTCTGCCCGGAGCTGTGGTCATTAGTGTTGGCCAAGGAACCCCTAGCTTGTTTCTCCTGCCTGCGTGCTAGGTCTAAAAACTCAGCAACTGTTAGTTACAATGGCAGGAGGGGCCTCTTACAGTGCTTGGTGCATAATAGAAGTTTTACAAATGCCTACATTTCTGGGTGGTATTAAGGAAAAATAATGCCAGGTCTCCTTCAAACCCCAACATGCCTTCCCCAGCTTATTAAAGAAACAACAACAACAAAAAACCCCACTAACAGGAAAGTACAGACTTGCTTCTGACCTGACTCAATTAGCAATTTAATAAACAGGATTAACGTCAGCTTTCACAGTGTTCCTTGCAACTCCCCAAATCCCTTCCAGCCCTCATTCTGAGTCTTAGGGTTTTAAAACCCCACAATGACTAGGAACCATTGTTCTGAATCCAGAACCAAAAAAAATGTATGACCCACAGACTTGCCTTTGGCGCCCTCTGTCTGCCTTTTCCTCACCCTTTCCCCCATCCTGCTGCCCACCCCCAGCTCCCTGCCCAAGCCCAGAGTCCCTCCCTGGGCCCCCCGCCCCAGTCATTGACACCCTCAGGGAGGCTAACAAAAGTACAAGGAACCAGATAAGCTGTGTGGGCGTCCGCACTCCTCCCGGAACCCTAGCATCTCCCAGCCCCCATCTGTGATACGGGCACAATTATGTAGGGTGTCCCACCTCTGCCGCCTCACTGCTGACTGCCTTGGCGAAGCCATCCAGGCTCCCCCGTGCAGACTGGACCCCGGAATTTCCCAGAATGATGCTCACTACAGTGGTTCCCGTGAGGGCCGCAAAGCCATTGCAGAGGAGCGAGCGGTGGCCGTCAGCTCCCTCCGCTCAGTTCCAGGCCTGGGACTGGCCGACCCCTCCCCGGCTGTGCCCAGAAGCCTTCCTGCCCGCCCCAGCTTGCCCCACCTACAAGGCTCAAGGCACCTTCACCGCCCAAGTTGTGTGAGGGTTAGAGACAAAAGAAATGGCAGTGACGGCTAAATGTAAAAAATTGTCTGGCTTTGTCAGTTTCTGGCATGTTTGAGGAGCTCTTGGCACCTCCCCAGTAATATAATGCGGAGAAAGTGTGTTGGTCAAAGGTGGGGGGAGGGGTGCTGGGAGTCCTCAGAGACCCCACCCCATGGAAGGTCATCTTCAAGCCTTGACCTCTGAGCCTCCCTGGCAGGGAGGCTTCCTAAGCAGGAGCAGGTGTCTGATACCCATGGAAACCACCCCTATACCAGCCCCATGCTGGGCACTGGCCACACCAGAGCCACTGACCCCCCACAGTTCCTGCCCTCACGATCCCCAGTCTCAAGGGGCGGATAGACAGGTCACCTCCCAATTCAGCCCCATCTCCTTGTAGGGAACATGGTTAACCGACCAGATGCAGACCCCAGAGGGTCATAAACACAGCGTCAGGACGCTGACAGGTCCTCAAGGCCATCCCTCAGAGGGGAAACTGAGGCCCAGAGGGCAAGTGGGGTAGGAGGTGGGCACAGGACGCGGCCAGAGGTCTCCTGCCCTGCCAAACCACCTTTGCATCCCTTCTCAGGAGAGGGGGATCTAGTCTCCCAAACACACATTTTCTCAGACTCTTCCTCAGCCCCCAAATGTGAGCTCCGTAAACATTTGTTGATGGATGAATAAATGTTGCCCGTGGCTGGCCCCGTACCCGGTGCCATCCCAGCTGCTCTGTGCCCTCCTGGCTGTTCACCCCATTAGCACAGTTGAGCCCCACAGCCTACCAAGCTGGCTCAGTGACTGGCCTTTTGCAGGTAAGGAAACGGGCGCTGGGCAGTGAGGCTGCTCGGCTGGGAGCCCCAAGCTCGTTTTCCGCTGTGCAGAAGCTCTCGCCCGCTCGCCATCCTCCCGCCCACCCTCCGCCACCCCAGCCTCTGTTCAGAGCCACCAGGGCCAGACTGTCCCCACGAGGTGGAGGCGGAGTGAACAGCTTGGTTTATTTCCAAGGAGCATTCCCCTGGCCACGCGTTTTCAGAAACCCACCAGAAAGCATGTCCTTTCTGCCTTTATTCCTTGTTGCGTTAACCTCCTTCACCAGGGACACGGGAGCGCCCATTTTCTTGGAAACAGTGCCTGGAATTTGGGGTTCTCTTGTTGCTTCTGGAAATCGAGCGAAATGATTAAAAAACAACAACAGAAAACGGAGACGGGGCTAGCCCCGAGGGCTGGAGGTCAGCCTTCCCACAACCTCAGGCCCAGAGAAGAAAACCAGAGACAGAGACTGAACGGTGCCAGGACCAGAGAAGCCACCGTGAGCCTCCGCACTTTGCTGCGAGACGCAGGCCTCAGGCCCGCACCCCAGAGCCATCAACCGGTACTCTACCCACTGTTTTTTTTTGTTTTGGCTTTTTAAAGTCTATTTTTCGAGAGAGCGAGAAAGAGCGGGGGAGGGGCAGAGAGCGGGAAACAGAATCCCAAGCAGGCTCCGCACCGCCAGCCACAGAGCTGGACTTGGGGCTCGATGTCATGAACCCCGTGAGATGCTGCCCTGAGCCGAAACCGAGCCTGGGACGCTTAACCAACCGAGCTGGTGCCCCACTCACAGTTTTAACGGGTGCAGCGACCTGTTTCCTACCAGTAGTAGATTAAAATCAGTGAATGCAGGGAGGCAGAACTGGTAGTAACACAGTCACGAACAAGGGAAGGCACGGCTCCAACAAAGGAGAAAGCAAAAGAAAAAAATTATAACATAGAATCTCTTTGGTCTAATAACACACCTGAAAGGAGCTACCCTGATAAAGTTGCCCCAGGGGCCTGGGCGGCTCACTCAGTGAAGCGTCTGACTTCAGCTCAGGTCATGATCTCGAGGTCTGTGGGTTCAAGCCCCGTGTCAAGTTCTGTGCTGACAGCTCAGAGCCTGGAGCCTGCTTTGGATTCTGTGTCTCCCTCTCTCTCCGCCTCACCTGCCCACGCTCCTCTCTCTCTCTCAAAAATAAATTTAAAACAACATTACAGTATAATCAAAGAGTATGGAATATTCCACAGGCATTAACAGGAAGAAACGCTGACGTGAGTGAGTATCAGAACACAAATGATGATCTTCTGTCCCTACACACTTTGAAACTGTTAGATTTCCCGACAAGTACGTGCTCTGTTTATAACGAAGACGTACTAAGATGCTCACTGATGGGGAACCAGTGGATTTCAAGAAGCACAGTCAACCTTCGGATGAGGGCTGTGCGGCCCGGGCCCCTTCGTACGGAAGCCCTGAGATAAACGAGGCAAACCCCATTCCCGGGCTCGTGCTCCGAGAGGCTGGGGACTCCGTGCACCGCCAGACAACGCAACAGAGCCGCGTGCCTGTGGTCTGCGTGGTCCACGCTCTGCAACAGCGTCTCCAACCGTTCTAGCAACCCTATGAGGCTGTACTGTTGCCCCATTTTACTGGGAACGCTTGACCCCAGGTGGATCTGGCCCCACATCAAAGGTCGCTCATTCCCAGAGCACCCCACATAATAGATGAGAAAAAGGGAGTTACGATGAAACCAGTGGACCTTCCAACTTACGGAATGCATGGCCTTGCTGGGGCGAGGGGGAGCCCCCCGGGGGCCCCCTGTGGCCTCTGGCTTCCTGAATCTTAAGAGGTGCCCAGGACTGGAGGCCTTTAAGGCTGTGGATATGAAGGAAACAGAAACTGCCTGGGGGTGGAGATCCGCGTTCCAGCATACCACAGTGGAATTTTCCAAATAGCCTCGTTTTTTAAAGGCATCACTCAGTCGCCTGCCACTGCCACCATCAGAAAGCAGAGCCTGATTTAGAAGCTGTGGGGTCAGGCCCCATGTGGGAGCGCACGAGGAGGGTGCAGAGGGGGCAGCTCCGTCCCACACGTGATGATCCACCGTGGGCCACCCCTCGTGGCCACCCGTGAGGCTCCGTCACCGGGCCCGAGGTCTCTCCAGACTCAACCCAGACTACCTGGGTTGTCCTCACATCCGGGCTATTGCCCCGGCTCTGCCCTCTACCCGGAAGCCCTGACTCCCTTCTTCCTCTAGGTCCCGGGCCCTCCAGTGAGTGACTCCCAGTGTTACCCTGGGTGCTGCCGTCCCCCAGCAGCCGCACCCCGTGTTGGGCTCCCGGCCGCCCTCCCGGATACCCCGTTGCCTTGTAGGGTCTCCGCACAGTCCTCCGGTCCCTCGGAGGCAGCCGGGACCCACACCGAGGAGGGCAGACCACACCTCATGTGTGTCTGCCCCCTTCATCCCCGCACCTGCCTGGGTCACAGAGAAGAAACTGAGGCTCAGACAGGGGAACCTTCCAGCCCAAGTCCCCACCGCAGCTAAGTACACGGGCAGGATCTGAACCTCCTGCCCCAGGGGGTGAGACCCCACCCACACTACACTCACCCCTCGCTGAGTCTTGGTTTGCTCACCTGTAAAGTGGGGATGGCCGTCGATCACCACATCCGTGGGCTCTTGGGAGGACTTGGGAAGACAGGGCTCCTGGGGAGACGGGGGGCCGAGTGGGATCAGGGAGGGGCAGGTGGGGGTCTGCGCGCAGGAGGGGGCACGCGCAGCACCACTCAGAGGAGATGAGGGGGTGGGTTCCGGGGCGCACGGACTCGGGTCCACACTCTGGGGGACACAGAGGCCGGCCAGCCTGCCTCAGCTCCCCATCAGGGCTCCAAGCAGGTGTCTGAACCGAAAACGTACAAGTGCAAGAGGCCCCCACAAGCCCCTCCAGAGGCTTATGCGGGGAGACCACGGAGGGTGAGAAAAGAGGCCCAGGTTCAGAGCCAGGACCCGGGGCGCCGTCCCAGGCTAACGGCTCACGACACCGGTGTGCTGATGCGGGAGGGGAGGGGAGTTTAACACATCTGGCGGGAGCCCCGAGGTCTGAAAGGTGGGAAGGCTCTTCTGTCTGCCCCGCATCAGCCTGGCCCTGGGAAGTGAAGCCCAGCCAGGCTTTGGGCCACTCGTGTAGGGGCGCGGACACTGACCCCTCCCTGGGGCAGACAGGGCGTGAAAGCCTTGCTATCCGTCGGCCTCTAGGAACCCAGGGGAGGGGCGCCAGTGCAGGCAGGGGTCTGCAGGCTCCAGGCTCCAAGCTGTGTCAGCCCAGAGCCCCACGCGGGGCTCGAACCCACCAACTGGGACATTCGAAGTCGGACGCTTAACCGCCTGAGCCACCCAGGTGGCACGGGAACGGTCCCTTCTGACCCCACCTGGACTCGTCAGAGTTAGGCTCCACTGCTGAGCGAAAACCTCACTTTCCCCACTTCGGACTTACTTGTTTTCATCTTCAGAACCAGTGTAATTGTGGAAGGTGTCAAATCTCTACCAAGGAGCCATCACGGTGCAGTGAAGCCCCAGGCCCACAGCTCAACCCTGACCTTCCCCACACACGGGGGTCTATTTTCCCTGCACTTTGAAGTGTATCTCAGGTCACAGCCTGGTCTATGCACATCCCCGGCAGCAGTCTTTTTCTTGGCCTTCTTCTGTGTTTCGATTCCTGTTTCAGAGAATGGTGGAGGCTGGTGAAGAAATACGGACCGTGTCGGGCCATGCTGGTCTCCTCCGTGTCGCCCAGTGTCGGTGGATGTGCTGCTCAAGTGGGCACAAAACTGTCAGCACACCTGATAAAATTAACAAGGATTCCTCAATATATCCCAACGTCCCAATTATCTTTAAAAATGTCTTTTTATAGCAGCCAAATCAAGTTTCAAAGGCAACAAACTGCACTTGGAACATAGATCTCCCACATCCCTTTTAATCTAAATAGTTCCCCCTTTGATGGGGCGCCTGGGGGGGCTTAGCCGGTTAAGCGTCCGACTTCGGCACAGGTCATGATTTCACCGTCTGTGAGTTTGAGCCCCGAGTCGGGCTCTGTGCTGACAGCTGGAAGCCTGGAGCCTGCTTCGGATTGTGTCTCCCTCTCTCTCTGCCCCTCCCCTGCTCATGTGTCTCTCTCTCTCAAAAAATAAATAAACATTAAAAAATTAAAAAAAAAATAGTTCCCCCTTTGAAACAAAAGCAAAAATGAACTCTTGGGACCTCATCAAGATAAAAAGCTTCTGCAGAGAGAAAGAAACAAGCAACAACACTAAAAGGCAGCTGATGGAAGGGAAGAAGATATTTGCAAATGACATATTGGATAAAGGGTTAACCGACTATAAAGAACTTATCAAAACTCAACACCCCCAAAAAATAATAATCCAGTGAAGAAATGGGCAAAAGACATGAACAGACACTTCTCCAAAGAAGACATCCAGATGGCCAACAGACACATGAAAAGATGCTCCACGTCACTCATCATCAGGGAAATAGAAATCAAAACCACCATGAGATACCACCTCGCACCTGTCAGAATGGGTAACATGAACAACTCAGGCAACGACAGATGTTGGCGAGGAAGCGGAGAGAGGGGAACCCTCTTGCGCCATCGGTGGGAGTGCAAACTGGTCCAGCCACTCTGGAGAACAGTGTGGAGGTCCCTGAGCAGGTTGAAAATAGAACTACCCTAAGACGAGCAAGTGCACTACCAGTCGTATCAAGAATGAAATGTTGCCATTCGCCACGACATGGATGGTTCTAGAGTGTATTCCACTACGCAAAATAAGTCAGAGAAAGACAAATACCATATGATTACTTTCCTACATGGAATCTAAGAAACAAAACAGAGGAACATAAGGGACGGGTGGGAACAGAAGAGAGGGAAACTATAGGAGTCTCTCTTTTTTCGGAAGAATCTATTCATTTTTTTAAAAAGTTTATTTTTATTTATTTTGAGAGAGAGAGAGAAAGCAAGCAAGGGAGGGGCAGAGAGAGAGAGAATCCCAAGCAGGCTCTGTGCTGTCAGTGCAGAGTTGGACGTGGGGTTTGAACTCATGAACCGTGAGATCATGACCTGAGCCGAAATCAAGAGTCGGATGCTTACCCAACAGACACACCCAGATGCCCCCAAATCATAAGGGACTCTTAATGATAGAGAAAAAACTGAGGGTTGAGGGAGGGAGGTGGGTGGGGGATGGGCTGGATGGGTGATGGGCATTAAGGAGGGCACTTGTGATGAATCACTAGATTCTATTCCTGAAACCAATCATTGCACTCTATGTTAACTAACTAGAATTTAAACAAAAATTTGAAAAGAAAGACAAATAAATAGTTCCTCCTTTGTTTCTCCTGTGCCATATATTTGTTGGTGACACGGGATCGCGTATCTTGTGGAATTTTCCACATTGTGGATTCGCCTGGTGGTGGCATTTAGCAAGCTCCTCTCCCCCCACCATTTCCTACAAACTTAGACTTTCATCTCAAGCAGTGGTTCTCAGCCGAGGGCGATTTTGCCCCCAGAGGACATTTGGCCAAGTCCTCTGAAACGGGTCCCTTGGGAAGCTCTGATTTGGGGACAGAAGCAGGGACCCGTCTCGGGGTCACTCCGAGAGCCCAAATGTGTACTTCCTATATGTCCAATGAGGAGTCAGCGGCTCGCCTCACTTTGAGAGATGTCACCTTGGACTAGCGGGTCCCCATGCTGTCAGTGTCACCACCTGATGGGTTAGCATCATCCCGGTCTAACCACGAGGGCTGCAGAATATGGGGAGACCTGTGATTTTTAGCGGAATGCAGTTATGACTTTAATGCTCCCTCACACACAGTTTACAAAGGGCTTTTCCATCCAGGACCAAATAGCCAAACTCACTGCTATGCTGGAGGCGGGCTGGATGATCGCCGAATGATTTTCTCCAGACGAGGAGTCGGGTCAGAACAGGGACACGGCCTGTGTAAGACCCGGTAGGTCAGCAATAGCACCAGGCTAAGCCCAGACAGGTTCACCTGCCCAGAGCTCCATTCACAGGAGTCTCCTGAGCTCGCCCGACTGTAGGAAAGGGAGGAAATGCCACCGCGAGCCTCTTTTAAAAGCTGCAAAAGTTCTAGAAGATTCTCTCGTGTCAGCTGATTCTAAAATCTCTCTCCATAGGTGGGGGGATGGGCTAAACGGGTGATGGGCATTAAGGGGGGAGGGCACCTGTGATGAGTGCTGGGTTTTATATGTAAGTGATGAATCACTAAATTTTACACCTGAAACCACTGTTACACTGTATGTTAAACTAGCTTGGATTTAAATAAAATTTAAAAATCATATAAAAATAAAAATGCTTTTGAAAAATAAAAGAATCCCTATCCAACCTCGGAGACCACTGTTCCGCCCAGAACGAAATGGTGCCCCTGTTCACACCCCTTCATGCTCCCCGTGACCTCTAGGATGAACCCTTCCCAAGAGGCATTCAAGGCCCCTCACAGACTGACCCCTCCCACCTCCCCACCTCCGTCTCTTCCCGAATCACCGTCCCCACCCCCGCCATCCCCACCTGGACGCTGCCGGTCAGACTCCCATCCACTCACAGAGATGCTGGTGTGGTTTGACCAGTTGACTCTGGTGGCCACTAGAGGGGAAATCGCACCTTCTCAGCACCTATACGTGCTTTCCTCTAAACCTGGCATAGGTCTCCCCTTTCTGGTTTTACAGAGGAGGAAACCGAGGCTGGAGAGTGTGAATGGCTTGCCAAGGGCCACATGGCGCGAGTTAGGACTAATGGCTGGAGGCAGTTGGCCCTGGGAAGGGAGGGTGGAGGCTCCTCGCTGCACACTCCATCCGGTTTCCTAGGCCCAGGGAGGCTGTGCCCGAGCAGCGGTTTCCCCTGCTTTCCGCGATCGGTGGCCAAAGCCGGAAAGCCAGACGCTGCCAAGAAGGAAACCACTCTGTCAGCTGCCCATCTGGACAGTGAGTGATGGCTGGAGACAGAGCCTCTCCAGATGAAACGGGTAACTCACTCTGGAGGAAGCGCCACGCTCCCTCCGAGTGTGTAGAATCAGCGGTCGTGCCTCCCTCCTCCCCGTGCCCTGCCCGGAGATGCCACGTGACCTTGGCGAGGCCGCCCGGCCGGTCGGGGCCGAGCTGGGCCTCACCACCAGCCTCACCGCGGGACTTCCCGTGGCCCCAGACGGGCTTCCAGGCAGGGAAATTCAGGGGTAAGATAAGGAAGAGTCTTCTGATGTAGAGGGCTCCCGGGACTTGGAGGGGTCCTCACCCCCGCCCTCAAACCCCTTTAGGAATGGTCGTGGCCCGGGTGGGCTGGAGAGACCCTCTGAAGGTTACATAGGAGAGATGGAGAGGACGCTGTAGGACCTTTATGGCCAAAGAACCAGGGCTGAAGGAGGTTTACGGACTTAGAAAAATAAAACGTATTACCGGCACCAGCTTTTGGGCCCGGCACACAGTAGGATCCTCATACAGATCTGTTGAACGAACGAATGTTTCCAAACCCTATTTGAGACCAAGGCCAGAGATCAATGTTTCCTCCCAATTAGCAGCTTAATGCCAACATGAAGACACCCGGGCCCCCAAAAGACCCCAACTCGCGGTCCCCAAGGCTCACCAGCCTTGTCCGGGTAACAATGTCACCCGTGATGGCACTAAGTTTGGGAGAAGCGTATGTGAGTGGGGGTGACCCAGGTTCAGCGTGAGGAAGTCACCCAGAGATCAGTGTCTCTCCATTTCCTTCCCCCTCCCCCCTGCTCAGGAAGGGGCGGTGCAGGTGGGGGGTGGGCGTCTGGGCACACTGGAGGGGGGTGGTGGGGAGGAGCCCAGGACCACCAGACCGGCATCCTGGCGAGGCCCTTATGCGGTGAAGGGCAGGGGGGAGCCGGGAGGGGGCTGCCAGGTGCCTGCAGGCTCCCCAGGGTGGGGCATCGAGGCCTTGCAGGTGGGGGGGAGGGGGGGGTAGCGACCAGATCAGGAGCGCAGGGCAGTGAGGAGCCAAGGGCCGGGTCTGCCACTGACAGTTGGGGGTCCCGCACGTCTCTGAGCATTTCCCAGGTCCGTGATCACTGGGCCGGAGTGAGGCCTGAGAGCGTCAGGTGGCCTAGCAGGGAGCCAGGGCACCGGGCTGCCCTTCATCGCTGGCTGGCAGCGTGCGTTTGCAGGAGGATGCGGTGGACACGGTTGACATTTGTGACCAGCGGGAGTTGGGGCCCCTGGCCTGTGAGAGGAGCTGGAGTCAAGCCGGGAAGGGGGTCAGGACTTGCCCGAGGCCCTCGATGACCCCCAGGGAGCCATGGGGTGGAGCCTGGGATTTAGGGCACCCGGGCCAGGCCTCCTTCAATGCCCCTTCCTCCTCTGCAGAGGGAGAAGGCAGCAAAGGAAGAAGCCGTCCCCTGGCTGGGCCAGCGGCCTCAGGCTCCCCCACCAGGCCAGGCCCACGGTGGGTCAGGTTCCCACGGGGGGTCTCCCCTCTGCCTGGGGGTCTGAGGAGGGGCTGGGGCAGTGGAGGAGGGGCGGCCACAGGGGCGGGAAGGCAGGCCCCGGGCCCCAGACCCTGCGGCAGACTGCAAGCTCCGCACGGGACGGGCCTGAATGGCTGGGAAGGGCCCGGACGCCGGGGACATGCTCTGGCTGAGGCAGTGGTCGGGTCAGAGCAGGAGCCCGGGGGTCGGCGAGGGAAGTGGGGCTGACTGGCCCACGACACAGAGGTGTGTGGAGCCGGACAGAAGCCTGCGGAGATGGAACTCCCCGGACCGTGCCATGAAGTGGCCCCACGTCTCAGCTGCAGCCGCCCACGTGCCTGCCCCTTCACCCCAGACTCCGCTCTGACGGGCCCCCCGGCCCGGACACCACCCGGAGCAGGGGGGACAGTGGCACCTCACCCCTGAGGCCGGGGCTTTGCTCCCCCCGCCATCGATGCAGCAGGGGAAGGAAGGGGCCGCCTGGGGATGGGAGCTCCTTCCGAGAGGTACCGACGGGGGTGCGACAGCCTCCCGGGCGGCCGCTCCAGGACCGCACCTCGCGGACTGTGTCCTCGCTGCCCGGCTGTGTCAGTTCCTCTTTACAACCGACTCCACGGGACGCACGGTTACGGTCGCCACTTACACGCAGTTCGAATCTTGGCTCCACCTTCCAGCGGGTGCCAGACCTTAGCGAGCGCCTCGGTTTTGCCGCCTGTAAAACGGGGCAAACGCACCCACCTCGCGGGGTTAACAGGGCAGGACACCTGGAAGAAGGCCACAGGCAGGCGGACACCGTCCCGGTGTGAGGCGGTGGCATTCCCGCCAGTCACCGCTCATCAGTCGGGTGGGGCGACCGCTCCTGACCGCGTCTCTCCCACACCAGTGACGCAAGGCCGGTGGCGGGAAACTGGGGGCGGCTGTGACTCGGCAGCTCCCTTCCCGGCCTCTGTGCCCGCAACAGAGCCCGCCCGTGATGCCATCCACCCGCCGGCTGGGCCCTTCTTTCCGTTCCCGGACTGCTGGGCAGACACAGGCCACCGGGCGCTGCACGGCCACTTACCCACGTGCCCGGAGTCTGCCGGGGGTGGCGTCTGGGGTGACAGGAGCAGCAGCATCAGTCACAAGAGCAGCGGCTGAACGCTTGGTGTACTTTGAGAGAGGGCTTTACGCCCTGGGTGTGAGCGGCACTCGGCTGTGATGTCACAGTCCCGGGGACAGAGCCCAAGCTCCGGGTGGTCACGCGAGGAGCAGAGGCCCAGCCCGGCACCCCCACCCCCCCGCTGGGAAGCAAGTACGCGGGCCACGGGGCGCAGCTTCCGGGGACGATCCGCGCACCTGCACAGGGGACCTCCCTGCTGCTCTAACATCCTCCAGTCCTGCCTCGGGCACTTCCGGGGAGCTGGCTCTCCGTGCCACCTCCCCGCCCGAGTGGGCACTGCTGCTCTACCGGTGAGGGCTCAGGTCACACCCCTGCAGTCATGATTAAGGTAGACAGATCCTGAGGGCGCCTGGGGGGCTCAGTCGGTTAAGCGCCTGACTCCTGGTTTCGGCTCAGGTCGCGATCTCACGGTTTGGGAGTTTGAGTCCCGCGTCAGGCTTCACGCTGACGGTGCGGAGCCTGCTTGGGATTCTCTCTCTCCCTCTCTGCCCCTCCCCCTGCTCACTTTCCCGCTCAAAATAAATGTTAAAAACTTAAAAATAAAAAAAGAGGTAGATCCTGGAGGTCTCCTGAATCCCAGCGACCGGTCAGTCAGAAGCTAACACTGAGAGTGCTTACTAGGCAAGAGACCCTTTTGTAAGCATTTGACTTGCATCAGTTTACCCAATGTCACACAGCCAGCAGTTGGACCTAGGTTTCCACATTAAGAGGGCACTTATCCAGGGGTCACTTCAGATATGGGGTGCAGGGTGGGGGGGGGCACGGGATAGGGGTTTTATAACAAAAGGAGTTGGGGCTGCCGTCCAACTAGCTGGTAAAAAATGAGGCTGAGTCCTTAAGCCTCACTCCTGGTATAAAATACACACGCTTCAAGGATCAACTCTACAGGGGCGCCTGGCTGGGCCAGTCGGTAGAGCACACGACTCTTGATCTCCGTCCAGGTCGTGAGTTCAAGCCCCACCACGGGGCATGAAGCTTACTTAAGGGGAAAAAAAAAAAAATCAATTCTACATAAAGTATATGGGTTCTAGAAAAACACAGAAACGTATTTTTATACTCTTTTAAAGGTGAAGAAAGCATTTAAAAAACATGCCTACACATCCCAGAAACCATAAAAAAAATGGATAAAACAAAATTTAAATGATTCTCCTCCGCCCCAGATTAAAGACAATGCCAACCTGAAAAGGCACTGGCCTCAAATAACCCGAGCTGAGTGTCCGCTGACAGGTGGAGAGAAACAGGACGGACAAGGGGCGGGGGACGCTATGACAGGCACGGGTGTTCCACAGGCTGGGGGTCTCCCTTCAGGAGTGAGCGTACAAGGGCACACGGGTTTGAAGGTGTCCGCAGAAGTGCTATTCAGGATACGGAATACACATAAAAGGCACGTTCTTAAATGTTGAGCAATGAGGAAAGTGTTGTTATCTACAGACTGGACTAATGCAGCTATAAAAAGTTAAACAGGTCTACAATTCCTGCCACGAAAAGACATCTGAGTAGACACCTATTTCCCACGTCACGGGGCAGTGTAGTTCCACCCTGTGCTATAAGCTTCTCTCCGTATGTTCAAACATACATTCAGCCGTCGAGAAAAGTGTTTTTGCAGAAATGTTAGCAGCGACCATCTCACGGCAATGGAAGTAGAGTTTTCCCTATACTTTTAAAAATACACTGATTTCTTTTTCTACGATAAACATCGATGTTTATATGTACTCCCCGTCCCGCCCCCTCCCCCCGGAACAAAAAGACGAAGTTTTGTCTACAGCTACAGACAGAAATCCGTGTTCTGTGCAAGATTCAGGTAGTTGGGGGGAGGGAGGAGGGATGGACCCATTTCTCAGCAGACCACCCCCCTCCCTCTGCGGCAAAGCAGCAGGCCAACACTTTGAGCGAGGCCCGTAAGAGCTAAACCAGCTTCTTCTGAACGAGGTGAACCGGCCACTTCCCACCTCCCGCCGCCCGGAGCTGAGACAGGCCGCGGCTCTTCAGAAAAGAGCCTTTGCTGTGATAAATGAAGACAACCAACCGTTTTCAAATTTTTTATTTGGTGTTAACTCCACAAGAAAACAAAAAATCAGTTACTCTGGTGTACGTGAAATCAGCACAATACAACCACGGGGAAACAATCTCAGCCCAGGAATGGAAACCGGGTACTTCAGTGCTACGGGTACGCAATGCGCTTCATACCACAGTGCGTTTCAGCGTTTTGCCAACTTTTTAAAAAATGCTTTTTCTTTGTGATCATCCATTCACAAAACTAAAAACCACACTTTCAACTCTGCTGCTGAAAGCCTCCAGGCTTCAGCCACTTAGCTATGAAAACAAATAAATACATAATCTGTTAATCCCCCTGCCCACTTATAATCCAACCCCATCCCCCCCCCTCCCGCCCCCCCCGTGGAAGATGCAGGGTCTTCCTACCGGTGCGAAGGGAAGTCGGCACCTTTGCCACCTGGAGCCCTGTCTTGGTAAAAAGCAGCTGTCCAAAATCAACTGAGCTAAAGGTTGTGTCTGAAATATATTTATTTGGTCTCTGCTACATTAAGCAACGATTTCTAGAATGATCATCACCGTAGTGATTTTAGGAATTTACAACTTCCAATTCTTTTTTGCCTTTGCTGTTAAATTGTATTTCAGTGCAGATGCTAATCACTTTTTAGGAAGCTCCGGAAGAAAGAAAAATACATAAAACCTTATAAAGTCTGTAAATAAATAACAGCAACGTAAACCTTACACACGCGCGCGCACACGCACACACACGCACACACACCCACTTTAAAGTGTCAAAAGATGTGCTGTATAAAAACAAACCCTGCCGTGTGGCGAGATCCGAGCCAACCGTCCATCAGGTCTCTCACAGCGAGGACACACACAACCGGGACGACCCCAGAGCCTCGGGGTCGCTCGCCCGTGTCATCAACGACGAGAAGGGCAACACCACCCAGCGCTCGAAGCCCATCAGGGATTCCTCGGCCACTTCGCCCCCAGCCGGTCACCGCACGCGTGTGCTGCCCGCCGAGGGCAGTGGTGACGCGGTCTCGTCTGTGTCACGCTTTTCTGCCATTCCTGACGATACAGACGTGCCAAACTGATGCTACAAACTAGGTTGTTTTGTTTTGTCTTTTTCGTAAGGAGTTAGTTTAAAAGGAAACACAATCTGGTTTGACAAACACCGCTCCTCCCAGCTTCACCTGCTGCCCGGCGGCGTGAAAGCGCGAGGAAGTGGCCATCGTGAGTGGACGGGACTGGTGTGAGACGGACTGACCCCTGGGTCCCCACGAGAGCGGAAAGCGAGTCCCATGAAGCAATCGCACAGGTGTGGGAGAAACTGTTACTCCCCCCGCCCCCAACCCACCACACAGAACTTGCCCAGAACATTCTCTCAAACACAAAATGAGATCTAAGCTCTACTAAAATCACAACCACAACGGGAGCTAGCTGCAGCAGCCGAGGTTTCTTCGGGGTGACGAGGTGGCCTTTACTGCACGTCAGACGTTTATCATTTAGAGTTCTGGAGGCTTCGAGTCAATGGAGGTCACCAGCAAACCATAATCTGCAACTAAGATCCAAACCACAAACAACCCGGAAGGGGTGTTTTGGCAAAAACGTAACCGCAACGTAAGAACGGGCTGGGGGTACGCTCTCCACCCCGCTGGGCCTCGTACGCCACCCGACACCCCAAAGCCTTGGCTCCTTCAGCTAGCAAGAAATCACACACCACAGTATCTTCCATGATACTTGAGGGGGAAAATCCTAAGATAGAAAACACAGTATCGTGTAAGTCTCTAAAAGCACACCCTTGCGGTTCCTACTTCAAATGTACATGAGATCTGACTGAATGAAGACGGTGGATGAGTCACTCATGCTTCCCTCCTGCCTTCAGGAAGGCACCGATCCATTGCAGGGGTAGGTGTCTATGTCCCAGTTCTTAGAGAACAAAGCCTAAAGGTCCCAAAGCTCAAGTCTCTGGAGAGCGGAAGTGGTTGCGGACACCGCGGTGCTAGGGTAACAGTGACCGGGCTGCAGCCAGCAGGACCGTAGCTGCAGTCAAGATGCGGAACGCAGGGCTACTCCTAGACAAGCACATGCACACCCATTCTGGATTTGACAACACAATCTAGTCTATTTCAAATAGCCAAGAATTTAACAGCTTGGAGGAAAAAAAAAAAAAGTTCAACAGGATAGCTGTCCTCAACTCTAAAATAAGCAAGAAGAGAAAGATAATTACTGATCTGAATCAGTTAATTGAAGAAGAACCCTAAGTTGTTGTTTTAGATTAACAGGCCTCACAAAAGGGTAATTTGCCATCACAGATCGTTTTCAAAAATTAATTTGCACTACGCTGCAGGTTTAGAGATGAGTTCGAGAAAAGAGCTCCTCTTCGCCAGGGTCCGCCCACTCGCCCCCACCGTCCGAGCCGGAGCCTTCCGAGCCGGAGCTGGCGCTGGAGGAGATCTTTCTGTGGAAGCCGTTGGGTTTTGCTCCGGCATTTCTCTCTCCTGCACACCTTGCTTCATAAACAGAAGACACCTGGGATGAAAGGAACAGTTTCAACAGATCAAAAGCCAGGTTTTTTTCACAAGGGCTACGCGAAACACTCTTGACACAGAGATCAAGTAACAAGTCCATGGTTTTCTCGGGGAGAGTTACACACCATGAAGTTTCGCTGCTTCAAAGCAAAACCACCTCTCCTTCCTGATCCGTAAGGCGTCCAGAACCCTAACTCGATATGTTCGGTCCCTGGGACAAAACGTTCTGTATGTCAGGGCTGCCCAGAAACAGCAGTCTAAGTGCCGACCACGGGTGGGGACGAGGCTGGGCACGGGGACCCCCGCCCTGCCGTGTCTCCCTGCCACGCGGGGAGAGCCCCCAGCAAGCAGACCAACCAACGCAACCACACGCTGCGGTGCAAACCAGGCGACGTGGCCAACGGGGAAGGGGAGAAGGGACACACACACACACTCCAGACAGGTGGGCAGGGAAAGAGCTCTTCCAAAGAGTCCTCAGCTGAAGGTGGAAAAGTGAGGCCCATAGGAGTAAGAGCCAGAGGTTGTCCGGGAGCCTGGCCTCAGACACGGAGTCCTACAAACCCCCTGTCGTGTGGGACAGTCCCCCCACCCCCCCACACCAGGTGGTCAGCACCTCTGTCCCCCAGGACACTAAATGCAAATGGCAGCCCTTCCCTAGTCACAGGAACGACCAGTGCCCACCCCCAACTCAGGCAGAGTGATCAGCAACAGCACCCTCCCTCCACAGCAACTAGCGATGGTCCCCGACCCCCGAGGCGACTACCAAGGCCTCCTTCCCTCCCCCCACAGTAGCCGGCAACGTGCCACCCCCCCAACCGGCCGCTTCCCCCCCCCCACCGTCACCTTAATTAGCAACGTCCCCACCCCCATAGCAACCAGCTCGCCCCGTCACGGCAACCAGCGGCACCACCTCCCCCCAGCCACAGGAACTAGCGGCCCCCCCGGTCATACTTATGACACCCCCATTTCCAGTTGGGCAGCGCCACCCCTGGTTGGGCCCCTGAGGCGGAAGCAGAAAGACAGCTGCGCGGAAGGAGGGAGAAGGGAGGGTTCGAGGCCAGAGGCACGTGAGGGCAGAGCGCAGTGACAAGAGGCCACCGTGGTTAGGAGCGTGAGTCGCAGAGTCCCAGCAGAGGCTACGGCTCAGGTCTGCACTTGCGGCCAGACACGCGGTCCCCAGTCTGTGCGGAACAGCACAGTGGCGGCACCGGTCGGGCATCGCGAGGGCCAGCGAGGGGACACCCGACCCAGACGGGGCACGGGTGACGAGGCGGAAAGAGGTGCAACAGCTGACGGGTGGGGCGGGACGGCGTGTGCAGGTGACAGAGGCCGGACAGCAGTGGCTGAGCTTGGGTGCGGCAGGGCGCCATTCGCTGAGGGGGGACAGACTGGTGGGGGGAGGCCCACAGGCCTGTGGGTGATTTGGGGGAAAGTCCTCGCAGGACCTGAGCTGACACGGAGAAGACAGACACGTTTCCTTCGGTTCATCGGCCTGCCTGCCGGGAGCTCGTAGAAACCCGACGCGGCCCGGTGCCGGGGCTGAGACCAGAGTGCCGCACTGGGCGTGTGGAGGGGACAGGAAGGCAGAGTCCGGCCACGGAGCCCAGCTCGAGGGCTCTGTGGTGGTGCCCACCCAAGGGCTCGTTGGGGAGCGACAGGTCCACCAAGTGGTGGGCAGAAATGCCTGGGGCGGCGCTGGAAAGGACAGGCTGGGGGAGCGAAGGAGGGGCTGTGGGAAGCCTTGGAGGTAAGCAGACGAGGAGGGAGGCGATGCAGACGTGGGCTGAGGGCCACGGGGAGGAGGAAGGTCACACCCACAGAGCTGGGTGACCCGGGACAGTGGGCGGGCGGGTGGGCGGGAGCTCCCAGGGCTCTCGGGCGGTAGCCTGAGTGGCAGAGATGGGGGTGGGGGGGGGGTGTGTGTGGCCGTTAGTAAGTTAGTAAGGAGGACAGTCCACTTACCCTATTAAAATCTAATGGACGCTCTTCGTTACTGGGCATGTCTTTACCATCTGGACACTCTTCTATACCATTCTCTCCCTTGGCATTTGTATAACATTCTTAATCATTTTGAATGGAGAAGGGAAAAGAGGGAGAGGGGGGGAAATTTCATTAAGACATGGTTATGAAACATACATTCCTGTGTCATTTTTTGCTGACAAGTCAGATCAGTTAGGTCTACCAGCCCTTCGGCGAGTTGGACTAGTCACTAAGAGCAGACACGGTCACCACTGGCCAGCCAGGTGTGCACGAGCAAACTGCTACGCCCATTTAAAAATTCTGATAAACCGTTTATCGAGTTTTTGAAAAATAGGCTGGCATAACACACACGCCTGTCATCTCACCGTGAGACACCCGTTCAGCAAATACTCGCACCTGTAATGTGACAGGCCCTGGGAACACAGGACGAAGACCAACAAGGCCAAGCTCTCAAGAGCGTATGGAGCGGGAAGGGAGACCGACGATATACCGTGCGTGGTCACATGACAAACAAGCAGACAGGAGGAAGTGACGAGAGAGAGCAGCAGCCTTGTTTGCTCCCCCCAAGTCCACACCCCGCTGAAGGATGCCGTTACGGTATCTGGACAACAGGGAAGGGAAAGGCGGCTAGTGGTTTGGGTAGGTATGCGGCCCCCAGAAGGGGATGGGTCTGGAGGCTACGATTAGGAGGAATCGGCAATCGTCGAGCGCAAAGCTTCTCAACGCTGGAGCTTTAAGCAGAGTCTGCCCAGGCCCCACGTGAAACCCCGACTGAGCCGCGCGCTGGGCCAGGGTCCAGGCAGCAGCTGCGACAAGCCCCCCGGGTGGTTCTGACGCCCTCCTGTCTTTGTCTAGACCAGCCCCCGCACCCCTGCACAGACACAGTGCCGGCCTGACACAGACCCTGGCTTTGAATCCCCGTGTCCAAGTCCCCTAATGCCCCCAACCGAGCATCCGTTTCCCGCCGCCTGCGGTCCAGCTCCGGGGCGTTCAAAGGCATGGCGCGCTCCCCGTGCGTGAGACCAGGGACGATAGGGTCGGCGCTCCAGGACTGCTGTGCCCAAGGGACGGCCTTTCACCGAGGCCGCACCGGCCGCACCACACTCCCCATGACCTCTAGCTCTCTCTGCTGTCTCAGGACCTCGAAGTTACCAGCTCGGGCTCTGGGACTAGACGGACGTCACAGCGGATCCTCCGTTCTGCCACACACCTGTGACGTGACACGGCAGATCACTGTACCTCTTTTGAGCCCCAGCTCCCGCATCTCTGACACGGGGTCCCCCCTCGCCCTCACGCAGTCCTGTGCGAGGTAAAGAGACGACGCGTGTGCAGCCCCAAATGTGGCACCGGCACTCAGTGACACCTTCTACCGCTGCTATGAACCCAGACCCGGGCTTATTCATCCCTTCTGGGCAGTCACCGGACCAAGTTCTCGCAGTCCCCACGCCCCACCCAGTTCGTTACCACGTGAACCAGGTGAGCGAGTGTATCAGGGAAGGTGACTAGTTCCTGGACTAGAAGACGCGCCCAGACAGCTGCATCCAACCCCGCCGCGATCCTTCCTGTCCCGCTTTAGGAATTCTGTACGTCCAAAAGGAGTCTGTGCTGAGCGCGGACGACGTTCCTCACGATCCTCACGTGCACGGTCCCCACGTTCTAGGCTAGGACCACGCACCAGTCCCACGCCATGCGCGCCACTCCTCGTAAGTATCCCCTCGGGGAGGCACGATCTGCAGCCTCCTTTTACAAACGATGGAGACACAGAAGGCCTGGCCACGGCCCAAAGGTCTGGCAATGGAAGCACTGGAGTCCTGCTCCGTTTTGTCTCCACGGAGTCCCCGCACGGCCTTCTCTGTTAAGACTAAGTAATACCCGCACTTACAATGAGCCTTCCAAACATCTCAACTCCAGTGCGGGAGAGCTCTAGAGACCCCCATCCGGGAAGATCTGTCAGGACAGAGTGTGCAGGGCCCTGGTGCTCCGGCTCCTTGCTTCTGGCCGACCCCGTCCCCCACCGCACTCTCACGCGGTTCCCCCTTGGCCGGGCCCCCCATTCGGGCGCCGAATGCATCCAGCTCCCGCACCAGCCAGGGCTTCTCACGGGGCACCTCTCCCTGCAGGTAGCCCCAATTGTCACACGGCTCGTGTCCCTGCCCTCTCCGGTCTCTGCACAGACATCCCCACAATCAGGAGAGCAGGAAGGAGGGCCGTCTGCCTCTGCGTTCCCAGTGCCTGGCACGAGGGCGCGGAAGACATGCTTGCCGCGTGGTCGCACGTGTGAACGCACGGCAAGGCCGGCAGGAGGCAGGGTGCGGGGCGTGGGCCTCCAGGCCAGATGGGCGCCCCCGCCGCAGGGCACCTGGCGCTGCCCTACTGTCGAAGGGCACGGCCCCTGCTCCTTCCCATCGAGGCCGAAAGCTTCCAGGTCAGCCCCTTAGAGCAGCACACGCTCATTATCAATCATCAGCCACGCTGGAAGCTTCAGGGGCAGAGGGGAAGGCGGAGGCTGCCTGGTTTCCTGGCTGACCAGCTCCTGAGACCGCACGCCCCCGCCCCCACCCCCACCCCCACAGGCCGACAGAAGGCGGCTGTGGCGCCACCATCAGCACAAGGCAACTGTGCAGGGATTTAATGCAGTTGTGAGTGGAAGGTCGTTCAAAAGCCTGGTGAACGTTACTCATCCACTGAGAATTTCTGTATTTGCCACCTCACAATTAAAAAAGCATCACGCACTGACCATCGCTTACGGCACCTACCTGGGACTGTACTGGTCACCAAGGACCCACAGCTCAGAGTCGGGACGGACTCCTTACTAACACACGAAACTAGACTAAGGCTGTGCAGACGGCCCTTGACACACTAACAAAAGCACGAACTCAGTGTCTGAAAAATCACCCTAACCTCCCAGAAGGATTGGTCTTCCTAGACCCCTGGCCCTGCCTGCTGCCACATCCCTCTCTCCCTCTGGCACTTTCTGGGTGGTCCTCTCACTGCCCTACTCTGGGCACTCAGCCTCCCCTACCTGTATTCCTGTTAACTCATCTCTGACTTAACACTCACCCGGTGCAGCACGATGGACATACGTCAAGGCCAGATTTGTGCTCCCATCACCCCGGCGCCCCCCTGGGCACCGAGTACAGACAGCTACTACAGAGAACGAAGCTTCTGGACCACAGGAAGACAGCCTGGACGCAAGCCTGAGCTCAATGGCTAATATGCATGATTCAGACAAAGTACCAAACCTGAATCTTAGAGCTTCCTCATCTGAAAACTTCAGCTGACATCTCACAAGGCTATTGTGGGGCCTACGTATAAGAAAAGATTGAGAGCACCTGGTAAATAATAAAAGGGGACCCAGATATTAGCTAATGCTAAGGCAACAGGCCTTTAATAAATGCGGTTAGGTAAACAAAGATGCTAAAACTGAGGCCCTCGCCCTACACTTTGGGACCCAGCGAGCCTCTGGGAAGGAAGAAGGCGAGCTGTGGGGGAGGCGATTTGAGGCTCACAGAATAGAGAGAAGCAACCACCCTGCCTCCCGCCCGGGCGGAGAGGCCGAGCTGCAAAGGGAGGCCAGCGCGGGCGTTCTGAGCGCCGGAGTGCGCGAGGCCTGGTGGCCAGTGAGGGGTGTCACTGGCTCCACGTTCGTTACAAAACAACTGGAGACGTGACAGACCTGCGGACGTATAAATGCTAACAGACGGTTTACGTGCTCCTTCCGGCTCTAACGGGGGAGACCAGACGCTGCAGCCGACAGGAGCCCCCGAGACAGGAGCCCAGAGTCTGCCTCGCCCACCCCCTGGCGCGAGCCCACGGCCTTCACAGTCCTCACCTCGCCCCGGACTTCAGGTCAGGACTTTCTATAGCTTCTGGGCATGCTCACCCGAGAAGCCCACAGACCAAATGTGCTGCTGCCCCATGTCCCCCACCGCCAGCCCCCAGCCCCACCCTGCTGCTCAGCCCTCACAGACTCACTTCAGCGAGCCCCGGCCTCCTCTCCAAAACCTCTCCTCGCCGCTCCCCCATCTACTCCCCCAGCAGCGCCTGAGGCCAGGCACTGACCCTGTCACTCGCAGACCCCTGCAGGAGCCTAGAGCCCCAGTCGGTACCTTCGGCTTTTCAACTGCTCCTCAATTCCCTCTCCGCTCTGCTGATAGAATGGTTTTAAAACACACACCTGGGGGCACCTGGGTGACTCACTCGGTTAAGTGGCAGACTCTCGGTTTCGGCTCAGGCCATGATCTCACAGTTTCGTGAGTTCAAGCCGCGCATCGGGCTCCGTGCTGACGGTGCGGAGCCTGCTAGGGTCTCTCTTTCTCTGCGTCCCTCCCCCACTCTCTCAAAATTAATAAATCAAAAAAATTTTTTTTAAATAATAAAACACACCTCTGCCGAGATACCCTCCAATTCGCAATCTTTTAAACAACCTTCCCTTCCTGCAGGTTAAACCTGACCTAATTCGGCAGAGCTCCCAAACCTCCCGATGGGCTCCTTCCCTGTCTGCCTCTCCAGCCTCAGCTTACAACCCAGCTGGGCCCGATGGGTCCCTGTTCCCTCCACCTGCCAGAGATCCTCTTGCCCCAGCATAGGCTGTTCTCTTTCACGGGCTCTGCCCTTGCCCGGCATCCCCATCTGGGCGTCTTCCTGAAGATCCCCCCATAGCTGATGATTTCTGCCCCACGATTCACTGGGATCCTGCCCAGATGCGGTCAAAGGTCGGTCCTGCTTTTAGGTATCCGAATGCCTTTCCCCACATCAGGCTAAGGGCAGGATGTAGTTCTCATCTCTGTGTCTCCAGTGTCTCACAAATGCTGGCTACACGAAAGCCTCTTGGTAAATGTTTTCTGGACTGATACTCATAGTGGAAGAATTGCTCGTAACGAATTAGAAATCTGAACGAAAGAATCAATGACCTACCTTCACACTCTGACGCAGGAAAAAGAGGAGAGTACAAGGCTTTTTCCCACCAAGTCTGTTTTTCTTGACTTCTATTCATTCCTTGAACATCAGTGTTCAATACAGGAAACTGTTGAGGTTAAACGAACACAGAAAAAAGTTTACAAGCTTTCAGGATAAAAGAGAAAATTCAAGCATTATTAACTATGAACTATAAATCCAGGATTTTTAAATGATGACTATTTTTTTTTTTTGAAGTAGGCTTCATGCGTCTGACTTCAGCTCAGGTCATGATCTCACGGTCTGTGAGTTCGAGCCCCGCGTCGGGCTCTGTGCTGACAGCTCAGAGCCTGGAGCCTGTTTCAGATTCTGTGTCTCCCTCTCTCTGACCCTCCCCCATTCATGCTCTGTCTCTGTCTCTGTCTCTCTCTCAAAAATAAATAAATGTTAAAAAAAAAAAAAAAATTTAAAGTAGGCTTCATGCCCAGCACAGAGCACAATGTGGAAGCCTGAACTCACGACCCTGAGATCGAGACCTGATCTGAGATCAAGAGTTGGACGCTTAACCGACTTGAGCCACCCAGACACCCCAAACTAACATTTGTTTTTGTGTTTTTAATACTATTCTAGACAAGGTGAATTTATTTATTTTAAAGATTCTATTTTTAAGTAATCTCTACACCCATTGTGGGTCTTGAACCCAAGCGCCCCAACAAGGTGAATTTAAAAAGCCAAAGTGTTCGTAGCACATAAAAGAAGTTTTTCTTAAGAAGCGTTTATATTGGAAGTGGAATGAAAATCTTCTTAGAGACACAACAAAAACTCTTATGAGGCAGACTATTCCCCATAAACATCCCCAGGTAAGGCAAATTTCTGTATTTTGGAAATGCAGAGAAGTAACAGGGCGGTCCCAAGTCTCCACTGGTGTGCAGTGTTCTGGAGAAAAGGGAGGACCCTCTTCTTCACGCGCGCGGGCAGGAGGGAGTCGAAGACGATGCGGGACAGAAAGAAACGGTACAGGCAGAGTTACCAACCTAAACGTCTTTGTAACTCAAGCATCTGCTTTGCTGAGACCAGAGGACGGTGAAACTAAATCCAAATAAAGGACTGTGAATATTGCACGCATCTTTACTGTTTTAGAGAATGTTCTGTTATTGTTATGTGTCCAAGGTTGAAACCTGAGCTATCTTAGCAACCAATGACCATCAATCCTGACAGGATTCTGTTACTCTCTTACATGTAAGTTGTTTTATGGGTCTAAGACTTTTTGATTCAGTAAGGGATTTTTTTATTATTTACCTAACGGGAAACACCGCCAAGTCTCATTTTTCGCTTAACCTCGCGGAAACACTCTTAAATGAGAAACTGAAGAACCCAGCGAGGCCAGCGAACCCTCACTAAGTTCTCCCCCAGCTTACTCCAACGCTAGCGGTCAGTACGACTACTTACTAGGCAGAACTCACAGGGGTAGCCTCACGCACATGAAGCCAGCAATAGCCAAGGTCTACAGCGTTCAAGATAATTAACTGTATCCAGCACATTACTTCACAGAACCCTAAGATCTTTCTGGAAGGGCCTTGCCTTCGCTCCAAGGCACACCTACTCTATGCCAGATGGCAGCTCAGTGCTACCTGGGAGCAACACAGTCGCCCTCACCCCCAGAGCACCACTGAAAGCAGACGGATTTGGAGGCAACAAGTTCCTACCTGCAAAAGAAAACGTCCCAGGCAGCGGCGGAGGGATCGGTGTTGACTCGTGCAAGGGCAGCTGTATGGCTCACCGTGAAACCCTGTCTCGAGACCGCGGGGGTGGGGGCCAGGTTAAGAAAGGGAGAAAGAACGCATCGCGGACGGTGGGAGGCAGCTGGAGAGCAAGCCGGAGGGGCTGGCATGAATGGAGAGGAGGCTGGACTAGACTGGAGCAGGACAGGCAGTGAGCTTCCTACGGGCAGGGCCCATGTCTCACGGATCTGTGCACCTCCGGGCACAAGGCACACTCAAAGCAGACACTCGATGCCTGCTGGCCTGAAGAAAAGGCGCCACCTGCATGCAGGTCCCTGATCATCTGGTGTGCCATCCTCTGCCTCCCCACGCCGCCCCCCTCTCAGGCTGAAACCACTGTTAAAGTCCCCCCAGTTTCTGCTATGCTTTTAGGATGTTTTCTGCCTCCTCCCCTGAATGTCAATCAAAGGCACAGACTTCTTTGTGCCGTTCCGTGCTACACCGAACACACATCCGATGAACCTGCACTATCTTACGACCTCTTTCCACTCCGCTATCTACAGCTTCTGGGTTGGTCAGCAAAGATGACCACGCTTGGCAGAAATAACGTCCACTGTATGCAGGGATTCAGCTTCTGGTTGGCGGAGAACGGATGAAGGGAAAGCAGGCGAGAACACAGCTGGGACGGGCCGGGCGCCTCTGCCGCAGCTCCGCTCGGCCTCTCCCCCAGACGGCTTCTCATCTGCAAGCCTGTCTTCAAACCACACCTTGGCTGAGAGCCAGCCCCGAGCACCCACTTCTTGGCAAGCCCTCCAGGCACCCCGACGTGCCCTCTCCCTGGCGCAGGCACACCAGTGAACGCTATAATCGGTCACATGCTGTCGGTGAATGTCACCGGCAAGGGCAGGGCTCCGTGCGTGTCCCCAGCACCCAGCCCGGCGCCTGGACAGAGTGGGCTCCCGAGAAATACTCAATGAATGAAGGAAACAGTGCAAAAACAGAGAAGACGTGTATTTGGGCCAGAAAGCCTGACCAGAAATGTTTCTGGCACCACATGGGACACTCAAATTCCACTCTTTAGGAGCCGGAAGCTGGGTAGAGGCCCCACCCAGAACTCTCACTGAGCTCCTGGGTCTGGGAGAACAAAGGTGACTGGTGGTCCTGAGGCTACTCCGGGAAGAGTACCGTGGCCCCCCAGCCACAGTCAGCCCTCAGGTGTCCGGGTCACGAGCGGAAAGGAAAGCGAATGTAAACGGAGGGGCGCGGAGTGTGACAGAGAGCGGGTTCTCCTTTACTGACGGCAAGTGGCAGGCAGCAGGAACCGCTCGGGCTCCGTCCCGGACCCTGGTGCCGTGCCCCAAGGGCCAAGGACGGCCCCCCTCCCCCCCCAACCCGTTCATCAGAGCCTCTGACCGCCAGGCGTCCTCTCCTGGCCGGACCACAAACTCCTGGAGACGGCCCGACCCTCTGCTGTCTCTCCGCGCCGCAAAGAGCACGGCCACCAAGTTGGCGACCGAGTAAACAACCAGGAGAACATTTACGCCACAAACTTAGGCACAGACGGACACCCAAGGCACGCTCCGCTGCTCCTCACCTCCGTCCTGTACTTGAGAAGCCACGAACTAACTGCTGGCAGGTGCTCTACGCACGCGAGAAACTGCAAGCCTTTTCACCTTTGCTTGCGCTGTCCGTTCTGCCCCGAGCAGCCTTTCCTTTCCCTTCTGCCCTGGGACACTCGGGGGTGTTCAGAGAGCCTCTGGGACCCTCGCTGCCGGGAGGGCTCTGCTCTGGGCTCCCACCGCAGCCTGTGCTCACCTCCGCCACACCACCCACCGTGTGACCTACAATTACACTCGCCCAAATGCCCGAAAAGATAGGGAACCGGCTACGTAAATCACAGCACATCTGTCCACACACTGGAACCGAAAAGGAAAGGCGATTATAATAAAATGCCATTTCTGTGAAAAGAAGAAAAGAAAAAATCTATGCGAATGTGTATTTGCTTCTACGTGCCTAAATATCCTGGGAGGACGTACCAGAACGCATGCTCATGGCTGCTGGGGAGGGACCTGTTCACTGTGTGTAGCCACCCTCCTGTACCTTCGGAGTTTGAGCCCTATGACTAAAGTGCCTATTTCAATTAAAATAATCTGCTTGCAAACTGGTCTTCGTAACAAGACTGAATTCTTCAAGGGCAAGGATGATGTCCTGTTCGTCCAGGACATCTACCTTAGCGATAAGCAGGTAACAGGTATTCAAAACATGTTTGCTGAAACTGACTGAACTGAACTTTTGAAAAGAATCCACGCTCCTGGGCACCAACGCTATTAGAATTTCTACATTTTAAGTTTTTTGTTTTATTTTGTCATTTCCAAGGAAACTCTGCACCCAACCCAAGGGGCTTGAACTCACCATCACCACCCTGAGATCAAAAGTCGATGCTCTGCCACTGAACAAGCCAGGTACCCCTAGAATTCCTACACGTTAGTCCACCCGCTCTGAAAAGGTGGCCTTTGAACAGTGACCTTTACAACGGGGCTCCCAGACTGCCCCCTCTCGGGAAAGGGGGGAAGACGACCCTCAGAGGGACTCCCCTAGACTGACCAGGCAGTGTGACGGTGGAAAGGTATACACTCTGCTCCAAGCCTGGCCCCGTGCTGTCCTGTCAGACCCTCTCCCAACCTCCCCGTACCTCAGATCAATCTATGATGGGAGCTCTGACCCCGCTCTACACCCCAGCACCTCTGCCCAGAGGCCGGGCCGAGAGCCGCGGCTGCAGGGAGACCAGCAGACAACCCCGCAAGGGCCTCTGAGGACTTTACTAGAGGCCTTCCAAGACAACCCAGAATGCTCATAACACGTAAATCCATCAACATACTAGAAAGCGAAGGAATATGGCAGTGGTATGATGTAGAATCTCGCTTCTTCCCTCTTTTTCTTTCTTCCCAATCTGGAACCAGGTGAAATACAAAGTACATAAAGGAAAATTCGAGGATAAAAAGAGGGGCAATAAACAGACAGATAAAGGCTAACGACATTATTGGTTTTCTTTCTTGGCAGCTCGGATTTCAACGTTTCAATGGGATTCAGTTCACACCTACAGGTCTCTGGGCAAGCCAACCAGAGCAGTGACCCTGTGGGGCTTCCTCCCATCACGAGCACCCGCGTCCCACCTAGGCACTGACCCCGCAAGGGAGGAAGGCAGAGTCTATATCCGTAAGGAGCTTATAACCTAACAAGAAAAAGTACATACGTGACTCACGAAAAATGGGAAATGTGGGGCGCCTGGGTGGCTCAGTCGGTTAACTGTCCAACTCGGGGTCAGGTCACGATCTCGTGGCTCGGGAGTTCGAGCCCCGCGCTGGGCTCCGTGCTGACAGCCCAGAGCCTGGAGCCTGCTTCCGATTCTGTCTTCTCTTGCTCTGCCCCTCCCCTGCTCACACTCTGTCTCTGTCTCTCTCTCAAAAATAAGCAAGCATTAAAAAAAAAGAAAGGAAAAAAAAAGGAAAATGCAATAGAGAAAGAGGCACAGGGTGTATGAGAAGTAAGAGAAGGGAGAAATTACTTCCGATGCTGGTGGGGGTGGAGAAGGAGAGAGGGAAGGAATCAGGGAGCGGGTCAAAAGGCGGTGGGGTCTGAAGAGCCTCTTGGTACGGGGAGGGGTACAGGTAGGATTTAGACACAGGAGAGGTGGGTGGAGCGGGCACGGGGACAGATGGCAGGTAGGACATCTAGTGGCTCTCTGGCCACTCGCGGCAGGACTTGTAAACACCTCCAACTATCTTTTTAATAAGCTGCTCCTGGAAAAAGGCCAGGCACGGCCAAATAACGGCTGGGAAACAGGCAGATCACTGTGCTTTGTTGTGAAACAGGTTATTACCTCAAGTGTGATTTCTAACGCACTCAATTGAACCTCGAACCACTTCTCGGGAACAAAGGGGATCGTGACTCCCATTCACAAAACGACTACTACTAATGAACCTCGTCTGACAGACTCAACACGCAATCCACACAGCTTGAGGAGTATGTGCTTTTGGAACAAAGCGAGGAACGTCATCGCGGTTCTACGGAAGCCCTGCTGCCACATCTGGACCGTGGGCTAGTTTTCACGCGTACCACAATCCACGCGAGAGCACTCGACATAGAAGTGGTTTATTTTACGTGTGAAACTAAGTTTCAAACCGATCAGCCTCTCGGAGGCCCTCGGGCGGGCGGGCTCGCTCGCTCGCTCGCTACTTAAAGAAACCGTCCGCTTCGGCTTCCAAAGGGCAAAGGGCCTTCTGCGGAGTTCGGAGCCACTTCCCGATCCATCACCTTCCCAGTCTGGAACGCTTGAGGATGAGGTTCTGCCTGACGCACGGTACGTGCAGACCAAGACAACACTCGAGAAGCTCCCATCCTGTGATTTAAAAATGTCTTTCCTCTGCAGAAGACGTCTCCTGTCTGGCTCAAATTTATAAACATCAAATCCACTTTAGGTCCTTATGTAAAGTCATGAGAACGTAAGTTCTAAGACATTTAAGCTGATTTCCCGATAACTGAACCCTGTCCTTCACCGCCCGACACGGCTGTTCTTACATTCAAGCCCAATCCACAGCTTTCGTCACGTACCCACACACGCACACACCTACCTCTTCCAGCTGTCCCGAAGAAACTGGATTATCTTCATAAGCAGGAAACTGACAACCTGCTTTGCAACCGCAAAAATTATTAATTTCTTCCTCGCATTGTGCCATTATTTTACAATTCGCTTCTGAGCTTTCTAAAGCGATTTCCGGAGATTCATTCATGCTGCACTCCAAACACTGATTCCGCTTCCCCGCTGGCAGAATCCCGGCTGATTCCTCCTGAGAATCCAGTGATGTCTGAGCGCTCTTTTCCATGCCAGACTTTTTTAACCTGGGAAGGAATTTTCCAGACTCGAGCTCTGACTTTCCATAGTAATGGCCTTCTTTCTCCGCGTCTTCTTCCAGCGGCTGGAGATCTGCCTGTGGATCTTCAAACGCATCGGCTTGAGAAGGAATGGGAATATTTGCTTCCTCTTTCTCAGATTCAAATTCCGACTCACTTCCTCCTCCTGGGGACAGCTCGGATGCAGAAATGGGGCGGAAGTGAGTCCTCGGAGAGATCCGAATAGCCCTGTACTGTGTTCTGTCGACGCCACATATCCTGGGGTGAAAAACTTCGCCGTCCGAATCAGAGCACAGGATGGATTTCGGCTTAAAACTGGGGCTGAAAGAGGCAATCCCTTCGGGTTCGAATGAACACTCCACGTGAAGGACTTGTGAGAACGGATTGCTTAAGTCAAAGGAAGAGAAGGAATATTCAAGCCCAGGATCCTCAACCTGAAAGTTACCACAAGCTCCTAGTAAGTCTTCATGGAAGATAAAAGAAAATCCCTTATTTAATCCATTTTCCCCACTCCTCGGCGGATCGTTCTGCTCAAACGACACGAAGGGTTTCCACAACTGCCTGTGACCGGGAGCGAAACTGTTTCCCGGGGTCATGAAGACATCCGTACCTGCTATCGTCACCACGTCAGAGGCCGCACACTGCAGCAGGCTTCCTTTCGTGGGACCGGGCGGGACGACCGCCCACTCCCCGTCGCTGCTGAAGGTCTTGAGTTCTCCGTAAACTCCTCCGAGAATGAAGGTGTTCTCTTTGTCCTGGGCCACGTCCCAAGGTTTCGAGGGTGTCGTGTAGTCGCCACCGTCCACCTTCGACAGCTCCCCGGACGCGAAAGCTCTCTTCTCTGGGCTCTCCTTCTGGCCCTCCCACAGACGGTACTCCGACCTCTGCACGGCCTTGCTGGGCTCCCGGAGGGTCTCCGCCTCGGCCTCGGCGTCCAGGCAGCAGCAGTAGTTGTTGACATCTGTCGGGAACAACTCCTCGTCCGTTCGCTCCACGTCCGCCGTAGCGACAGAACCCCCGTCTGCCATCTGTGTCCAAATGTCTTTAATGACCCCTGAGCTGTAACCGCCTCCACGTGGACCGCTCTCGCCACACCCTCGCGCAGTTTCCAAGGTCTTGGGTTCCGTCTTTTGTTCCAGCTGAATACCGCAGACAGATTCTAGCTTCGATGTTTGTTTGAAGACTAAGGTGGGAATTTCTCCCAACGTTCTACTGTTTTGCTGGCAAGTTTCGTCTTGCAGGAAATCTAGGAGTTCTTCATCTACATAATTTGACGAGACTCTAGGAACCACATAATTCATATCTTCTGCGTTAAACTGCGTGGACTCTTCAAACTGAATGTTTAACGTCTCGTTGTCCGAACGCGTCTCTTCCGAATGGGACCATGGGCTACAAGTTCTTGTTGAGAGATTAGAACAGTGTTCGTTTTCTTCAAAGGCACTATTTTTGGTCCATATTAGCAATCTAGACTGTGTTTTCCCAAGCATATTAGCACTAGAATCTGTATTTTCATTCCCCAAGTTGAGTGTTTCAAAAGAAAACGGTAAAACAGAATTACTGCATTGCACTTCAAACACTGAAAAACAAGAGTTTATACCAGATCCTTCATTAATATCTGAAAAGAGCTCCTGATTGCCAGCAAGCAAATGTGGATTGAGCGCCGTGCTGTCCAAGATCGGGGAGAGTCTGATTGGAGAATCCCCCCCAAAACTCTCCCCGTCGGCATCGCCCGAGCTGGATGAACAGCACTCCCAGAACTGAGCCAGATTGCCGAGGTCTTGCAGGAATAAGCCCTCGGCACCCACGGAGCTGGTAGAATCTGTCCATATTGCACGTTCCCCTTGCAACTCCATTCCATCTAACACTATGCAACATTCTGCCTCAAAATCGGTTTTCTCTTTGCTTTTTTGTCGAATCATATTCAAAATCCGACTTTCTCCTTGCGTGGTTTCTGAGGCACCAGGATCCAACATGGATTGATCAATGTCCACTTCATAGAAGTGTGTTAATTCTGACAGATGAATACCATCCAGATATTTGTTGTCCTCCGGGAGAGGACAGAACGAGGTCCCAGTGAGGTCAACCTCCTCATTGATGACCGCAGGCATTTCTACAAAATGACCATCAATGAAAGTACCTGCTGCGAGGTATGTTTTATGCATATTATTGTTGCTGATACAAAGACTGTGCACGGACTCTGACAACTCGTCCACCGCCTCCGACGGCAGGTCGCTCGCATCCGGTCTGTTTCGGTAGGTGGTCTCTAGTTTGCTTTTCCTGCTCAGAGGAACGAAATACTCGGCAATCGGCTCCGTGTACCACAGCGGCTCCTCCTTGTACTCCCTGTCGTTTCTGCTCTCCAGGGACAGGTCTCTTCCTTCGGCGCTCCCGGGGTCTCTCCTCCCCGGGTCCTTCAGGGGCCTCTTCCCGCGCCGGCACAGCGGCTTGACGGAGCCGCCGCCACCCCCGCTGCCGCTGCTGCTGCTGCCGGCGGCGCGGACGGCCCGCTCGGCCTTGTCGCCGGGCTTCAGCGACAGCCTGCCCGGCCCGTTCCGCCCTTTCTTGTTCCGAACTTCTCGCGTCTTGTGTCGGACTTTCACGCACTTCACGGAGGCTTTCAGTTCTCCCCGAGGACCGCTCGAACTCGAGCCCGCTTCACTCGAGCCGGAGGACCACGAGCGAGGGCGAATCCGTCCCTCAGGCTTGTGTCGGACCTGCTTTTTGTACAGGGCGGGCTGCTCTTCCGCGGCGCCGTGCCCGAACCTGTCCTCCTTCTCGCTTCTGCTCTTGCTCTGGGCTCTCTCGTGTGCAGTGGGGCCCGCCTCGCGGCTTCTCTCCTTGCTCGCTTCTCCTTCGCTGTTGCAGTCTTTGGGGGAGGACGTGTCTGTGCTGGCGGGGGGCGCCGTGGACGACGAGGAAGAGCTGGAGTAAGAACAGACTTTAGACCTGTTCCACACGGTCATGATCTCCTGCAGGCAGACCGGCTTCTCGGACAGCGGTGGGAACGCTTCGTAGTACCTGAAACACAGAGGGAAGGCTTCAAGGCGGGCACTCAGACGTGCGAGACACAGCAGGCGACATCGCCTCCCGTTTTAACAGCCACCACTGACGTCACCCACGAACCATGAACTTTAAAGCCAAAAACGAGCGACACGGCGAAAACACGCCTTACGTTTAGTCCCGTGTCTTGAGCAACTTTATGTTCAGCACGGACACGAGCCCTCGAAGGATATTTAGAATACTGGGAAGAGGACGGTTTTCGTCCTTAAGGTCTTAACTGAGAAGTCACAAAGGACAAGTACAATGCAGTGGCAAGCAAGTCATCTCTTGGTAAGAAATAGCTGCATCTGAGTCTCCGCTCACGTGACTTACTACGCTGGTGACTTGAAGCTCGTTATCTGTGGTCCGTCGCGTCCGCATCCTCAGCCGCACAAGGGCGGCCACGGGACTTCTCTCCCGAGGCCCTTTGGAGCACGGGGAGGGGAGGAATTTGAAAGCTGGAGCGCACGAGCTCTGAAGCCACGCTCCCCGACTGGGAACCTTGACGCTGCCCTGACTAGCTGTGTGACCTCAGGCACGCGACAGAACGTCTCCGCGGCCTAGGAAACACACGTAATACTTTCAACTGCCTCACAGAGCTGTGAGGAGCAAAGGAATTAACGTACGAGAGGAGCGGGAATATTATGGGACTGTTGTCACCGTTACATTTTCTCAGGAGCCATGCCCGGCATTAAGTCAGACACGGCACGGATGAGGAAGGGTACTCGGGTGTTCGGGCAAGAGGATGCTGGTGCGGCCCAGAACCATTAGGAAAAGCGGACCACAGCAGAGCCCTGACGTTCCAGAAACGTCGCAGTCTGGGGAGTACCACTTGTGAGGCACAGGAACCTGTGTGCACACGAAACCCGAGGAGGCCAGCGACTACTGGAAATGCGGGGCAGGTCGAGCCACGGAGCCTGCTCCCACAGGGCCTGAAAACAAGGAAGACGACCTTCCAATCTGCCAAGAAGCCAGTAGTCCCGGCAAATCTCAGAACAAGACGGGCTGCCAAAGCAAGAACCTAGAGTCGGGCTGCCTGCCAAGGGCGCCGTACTCTGGAGGCCACAGTCAAGGTCACATGTGAGCTGACAAAAGGCCATGCTTTCGAAGGGCCTGTGTTTGATTCTCCTCTCCAGTCTCTACCAGCGCTGTCTAATGGGAATACATCGTGAACCTCACAGAGAATTTTTAACCTCCTAGGAGTCACACTAGAAGTGCAAGAAAACACAGGTGAAAGGGAATCCAATGATGTAGTTTACTTAACCAAATATATCCACATCATCCTTGCAACATATAATTGATATTTTAAAATATTAATGTAATATTTTACATTCCTTTTTATACCAAATTTGGAATCTCGTGAGAGTTCTGTATTTACAGCACATCTCAATTTGAAGTGGCCACATTTCAAGTGCTAAACAGCCACACGTGACTTACGGCGGCCACACTGGACAGCAAGCACCTGTCCACATGGACCAATAAAAGCTATTTTCACCTGAAGGTCTACAAGTCCGTAAGATTCAAATAAACTGTACAATAAGCAAGTTCTGCTTATGAAGCAGCTGATTTTACCGGCCATCTACAGACAGAGGACTCCGAGCACCTTCAGGAATCAAGCTTGACAAGGTCAATGACTCGCCCACACTTCTTTGTACGCAGCCGTGGAACCCCGCGTTCCCTGCGTGCAGAACAAGGGCGAGCCCACTTTCTCACAGCCGTCTCCGGGGACCGGTGTGACAGCACACTGGGTGCACAGTCAGTAACAACCGTGTTTCACTCGCTCACCCAGTTCCCAAATCCTGATTCAGTACGTATGACAAGGACAGGACCGTCTCATTCACCTCTGAATCCTCAGTGTCACGCACACAGTAAGTGCTCAACACATGTTTCCTGGATTATAAAATGGGAGACTGAATACAAGACAACGAACAAAACCGGTAAAGCACACAGCAGTTATTAGTCGGATTTTTAACCATGCACATTTTGTTAACGAATACAATCTTACGTACATTTCCACTTGATCCTTTGCTGTAGGGGATAATTCTGCCTCTGGAGAGGGAGACCCCTCTAACTTTTTGTGAATCTTCTCTTCTGTTATGAAACAAAAATTCAGAAAGATTGGTCTTATATCTAGTTAACAAATGATATATATATATATATTTTTTTTTTTTTTTTAAAGTTTCTCAAGGAACTTTAGTCGGAAATCACATAGGCTTCATGGCTTGAAAAGAACTCTATACCCATTTGCCTTCTTATTCAATAAAGATCTACTTCTTCACAGCACCAGAGGGAATTCTCTAGCTTCACCATACTGATGGGGGGCTGAGGGGTGAGAGCTGTTCGCCTCATCACTGACACAGGGCTCTAGAGGCACCTGACTGACAGACTGACGTCCCCTATTAATTACAGCAGAAGGAGAGAGACCATCTGTTTAATTCCAGAAATTATTTTCTCGCTAAATTCCCCACTCATGGACTTTGTACTGACTCCTCTCAACCGACACGAACCTGTTAAGAAAATCCATTACGATCAGCTCTCTTACAACATCTCTGAGCAAGGGCTGTGTTTCCATAAAACTGAAGCAAAGGGCTATACTCTCAGCTTAGCTCATGGTACCTACTGCCTTAGGTTAAAAACAAACAAACTGTGCCCTTAGAAGGAAGGCTCAAGGGTCACTGGGCAGCAAAATGGCCATGAAGAGGGCAAGAAAAACAAAGACCCTTAACTTTAACACACAGCTTTCACTCCAAGGGCTTGCAGAAAAGTTGGCCCAGGAAGCCGTGAGGATTCACGAGTCGAAAAGACTTTAACGAGCTTCAAAGACTGCCCTTCCAAAAAACCTCCAAGAGTCAAGGCAGAAATTCCTGTCAAATCTGAAATAATCACTGTCAACACCCTCGGAGGCCTTGATGTCAACGGGCAGATATTCACGGGGGACAAGGATGGGAAGGAGGACATATCGCTCCCGATCCCGATCCCTGGATTTTGATGTGAACATGACACCGAACGTCCCCCCATCGTGAGGGCGCCCGTGGATTAAGTGACTGCGCTGAGAGCAGGGACCTATCGACAAGGGACCGCTAAGGGTGACCCAGAAGCCACTAAGAGCTGAAGACACAGCATGATGCTGCCATGGAGACACACTGAACACAAAGACTTTCTTCTCCTTGTCTGTCTCTGGCCGATCCTAGGGTGTCCTCAACCATCTCCCTTGGTGCCCGCGGCCCTGGTGCGAACGGCCCGCTGTGTGCAGGGCGCAAACAGCCTACTGTGTGCAGGCCCTCCAGGGGCTACGCTCACCTTGCTTACTCTGCAGGTCTTTCAGTCTGGAGCAGAGCTCCTCCACCAGAGTCTCGATGCCAGAGCTCTGCGTGAGAACAAAACACACATTAGTTTACTGCCAGGTGTATACAAACTCAGGTGTCTGCACACCCTTGCTTTCACATACAGGTCTTGCAAACCTTCCACGTTCCAAATGAAATGCGTTACCAATACGTAAACAACACAAGAGTTGAAAAGCTACAGGTTTGCTGATCCAATTTAGTACACATATTTTACTAGTAAAGTATATTCAACGGCACCTGCTGATAAAATGTGAAAGTATGAATGTACCGCCCAGAATGGCTGGTCTTCCCAGGGGTATGGCATGTCACCCACGGGGCAGCCTACGGACCTGAACACTCATCGTACGGCCAACGGTCACCATCAAAAACAATATTCGATATCTGCGTGAGGAAATCTCGTACCGGACTCAGTACAAAGAGGGGGAAGAAAGTCACAAACATCGTGTGCGGCTCCTCTGGGAGCTCATGGTCTAGAGAAAACAAGGCAATTGTGTTCTTTTCTCCAGTGAACACTGACGACTGCAACAAGAAAGCACTCAGAGCCACGGCCCTGAGCGAGTGTGAGAGCTTTGTCTTCTCTTAAAGGTCACGAGCAGGGCACAGAAGAGCCTGAAACTGGGAGGGGAACAAGAAGAGCCAAAGCTCCCGGAGGGACAGATGCTGGAAACACGCACAAACAAATAATCGTTGGCTACGAAGACTTTGAAACTTGAAAGTTTTTCTATTTCTCACAGGAAGAAAGAAAAGTCCTTCACAGAGTATGAAAAGGGAAGACGAATTTCCGAGGACCTTTACTCAGTGGTCGAAGGTCCTATTTAAACCGGAACGGAGTCTCTCTCCGGTGGGCGCGATCCGGACAGGTGCACGGGACTCGGCTCCACCCGCCGCCCTCATGGGGCCTTGAGGGGCTAAAAATAGAACTGTTCCCCATTCACTGAACTCAAAATGACTCAGCACAAGTATTACAGACATCCTAAACAAGAAACCACACAGTTCCAGTCTGAACAGCAGGAAACAGCGCAGTGAAAATGGTTAATTGTAGACGCTGCCAGTTACACTCTATCCCTGACATATCACAGCTTTTAGTAGGGACGCAGGACAGAGGGCGACAGGCAATGGGCCACAGAAGGGCTGTCCCTCCCTTAAAAACACCCCTAAGACCCGTGGCAAACGTTAGTCACAAACGCTGCTCTGACCACATAATTCCGTCAGGAAGACTCTGCTTACCATAACGTTCAAGGTGTGATGAATATGGCTGTTTTAGTCCATTTCCTCCAGACCACGAACCTAACACCGGTGTCAGCTGACCCGCTGCTCGCTGCACGCTGTTCTCTACGGCGAGCCTATGTCACTGTGTTTCCAAACCTAGCGCCAGTCTCCAGTGCCGAGGGCCGAGCCTCTCGGGATCACCATTCAACTTCGCTCAGGTCCCTGCGACGGCCGGCCATTTAATATTCTACACGGAACGATCCTCCTCACTAGTGACTACACAGTATTTCTTTTTTACGCTTTGTTTTGGAAATTACCTCCACACATCTGTGAAGTTTACTCGCTCTGGACAGTAAGGCAGCTTGAAGTACACGCATCTGCTGTCCTAGCCACGTGGCAACGAAACGGGGAGCTTACTCCCAAACACGGCTACGAGCACGCTCCACCCCCCCGGTTCTGTCCTCTTTCCCCGACTACTGCAGCATCCTACTTAGGTGAAAAATAATCATCAGATCGCTGGGCTAGGCCTGAAAACTGAGGAACAGAAAGGGCCACCAGAAGCAGCCTCGTCCCCGGTCGTCTCCCGGCAGGTACTGTTCAGTGTTCACCTGGAGCCGGTGGCGAGAAATTCTGCGTACTTTCCCAATTATGATATAAGCCGTTGGATGTTTTATGAGTACACCACGTCCACGAGGGCACTCAAGGGTACTTGAGAGCCTGTGGTGTCTGAAAAAATAAAGTAAACGAGACCGGTCTTAGTGACGGCTGTAAGGGAGAACACGCTGTAGGTGCACAAGATGCTCCCGTTCCCGCCGAGCTCACACACTGCTGTTCCTAACTGCACTGCCTACAGGTACGGCCCAGGATCCCAGGAGCGCGTTTGAAAGGGCCCCCCCGCACAGTAAGAGCAGCTAAAATTCAAGGACCGGAACTCCAAATCTGGAAGCTGGTGATGCACACGTGGGGACTGGCAGGTTTCTGAATGCACGACCATTCACTGCTTTATCACTGGCTCAGCCAACGGTCATGAGCAGGGTCGGTCGACAGCACACCTGGGCTGGGCGTGACCCACGGACAGGCAGGACCCTGTCCTCCGGGGGTTTACACTGTAGTAACGCCTACTTCTCAGAAGAAATGGGCTCCCACGTCCCACCGGCCTGGGTCTGAATTCGCACCCCGCCACACGTGCACCGGGCAGCAGGGCCCATGTGCTGCTTTACCCGTGACCCTGAGACCACACTTTCCCCCTCAAGAGGCTCGAGGCCCAACGAGGATGACGTACATGTGAGGCCCCATCGGAATGCCCGTCACATCAGTCATCTAAACGTCGATGCCACTTCTAGATTTTGTTGATGTTTTTCATTTTCCAGAATGTCCCTATTGGATTCCCAGTTTCTAAAATGCCTTTAAATTCTGCTCTGGGGGCACCTGGGTGGCTCAGTAGGTTAACTGTCCGACTTCGGCTCAGATCATGATCTCACGATTCAGGAGTCTGAGCCCCGCATCGGGCTCTGTGCTGACAATTTGCAGCCTAGAGCCTGCCTCCGATTCTGCATCTCCCTCTCTCCGTCCCTCCTCTGCTTGTGCTCTCTCAAAAATAAACAAACATTAATAAATAAATAAATTTTGCTCTGATTGGAGTTTGAGGTTGGAGGAGTAAGAAAGATAATTAACCTGACCCAGAGAACGCCAAGTCCTCTGGATTCTGCCCGGGCAGGGGGCCCCCACATGGCCACGCCCTCTCACAGAAGCTCGGGGTGAAGCTAAAGGCCCGGGCTTTCCATGGAGACCCAGCCTCGGTCAGACTCTGCAGCTACTGTCCCGCTGCTTCCGGCAAATTCTCTCGTTGGTGCCCATCTTCAGGACGTCTCCGCCCTCTCCACGCCAGCCATCCTCCTCATCGCCAACATAAAGGAAACGCAGTCAATCGCACACACTCCCCCACCCCGGTCTCTCTCCTCTCCACGTCCAGAGGTTTCTGTCGCCATTCTAACAATTCAAAGGTTCACCTTTTATGGACAGATGGTTTGAACTGGGAATTTCCTAACTGCTGGACAGACACTCCCACCCCAGGCCTGCGGTCACTAACCAATGACACTCGGGGACCTCGAGCTGCCCGGTCCGCTCACGGTGATGTGAGAGTCAAAACAGGTCTGGGTTTGAACACCATCCCAGGGCTCGCCCCGTGACGCTCCCTAAATCGTTCACCCACCACAGACTCGCTTTCCACACCCGGAAAATGGTGTGGAAAACTCCGCGGGGGATTTCCTCCGCTCCGCCTTCCAACCCTTGTGCTGGGCTTTTTCGTTTCTACTATCACATTCAGAACGTGAGGAGGTCATCCCGTCCCCTGAATGTCTCTTCCTCACCCTCAAGGCTGCGGCAGCTGGACGGCGATTCGGACACTTCGCGGGCTTTCATTCACTCCTGCGTCTCCATTAAGGTATCTCACACCCTCCCTCCCGGGAGCCCGGTGTCCCCTCCTGCCTCCATCCCCACCAGGATGGAAAAGTGTAGCGCTCTGTGCCCCCGGGAACCGTGTCCGCAGGCGCGCAGCCCCAGCGCCGGCCCCACCCACGGTGGGGCGCCAGCCAGGGCCCCCCACCCCTACCCTCTTGGAACGCTAACTCCTGGGCCCCCTGCACGTACAGACCTACGCTGGCCGTGCGGCCGTCACAGCCAGCCTCCCCGCCGAGAGGCCAGACAAGCGAGGAGAGCAGCCTGGATCTTCCGGTCCCAGGGCCACTGGACTGCAGCAGCGTGAGACCCCACACAAGACCAGCCACGGAAGAACCTCCCAGCCGAGCCCTGGCTCGCCCACACGACTGGGAGCAAGCCAGACGGCTAGTGTAAGTCACCCAGCTGTGGGGTATTTTGTCATGCGGAAGCAACCCAGGTACAGACGGCCCGACACTCCTCTGCTCAGACCCACCCTGCACGGGCACAGAGCTGTTTTACAATTTTTCAGATCTCGGGTTTTAATTTCTAAAGCAGAGTTGGAAGGTCCGTGGGAGGAAACCCAACTAGGTACCGAGGCAGGATTACTGGTGACGATTCACTGTGAAGGACCACTTTCGTTTTAAAAACCTTTTTAAAACTTAGAACTAAGTTAACGTTAAGCCAGTAAACAAAAGAGCACCAGGGGAGACAAGGGAGAACGACACCAGCGTTCACGAGCTCACGCCTGGGGCAGCCAGGGAAGTTAGGGGAACAGGTGAGGCGGTCGGGCATAGCGCAACAGGAAGTGGTGGGTGAGGCGTGGGCTGTGCGGAACCAACATCCCTGGCCTACGGCCAAAGATTTAAAAAACGTTAAAAACCCAAACAAATGAAAAGCTGTTTCTGCCACGGCACCTGCATGAGGGCTGTGATTCCCGCCCTCGACCACAGGAAGAGCTACAAAACTGTACCCACTGGCTACCTCCAGCTCTCACGTACAGCTGCTCGCTAGAATACGATGTGAGAGAAGAGACACAGCCACCGAATAAATATCGTCACATACCCGGGAGGACAAGATCTCCATCTTCTTAGAACGATGGGCAAAAGACAGTTATCTGTCACAGAAAGTAGAGGATGTCAGCCTCTGTTGTAAGTAACGATCAAACAGATTAATCAAGCCTTAGAAAAAAGTTAACTGTGCTCTGTATCGTCTTTAGCGGGGCAATGGGACGCCAGGAGTGCGTGGGACGCCGGGTGCGTCAGGCGCGCCGTCCCGTGTAAACGCCAGACAAGCCATTGGACTTCTCTGGGCCCCCATCTCACTGTCTACAAAGAAAGAACGCTTCAGCTGGAGCAAAGCTCTTCAACCCTCCTGTTCCATCGCCACACCTCGTTTGTTTAGGCAGACCCTATGTGTAGAAAAATGTTCTGTTGCTTACTTTACTTTGGAAACGGCAGTTTCTTTTCCCTTCAGACACCCACACTCCTCCGGTACGTAGCAACTAGACTTCCTGAAGGAGGTTCAGGCACAGAGGCTTGTTGGGCCTTGGGTCAAATGTTCGGAGACACTATTCCTCACACCTCACGGTTCAATTAACAAGAGTAGCCCAGTTCCTCAACACAGAATTTAACAGTTATTTTTAATCTAGAAAGCACGATCTCTTAAAGAAGCCAAGAGTGGGCACATAAGGAAAGAATGCACGTAACAACAGGTTAGTGTATCTTTCTGGTTAGTCCCGTAGCTTCCACCAAATAAAAGCCCGTGATGGTAAAACAGTTAAAACACCCTGACTCTAATCCAGCAATCTGACATCCACATATCAACTCCAGAAAAGCCCCGTGCGCACAAGGATGTGCGTGCAGAGCGCTCCCTGGACGACCTCTAGAAAAGCCCTGTGTGTGCATGAGGGCACACGTATGCAGAGTGCTCCCCGGACAAGCCTTGCGTGTGCACAAGGACACGTGCACAGAGTGCTCCCTACTGTACTCTTTATTAACAGTCAAAAATGGGACAGAATTGGAAGGTCCGTTGCCAGGAGAATAAACAGCTATATGGTCTTACAATGGCAACTGTTTGGCAGCGAAAAGGAGTTAATCGCATTATCAAGCACAGATAAAACTTCAAAAATGTTGACTAAGAGAAGTTGCAAAACATGTGCAGTGTGGCTCTGCTCACATAAAGTTAACATGTGAAAGTCTCCCACTGGTGTGCTCCCGAAGCAGTGTTTAGTGAAAGTATACAGATATGCACGGGAAGGACAAGTCCACGTTCAGGACAGCGGGAGCACCTGAGAGAGACGGACAAACGCGCCATCGGGAAAGAGCGCAGCGGGGGGAGGGGGGCTTCGCTTGTAAGAACTTACTTCTAAAGCCAGGCACACAGCTATTCAATGCTCCATATTCTCTGTACCTTCCCCCGTCTGCCTCTGCACCCTCAGGCACTCGGTCCTTTTTACGTCCCATGCCACAGCACCTCACGTGCCTCTGTTTTGCCCTTTCACTCCCCTCAGCCACAGATTTTATAGCAGCTGTTCCCCCTTTCTTGCCTTTCTCCTACCCTTACTTCTTGACATTTAAAAGTCAGGAATTTCCTGCAGAAACCACAATTTCCCACCTTTCCTAAAGCGAGCTCAGAAGTTCTGGCCCCATCAGGACCACATCTGCCACGGCGGCAACCAGCTAGTGCGGGGCTGGGCCGGGGCCCCACAGGCCTCACCGCACCTTACTGTCTTCCCTATGCAGCTTCCCACCTGGCCCCAGAGACAGGGGCGCGCCAGGTCTGGGCGAGATACACACACAAGCCAACAGTCTATTGTCCAGCCTCCTCCAGAACCACCCAGCCGCCTTCCGGAGTCTCCACTTGGCCCTCTCCCTGGGAGCTCACATTCAAAGCTCTATTCACACCCTCACCCACCCACCCACCCACAGATTAGTGTTTCTTCCCTGATTTCCTTTCCTCAGACATGAAAATTCCATTCTTGCAGCTGCTCAGACCAGAAACCTTGGCTATCCCTCGCTGGGTTCCTCCCTCTTCTCCACTCCAAATGGGGCCGTCAGCTCTACCTTCAAAATATATCTAGAATCCAACTAGCGCTCACGGTCCTCTCCCTTCCAGACCACCGCTTTCTCGGAGTCTTCCCCTGCCCCCCCACCACCCCCAGCCCAGCGGCCCATGGGGCCCTATCAGTGTCAAAGTCAGGTTACACTAGCCTCTGCTCCAGACCCTCCAGCCCTCTGCCACCTCCCCGCGGAAGAGCCAAAACCCTCCCAACGGCCTCCAGGTGCCCCTGAATGCCCCTCCCTCCACCTAGAGTGAGGAGATAAGGCCAAGGCTTCTTCGGCACGGCTGGCTGTGACCACACAACCACCGTGAGCTTTCTCAGCTTTAGCCACGGGCTTCTCAGGGGTCTGGCCTATAGGGGGAGCACAGCCTCACCTCTTGCACAGCTCAGAATCTCATACATTTTTAAGTGCTCCATAAATGTTAGTTACCATTGTTCTGATCCTTGTTTTATTATCCAGAACGAGTTAAGTTCAGAAGTCAGTGTGCAAATACATCGTCAAAATTAACTTTAACAGTAAACTGCCAGGAAACACGTAACATGGTTTTCGTATCTTGTATACCCAACCCGGCACAGCCTACGAACAACACACATGCAAATACTACGATGGAGTATTACTCTTACTGGTGGGTTTCGGTCAGTGTGAGAACACGAGCAACTGAATAAGGGCCCCGCTGTAGCCGGGGCATCAATCCTCTGCGAGGCTCTTCGATGGGGTGGGTGGGGCGGGACGACACCCAAAATGTAAAGCTATACTGCCTCTGAGCCTCACTTACGGCCCCCCCACGGCCGGGTGCAGCTCCTCATCTTCCAAGGACGCCCCCAAATGGACGGCGAACTACCACCTTTAGTGCAGTTTTCAGAAGCTCCATTAAAACAAGCAGAAATAGAACTACTTATTATGAAAACAAAACAAACAATATGAAAAGCCTTAACTCTGGGGACAGAGAAGGCAGAGCCAACTCAACTTGAGGATTGTAAATAACGATAGCTGACAAACCTCAACGCTCTTTTATGTTTCTTAAAACGGGGCAAGGGATCTGGATGTATTCAACCTCAGGCACATGCCGCGTCCACTGACAACAGAGACAGAGAGCTCAGGAAAGCATCACTTAATAAAAGCACATTTGGGGGACGTGTGAGCTGCACCAGCCCCATTACGGGCCCTGTTACAATGCAGCCACAGCAGGTGCGAAGCATGCTACAGAAAATGAATGGCCAAGGGCTGGGGGAAGGTGGGGGGTGGGGGGTTCAGTCGGTTGAGCGTCCGACTCTAGGTTTTGGCTCAGCTCATGTCACGGTTTGTGGGTTCAAGCCCCGCGTCGGGCTCCGTGCCGACAGCACAGAGCCTGCTTGGGATCCTCTCTTTCTCCCCTTCTGTCTGCCCCTCCCTGCTCACACACACACTCTCTCAAAAATAAACATTCAAAAAAAAAAAAAGAAAAGAAAATGGCTGGCCAGAGAACTGTGTGTTATTTGCACGTGCAAGCAAAGGGAACTGGCAGAAGCAGTTTCAGCAGAACCTAACAAACAGCAAGGCCCGTGAGGGTCATGATCTCCTGGAGGAATAAACACTCACCAACCGCCCAAATTCTTTGCCAAATTTTAACAACGTGTACAGTTAAGTTTGACATAACTGTGTTCCGTGCTGTTTCGGCGATGCCTCTGTGACAAAACATTGAGGTAAGCAGGTCAGAGCTGTGATGTGGGGCACAACTTGTCGCAGGGACAAAGCGGAAGGAGACACAGAGTCACATCACGAGCATGGAGAGGCACAGTCCGGGAAGTCAGCCTCTCCACGGCAACCATGACGCACTGGAGTCTGACGCTACGGCTGCTTTTACAGCAACGACTAACGCCGCACCTGTAATCGTCACACAGGCACACGTGGAGGTCACGAGAAAAGAACTCATCTCCCAGGTAACGCTTAACCTCACCTCTGCCGGCCGACCCAACAGAACGACAGCAGCACTCAGGTTACCCTCGCGGTTACGTCACTAGCATTCCCGTCAGACTGTAAACTGTCTAGCGGCTTTTGATTCTGATCAACTGGCAGTGGCTGGGTGGGAAAGCGCGGAAGCACGTGCATCACCGTCCTCAGTCCTAGGAAATGAACATCACACCCACAGGCCAACATTCACTGTGGCCCAAACAGAGAGCAAAACGTCAGCGTTCTCATTTCCTAGGTAGGACCTGTTTGTCCTTTATTTTCACTGCAGCCAGCAGGCAGAGTCTAGAAAGAAAAGCCTGGGGACGTATAGCCTATAGTTGATGAACATGCACAGTGATTCCCTTCTGTTGTTCCAGGCCACAAAGAAAGAGGATTCCCGCCCCCCCCCCCCACCAGGTTCTTTCCACTGACTCCCCAAAAGCCAGGAGAGCCCGCCTGAGGACGCTGTGCGGATGCACACACATCACAGCGGGCGGTCCGAAAAAGGCAGGCGGGGCTTGAGAACTTCCTTCTTCCGCTTCCTTCGTTCCCTAAGCTCGTACCCAGCTCCTGGCACATGCCTGGCGGGTTCGTTTCCTCAGCTGATTTTCAGCTGATAGGATTAAAAACAATCATTAGGAAAAAGCAATGCAACAATTATTTTACAAAATAAGAAGAAACTGGACAAGTACACTTCACTGGGTTTGTAAACAAAACTCCCAGCTTTGGCTTCCCAGCAAAGAAAAGCATTTCTGCAAAGCAACAACGTCAAGAAACGCCCTCCTCTGTCCACCGCCGCCAGCACTTGCCACGCCCGGCCAGCATCAACCGGCCCAGAGCTCAGCAGGCCGGGGAGCAGGGGCCCACACTCCTCGTTCCTCGATCGTTCGCTCGGGGCGCCCTTGTTTTCCACTCAGCTCCCCTCCGCCATGAGTCAAGGCAAGAGTCATTTCACAGCAACTCTGGTCCAAAGCAGAAATAAGATCCCTTCCCAGACTGAAACCCTCACCTCGCATTCTCCTCCCAACCATGACTCAGCAGCTTCTTTGGAATTTGCTCAAAGAATTTACCTGAACTAACCTCTCCTTTAAAAAGGCACCTGCATTTTACACTCCAAATTACTTTCCCTTCTGGGTCGGGTAGAAAATGGCTTTTGAGGAAGCCTCCGACCACCCCCTTTTCTCTGTGTGAGCACTGCCCCTGCTCAAGGACGGGACCCCCCCCCCCCCCCCCCAGGCAACTCTGCCCCCTCCTTGCCACGCATCCAAACCGGTGGACTCCCGGCCACTTGTGTTTCTCCCTAGGTGACAGGTGCTGGGTCCCAGCTTCCACCAGCCTTCAGACGAGAGGGAATGACCCAGAAGCAGAGAGAGAAGCGAAGGAGAGATTGTGGCTCATTAGAGAAAATGACTCTGGCTGTCCATCATTTTGCTGGCCGTTCAGGCCGCTTCTCCGGCCCTGCGTCTCCAGCACTCGGCGTCGCGAGTCCCCTGTGTGCCGCAGGTGTATTCCCACTCCTTCGACCAGGCTCATTACGTCCCACTTGCCAAAACGAAGTGGTACCTGATCAAGACCACCCATGAGCGGTCACTTCCAAAGTCCTATCCCACAGTCTACGAGGCAGCAGTTCCGAGAGATCAGAGGTTAACAAATCAAAGGGGTGGGGAGGGGAGAGGAGAACAGAGGGAGAGGACAAGGGCGGGACGACAAGGAACACTCCTGGAACACCTGAGCATTCAACTCCGCTCAAGAGAAATTCGGTACCGCCAGTGATCGTACTCGCTCAGTTAGGTACCAGGACATGAACACACGGGCAGCTCCCAGCCTCAGTCCCCGAGGAGCACCGTGAGCGCGGTGACGAAGGGGAGCCAGGACGAACGCCCGCAGTGGAGGACGTGAGGCAGCACGAGGCAGCGGGAGCCCACGCCAGGGGCCTGGGCTCTCGCAGACGATTCTGAGCAGGAGGAGAACACACTGCCGGGAAGCACTGAACAAAACTCAAGAGGCATGCGTGGTGGGCGGCAGCCAGGAAGAACACACCTCTGTAGATTATCAGATGTAGCAACCCTGGTTACCCCAACATCAGCCTTTAGAGGACTCAGCTCAGGAGGCAGTTTCGGTAACTTGTATGAATCCTCCCAATTCGACTCTGCTTTACAAAGGTACTTTTCGAACCGCACCGTCGCAAACAGTGGTGAAAGCGACATAATTTTCTAAGTGGTTATGATCTCAGAGAGTACGTCTTGTCCTGAGTAATAAGAACTGCACAGTATTAATCTAAATGGGTGATTTTACTCTAAATCTATTTTGTTCTGTCAGCATGAAGGACAGGAGAAATATTTTACGTGAAGCATTAGAAGATGGATGAAAATAATCTTACAGGGGGCACCTGGCTGGCTCAGTTCGTAGAGCAACGCGACAGGCATGGAGCTGAAACAAAAAAATCTTACGATATTTTCTAAAAAACAAACAAAAAATTATGAATCATAAACAAAGACAGTGTCCTTAAAATACCAGCACTGCTACCCCACTTATGGGAATGCAGCTAAAAGTAATATAGGACACGGAAAAGCCACACGTGGAAACACTCTGGACAGCATAAAAAAACTCAAGAGCAAACTAAGTAGGGCCCCTGGATGGCTCAGTCAGAAGAACATGGAACCCTTGATCTTGGGAGTCAGGAGTCTGAGTGTAGAGATAACTCCCCCCCCCAAAAAAAACTAAATAGCCAGTAATAAAGAGTATATTATATTGCTGTTGGAATATTGCTTGAAGAAATATAACTTAGCCACTAAAAAGAATGAAGATAATGTAAGAAGATAGAACATGTTAAATCGGAAAAAAAGGACATAAAATTTTGTGTATACGCTAATAGCACTTATGAAAGAATGTACTTTATAAAACTCAACTTATGAAGAAAAATGCCAAAAAGGAGAAAAGGACCGTGTTCACATCACAGTGGTAAGACAATGAATAGTTTAGTTTCCTAAGTTGTTTTGGTCAAGCCGTTGCGTTTGTGTACCTTTAGCCCCACCCCCCGCCCCGCCTCTTTCTTCTTCTCGTAAGTATTAGAAACAAAATGCAAACCTACTTCATCAGAAGCAGAACGAAGACACTGGACAGCAGCCTGTTTTTTCATTTCTTCTAGAGTTAGATCTGAGCACTTTTTCTTACTCTTTCCCCATTTCTTATAAGCTCCTTTTTCCCAGCCCAGGAAGATGTCATTCTCCTAAAATGAGATTAGACAGAGTTCAATGAACAAGATGAAATAACAAGTTTCATACTCTATTATTTCCCACACGCTCACACACACATTCCCTACCAGGTATGTTCATCACAGAATGGCACCCGCTAGTAAGAGACCACAGAACACTGTCAATCAGAGCACTTGACGAGAATCCATTCATTTGGCATCTATTATTGAGATTATCGTTACATTATTTATGACCTTGATGAACCTGACCCACTGACAAAGTAAATGCTAACGAACTCAGACATTTTTAAGTAAATGCAAGTATTGTATATCCAAATTTCAGTATAAATTCCAAATCATTCACAATTAAATGTCTTCTCTTCTGTGCTTCCCACTCTTTTGACAGTGTTCATATAACTACCAGATTTTAACAGTTAACAGTTAAACGGTTCAGTCCCTATTTCTTCACCTTATCGTCTAAAAAGCAACACACACAAAATATTTTATGCTGGCATTTTAATTTTATGTTTCCCCTTGGTTACATATGCCCGTTATAAAAATTTGAAGAGGAAGGAGGCAAAATTATCCGTGAGCCTACCATTCAGTGAAAACTAGAATAATCTGGACTGCTTCATTTGGTCTTTTCTGTATGCTTTAAAAAGCAGAGATTTGAACTCACACTATTTGTAGAATATTGTAATTGTACTTAACTTACTGATCTGTAAACCTTACCCCATGTTACCACAAATTCTTTGGCTATATAATATTCCAAGATGTAAGTTTATAGCTCTTTCCCTCAACTGGGACTTTAAGTAGTATCTTGAATTGCTTTGCTACTTTGTTTTGCCTTTTAAAAGGGTTTCCATTTAACAAATTATGATTAAAACCAGTGGACAATAAGGAAAAAAGATCAGAATGACAGACAAAGGCAACATTTTAAAAATTGCTTAGAAGACATGGCCTACAGTGGGTCGTCAGGAAACAGATATGAATATATGAATAAGATGAAAAAAGAAGGAAAAGCATAATAATAATGAACTCAAAAGATTTTAAAAGATGTAGGGCGCCTGGGTGGCTCAGTCGGTTAAGTGCCACCTTCAGCTCAGGTCATGATCTCATGGTTGATGAGTTTGAGCCCAGCATTGGGCTCTGTGCTGACAGCTCAGAGCCTGGAGCCTGCTTCGGATTCTGTGTCTTTCTCTCTCTCTGTCTCTCTGTCTCTCTGTCTCTCTCTCTCTGTGTGCCTCCCCTGCTCACACTGTTTCTCTCAAAAATAAATAAAAACATTTTAAAACATTAAAAAAATAAATAAATAAAAGATCAAATTACACGCCATCAAACCCAATTTTTACTTTGATCCAATGCACAGAAATCACTTTTATTTCTTATCTGTGCCACCAGATAAGAGCGGGAGAACAATCCCTCCATCTACACCCATCATAATTAGCACACTTCTACTTAATTTCTTGGGCATGTCTGCAGATCTCATGAACCTGCAAACCAGATTTTTCTGGCCGAGTGGTGTCAATTCCAATTTTCCAAAGGAAAATGTGTTTGATGGCCAAGTAAGTATATCAGTATATTTCCATTATCTAATGTGTTTGGCTGGACTACACCTGAAACCGGACATTCCTTATCAGTGATATCTTCCAGAGACAGGGCTTGTCCTCTGACAGGGAGAGTGGACAGAACCATAACAATGCAGACTCGAAGCTTCCAAAGGCAGAGAGAAATGTCATTTTCTCTACTGTTCATAGTATTTAGAGCAAAGAGGGCAGAAACGTTATTTAATTATGGAAAAAGGGACTCCTTGTTGTTTGAGCTGCTGAGATTGGCTCTTTCTCCTTCTTGAGCAATACGAACATCTCTCTACCCGGCAGAGGTAACACCTTCAAAGATCTCAATCAAGTTTTATTAGGCAGACAGAAGGCACTTTCAAACTTCACATGGACAGGTGCTCTTTCTGAAGGGCAGTCTGACAACACGTGTCCAACTTTTCAAACATGGGCATGCACTTTCAGTCTAATAATTCTACTTCTGAGAATTTATCCTAACCAAATAACCGCCCTCGTGTGCACGGATTTAGCTACTGCAATGCTGATCGGACAGCGGTCAATCAAGGCAAACCAGCAGAAACAACTGAAATGCCAAATAAGGACTTGGTTTAAATAAGTTACGATTCATCCAGGTGATGAGATATTATAGCCATTACGGAAATTACGAAGCATATTTATTGACACACAAAGCCATTCACAGTGTACGTAAGACAAACAGTTTACACAAAAGGACGATCTCATTTTTTTATTAACGCATTTGCACATACGCACACACTAATGTGCATTAAAATGTCTCAGAAATGAACTAAGAGGTCACTAAGGAGCTTATCTTTTGGTGAGTAGGAGGAGGACACTCATTTTATTTTCTGATTTTTCTTGTAATTAGGCCATACTCCCTTAATAGTCAAAGCTATATTGGGGGCGGTGGGGGGGGGGGCACCGCGCCTGGGTGGCTCAGTTGGTTAAGCGTCTGACTTGGGCTCAGGTCGTGATCTCACAGTTTGTGGGTTTGAGCCACACGTCAGGCCCTGTGCTGACAGCTCAGAGCCTGGAGCCTGCTTCGGATTCTGTGTCTCCCTCTCTCTGCCCCTCCCCCTGCCTCTCTCTCTCTCAAAAACAAATAAACATTTAAAAAAAAATTTTGGGGGGGGCCTGGGTGGCGCAGTCGGTTGAGTGTCCGACCTCATCTGGGGTCATGATCTCGTGGCTCGTGAGTTCAAGCCCCCCGTCGGGCTCTGTGCTGACAGCTGGGAGCCTGGAGCCTGCTTCGGATTCTGTGTCTCCCTCTGTCTCTGTCCCTCCCCTGCTCATGCTGTACCTCCTTCTCTCTCAAAAATAAATAAACATTAAACTTTTTTTTAAATTTTTTTCTTAAAGCTGTATATTTTTTTTCATAGAAAACGTATTAGGTCAAGAATATGGAGAAATGAGAAGAGCTCCTGCAGCTCTTCACTTACAACGGGAATCTGGCGTCGGCTTCATGTTTCCTGTTTGGCATCCCGAGGTTTATACACGAATGTGGATTCACCCATTCATCCAGTAACGACTGAAGTGTCTTCTTTAGGCACTAGGGATCACAAGAACGAACGCGGCAGAGTCCCTGCTTGCCAGACGTGCACAGTCTGGTGCGAAATACAGACACAGAAGCAAATGACTGGGGTACGGCTGTTGCTATTAGAAATGGTACAAGAAGCACTTGGGAAGCTCACTTGGCTGCTAAGCAGAGGCTTCCCACGGAAGGAAAGGTGGCTGAAGTGGAGCCTTGCGAGAGCGAAGAGAAGTCTGGACTAGAGAAGTCTGGACTAGAGAAGGGGAGATACCAGGCAGAGGAAACAAGGTGCTAGAGCAAGGGACCAAGGAACAGCAAACGTTTTCTGTAGAGCGCCAGACAATATTTTCAACTTGGCAGGCCAAGAGGATCACCAAGGATACAATTATAGGTACTTTTACAAAAAGCAGAGAAAGTCTCACAACAATGTTTTTATTGATGGAATTCAAACTATAATTCAGTACGATTTTCTGTTCTCAGCCCTACTAATGAGAAGGACAAAACTCTTGGGGAGGAGAGGAGATAAAACATTTGCTTCTCTGGGGTACATAGTTAATGTTCCCTACCATCAAAATCAAATACAAATGTTCATCTGTTAATGCTAATTTTTTACAATAACAGTTGTATTCACATACCACAAAATTTACTCTTCTAAAGTGTGCAATTCAGTGGTTTTCAATATAATTCAGTGGTGATTAGGCAACCCTCACCACTATCTTTTTTGGGTTTTTGGTTTTTTTAAGCAGGATCCACACCCAACATGGAGCCCAACTCGGGGCCTGAACTCATGACCCTGAGATTAAGACCTGATCTGAAATCAAGAGTCAGGCGCTTAACCGACAGAGCCACCCAAGCACCCTTCCCCTATCTCATTTTAAAACCTACTCATCTGGGAATGCAAGCTGGTGCAGCCACTCTGGAAAACAGTATGGAGGTTCCTCAAAAAAAACTAAAAATAGAACTACCCGACGACCCACCAATTGCACCACTAGGCATTTATCCAAGGGATACAGGTGTGCTGTTTCAAAGGGACACATGCACCCCAATGTTTACAGCAGCACTATCGACAGTAGCCTAACTACGGAACGAGCCCAAATGTCCGTCAATGGATGAATGGATAAAGAAGATGTGGTATGTATGTATGTATGTATGTATGTATGTATGTATGTATGTATGTGTGTACACACACACACACACACACACACACACACCAGAGTGTTACTCGGCAATCAAAAAGAATGAAATCTTGCCATTTGCAACTACGTGCATGGAACTGGAGGTATTATGCTAAGTGAAATCAGAGAAAGACAAAAATCCTATGACTTCACTCATAAGGACTTTAAGAGACAAAACAGATGAACATAAGGGAAGGGAAACAAAAATAACAAAAACAGGGAGGGGGACAAAGCGTAAGAGACTCATAAATATGGAGAACTGAGAATTGCTGGAGGGGGTGTGGGAGAGGGGATGGGCTAAATGGGTAAGGGGCACTAAGGAATCTACTCCTGAAATCATTGTTGCACTATATGCTAACTAATTTGGATGTAAATTAAAAAAATAAAACACTAAATAAAAAAAACAAAAAAACCCCTACTCATCGCCTCCAATGAAACCCTGTACTATTAGCAGGCTAACTACTGACCCATTGTCTCTGCAGATTGGCCGACTCTGGACATTTCATACAAACGGGAAGGATACGATGCATCTCCTTCTGTGTCTGGCTGCTTTCAGTACAATGTTCTGAGGGCTCATCCACGCTGTGACGCGTGTCAGCACCCCACCCCTTTTAGGGCTGAATGTTATTCCACTGCAATCACACACCATATTCTATTAATTTGTTGATGGGCATTCGGATTGCTTTACCTTTTGGCTATTACGAACACTCATATACAAGTTTTTGTATGGGCGTATGTTTTCTCTTCTTCTGATTACACACCTAGGAGTGGAGTTGCTGGGTCACAGGCATCTCTGTGTTCCACCTTCTGAAGAACTGACAATTTTCAAAGCAGGTTTATATCCCCTGCTTTTCAGGGTCCCACTTCCTCCACATCCCCACCAACGCTCGTCACCGTCTGGGTTTTATTTTGGTTACCCCAACGGGTGTGAAGTGGTGTCTCATCACGGTTTGCATTTCCCTAATGACTAGGGAGCATCCTTTCATGTGCTTACTGGTCACTTGTGCATATTCTCTGGACAAATGTCTATTCAAATACTGGCCCATTTTATAAGTATCTCTTCTGAACACACATTCCATTAGGTACAGGATTTGCAAACATTTTCTCCAATTCCAGGTTTGTTTTTTGTTTCACTTTCTTGATGATGTCCCTTGAGGCACAAAAGTTTTTCACTGTGAGACAGTCTAATCTATTGAGGTCTTCTTTGGCTGCTTGTTTTGGTGTCAGATCTTAGAAATCACTGCCTACTCCAAGTCATGAAGCCTTACTCCTACGTTTTCTTCCAAGAGCTTTACAGTTTTAGCTCCTTTCACTTGGGTCTAGAAACCGGCTGGAGTTCATATTTGCGTGAAGCAGGAGTCCGACCTCCTTCTCCCACACATGGCTGCTCTGTTGTCTCGGCACCTCTCGCTGAAAAGACTATCCTTCCCGCACAGCACGGTGCTGTTCAAACACACGGAACACAGCAAATGCTGTTTCGTTTCATACAGCTGCATGCGCGCTGCCTTGTAGGAAGTTCTGGGGTCAGAAGCGCGAGTCCTCCCAACTCTGTTCTCCTCTTCCAAGATTTTTTGGGCTATTCTGAGCCCACATGTCTATATGGACTTTAGGATCAGCTTGCCAATTTCTGCAGCACAGGCAGCTGGGACTGGGACAGGGCTGCCCTGAGGGTGCACATCAGCGCGCGGGGCTCCGCGGTCTTACGAACGTGGGCTCTGCTGGTCGTGAACACGGGAGGTCTCGCCACTTACAAGGGTCTCCTTTCATTTCTCTCAATGACGTTTTCAGCTGACAAGACTTACTCCTAAGCACTTTGCCCTTTCTGATGCTACTGTAGATGGAATTTTCTTCACTCCATTCCTTAGGATTTCCTATACACAAGATCGTTTCATGCATGAAACATACGGGTTTCGTTCTTCCTTTCCAATCTGGATGTCTTTTCTTTTCTTACCTAACTGCCCCGTTAATGCTGATCTAGAGGAAGACTTAACGTACTTCATCTTTGAAAAGGTCTTTTCACACAGATACTGCCAAATGCTGGCATTAACCCACAGGCGTGAGTTTAACACGTTAATTGCCCAGAAAGCATTTATAAAACTGTTAGATTCTCCTCTTGTGTGCCTTTCAGCACATCATTACAGTGCAGATGAGTCTCGTCCACGTGAAAGGCAGGTAGAAGCCTCGCGACTGAACAATCACACAGACTGTAAGATACAGACGTTTCCTTTGCCCGGTGTCAAGCGGGAAACCGCGGCTGGATCTGCAGTGTGACCTTGGACAACACTCTGAGGCAAAGCCGGCCGGAATGGGGAGTCTGCGGGCTTTTACTTCCGACAGAATGAAAACGTACAAAGCAGCTTGCCATTATTTGTGACCCGAACAGTGGTGTTATTAGTTAGCTGTTAGAATGGCCTCACCGCATTATAAATTTTGCAGATAAACGCTGTTTCGCCTTATAATTTTAGGTTGACTTCATTAAGAAACATCAAGTCTGTAGCAAAAGGTACACAGCAGCATAGTGGGTACACTTTTCTTTTTTTCTTATTTTTTAACGTTTATTTTTAAGAGAGACAGAGTGTTGAGTGGGGGAGGGGCAGAGAGAGGGGGAGACACAGAATCCGAAGCAGGCTCCAGGCTCCCAGCTGTCAGCACGGAGACCGACGCGGGGCTCGAACCCACGAACCGTGAGATCATGACCTGAGCCCATGTCGGACACTCAAACGACTGAGCCACCCAGGTGCCCCATAGGTACAGTTTTCTGCATTCTCTTTTTTCCACTTATATTTGAGAGCTCCCTTACTCCATTTTTTCCCTGGCTTCATGTACTGTGTGAATGTATTGTTCAAACAATAGCACTGAATAATCAGCTTTTAAAAGAACACGGTATAAAAAAACAGGTCAAGACATTTCTATCTTGTTTACGGTTATGTTTTTAGTCTCCTATGCTACACTCATTGCAAGTCCACTTAGAGGCAAACGTACAGTATTGGACATGTGCCAAATATTTACTCAATAAACTCAGTAAAATCAAGCACGATTTTTCAAAGCCATAGTCTTAAAGACAGCACACAATCACCGAGTACCAGAAGAAGAGACGGCCGAAGAACTTTCTCAGCATGAAAACCTATTACCGAGTACTTTTCCAGACACTACTGTGAGGTGACATAAGGCCAGAGTTTTGATTGACTTCCTCTTGCTGCCTTCTGTCAAAAAGGAAACTGGGAGCGGGAGGAAGGAAAGGAACACACGCCACCCTGAAGTACAGCTGGGACAGTGACGTCTGCCGGGAGCTGCGAGCATCCACCCCTGCCACCCACACCTTCCGGCTAGCAGCGCCCTGAAAAACCCAAAGCACCAAGTGTTTGAATGAGACTGGTGCCACCCCCACCTTCAGGCCCCAATTGGCTTAATACAAATCAGCGTCGTTTCATCCCTTCGGTCACAAAGATTGGCTCAGACACAGGCATGGGACCAATCAGAAATGGGCACCTGAAAGTGAGCAGAAAACAAAGGGGGGGGGGGCGGGGAATGCATCCTCCGGATGCCAGAAGCACGCTCCCGGCGACTGGCCCCCCACCTCCCTGGAAGCTGGCTGCAAAACCCAGCTGACAGAGGGGGGCAGAAGACAGGCAGGGCGGGAGTCCCAGGGACACTGTCACAGCTCTGAATCGAACAGGCTGGGGCCACCCCTATGAGTTACAGGAGACCTTTTTCCCCCGGAAGCCAGTTTAGGTTAAAATTTTGGTTGCCTGCCAAGGAAAGATACAGCTAGAATGTGAGGAAGGGCCTTAGTAACAAATCCACCTCTCACTGCTCAAAAGAGCGGCGACATCATTTCAGGTTAACGACATCTCTTTTTATAACTGGGTCCTCCACCAACAGTGACCACTCCTCGCTGGCCTCCCTGCCCTCAGGTGCCCAAGCAGCTTACCCAGCAGCTCACAGGCCACCCTGCGATGCTGGCTGTCGAGAGCCAAGGGTCTTTCTGTCTTGGGGACTGAAGCACAGCCCCCAACGCGGCACATCGGGTTCGTCAGGGTCCGTCTGCTCACCCTGCCCGTCTCATCGCCCGCTCGCACCCCTGCCCTGCTCTTCTCTGGCCTCATGACATCAGGCCCTTCCTGTTTCTGTGACCTCGCATGCACTCTCCCTTCCTTCTCCCTCCACCTGCCCAAATGGTCTCTCCTCCGCCATTCCCCCTGCCCCCACCCCCGCACGCGGTGTCCCAAGCTCTGCACAGCCAGAGTGTCTCACAGATCCCGCACCTGCCCGGACCATCCCTAGTCAGCTCTGTATGCCTGGTGCCTGCCACAGCGTCTGGCATGTCACGGGCACCCACCAAAAGCAGAAATGCACGTTGTGAAAATGCAATTACTTATATTCAAAACCATTTCTCTATTCCATGAAAAGATTTTACCCCCCAAAAATACATTTTATTACGATATCTTAGGAAGCCTGTAGTCCCACTCTGACTTTATTTTCGTATTCCCTATGTGTAAGGTGTATTTAATCGATGTGTATGGAGTAAATGTATGCTGCAATACAGCCTATGCGGTGAGACACCCGAGGAAGCCGGGGCGGGTCAGCTGCAGCAGTACTGTTAAGGAGGACAGCACTCTCATAGGGAACACTGGGATGCGAGCTCTCCCCCAGGCAGAGAAATGCTAACCTACTGCCGGCAGGCTGCGAGAGCACGTCACTAGTGGCCCCAAGAATAAAGAAGTCATCAGCCCTACTCAGTAGTCAGTACTGGGATTATTCTTTCTTAACCTCTGGAAAATAGAGATAATGCAATAATACAGCTACACTTCTAGAATGACGGGCTCTGAGCTAGAAAATACACCTCAGTTAGGAGATTTAAAAGGAGCTGCAACAAAGCTACAGTAACCAAAGCAGCATGGTGCTGGCATAAAGACAAAGACGAGACCAAAGGAACAGAACAGAGAAACCAGAAATAGACGCTCGCAAAAATGAGCAAGTGATTTTCAACAAGGGTCCCATGACTATTCGATGGGGAAAGGACGATCTTTTCAACAAATGGTGCTGGGAAAACTGGGCTTCCACTTACAAAAGAATGGCAGTGGACCCCTACCTCACACCATACACAAAAGTTAACTAGAAATGGATCAAAGGCCTAAACATAAGAGTTAAATCTGTAAAACTCTTAGAAGAAACGTAGGGAAAGCATCACAACATTAGTTTTGGCAGTGATCTCTCGGACAGGACACCAAAGGCATAGGTAACAAAAGAAAAAATAAATAGGACTTCATAAAAATTTTTAAATCAAAAGACACTGTCAACAGAGTGAAAAGGCAACCCACGGGATGGGAGAAAAGATTTGCAAACTGTGTACCCGATAGGGGGTTAACACTAAGACATATGGAGAACTCCTAACATTCAACAACAGCAAGAAACAACCCGATTCAAACACGGGCAAAGGACTTGGACAGACAGTTCTCCACAGCAGATACCCAGATGGCCAATAAGCACATGAAAAGATGTGCAACATCACTAAACATTAGGGAAAACGGGAATCAAAACCCCAATGAGATACCACCTCACACCCATCAGGATGGCTACTATAAAAATAAGTGATAAAAGTAAATAACAAAAGTGTTAGTGATTTTGCGGAGAAATTGGACCCGTGCAGTGTTGGAGGAACGTAAAATGGTACAGCTGCTGGGAGTTCCTCAAAACATTTAAAACAGAATTAACAGAACTACCGTATTACCCAGCAATTCCACTTCTTGGTTATACACCTCCCCCCCAAAATTGAGAGCAGTGTCTCAAAGAGATACTGTTTCATGCTCACAGCAGTGGTATTCACAATAGCTAAAACATGGAAGAAACTCAAGTGTCCGCTGAGGGATGGAAAAGCAAAATGTGGCATTTTCATACAATGGAATATTACTCGGCCTTAAAAAAGGAGGAAATTCTGGGGCACCTGGGTGGCTCAGTCATTTGAGTGTCTGACTTCGGCTCAGGTCATGATCTCATGGTTCATGGGTTCCAGCCCCGCGTCAGGCTCTGGGCTGACAGCTCAGAGCCTGGAGCTTGCTTCAGATTCTGTGTCTCCCTCTCTCTGCCCCTCCCCTGTTCACACTCCCTTTCTCAAAAATAAATGAGCATTAAAAAAATTTTTTTTAAAAGGAGGAAATTCTGACACATCCTATACCAGGAATGAGGGCTTTCAGTACCTAAACAGACAGACAAAACTGTGGTTTACCCAGATGATGGAATACCATTCAACATTAGAAAGAAATGAGCCATCGGACTACAAAAGGACCTAGGGGAGCTCAAATGCTCATCACTAAGTGAAAGAAGCCAATCTGAAAAGTCCACACATTGTGCGATTCCAACCAGATGACATTCTGGAAAAGGCAAAACTACGGAGGCCACGAGGAGACCCATGGATGTCGGGGCCTGGGGGAGAGGGGGATGAGCAGGTGGAGCACAGAGGACGTCTGGGGTAGTGAAAGTCCCCTGTAGGACACTGTGGTGACGGATACAGGTCAGTCCCCATGTACCTGTCCAAACCCAGGCAGTGTCCAACACAGACAGCGAATCCTAACACAAGCTATGGAATTCGGGTGATTACACAATGCAGGCTCAGTACCGAACGTACCTCTCGGGTGGGAGAGGGGGACAGTGGGGTAGCTCTGCACGTGTGAGATGGGCACGTACAGGAAACATCTGTGCCTTCCTCTCAATTTTACTGTGAACCTACAACTGCTCTAAAGAAGTCTTTTAAAAAAAAAAAAAAAGTGGGGCACCTGGCGGCTCAGTCAGTGAAGCGTCTGACTCTTGATGTCGGCTCAGGTCACGATCTCACAGTTCGTGAGATCCAGCCCCACACCGGGCTCTGGGCTGACAGCGTGGAGCCTGCTTGGGATTCTCTCTCTGCTCCTCCCCCACTCACACTCTCCCTCTCTCTCTCCCCACCCCCTCAAATAAAAAAACATTAAAAAAAAAAAGGGTCTGGCAGCAGACCAGTTACTATTTAATAATAGTCTATATTATAGACTATTTAATAAGGTCTCCTGCCCAGACTAACCAGAAAAGCCAGGTAAAATATGCAACCAAGCCAGCATACAAACCTGTGCTGAAGCATATGGACCTGTTGAAGCATCCAGGCCTTGACAAGACCGGGGGGGGGGGGGGGGGGGGGGGGGGATCAGCTGTGCCAGGCAAGGGCAGCCTACGGCAAGCACGGGAGCACTGACATCTGAGCCTGCTTTCTCCTTCGGGAAATGTGCCCCTTCTAGGCCCAGGGCAAGACGTGGAGGAAGAAGATGGCCCTGTGAGAGACAGAGATACCAGGAGAGCCAGGGGTGGCCTCTCAGGGCAGGACAGAGAGGCAAAGTGCCAGGAGGAAGGGGTGGGAAACAGGCCACACTACTGGGTTCTCCTCTGGACACGCGAAGCAGGTTGAGGCTGGGCAGGGCACACGGGGACTTGTGTTGATGGTAATGTTCTATTTATCTACCTGAGTGTCATTACATAGATATGATCTTCGTGAAAATTCGCCCATCACTACCCTGGTCGGGATGTACTTTATGCCCCAAGGAAAAAAAAAAAAAAAGCTTAAGGAAAAACCCTCTTGTATTTTTGTGCAGAATCGATGGGTGCCCCCTATCTGGAACCTAAAAAGACCTAACATTGTAAGAACACCTAAAGCAACCAGACAGACTGAGGGATGAGCACGAAAGGACAATCTTGGAGGAGGTGGACAAAGATAAAACTCCTCAAAGAAAGAAACAAAGAGAACAAATCACGAAGAGTGGATAACACAGCAAGCGGTTTGTTTCAAACACAAATCTCAGAGTGTGTTTCCCCAAACTTGAGCAGCATTTTAGAAGGACGTGCTACTGGGGCGCCTGGGGGGGCTCGGTCGGGTGAACATCCGACTCTTGATTTCAGCACACGTCATGATCTCACGGTCCGTGAGATCGGGCCCCACATCAGGTTCTGCGCTGCTGGAGTGAGGCCTACTTGGGATCCTCTCTCCCTCTCTCTCTCCTCCTCCCCTGCTTGTCGCTCTCTCATTCTCTCGCTCTCAAAATAAATAAATCAACTTAAAAAAAAAAAAAATAGACGAAAGTGTACTCTGCACGCAGGTACTCTGAGAGGGCTTCTTTTTGGCGGCTCAGCCGCCTAATCACTCCAGACTTCCTCCGGGGCAGCTCCTCTCCAATTCTTAGTCCCTACGCTTCCAGGTGCTTGTAGCCCAGCCAGCAAAGCCCCTCATCCTAGGAGCTGGGGTCGAGGATGGGGCCATGACCAAGTTGGCCTACCGGGACGAAACCCTGCTCTTCCTGCTGGACTCTTGCAAATGAGGGTGGGAGGGGCGCCCGGGGGGCTCGGTCAGTTGAGCGTCCGACTTCGGCTCAGGTCATGATCTCACTTTGTGGGTTCGAGCCCCGTGTCAGGCCCTGTGCTGACGGCTCGGGGCCTGGAGCCTGCTTCGGATTCTGTGTCTCCCTCTCTCTGACCCTCCCCAACTTGTGCTCTGTCTCTGTCTCTCAAAAATAAAGGTAAACAAAACTTTTTAAATGAAGGTGGATCTGGGCTTGCAGCAGGGAGGGGACGATGAAGCTTGAAAAGCAAAGCAATAGAGAAGGCAAGCTTCACGGTGGGGCACTGATTCCACAGAAAGCCCTGTGTCCAGCTGCCACTGAGGCCAGCCCCAGCCTCTGGACATTAACAAAGGATCCCAAGTTGACTAGCTGTGTGACCCTGGGCAAGTAACTTAGCCACTGTCTCTAAGCACCTCCACCCCTGGGGCCAGGAGCACTGGGCCTGAGTGCTCTGACGCATGGCCATACGCAGGGTATGTGTGCTCGTTGTGAGCACTGCTGCCTTTGAAGCTAGACCAAGCTGGGCTTTCTGTCATCATCACGGGCTGCTGATAAAGCTTTCACAATACTGAGAACATTAAAGTATAAACACCAAAAAAAACGCTGTGATAAATTCTCAGAAGATGGTTTTCATTTAATGATGAAGGAAGATTAAGAATGTGGGGTTCTACGAATGACACAGTGAAAAGCTGTCCTATCTTCCTCAGACGACTCTTCCTACTCACGACAGATTACAGGGAACCTGGCGTTGACCATCAGCCCAGCACAAGCCCGAGGCAGGAAAAGTAAACTCCCACCTTTAAATTATGGCTTTACTACAGCTTCCCTTTGAGCCAATCGTAAGACTGTAAAATATTTTTTAATAATTTAACTCCAGTCTATTTTAAGAGTTAGAGACGTGATGCCCCAAGCTTCCCCGCACTCGCTTTCACCCTAGAGGGACTCCACTCAAACTTCAACTGTGAACTAACAATGAACTTCCCCCCACTTCTACAAACCACAAGTGCACTAAAAGACAATAAATCCATTCCACATAGTTTCTAAAGCCTGCCTTTGCAATAGAGTGTTCTTACATTGTTCATTCAATAATTATTTGTTATGTATGGAAACAAAAACAGCAAAACTCTCTAATATAAAAGTAGGCACACGTTGGATCTGACAGACAGGAGTTTAAATCCCAACTCACTGCTGTGTGGCCTCAGGCAGATCACCTAACCTCTCTGAATGTGCACTGCTACACCAGTGGAGACAGAGAAAATACTACTTCCCTCCAAGGTGTGGGATGGAGGCCAAATAAGGCAGGCCTACATGAGAAGTGTCCGGCACTGCCCCTGGCACACTGTGGTGTTCTCTACGTGACCGGGCTACTGATTTGAGAAGGTAAAGGCATTACAGGAGAATGGCCACTACGAAATGTAGTGGGATAACGGAGTTAGAAAAATCACTACTTTGCAACCATCAAAGTAACAGGTGATTCAGGTGGAATCATCTACGGGTGAGAAAACTGCCAGTCTCTCCAAACGGGTCACCTGATGATGACACAGAAAAGAGCGTCCAGCTTCCCACGGGAGAAACCTGGCAGACGTCCCCAGAGCAAAGCCAGCACTGCCACGATGCAACAGACGGACATCGTGTGCATCTGCCACGACGCATGATGAAGAAGGAGACTCGGTGGCTTACGGGAGGTCACTGCCATAAACACGTAAGCTGTCTCTGCACAGAAGCAAACATCAGGCAAACCCAGAGTTAAAGGATGTTCTGCTAAGCAACTCTCCTGTTAGCTTCAAAAATGTGAATGTGGTGAGACACAAAGGAAAGCTATGAACTATTCCTGATTAGAGGAGTCAAGAGGTGCAACCGGGAACGTAGGCGCACAGTCTCAACCTGGATCCTGGGTGGGGGCAAGTTACGATGAAGGGCATCACTGGGCAGCTGATACAAGGGGAAAACCGGCAGGATATCATGATGTGCCCACGTTAACCTCCCTGAGTCTTCTAACTGTATCCACGTGGTGAGGAGAAAGCCCAATCTTAAGAAACACACGCTGATTTACTTAGGGTAAGAGAGTACCAAAGGAGGGGAGAGAAATAAAGCAAAAGCAGGAAAACATGATCAACGGGTGACTAAGAGTACACGAGAGTTCCCCGTCATGTTCTCATTATTCCCATGTTCAAAATTATTTCACAAGAAAGCAAACATTTTTCAAAAATGAGTGTCTGATTTCTGCCCTCCAGGACCTTCTAATCTACCGGGAAAGAGAATACATTCTAATAACCAGAACGAAGAGATCGCCAGTGAAAACATCACGTTTGGAAGCAGACGGCGCGGTCTCATCAGGAGCGAGAAGGACCCGCGGGCGGTGGCGGCCGGGCCCGAGCCCGGGTCAGGACAGTGGTGTACATTTCCATCTGGAGACAACACCGGTGAGCTCCGGATGGCGTGAGCGGGCATCTTCCAGAGTCTGGCGGCCACGACCAAAAGAAGAAAGACACGAAGAGCAAAGAGAAAGAAGAACGTGTAGAAACGAGGTGACTGTGGCGCCCCCAGGGCACCCGCGGGTCGGGAGGTGCTGCTCGCTGGTGCCGCGCGGGAACCGCCGGTGCCACCGCTGCATTACGATCCTGCTCAAATCACAGGCTGGCGCTGAACTGCTCGTCCTTCCGGCTCAATCAAGACCTCCGTCTGATCAGCCTCACTTCCCACCCAATCATCTTGTGCAGCTGAGACCAAAGTCAGGTGCAAAACCCTCCTGAGAACTCAAGAGCTCTTGGTGGGTGTGTTTTAACCAAGATTAGGAAAACTGAGGGATTAAACATGGCAGATAAGGCTAGAAGCTGCAGCAACGGCCTTAAAACTGGCCGTGTTCAAGTCAAGGTTAGAGGTACTCACGAACTGAGGGTAAGATGGGAGGAAACAAACACCCAAAGGTGGAGTCGTTTGGCCCCCCAAATGAGGAGCTGGGCCACCACACGTCTGACCCAGACATCAGGGACTACACCTGGCCAGGGAGCAGGGCTGTGAGCTGGCATCTGAATCACAGAAGGTGGGCAAGGCTCCCCCTCCCCCCACTCCCCTTTCTCCTACCAGGGAGACTGCCCTTGGCTCTGCACTTGGACTCCCTTTCGGGGGTACCGTGAGCACATGCCCCCCTTGAGTCATGAAAAGTAACATCAGGTCTACCCGATCTCCTAGGTCACCTGTTAAAAACAAGTATCATTTGCAACTTGACCTTCCCCATCAGCATGGCACTTGGCACTGGGCCGAGGGGAGGGGTATTTTAAAAGCCCCAATTTCCCTTGGATTCTCCTTGTAACTGCACACAGGTTCTGTTTTCACCAGCCCTCATCCTCCCGCTCCCTAAAGATGAAGCAGAACTCTGGAAGGTGGGTCCAACAGTTGGGCACAGATAGGTGCCCTGCCCCGGCCCCCCAAGCCCTACTAAGAAAGGAACCAGAGGAATCACAAACACATCTCCTCAGAGAGGTGTTCAACTATAAGCTTAATCCCTGTGCTACAGCACGCTGGACATAAATACTTCATGCTACTAAACTTACTAACATTGACAAATATTCTAGGTGGATACTGTTAGCACACAACCCTAAGAGTACATGATTTTTGAGTTAAGAGAAATATCGTCCTCATTTCCGGAAATAAAAATTCTTCCAGGGGCACCTGGGTGGCTCAGTCGGTTAAGCTGCTGACTCGATTTCACCTCACGACCTCACAGTTTGTGAGTTTGAGCCCCATGCTGGGCTCTGCACTAACAGTGTAGAGCCTACTTGGGATTCTCTCTCTCCCTTTCTCTCTGTTCCTCCCCCACTTGTGTTCTCTCTCTCTCAAAATAAACAAACTTAAAAAATAATAATAATAATTCTTCCATGTTTGTAGATTTAACATTTGCCTCTAAAAATATTTTAATTTTTTTTTAATGTTTTATTTATTTTTGAGACAGAGAGAGAGCATGAGCAGGGGAGGGGCAGAGAGAGAGGGAGACACAGAATCTGAAGCAGGCTCCAGGCTCCAAGCTCTCAGCACAGAGCCCGACGCGGGGCTCGAACTCACGGACTGTGAGATCATGACCTGAGCCAAAGTCAGACACTTAACCGACTGAGCCACCTAGGCGCGCCTCTAAAAATACATTCTTTACATTTACTGGAAAGAGGATGGAAAATAGAGCCTTAGTAAGGCAATTATACAAAATGACACATTTCCTGATTCTTAGGTTCTAAGTCAAACCCCTGAAAACGCCAACCTCATTCCCACCGGCCAGGGCAGCAAGCAACCTGGCAGCAGGGAAAACAGCTGTGTCCAGCTGGAAGACAACACGTCTGTAACAAGTGATGAGGGACCAATGTTAAAACACGCTTCTCCGTGGTCTGGAAGGCAAAGCCAGCTTCTTCCGTCAATGAAACTTTGCCCCTGCTTTCAGTGGTAGTGACGGTGGGTTTAAAAACCAGCAACAGAAACTGCCCACCAAACACTCCGGGTCACGTAAACGTGGTACATGGAGGTCACCCAGAGCCCGTGTGGTCCCCGGTGACGACCGTGTCGCCCTCTCGGTAGGCCTCACTCTCAGTACCTCCTCTGGGAGGGGGACCCTGAAGTCGGACTTACTCTTTGGAGAACCCGGATCTGCTTACTTTTCACTTGCAACTCAGCACTGAAGTCAAATGAACTGCGTGAGGGCCGACTTCCCGGGGGATCTACAACGACGTACCGCAAAGTCACGTGCTTCATGTCACACGCTTTGCTGAACAAGCAGTTTAACATGAAAATGAAACCTTAAGCTTCAGAACGTTAAGAAGTGTAACAGACACAACGATGAAAAGGTCTCGTCCCGACGTGTGACGTTCCTGATGGCGGACACCAGCACCCGGCGCAGTGCGGCTCACAGGCAGGGGGCCGTCAAGCCCTCACCGGGCCCTGGCGAGAGCCGGGGTGCCTGAGCCAGAGTGTGATCGACGGGGAGAAAGGCCAAGAGCGGAGAAAAGCGCTGTGCTAAACAGTGTGCTGTGACCCAGAGCATCGATGCCCCCTGGCGGGTTCAACGTCTGCGGACCGCGGCAGTCCGCCAGCCTGCTCCAGAGCGTAAAAGCGCCCCCTGAAGAGAAAACACAAACCCGCAGACACAACCACGCATGTTCACAAAACACGGAAGACACGGAAGTACCTGTTCCTGTAGGTCGTAGTCATAGCTGTCGTGCAGCAGGAGGCTGAGGACATACCGGGTATAAATCATGGCGTCGATGCCACATTTCTCCAGCTCCTGTCCCAGCCAGGTCTGCACTGGGCCCAGAGCATGGAGCAGAGACATCTCAGACACAGGTACGGGGCCTGGAGAAGAGGCTGAGGAGCTCTCAGATGGTAAACCGTCCACGACAACTGTGCACACAGGGCGCATGAATTTAGGTTGCTGACATCCTTAAAATGCGAGGCATTTTCTGCAGGTGACGTTCTGTTGGTATCTGGAGGGGATTTTCACTCCAGTAAAAAGGAGAGACGCCGGACATCTAGGATAAGCATCTATTTTCGCGGGCTGTCAGCCATCTAGACCAGAATTTCCCTCTTCAGACATGACCAATGAATCAGCATCCTGGGAGCAACACACACACAGATGTGGTTTACTTTACTTTCACATTGAGGCCAGATGGAAGTCTCCGGCAGAACCTACGAAACGAGAGGGAAAAGAAAGGCACGCGTTATATACAGATATAAACTAAGTTACTGACCTTTTGGAGCAAAAAATCCAAAAAAACTGTCTATTGAAATTTGGTGTCTTAGAACACTGATTTCTTTTTGCGGTAATCTTTGACATCTGAAGCCAAGTGACATTTCAAACCCTTAAAAGCTTAATATCATTCAAAAGAAAGGAAAACTCAGAACTTTATACTGTTGTGCTTACGCTCAATCCCAACGACACGTATCTTGCTATCTGAAGAGACCGGGCTAGTAAAACTTTGCTCATCTGTAACGCTGGAAGGCTGTGTGTGGTAACAAATCGCTAGTCCATTTTTAAGTGTACAGAAACAGGCAACTGAATTGTCATTTCGTTCAGACGCTGGTTAAAAATGAGTCCTTTTTATTGAAGGTTTCACAAAGGCAATCAATCGCTTTGTATGGCTAAAAGCTTTGCACAGCTGCTCACCACTTACTTATTTCGTAGAAGTTAAGGTAAACCGTGGACCTGGCTCAGAGCCGCGCCAGCTTGTACCGTTATATTTGGTGCAGCTTCCACACCTTGGCTGATGGTTTGCTTACTTGTGCGACAGACGCCATGCTCTTAACAGTCTTTTCCCCTAAGTTAACCTACTTTGCATATGTCAAACTAATCGAACAGGGGCCTTATCAAATCATAACATTCCTATGTTAGAGCTCTGATGAACTTACTTCACCAGAAAATAAAAACCAACACAACGGCAGGTAAATCTCCATGGCTCAGCGTTTGCATGAATTTTAGCAGACAATAAGAGGGTTACCAAAAGTGACTTTTAAAAAAGTATTTCTGAGGTTAAGTAAAAGCATCAAGTCAAAAAGACTTCCCCAAAGATTTAAGTCTCTGTTTCTTGCATTTCATGAAAAACTACACAGCGAGTTTTACAATCATTAAATATAAAGAGGGGCGTCTGAGTGGCTCGGTCGGTTAAGCGTCCAACTTCAGCTCAGGTCATGATCTCACACACAGTTCATGGGTTCGAGCCCCGTGTCAGGCTCTGTGCTGACAGTTCAGAGGCTGGAGCCTGCTTCAGATTCTGTGTCTCCCTCTCTCTCTGCCACTCCCTGCCTTCTCTCTTTCAAAAATAAATAAAACATTTTAAAAATTTTAAAATATAAAGGAAAATATTTAAATCTACCACAGGACTAAGTTATTAATTTGTCATTAACGTATATTCTGCTTTCTAAAATTTTCTTTACAAAACTGTCTTTTCTGATTTATGGAAACTAGATAAACTAAAGCAAACTTTTTCTATAATTTTTACCTGCTGAAATTTTCCAGCTGACTCTCAAAACATTTTTCATAAGTTCTTTGATATGTTTGGCACTCAGGATGCCAGACAGATCATCAATTAAGCAAGACAGGGAATTCTGGGGACATCACTTGAAGCAAGGTGACAAGCCAGTACTCATTCAATGAAGATCAACCAAGACAGAGGGAGGACTTTTAGCAACAACGGAAGGAAGCAGATGAAAGAATGGAAGGCAGCTTGGGCTCACAGGACACGGCACCAGAGACTGCTAGAGGGTGACCCTCGAGAGTCCAGCACCCGGGCGTGCATGGGAGGAGCTGCCCAAGCACAGGAAGGGATCATCACAAACAGGACCTGACGCTCAGCATGGTGAGGGACGGTGCCTGCTTCCCACCAGCCAGACTGGAAAACCTCCTAATTCAGGGACACTGGCCACTCAGAAAGCTCCTGACTTAGAGAGGGGGAAGGAACAGACTCTAGACAGAATGGCACCTGCCTAACACATCCTAAAAGCAAGACCTGAAAGGACCATACCATTGCCAACTAACTTCACTTCAGCCCCAGAACAAATCTCGAGAAATTTATAGGAACACAAAAATATGCAGCACCTAAGAAAGTAAAATTTACGGGCGCCCGGGTGGCTCAGTCGGTTAAGCGTCTGTCTGCCTTCGGCTCAGGTCACGATCCCAGGCTTCATGGGTTCAAGCCCCGTATCAGGCTCCGCACTAACAGCACAGAGTCTGCTTCCAATACTCTGTTTCCCTCCCTCCCTCTCTCTCTCTGCCCCTCCCCTGCTCTCTCTCTCTCAAAAATAATATAAACATTTTTAAAAAGTTAAAAAAAAAAAAGTAATATTTACCATGGCTCGCATCTAATAAAATATCAGCAGACATGCAAAGAAACAGACACAGAGGAAGTAGAAATGAAGAGATAAATTAATTGAAACCAACTCAGAATTGACACAAAAGTTAGAATTAGCAGAAAAGGACCTTGAAGCAGTTATGACAAAACGCCATATGGGGATGAGGAGAGAGCAGAAGATCTCAAGGCAAACATCTACAGATGGAAATGACAGTATCTGAGGTGAAAAGTACACAGGATGGGGTTAATAACAGATTAGCCATTTCAGAAGGAAAAGTAACAGAGGGTTTTTTTAAATGTTTATTTATTTATGGGGGGGGGGGGCAGAGGGAGAGAGAGAATCCCAAGCGGCCTCTGCACTATCAGTGGGGCTCGATCCCATGAACCATGAGACCTGAGCCAAAAATCAAGAGTCAGATGCTCAACCAGCTGAACCACCCAGGCGCCCCAATTACAGAGTCTTAACTACAAAAGAAACCATACGAAATGAAACAGAGAGAAAGGAACAAATTAACACAGCTCAGCGAGCTACGTGACAATTTTAAGAAATCTAACATACGTGTAATTGGAGAAGAAACGGAGGCAACAAAGACATCCGAAGAAATAATGGCCAACGTTCTTCCAAAACGGATGACAGCTAAACACAGAGATCCAAGTCCAATGAACTCTCAGCACAAGAAACATGAAGAAAATGACCCCGAGGCACGTGGCAACAAACCCCTTCAAACAAGTGACAGAGGAAGAATGCTTCACACCAGACAGAGAAGAGACATTAGGTGTAACAGAGCAAAGAGAATGAGGACACCAGGTTTCTTGTTGGAAACAGGCAAACGAGAAGACGAGGGGGCAAAAAAGACTTGAAAAGACTGAAAGGAAAAGCCAGCAACTTAGAATTCTGTACTCCTCAAAAAATCTTCCAAAACAAAGGGGAAACAAAGACTTTTCCAGGCACGCAAAAGCAGCGGAGACATCAGAAATGATAACGACAAATGACAGTCTAACCAAACGTGGACCCGCACAAAGGAACAAAGGGCACCAGAAACATTCTTATTACTTGAGTATCTTTAAAAGATAATTCAGAGATTGAAACAAAAATAGTAACTATCTGTTGCGAGGTTTACAACGTATGTATAAGCAAAACCCAGGACCACACAGCAGGAAGAGGAGCGGAGAAAATGCAATACGATTACCCGCGCTCCTGTCACCCTACGTGAAATGGTAGAATGCCACTTGGGAGAGACTGGGATAAGACAGGAGCTCATAATAATCAATGTAAACAGTCTAGCCAACCAATTAAAAGGCAGAGGTGGCTGTGCGGGTGGCTCAGTCAGCTGAGTGTCTGACTCTTGATTTCAGCTCAGGTCAGGATCTCACGGTTCCTAAGGTGGAGCCCCCGTGATGGGCTCTGTGCTAACAGCGCACAGCTTGCTTGGGATTCTCTCTCCCTCTCTCCCTGAATCTCCCCTGCGATCACATGTGCTCTCAAAATAAATAAACATTTAATAATAATAATAATAATAATAATAATAATAATAATAGGCAGAGATGGTCAGATTGGACTCTAAAACTGCAAGACCCAAATATATGCTGCTTACACAAATATCCACATTAAAAATAAAGACACAAATAGGTTAAAAGGATGGAAAAAGATACATCATGCCAACACTAGCATAAAGCAAGGTTGAGTATCTAGGGATAGATTTCAGAGCAAAGAGTATTAACAGAGAAAAGGGTCATTTCACAATGATAAAGGGGTCAATTTATCAAAAGGATATACCAGTCCTATTTATCATATATCTAGTAGTAGAGTTTCAAAATGCGTGAATAGGAGCATGTGGGTGGCTTGGTCGGTTGGGTGGCCAACTTCGGCTCAGGTCATGATCTCACAGTCTGTGGGTTCAAGCCCCACGTCAGGCTCTGCGCTGACAGCTTAGAGCCTGGAGCCTGCTTCACATTCTGTGTCTCCTTCTTTCTCTGCCCCTCTCCCACTTGCACTCTGTCTCTGTCTCTCAAAAAGTGAATAAACATTAGGGGTGCCTGGGTGGCGCAGTCGGTTAAGCGTCCGACTTCAGCCAGGTCACGATCTCGCGGTCCGTGACTTCGAGCCCCGCGTCAGGCTCTGGGCTGATGGCTCAGAGCCTGGAGCCTGTTTCCGATTCTGTGTCTCCCTCTCTCTCTGCCCCTCCCCCGTTCATGCTCTGTCTCTCTCTGTCCCAAAAATAAAAAAAAATTAAAAAAAAAACGTTGAAAAAAAAAGTGAATAAACATTTAAAAAAAATTTCAAAATGTGTGAATAAAAACTAACAGAATTTCAAGAAAAAATAAACAAATCCACAATTATACTAGATTTCAAAACCTTTCTCTTAATCATTGAAAGAAGTAAATAGAAAATCAGTAAGGATATAAAAGACTCAGCAGTATTATTAACGAATTCGATATAAGACTATATTCTGGGCCATAGAGAAGGTTGCAACAAACTTTAAAAGGACTAAAAAATCACAGAAAATGTATTCTCTGACCACATGGAACCAAATTATAAATAACAGAAACGTATTACATAACTCTACATAACAGAGCAAAGAAGAAATTAAAGTAGAAACTAGAAAGTATTCTGAACCAAAGGAAAATGAAAATGCAAGACATGATATTTCTAGGAAGCCACTAGAGCAGTTTAGGGGAAAACTAATAACACCAAGAGCACGTAGTAGGAAAGCTCTCAAATCAAGGACCCCAGTTTTCACCTTAAAAAAATAGGAAAGAATGGGGCACCTGGGTGGCTCAGTCGGTTTAGTGTCCAACTTCACCTCAGGTCATGATCTCTCAGTTCGTGAGTTCAAGCCCCGTGTCGGGCTCTGTGCTGACAGCTCAGAACCTGGAACCTGTTTCGGATTCTCTGAAGCAGAGCCTTCTCTCTGCCACTCCCCGCCCCTTGCGAGTATGTGTGGGCGTGTGTGCACACGCATGAGCGCGCGCGCTCTCTCTCTCTCTCTCAAAAATAAATAAAAACGTTAAAAAAAAAAACTAGAAAAGGAAAGCAAATGAAACCAAACTGAGCAGAAAAAGGCAATATTAGAGCAGAAACCAGTGAAACAGAAAACGAAACACCATGAAACCAAATGCTGATTCTTTTAGACAAAGTCCTTTACAAGCCTCCAGCCAGACTGTTGAATAGAAAAGACATAAATTACCAACATCAGGAAGGAGAGAGGTGAGATCGCTACAGATTCCATAGATTAAAAAGGATAACAAGGGGATGTCAGAAAAACTTTACGCCAATAAATTATACAAAGATGAACTGGCCAAGTTCCTTGAAAACACAAATCACCAAAGTTCACTCAAAAAGAAAGAATAAATAGCCCCATATCTATAAAAGTGACAGAATTTGTAGTTTAAAACATTCCCACAAAAGAATCTCCCAGCCCAGAAGACTTCAAAGCTGAATCTCACCAAATATTAAGGAAAACGTGATGCCATGTCTATCCACACTCTTCCAAAAATTAAGGAGAACACTTCCCAAATCACATGATGAGGCCAGCGTTATCCTGACCCCAAACCCAACACATTATAGGAAAGGAAAACCACGGACTAATATGCCGCATGAACACAGATGCAAAAATGCTGAACAAAACGCAGGAAACCAAATCCTAGAATGGATGTCAGACCCAGAGAGTAGGGATATCCAAAGAAGGCCGCTCATGACATCGACGCACTTGTCTTTGCAACAGAACCTTTAAAATACTAGTTTCACACTAAACAACTTAGTGTAAGGCTTTTTTTCATTATTTAAATGCACTAAGGCCTTAAATAGTCATGCCATGACAGACTTTGTTCACTGTGAAGACAGAGAGAAATGCTGTTTTAGTTGTTGTTATGTACCCTTAAAAATTTTTTTTAATGTTTATTTTCCAGAGAGAGACAGAGCGTGAGCCCGGGAGGGGCAGAGAGGGAGAGAGAGAGAGGGAGAGAGAGAGAGGGAGAGAGAGAGAGTGAGAGAGAGAGAGAGAGACAGACACACACACACACACACACACACACACACACACACACACACACACACACAGAATCTGAAGCAGGCCCCAGGCTCTGAGCTGTCAGCACAGAGCCCGAAGCCAGGTTCGAATTCACAAACCGTGAGCACGACCTGAGCAGAAGTCGGACATTTAACCCACTGAGCCACCCAGGCACCCCTATTATGCGCACTTTAAAACATGGTTTCAAACCAACCATAGAGGTTTGTTGTCATTAAGAGAGTTCACCCTTCTTTAGCCAAGTTCAAGGATTCAAGAAGTGGGTGAGAAAAAAAGTAAGATACAAATGCAAAATGAAGCAAAGCACGCTGACCTCCCAAGATCTCACCAAACTGGTTAAAACCTTCCCTTGCATTCTCACCTCTAACAGAACTCTTCCTCGAACTTGTTCAATAGCTGATTCTATCGGGCTTGTATTTATTTTTAACATTTATTTATTTTGAGAGAGAGCGAGCACGAGTCGGGGAGGGGGAGAGAGAGGGAGAGAGAGAATCCCAAGAAGCCTCCGCACTGTCAGCACAGAGTCCAACACCAACACTGGGCTTGATCCCAAGAATCATGAGATCATGACCCGAGCCGAAATCAAGCAAGCGTTGGACGCTTAACCGACAGAGCCACCCAGGCACCCCATATAATTTTTGAATAATGGGCCAGATCCCTAGACTCACTAGCGATGATGATCTTTTTTTTATTCCTGATGGTTCCAACTGCAGAGAACCACAGAAAAAGAGCCCAGGCTGGTAAGTGTGCTACCACCAGACACCCTGGCAGTTGTCTGTGCAACACCTCTGAGTGAATCCTGGTAGCGAGGGATCTGAGACAGAAACGGTACAAGATGGCTCTTCCTGCACCATAATAGCAGGTCTGAACGTTCTTGGAGCCAAAGAGGGTCCATGCTCCTTCTTTTGAACCTCAAACTGCCAGGTACAGAAGACTGGGCCAGAACTAAGCTTCCTCTCCCTAAGCAGCAAGCCTTCAGTAGAGGGGTGAAGGCTGGACCAAAAGAGAGTCTACTTCCAGTTCTGAACGGAAAGGAGACTCCTAGGTACGCTGGCTCATGATTTTTGTTAAATTAAAACTCATTTTGGGTAGGATCTATCACATGGTCAAAATGATGGGAGGGGCCTGACAAGCGGAGGCAAAACCCGTGAACGTCCACCTGGCGAGTTCAAGAACACAGCTGGCAAACACCCCAATTTCAAACTGTTCATCTTTATACTCCTTCCAAATGTGAAATTTAGCCAGTATGAAGTTAAATTCCATTCAATCTAACTAAAATCTCCAAAAGAGTTTTGAGGGAAAAGTATCACTGTTTATACTCAAAAGGTTTTTGTTTTGCTTCATTTTTCAACATTTGATTCTCCAGAGGTTCACAGAGAAGAAAAGACCCTTGGACCATCTCGAGTGTCTGTGTCCCAAGCAAGACTGACCCAAGTCATCCTAAAGACTGGGCTGCATTTGGTGGTAATTTATAAGGTCTCACAATAATATACTTATTTTAGAATATTTTCTTTTTTACATCAAATTTTAAATGGTTTCCATCAAGGACTCAAAATATACATATAGCTACAATTAAATGAAGTTTCTACCACTTATGGCTTTAAATTTTTTTTTTTTAATTTTTATTTTTTAGAAAGAGAGTACGAGTGGTGGGGGAGAGGGGCAGAAGGCGAGGGGGAAGGGAGGGAGAGACAGAGAGAGAATGAATCCCCAAGCAGGCACAGCTGGGATCATGACCTGAACCAGAACAGAGAGTAGGACGCTTGACTAACAGCCCCCGGGCGCCCCTCTTGCTCCGTTCTTGAAGGCAGCACGGACAGGTGGAGAGCACACAGCCCAGCAGCCACCACTCGGAGCTTTCTGTAGTCACTCTCACCTCCGCTACTTACTAGCCGGTTTTGTGCCTGTAACTTCCTGGGGTCTGTTTCCTCACCTGTAAAACCGTAATACACACCTGCCCTCCCAGCAGCTCAGAACCTCACGACGCTGCTCAGCGAGCAAATGAGACCGACATCTATGTATTCTGTGGGCTTTGCATGTCCTACAGTGTCATACAAACGGCAGGTATTGTTACCAACCACCCCCTCGAGTTGTTACATTTACACCTACAGGCGCCTTCACTGATCGGATTCCATGAAGAATAGTATTTGTGGAAAATTTATTTCACTTTTAGGACAAAAAATACTCGATTTCCTTACTATCCTTAAGACAATAAAGCATGAGGGGTGCCTGGGTGGCTCAGTCCGTTAAGTGTCCGACTTCGGCTCAGGTCACGATCTCACAGTTCATGGGTTCGAGCCCCGCGTCGGGCTCTGTGCCGACAGCTCAGAGCCTGGAGCCTGTTTTGATAGCTCAGAGCCTGGAGCCTGCTTCGGATTCTGTGTCTCCCTCTGTCTGCTCCTTCCCCACTCACACTCTCTCTCACTCTCTCTCAAAAATAAATAAACATTTTTAGAAAATTCAAAAAACAATAAACTATGAAATCTCCATCACTTACAAGAAACTAGCTTCTAGTCACTTCGAAGCCTTCCCTCTTGTTAACCAGTAGCTTAGTTCTCTGCTACAAATTCAAAGAACTCAGAGTGGCAGAGCGCAGAGGATGACCCCAGAAATACAACGGCTCCTTTGCGGTCCAGCTCTCTACGTGTTTTGAGGCACACACCGCAGGGCAGTCTCCGCAGAGAAGGCCCACCAGCCCCCAAAAGGACCGACCCAACAGGAGCTCTGCTGCCCAGTGTAAAATTTCTAGCCCTTTTAGAGTCTGAGGTATTAAAAATGGCCCTGGTGGTGAATGAAAATCTTCCCCCAAAGACTGGGGCAACTCTGTGCAGGCTTGGGGATCGATCAAAGCCTCCGGGCCTAACATTACTCTGGGCCCAGAAGTCAACGTGCTGGACTTGGGGGCGGGGAACCTCTTTCAAGTCCCACTCACGCCGGTGACACCTCCAGGAGTCCCTATGCCACCATGGGTCCTCAGGACCCTGGGGCCTGTGATGTTTATGATTATTAGATCTGGGACCAGAGTAACAAACTGAATTTTAAAAATAAAAGCATTTAATTCTTTAACTATCTAGTCCATAGGTTTTCAGTCATATAATTAGTCCCAAATGATCTGTCCGCTAAGAAAAAAGGAAAACGGACCTACTACTTAAGTGATTACATAAATACTTCTTCAATAATTAAGACACGGGAAGGCCACAAATTTCAAATGAGTAATTCAATAACGAGGGTTTTTTTGTGGTGGGACGAAGGGTCATTTTGAAGATTTTTTGCCAAAATCTCTCCCCTTACATAACAATGCTCCATGAAATACGATGCTGTCTTTCTGTAGTCTTTTTATGATACCACACACATTCCTAGAAGTAATTCAAATTACAGCCCAATTAGTGTGCCTTGCGAGTCCTCCGGGGCACAGGAGCAGTGTTTCCTACAAGCTCTAAGAAACAGACAGTCTATGGTTTAGTTTCTGTAGAGCTCAAGCAGAGCAGACAAGTGACCAGCTGAATTTAATTATCAAACTGTTTCCGGGGCAACTGGGTGGCTCAGTTGGTTAAGCATCCAACTTCCGCTCAGGTCACGCTCTCGGTTGGTTAGTGCGAGCCCCACATGGGGTTCTGTGCGGACAGCTGGGAGCCTGGAGCCTGCTTCAGATTCTGTGTCTCCCTCCCTCTGCCCCTCCCCTGCTTACGCTCTGGCTCTGTCTGTCTGTCTGTCTCTCTCTCTCTCTCTCAAAAATAAATAATAAACATTAAAAAACATCTTTTTAATAAAGTAAATAAAAAATAAAGTGTTTCCCTTCTTTTTTTGCAATAAAGTGCATATAGTTTTAGATTTGCCGAAAACACATAAAAATTATTTCAAAAGCACCATCTCTGGGGCGTCTGGGTGGCTCAGTGGGTTTAGCGTCCGACTTCGGCTTAGGTCATGACCTCAAGGTTTGTAGGTTCGAGCCCCGCATCGGGCTCTGTGGTGGTGACAGCTCAGAGCCTGGAGCCTGCTTCAGATTCTGTGTCTCCCTCTCTCTCTCTCTCTGCCCCTCTCCCACTCACACTCATGCTTGCTCGCTCTCAAAACTAAATATTTTTTTAAAAAATTTTTAAAGCATCATCTCTGATATGGTACATACCTACCACGTGTGGAATGTTCTCGATTCGCCTGCATTGCAGCACAACTGATCATAAAGAGCACCAGCCAACAGTTCTGACTCATGCTTCCAGGGCAGTGGGAAGTGCAGATCTTTTGGAGGGAAATCTGTTCAACCAAAAGACCCAGTCTTTTTACTCTCCAAAACTTCTGCTTTTCTGCTCAAGTGGATCACACTTTCGAAAGCTACTTTCGTTACAAAAGTTTGTTAAAGTTCTTACGGAACATGAAAAGAGAGGGACACCCACACACAATTTCTCCATCAAAATATAACTCACTGCTCGTATTTTCATGTGGTTATCATCAGTGTTTTCTCCCTCTGTAAAGAACTTAAAATGTTTTATGATTTTAACATGTTAAATAATAATATAGACTTCTGTATTCTGCATTTTTCACCCAACATTGCGTCTTCTCGGTGCTGTTCTAGGGTCCAATATGGCAGCCACCAGTCAAATGTGGCTATTTATATTTTTTTTTTTTAATTTTTTTTTCAACGTTTATTTATTTTTGGGACAGAGAGAGACAGAGCATGAACGGGGGAGGGGCAGAGAGAGAGGGAGACACAGAATCGGAAACAGGCTCCAGGCTCCGAGCCATCAGCCCAGAGCCCGACGCGGGGCTCGAACTCACGGACCGCGAGATCGTGACCTGGCTGAAGTCGGACGCTTAACCGACTGCGCCACCCAGGCGCCCCTGTATTTTAATTTAAATTCAACCATGCCAGGGGCACCTGGGTGGCTCAGTGGATTAAGTGTCCACCTCTTGATTTCGGCTCAGGTCATGATCTCATGGTCAGGAGACAGCACGCTGTGTCAGGCTCCACGCTGAGTGTGGAGCCTGCTTAAGATTTGCTCTCTCCCTCTCCCCTCTCCCCTACCTGTACATGCACGTGCATGCTCTCTCAAAAAAAAAAAAAAAAAAAAATCAGCCACACTAGCCACATTTCAAGAGCTCAAAAGCCACAGGTAGCTAGTAGCTAGTGGCTACTGTGCATACATAGGACATTTCTATCACTGCAGAAGTTCTACTGAACAATACTGGCTTGAGTCTCTCCAGCAAATGAATTATGTCGGACTAAACACAAAGTCATTGGCTCTTTTCAACAGAATCCACGTACTCTCCCTATGTACCTGCGGACTGGACAAGACGGTCCTCCTCATACCCAGAAGACAGAATGCTAAGCACAGCCATTCCGAGACAGCATGATGTGCCGGAGGGACTGTTGAAGGAAAACGGAAAACTTCTGCCTTTGTGTTTGATAGGTCTCAAGTTTCACCAGGTGAAATGTCATTGCAAGCAGAAGGCTATCATGGAAAGTTGCATGACAACGTCAAACTGTATAAAGAACAGCAAGAACCATGAAGCTCTCAAAGCAGAAAGAAAGCTGAGAACAACCAAGAAGGAGGCCAAGGTTCAAAATTCGGGAAGAAAGGTTATTGAGTCAAAACAGGATGGATTACGCTGCAGAAACAAACAACCCCCAAATCACAGCAGCCTCACACAAGCTTTAGGTCCTGCTCCTGCCCCGTGGCCATCCAGACTGGCCGGGACGCTCGGCATGATCACGGCACAACTACTCTGGGGGACCTGAGATGACGGTACGGCCAACCCCGAACCCTGCTAGTCCCAGAGCCAGGGAAAAAGAACACCTGGGCCAAAGGATGTCCCAGCACTTTGGAAACTCCCTCCTGCCAGTGAGCCCTCCACCGCATGGGTCAGAGCAAGTCTCATGACCTCGCCCACGCGAGGTGGGTGGGGGGCGGGAGCACGCCCAGGGAGGAGGGGAACAGCAGTCAACGGCCCTAAAGCCTGCTTCCAGGGGCAAAATGTGGGCCTCTTGATAGGCAACAGCTCTAAAGTCTGCTGAAGCCAGCCTTCTGGTAAGGTGAGGTGGCCTCCTGGAGGCAGATGAACTAAAACACTGCAAAAGAAAAAGTAACCCCCACAAAAGGGACTAACATGCTCAGGGAGGTTTCAGAAGACAAGTCCGCTGCTGAAACACCAACGCCTACATGGCAATGGGGCCAATTCCTGCCCCCTCCCCTCTCAGAAGCTGTCCCTAATTACTTAAGGCCACACTGCTCTCTTCCCGGTGACACTCGGGGCACTCACTGTCCTCCCCGCTCTCTGGCTTTCAAAGATGAGCAGCCATGCTCTTCTCCCACTGCTTCCAGCATGTGATTCCTTCACGAGCAAGGCTGAAGGTTCTTCAAGACCAAACCTGCGACACGGTCCACGTGCTAACTGGCAGAATGCTTAGGCCTTGGCAGGTGGGCAAAACTGTACCAAACCGAACAACTGCCAAATCCAAACGGGTGAAGGAATTCTGAAAGACAGCCTTGGGAAATCAAACAACATTCGTACCACTAGCCTGTGGGGGGAGACATGGAGCTCCAGTCAAGTTCTCGGCCCCCAGGCGGAAACGCTTCTAACCCGGGAGCCCCACGGAGCGCTCTCCCACCACCCAGACTTGTCCTGGAGGCTTCTTGTGTGTCTGGTGCTGCGCGTGCTGTCAGTGATACAAAATCAACGCCTTCCCCATTTCCTCCCCAGTACTTACCACCCTAGGTCGGTTGGCTCTGGTCTTCACCCTTGGGTTATCAGCCTGTACTTCTTCCCAGGGAAACACCCTGCCTCCCGCTTTCCCTCTGATCCAGTCCGGCACTTTACAATTTATGCCTTCATGCTAACTACATATTTTTAACTAGTCTTCCTCACTACGCACTTCACAGCAAATCTGACAAAGTGCTCAGTACTCAAGGGTCTAAATTACCCAAAACTGTCTTTGCCTAATTCTTAATTCCTAATTCCTCAAACTGGGTGTCAAATACAATTTTCACACACACACAAAAGCCTTTAAGGGGAAGGGGAAAGGATATAAAAAACATAAATAGAAGAACACAGAACAAAGAAAGTAGATGTTGGAACTACCAAGACTCTGACTTTCAGATTCTATTCTACTCCTTTTCACCACGATCCTGAACACCCGCCTGGCCGATCAGAGCGCGCACGCATGTATAACGAGGTAGTCATATGCATACACATAATCCTTGCCTGTTACTTTCTGGTCTCGGTGCATCGATTTGGAACACAAGATATTGCTCATTTTCTTTAGCAGGTAGATAGATGCCTCCAGAGCGAATCTACGGCCAGAGAAGGAAACGCATAGAAAATCTACACTCTCAACTGGAACTCTGACAAGTGAAGAAACGACAGGCTGAAAGCTGATCACACAAAACCGTTTAGCTTCTGCACCCAAAAACTATCGTCGATACCATGAGACCTGAGCCTCTTCCCCATCTACAAATGTGTCAAGTGCCAAGAAATAAACTAGCTTTCTTTTTAAGATAACATAATCCATAAAACTAGCATGGGACCTGAGTGCTTTCTACGCAAAGAAGAACTGCATAAAGATTAAATTCCATTTTTACCAGCCAAGTTATCAGAAATGAACTCATTAATGTATATTCTCTCCACTGACAATTAAAATGAATTCTTTTCATGAATACAGGATCATTCTTATAGACAAGACTTATTTGACAGAAACAGGAACTAGCAAATGTCTTACTAAATTGCAGACAAGGAACAGACCTGGTTGATCTCTGATGTAGGAAACAAAGGCAAAAGGAAAAAAAAAAAATTCCTTACAGCTTTACAGCCCATTGACAAAGAGTGGCTTTCCTTGAGGAGCTCAAATACCTCAATGGTGACAACACTTTGCCAAGGGCAAAAGGCAATCTTAGCTTAACATTCTCCCAACCTCCAGGATCCTGTAAGTCTGCTTTAATATATAAAAGTTCCTCTGGAAACTTCCTTTATCCCACCGCCCCCCCCTCAAAAAAAATGTTAGCAATCATCCTCCCAGCCTATGGCCCACTGATACACATCTGAAGGGTCTCATGACTAAGGTTTTTCTGGAAAGTAATAAATATTTCTTAACAGCAGCTAGCCTCCTCAAGGTCCTGGAGACCTTGCTTCCAAATTCCTTAGAGACTTCCGTTGTTCCCCCTACCTCTAACCCTTACCCCACCCCCACCCCTGCCCAACTTAAAAGTGTATAATCAGTCATCCATCACAACCCCAGCGCGGCTCTTTCTGCCCATGGGTCCTGCCCCGTACTTTAATAAAACCACCTATTTACAAGGAAGACGTCTCAAGAATTCTTTCTTGGCCGTCGGCTCTGAACCCCAACATTTCCACATCAATCTCCCTGTTGAAAAGATAAGAAAAGGATGGGGTGGCTCAGTGGGTTAAGCGTTCAACTTTGGCTCTGCTCATGATCTCACGTGGGTTCAAGCCCCGCGTCGGGCTCTGTGCTGACAGCTCAGAGTCTGGAGCCTGCTTCGCATTCTGTGTCTCCCTCTCTCTCTGCTCTTCCCACACTTGCTCTCTCTTTCAAAAATAAACATTATGGGGCGCCTGGGTGGCTCAGTCGGTTAAGCTCCAACTTCAGCTCAGGTCGTGATCTCACGGCTTGTGGGCTCTGTGCTGACAAGCTCGGAGCCTGGAGCCTGGAGCCTGTTTCAGATTCTGTGTCTCCCGCTTTCTCTGACCCTCCCCTGTTCATGCTCTCTCTCTGTCTCAAAAATAAATAAACGTTAAAAAAATAAAATAAAAATTAAAAAATAAACATTAAAAAATAATATATATATATTTTTTTTAAATAAAAAAGGAGACAAACTAGATAATGAGAATAAACAGGTGAAAGCACTCGTTCTACAGAGACTCAGAAGTACCGGACAGACTTCCACTAAAGCAAAAACAAGTGGGAACGAGATCACATGTGTCATGAGACTAAATTAAAGACAAGAGTTTTCAGCGCAACCTGGATAAATTCTCCCCTGCTGGTGTGCCATTGTCAAATGCTGACAGAACTCAAAGTCCAGATCAGCCTCTGAGTTCTGAGTTTTAACTGGCCTAACCAGAGGGAGATAAACTGCTTATGCAAAGTAACATTGTTTTCTTTCTAACTTTCACTCCGGGGCAGTTATCTGATGATTCATACTCAAATGCTAACATTTCTGGCTTGAAAAGCTGGCCTGGTCTTCCCCGACTGAAATCTCTTTGCAGGTTGTCACATTACAATAACCAGTGAGGGGTTTATAATTCATCTGGATCTATCAGACATCAGAATTCGTTAGCAGCGCTACAAAATGGCAGTCTGTATGCCTTCAAAAAAGTCCATGTTGAAGACTTACAGAAATGCCATTTTTCCCTAGAAGGGGAAAACTTCACAGCAGGCAGCTGACAGAATGAAAAGCCAAGCAGAAAGCCACGTGGGTCAGGGGAGGCGGTAAACGTGTGCACAGACACCTGAAAGGCAGTCCTCCTGCGAAGGGCAGAGCAGCTACCAGACAAAATCCAAACATCAAAACAAAGCTCATTATTAGGAAATCCTAAAAGCTTTCGGAAAAATTGTTGGAAAGCAATGAAACTAATTTTTGGAAATGCAAAACCTCCCATAAGGAGAAACTAAACTGACCTCCCTCTAGGAAATCAAAAATTTCAAAAACACTAAGCAGGTTTATTTAGAAACAAACATAAAAAATGTGAACAAGCAGAGTTTTAGAATTTTTAAAATGCAAAAGGCTCTAACATGATGAAAACCACTTAGTCAAAGATAAAACATTTTACCACATAAAATACTACACATCATGGCATATTAAAGTGTATGTCAAAGTGATACCTTGGCGTGTCAAATGTCTGTGCATAAAAATGCTACAGCTTTCAACTACTGGCCTCAAAATCACAAAGTGATCTGTCTTCTGAGTTTCGATAGGTGGGGGGAAAATGGCCTGAAATTCTGCAGCTGACTGGTAAGACAGTGGGTCAATTTTTTTTAATTACTTTAGAAAGCTGTAAGTAATACATATTACAGTTCTCCAAGATGAAATTAGGTAATGAGCAATACTGTGGTAAGAGTTTGGTATCTGTCAGTAAGAGATACCCAATTCAGTATAAAAATTTTGTGTGGATTATCTGATTCATATCCTACTAAGTTAGAAATTTTGAAGGATCAGAATAAAATTCTCCATTTGATTTTGCAAAAAGATACACATCTGAGAACTCAGAATAGGTTCGAAGCACATGTATTTTTCACCCATTGAATCACATGCTTCAAAGATTACATCAAGTCTGTAGCTGTGACTCGTAGGATAACTTACAGCCCCTAGGAAGCTATTGAAATGAACAGTATCATCAGTTAAAGTATAACCCGCTACTGTTTCCCCAAAGTGTGTATTCTGGGTGACATAAAATTTTATTATTTTTGCTGTGGAAATTCTTCCTTTTGCAGAAACTAGGGAAGCTCCAGGGCTGAAACAAAAGTAGGCTTGTTTATTTTAGGACATCTTAGAACTTTTAATATGGTAATGTGCATCTGGAACCTCCAGAAAGGAGACACAGTAGATAGCATTTTCCATACTTATTTAATTATAGACCTCTTTTGTGTTCCTCAGAACACACTTTGGGAAATATGACCTTCTAAGCAGAAAGAATTAACATATTCCCTAACGGCCAAGTCATAAGTTTGACACCGATCATCTTAGGGTCCCTATATCCTAAATTTCCTAGAGTTGACAAGTTAAACTGAAGATACCATTTAGGAATAAGATCATTAAGTATTTCTTTCTCCTTTACTTTCCTATAAATAATCTGCAAAAAGTATAGTTCTACATAGTAAATCAATCAGTACTCCTTTTTACATGGTATCCGAAGCTTACAGATTTCCCCCCTTTCCCCTGGGCACGCCTCGATCCTCATCTGGGATTACATACACTGAGGGAGGGTGGATGCCTGCATCAATGCATACCAATTATCCGCCAACGCCTATTACAGGCACAGCAGCAAAGCCAGCACCTGAGTGTCAAGGAGGTGTTGACAGCCACTGAAATGATCCTGGGTTTATTTCCATTGACAAAACCACCAAGCTGCTCTTTAGTGGATCAAACAGGTATCTGACAACAGGATGCTAATGGCAGGGCCACCACCAGGAGTGAACTCAACTGGCCAGTGGCTCTCCAACACAGGAAGGCAGAGTGTGGTGCTCAGAGGGCATCCTTCAGGGCCCCCCGGTGGAGGGTCAAGACAATGGAGATGTAGCCGTACTTAAACATCTGCTGGGGTCAAGCACAGCTGCTAACAAATTTAGAAACGCTACCAATCTGGGGGCACCTGGGTGGCTCAGTCGGTCAAGGGCGTGACTCTTGACTTCGGCTCAGGTCCCGATCTCATGGTTCTTGAGATGGAGCCCCGCATCGGGCTCTGCGTTGAGAGCGTGGAGCCTGCTTGGGATTCTTTCTCTCCCTCTCTCTGCCCCTGCTCCTCCCCTTCCCCTGCTCGCGTTCTCACCCTTTCTCTCTCTCAAAATAAATAAATTAACTTAAAAAAAGAAAAGAAAAGCTACTGATTTTAAGTGTACTTTGAGGCATCCCTGAATCTGAGAAACATGCTGAGAAGCCCCACTACTCTTAGAGGCCAAGTACAGCGGCATTAATATGACTGTTGATCTATAGAATTCTCCCTACATCAATGACATCTGTCAAGACCCAAAACATAAATAACTTAAAGACCAGTCAATATTAACAATGCAATATTCTCGAAAATATACTTAATATACCCAGCGACCTGCACAGGTCCCAACCTGCCTGTGGTCTGCGGTTGCTATCCGCCTCAAGCAGCAAAGTAGAGAAGACAGCACCTATGACCACAAAGTCCAGACTGGAGGGTTACCTCCAGGACTCATCACTGTTCACCCAGCCCGTGCTTCAGGACAGTCACAGAAGTGGATTCCTTAACAATAAAATAATAATAATACAGCTTCAAAAAATAAAATAAAATACCCAGCAAAGTAGGACACAAAGGTGACAGAGTTTGGATTGGAATTTACACTAATTAAAACCCTTCTCAAAAAACAGACTGAAATGATGATGTGTAGAGCTCTATATGGGTCAAAACTCTTTAAAATTCCACTGATATACTCAAGTCATTAATATTATTACAAAGGGAAATGTAAATACAAAAAGTAGCAAAAATACACCCTCACATATACCCCAGGAACATACGCTCACAGCTGAGAAAAGCATATACACAAAACCAGTCAAGTATCCAAACACTGAACATAAAAGTCAACTTTCAAATGACTCCCGTTAAACATGAAGTTGGTTAGGGCGGGCTGGCTCTTTCAGGTGAGCGTCCGACTTCGGCTCAGGTCACGATCTCGCGGTTTCTGAGTCAAGCCCCACAGCACAGAGCCCGCTTTGGATCCTCTGTCCCCCTCTCTCTCTGCCCCTCCCCTGCCTGCAATCTCTCAAAAGAATAAATAAACATTTAAAAATAAATATGAAGTTGGTAACGCTTTTCTTACAGATTCTGGTCAAGTTCTCGCTCGTGAAGTATTGCATCTGGGGGTTGGCAGTAAGTATTCCAGTCAAGTGAATGTGAAATTAGACAACTCTGGAAAAAAGGGACTGTAATCTCTAGAAATGTGTAATAAATTAGAGAAATCTTCTCCAGATGCATCTTCCAGGTGTTATCTAACCAAGGAACCGGAGCTACTGGAGCGATTTTGGCCCTGAGCTGTGTTGGAGATCCTGGAACATTCGTGTTTCAACCCCTCACTGACAAGGTCAAAGGTCTGTGTAATTTATGCAGAAGTCACTACCGACGAGTCAGTCCTCCTACCCTGACCTCTCAGCCTCACATTCCAACCCTCCACCGGACATTTGTTTGAACGTGAGCTGGCTGGCCTCGTCCTGCGGGAGAACTGCACACGTACGCACTCATGTTCAACTGCCATGTTTTCTCCGATGTTGCCATTCCTTCCCGAAATAATCTCACACCAATCAATTTCAATCTTCCGTGCTCTCTCTCCATCACCAACCTCCTACACCTCCTCGCTGCGTACTTGAGTCACCACTGTGTAACCTATCGTGTTACAGCAAAACCCCCTTTGTGCCCTTATGTCTTTGGGGGAGACGAAGACGAAGCATTCGGGCCGGATGCAGCTTCCACAACAGAGTCGACACCACCCGGGCCTCCCAAAAGGCTAACTAGCGCCCCAACGTGAAAGTGCTGGGAAAGAGGCAGGGGGCCTAAAACTCAAAGGAAGGGCTGACTAAAACAGAAGGACCCACCCCCCACCCAAGGGTGTGAGATCTTTACTACGAGAGCAATGGAGAACAGGACTTAGGAGGGCAGAGAGTCGCTGTGGTGGCGGACTTTATAGGTCAGAGCTTACTCAGACCCGCCGAATCTGAATTTGCATTTTACCCAGTTCCCCAGGGGACAAATGCACGTTTTTTCTTAAGTAACCTCTAGGCCCAATGTGGGGCTTGAACTCGTGACCCGGAGATCAAGAGCTGCATGTTCTACAGACTGAGTCAGTCAGCCGCCCCCAAATGTACTTCACAGTTTGAGAACACCTGCCCTTAGACACCTTTCCCTACCTCAAGGTCAGAAAGACGCCCCTCTGTATTTTCTTCTAAAAGTACTCCGGGTTTTCTTCTCATGTTGTGGCAACTGAATTACTGCTCCCAACTAGCCCTTCCCTCCCACGTCCCGTTACACAGCAAGGCCCTACCGTCGCCGTGGGAAGGACTGGCAGTGCCTCCCCGGACGTGGGCCGAGTACGCGCCCTGCGCTGCTTCCCGTGACCCCGGTGTGACACACACCACATCCAGGCGGCTTCAATCGTGATGGAGTGATTAGGCTCGGCCTCTTCCGGTATCACAGGAAGAATGTGTCCCAAACGCGACAGCCTCAGCCCGGGTCTCAGAATGACAAGACCGTGGTGACCAACTCGCAGCCGCCAACGTGTGACGTGAGCCAGTCACGGTCACGTCTGGTGCTTCAGCCACTGAGAACTCGGGGGTTCTGTCACCACAGTACAGCCTCGTAAAACCTAATGAAACGTTCAAGTCCTTGCTCCATCTCCCAGTTGCCACACCTAGGACCAGGGAGGCAGGCACCCGACTGCACGTTTTTCTGTACGGAAAGGGCCAGCGTCTCTGCAGGATCAGCCCTCCACCCCGTGGGTGCTGGCACTTCTTCCTGCAGCAAAGTCCCCCAGAACCGCACGTCTGCCTGGGACCCTCTGCTGTGCTGCACACACTCATCCCCAGGCGACACCACACGCTCTTAACTGCTAGACTCTCGCGTGAGGTACCGGGAGTCTTCCTCACGAGGGTCCTCCCTGTGCATGGCCCTTGGCTGTCTTACAATTTTAGGATCGGCCACCACCTTCGGTGAGAAACCCTGCCGGGGTTTTCACTGGAAACGCACTGAACATACACATCACCTTGAAAACAGACCCGCAGCGTTTACACTACTGAGGTTCCTTCCTAGTTATGAACAAGGACCATCTCTCCATTTCTTGAGGTGTCCTCCCAGATCTCTCAAGTGAGTTTTCAGGTTCCACACACAGATTTATTCCTAGAGCCTAGGCCACAGGCTCTCCTAGGTTCTGTACGAAGGAGAAGTTTTGTGTTTCTAGCGGTGCAGTCCTTAGGCAGGTCAAGGCCACTCTCTGGTTGTGGGGCCGCCCTCACCTGGGCGGGGCAGGGAAGAGAAGTGTCCTCTGTCTGGAACCTGATGATACGGGAAGTGTTTCCACACTTCCTCATTAAAACCAATGTTCTCTGTAGGTTTTCTGTAGACACCCTTTACTGGTTAAGAACATTCCCTTCCACCGGCAGTCTGCGAGGGTGGCTCTCGCTCCGTCACCTAGGTCTGGAATCAGTGAAGAAAGGGACTTCCTTCCTTACGACACACACGTGGTTTTCTCCCAGCGACAGCAGAAGCAGCTTGCTTATGGGCTCTTTACCACCCGAGCGTTCGACACGCTCATTCTTTGCTTCCCAACGACCCATGAGGTAGACACCGTCATGATTCCCTTTGAACAGATGACGAAACGCGAACTAGAACAGAAACTTAGTTTCTCCAAACATCAAGAAAGAGGAAGAGTCGGGATCCGGAAGCAAGCGAAGCTAACTCCAGAGCCAGGCTCCTGGTCACGACACACCCTCTGGCGACAGCTCACAACCACCCAAAGGGCGCTTCTGGCCCCAACACGGAGGCCCGCGGCAGCAACGGTCTGCGTCCAACTCTGGCTTTCCAGCAGGTACGCTCTGCTCTGACCAGTCCAGTTGGACCACAGATGCCTTCAGAAGTCCTGCAAATCATCAAAGCAGGACAAATCCAAAGAGGGGGAAAAGGAAGGTAGGATTAAGTGAGTCAAGAATTTTAAATTCACATGAAATAGGTTCCAAAATTTTGAGAATGAGCTACTGTTCTAAGTACCTTTACGCCACTGGTAATTTTTCGAAAATATGTATAGCTAAAGAAAACCCAGAAGTCTCAACCACACCAAGAAAATCGCAGGTTAGCATAGACACCACGTGAAATCACATTAAGTTTAAGGAAATCGGTATGTTTCATCGGGGGTGGGGGAAGCTTACTGCACACACTAACTGCTTATGCACCTGCCACACACACGTCATACGTGTAGTGGGCGGGAGCAGGGATGGTGGCTGAGGGGAGTCGCAGAGAATGGGGAACAGGCTTACCCTACGTTTCTTCAGAAAGACAACCCACAAGTGACATCAAATCAATCAAGTTTTCTAAGAAAACGACCGTCCAGCTGTGGCAGGCACGGACGTCCCACCCGGACACCCCCAGTGAAGCAAGAGCCGCAGGCCAGAGCACACCCCCAGTGCTGTGTGCGGGCGCCTCTCGACAGACCGCCTCAGCCACAGGGCGCTGCCCCTTGCCCGAGAGTGGTCCACCTCCGACAACTGATGAGACTGTGCAGGTCTGGTCATTTGGTTCGCTCTGGGGCAACTCTCAAGGGCTATTCTAGCTGCCAGCCTCCCCACGGGGTTGGCCAAGGCTGGGCCGGGCCTACAAGGCAGCCCAGTGTCTCCTTCCTTTCTACAGGCACGGACCCCGCGGGTTCTTCTTAATCAACATCACACGCTGAACCGCCTACAGCTGCTTTGCAGAGAACCCACTTCCCAAAGAACCGACTCTTCCAGCAGATTCAAGTGACCCTTAACTGTATTCGAGTATCAGAAACCACCACCATTTGGTGCATATGCAAGACACAGTGGGCATGACGAGGCATCTGGGGGGCAGCGGTGGCATGTTCTCTAGTAACTTTAAGGCTAAGAGAATGTGATTTCAGCACGTGCACAAAATAATCATCCTCAACGTCCCACGTCATCATTTGCTCTGCAGATCGACCAGAATCCACATTTCTATGTTCCGTGTTTAGGAACATGGATACGCTCACCAAAGTCCTAGGTACCACGGTCCCTTCAATTAGTAACTCCTTTCCACTCTCCTACGACCACCATTCAATCTACCTCTGTTCGGCCCCTAACCCAGTAACCGTGTCCTTACAGGATGAGGGAAATGTGGACAGAGACCCACGGAGAAGGCCACACGCACAGAGAGGCAGAAACCGCAGCGAGGGGCAGACAAGCCAAGGAACCAGAAGCTAAGAGAGAGGCACAGAACAGGTCCTTCCTGAGAACCTCCAGAAGGAAGCAACCCTCCTGACACCATCTTGTCAGGCTGGCAGCTTCTACAGCTCAGCAGGCAGAGAGGAAGGATCACTCTGTTGTTGCAAGTGCCCAGTAGCCCCGGGGAAGTCCTGCGGCACTTCCTACCTTACGCGGGATTGGAAGGGCATTTCTGCTGCTGCAAATTCCACCTCCTGAAAAGCACACGGCATGTGACAGTGAGGAGAAAGGACCCGGCAGGCGTCAGAGTCAGGAGCACGCCGACTTTGCGCTCAGAGACATCCTCTAATCTGGTGCTGTTCAAACATTTCTCAAAGAAGCAAAACCCAACACTGCGCCTGAAAGCGGGTCCAGGGGGCACAGGCGAGGAGCAGGGGAGCTGCCCCAACTGCGTCTCCCCACTCCGCCTCCAGAATTCTCTTACTCATTTGTTCATTCAAAAAACATGGGAACTCCTGCTCTGTGCCAGACATGCTTTCACAGCAGGAAAAAACACCAAGCGAAACCAAACCTCTGCATTTTCCAGAGGAAGACGCCTAAACGTGTTCAGGGTCCCACGGCGGGTCCACAGCAGAGCCGCACTGCACGTGCCGCGGGGAAGCTGGTGCTGCTTCCGTCCCACCGCTGCTCCTCCTCCGTCCCGCAGGCTTGCTGTCATACAACTTTGAGGGATCAAAGCAAAGCCTTCCTACTTTGCGTTCAGTGTATCCTTCTTAATCAAAGCTTTTGGTTTGGCCACTGCTGTTCACCATTCCCAAAGACCTAGAGACGTTCTGAGAAGCTGACAGACCCGAACCCTGGGCCGGAAGGAAAGTGAGACCAGCGCTCACCCCACTTTAGCCAATGGCAGACTGCGGGGTGCTACCCGATCCTTCCCCAGGTCCTCTGCTGTCTGCCCCGGCAACGCCAGAGAGAGTCCACTCGGGGCAGTTTCAGTCTCCGGGCCACCGCTAGGGGAAAAACAGTTATAAACGCTGCTCTGAAATGTGCACTTATGTTTTTGGAAATGGGAGAACGAACCGCAGGGGGAAAAGTGTAACGTGTAAGGGAAGAAATCTTTGCCTGATATCAGGCAATCCAGGCACACAAACACAGCCAGCGACGCAGTAAGCAGCAGCCGTGAGCCGCGCCGGCCAGGTCCTCAGACCGACCTGGATCCTCTCAGCATGAATTTTCACTTGCCACTCATGTCCATTTGCCTACTCGTACTGTCAGGACAGAGCAGGGCTGCATGTGTGGGGTGACCATGGGGGTGCCCCGCTCAGATGGCCCTGCAGGAGAACCCGCTGCCGGGGGCCGAGCTGACCCACAGCCTCCTGCTGCTGCTGCTGCCGCACATTCAGAGTCACCGCAGTGACAACAGGCCCACTCCCAGCACTGCTGACCAGGAAGGGGTACTAGGTGACCTAGGCCACCCAGCCTGCGGCAGCCCCCCCAGTAGCCAGACCAAGGCTCTCTCAGAACCGCCCTGGCCTGAGGCGGCCCCCACCCAGTCCCTCCTCCCCTAGCTGCCTTGCACAGGGTCTCACCTGCACGGAGGTCAGAAGGCTGTCCCTCCACACTCCTGCTGTGTCTCTGCCCTAACGGAGGCGCAGAGCCTGATTGGGATTCTCTGCCTCCCCCACTCGTGCTCGCACACATGTGCACGCTCTCCCCCCCAACAGTAAAAAATAAACATTAAAAAAAAAAAAAAAAGAATTTTGGGCCCTGGTTCCACCATATATTATTTGTAACCTTAGAGAAGCCCTCCCGGCCACAGCTGCACCGTGTGCAGAACGGACAGGACACCACCCATCCAGGGTCGGAGGACGACACAGGAGTCCGTTCCCTGCGGTCCCTCACACCAGGCATGCGGCACAGGAGCTGCTGAGCAGGCGAGGGCTCACCCACCTCCCCACCCACTCTCCCTAACCATTTCTAAGACTCCTTTCCCTTCCACCAAGAAATCTGACTACTTTGTAACCAAATAAAGCTCCCAGATAATCCTATATACCCACTAGTGATACCTTGTTCAACTGAGCCTAACTGATGATTAAACTTTATGTTCATTCCTGACTTGCCTGTGGTGGGCTTATGGTTTATTTTACTAGATTTTAGAAAACAAAATATCATCAGAGACAGAGATCTTAACACTCTTGAAACTTAAGCTGTTTCCCTAAAGCTTTAAGCATGCTTTTTAGAAAAAAACAACCCAATGCAAAAATCTAAAACTGGAGTTCAGTACCACCTTCCTACTGCTGGTTTTGCAGCTCCTTTAAAGTTTAAGTTTGTAGCACTCTAGGTTATAAGGTTTCTTATTTTTTTTATTTTATTTTTGAAAGAGAGCTCAAGTTGGAGACACAGAATCCGAAGCAGGTTCCAGGCTCTGAGCCGTCAACACAGCACCCGACCTGGGACGCAAACTCACAAACTGTGAGATCATGACCTCAGCTGAAGTAGGAACCTTAACTGACTGAGCCACCCAGGCGCTCCTCTTTCAAAAAATTTTTTAAAGTTTATTTACTTTTTTTAATTTTTTTTAATCTTTATTTATTTTTGATAAAGAGACCGAGTGTGAGCGGGGGAGGAACAGAGAGACAGGGAGACACAGAATCCGAAACAGGCTCCAGGCTCCAAGCTATCAGCGCAGAGCCTGACGCGGGGCTCGAACTCACTGTGAGATCATGACCTGAGCTGAAGACGGCTGCTTAACCGACTGAGCCACCCAGGCGCCCAGTTTATTTACTTTTGAGAGAGAGAGAGAGAGAGAGAGATCGCGCGCGCGAGAGAGAGAGTGAGAACGCGCACAAGTGGGGGAGGGACAGAGAGAGAGAGGGAGACACAGAATCCGAAACAGGCTCCAGGCTCTGAGCTGTCAGCACAGAGCCCGATGTGGGGCTCGAACTCACGGACCGAGAGATCATGACCCAAGCCGAAGTCAGACACTTAACCAACTAAGCCACCCAGGCTCCCCCAGATTATGAGGTTTTTTCAAGAAAATACACACTGACTTTGCACACTTAATTACTAGCAGTTTTAAAAACACTCAAGAATGACATACACGCACTTACATATGCAGTCCAAAAAGCTTCCAAGCAGATAAACTCAATTGTTGATGGTGGTTACTCACAGGGAGCAGGATTAGGTGGTGTAAGGACGAGGGATACTTCCCTTTAAACGCTTCTTTTAAAAAGTCTTTACAGGGGGCACCTGGGTGGCTTGGTCAGTTAAGCACCCAACTCTTGATTTCAGCCCAAGTCATGATCTCACAGTTCGGGAGTGTGAGCCCCGCATCTGCTTCAGATTCATTCATTCTCTTTCTTTCTCTCTCTAAATAAATTAACTTAAAAAAAAAATCTTAAGAAAAAAGTCTTTACTGGACAGGCTACATAACTGGTAGGGTCCAGTGCAAAGTGAAAATGTAGGCCCTTTGGTCAAAATCATTAAGAGTATCAAGACTGTGCCAGCAGAGCACTAAACCAAGTGACGACTGTCTGCACAGGTTGCTGACTCATGAAGCTGACCCTGAAGCTTTATAGTTTTCTTTTTTAATTTACACTCAAGTTAGGCAGCATATGGTGCAATAACGATATCAGGGGTAGAATCCAGCGATTCATCCCCTATGTGTAACACCCAGTGCTCATCCCAACAAGTGTCTTCCTAAATGCCCCTTACCCGCTCGGCCCATCCCCCCCACCCGCAACCCCTCAGCAACGCTGTTTGTTCTCTGTATTTAAGAGTCTCTTATGTTTTGTCCCCCTCCCTGTTTTTATATTACTTTTGCTTCCCTTCCCTTATGTTCATCTGTTTTGTATCTTAAATTCCTCAGATGAGTGAAGTCGTACAGATTTACCTTTCTCTGACTAATTTCTGTATAATTTTTAACCAAATACTCAATGTGCAATACAAAGAATTTGTCTTCCTTAGTAGTACAAAATTAGATCACAGGGCTACCCATGATATAAGAAGAAAATATCCAGGCTGATGTCTGAAGTTATTAAAATATACCCACCAAAAAAATTTTAACATGATCAATGATAATTCAGAGAAGTTAGAAACTTTCTGGTCTTTTTTTTTTTTTTAGGCTGCGTTACAGTAAGAAGGTTATTCACAAAAGTTCACCAAGACACGTGTTAGGAATGTTCACAGCAGCACTGTATGGAAGCCCATCCCATCAAAGAGTTAAATTCTGGCACATTCATACAGTGGACTATTAGGCACATTTAAAAAAAAAAAAAAACACACAAAACACAGTGAAGTAGGTCTGTACACAGAGATCTGTATGTGCTGATATGGAGAGCGCTCCAAGATGCACTCCAAGATACAAAGTTCAGAGTTTGCTTAAACACAGAACACTCTACAGGGACTCTGTTTTTTAGAAATACTGGAATGCAAAAAAAAAAAGAAAAAAGAAAAAAAAGCGTATTTTTTTCCTGTGACATTCAAGAAACTTAATCAGTGGGTCTTTAAGTACAGGATGAATACAGGAGGGGAAGAAGAGCCAAAGAGGAGACTTACTTTTCATCTTGTAACTTGATGCTTTTTTAGATTTCTTAATGTACTTTTTTTTTTAATTTTATTTATTTTTGAGAGACAGACTGAGAACACAAGCAATGGAAGGCTAGAGAGAAAGAGAGACAGACACAGAAGCCGAAGCAGGCTCCAGGCTCTGAGCTGTGAGCACAGACCCCGCGTCCGTTCAAATTCATGAACCAAGAGATCATGACCTGAGCTGAAGTCAGAGGCTTAACAGACTGAGCTACCCAGGCGCCCCACTTAACGTGTACTTGGAAAAATCTAAACAAGTTTTACAACAGTTACTAATATTTGGAACAATGTTTTAATGAATCATCCAAAATACACCTTAATTGTATCAAATAAAGCTTTTAAGTTTATAAAAACAAGAAAACTTCTTTGATGGTACTAGCAAAAAAAAATTAACAAAAATACCACCAGTACTCAATTATCTACGGTGGTACCCAAGAAAGCAGTGGCAAATAACAGCAACCAAAAAAAGAATTTAAAAAGCGTCTCTTCCATTTCAAACCTTCTCTCGATTACAATCTTCAGAGAAGATGCTAAGAAGCAAAATGTTAATCAGACACGAGAGAAAGCTAGTAACTGAATAAAGAAAACCAAATAAAGGGCTTGAATAAGTCCCCAAACTGGGCAAAGGATTTCGAAATAGTTCCGTACTGGCTATTGAGATTCCAAAGGTACTCTGGAAAATGTAATTGAGCTGGAAACCGACTCCCGCCGGAAAGGGAAAATAAGCCCCGCCCCCCGCACTTGCCACCTCCCGCATTTCTGAGCTGACAGCCACGGGGCCAAAAAGACCCGTGAAAACGCGCTGCCACGGTTCTTTGTGCTTCCTTATCTCCGCAATTCTTTTCTCCGGAGGTGGTGGACTCATGTCAGCATGTACTGAGCGACCAGTCCCCTGTGCCAGGCACCAGGAAGACTACTGGCGGTGTCAGTCACGAGAGGCGCGCGAGCGCAAGCGCGCGCACACACACGCGCGCGTGCACACACACACACGCGCGCACACGCACAGCGCCTGTATTCACAGCACTCCCATTTCTTTACCACTCTAGCTAGAAACACGCACACACAAAGCAGCATGTTCTCAAGCATACTGTAATCAATGAACTATTGCCTTTATTTCTAATACAGATACTAGTTCATCCGCTGGGATAGCCCTGCCATCCCCTCAATTCTTTGGGGCAGGTTTTAAGAAAGGTTTATTAGGAATATATAGATTTTCAATGATTTTTTTTAAACTTTTTTTTCAACGTTTTGTATTTATTTTTGGGACAGAGAGAGACAGAGCATGAACAGGGGAGGGGCAGAGAGAGAGGGAGACACAGAATCGGAAACAGGCTCCAGGCTCCGAGCCATCAGCCCAGAGCCCGACGCGGGGCTCGAACTCACGGACCGCAAGATCGTGACCTGGCTGAAGTCGGACGCTTAACCGACTGCGCCACCCAGGCGCCCCAAATGATTTCTTTTAAAAAACTTCATAATCATAAACACGGTCAATGTAAATTAAATAGCAATACATACTCCTAAGTTGCTGGAAATAGGAAATTCTGTATTACATGAGGACCAACAGATATTACTTTTTAAAGTTTCTAGATACATCTTTCCATCAATAATACATATATATTTAAAAGCAGTGACTGGGGCGCCTGGGTGGCTCAGTCGGTTGAGCACCCAACTTCAGCTCAGGTCACGATCTCACAGTTTGTGAGTTCGAGCCCCGCATCACTCTCTCTGCTGCCAGCATGAAGCCCGCTTTGGACCCTCTGTCCCCCCTCTCTCTCTCTGCATCTGCCCTGCTCACTCTCTCTCTCAAAAGTAAACATTAAAAAATAGAATAAAAACAATAACCATATACTTAATTAAAAGTTTCAAAATTATAGCTGGTTTTCCTCACCTAGTTTCTCCCCCTCCAGCCAAGGATTAGGACTGCTGACCAAAGGAAGAGACAGAGGGTTGTGGGAGAGCCTAGTGACTGAGAAAGCTTTGGAGATAGTGTCAAATTCAGACTTTCAACAGTCACTCCAAACATTAAATAGAGACATTCTGTCACTTAATAATTACGAGATAGATATAAGATTAGGGGCACCTGGGTGGCTCAGTCAGTTAAGTGTTCAACTCTTGGTTTTGGCTCAGGTCATGATCTCACAGCTTTGTGGGTTCAAGCCCTGCATCAGACTCTGTGCTGCCAGAGCACAGAGGATTCTCTCTCCCTCCCTCCCTCCCTCTCTCGATGCCCCTCCCCCACTCATGCTATCTGTGTCTCTCTCGAAATAAACCTTAAAATTAGAAGAAAAAAAAAAGATTAAAATGAAAACATGTGCTTTACTGAAAAACAACATGTAGTGTGAAATTTAACAATTCCCATTTTCCACTTTCTTAAGCCACATGCAAAAAAAAACCCAGCTCACAGTTAGGTTTGCTGCTCTCCAGAGTAACTTAGGGCAACTGTCATGAATCTGCTTGTGCGAAGTCCTCTCCAAACAAGTACTCACTTTTCTGCTTACTTCCAAACTATCGAAAGAACAGGGTGGCAGTTGGAAAAGCCAAATGATTTCTGTCTTTACACACCAGAATGTGGGTGCCCCAGAAACAAATCTGCAAACACTGTTAGAGTAAACCAGCATATACCATCTATCAACTTACCCAACCACTAGTGTTGTCTACACCTGCTGAAAATAATGGCTAAAAGCTGCTACTAACTGAGCACTTACTATGTGCTGGGTCCTGTTCTGTGTCACGTGTACTCACCAAGCTCTGGCAGAAAGCCTTCCAACCCTACTCCCCTCTGCTGAAATCAGGGACCGCAGAGTGAGTGACCTAACTCAGTCAACCACTTAATGGGCAAGTACAACGTAAAAGACTACAGTACAGCACACTAGAAGGAGTAGGGGATGGAGAAGATTTTCCTCTCTTCCCTGGAGAAGTTTATAATCCAGCAAAGAATAAACTAGAATGTCACAAGGAAAAATAACTGAGTGGCAGCATCAGTCAAGCACTGTGGGGGAGAATGACGGGAGTTCATTCTGAAAGTCAGAGGAAGCTTCTTTCACAGAGTAGCAGCATTTAAGCGAAGCCTTCAGTATTAAGGCTTTTGTCAGGAAGAAAAAGGCGCAAGGCACTGGACACACGCTTCCGTAAGTGGCGGAGGGTCTAGGGCTAAAATACAAGATGGCGAGAGTCGTGCAGTCAAGACGGAGCTTACAAGTGAATTGAGGCCAGGTGGCACGGGTCTCGGTGATTTCTTTCTCACTAATTCCCAACCGGTGGCAGTGTCTCCAAGGTGAAGATCTCTGTAGGGGAAGCCTACCGTCAGAACAGAACGAGGCCACAAGCCTCAGGTGTGCCAGGATGGGGGGGGGGGGGGGGGGACGCTGAGAACCCCCGTGGCGCATACTTGGCAGGTGGGGGGCACGGCAGGGTTTGATTCCCACTCTGAGCAACTCTGCAACAGAGCGCAGGAGGACCAGAGAGGAGAACAGGAGGCCAGTCGGCAGGCCTACAGCAGCCACCTACACAAGGACAGCAAGGACAGGCCACAGGAACCGCCGAGGAGGAGACGTGGGGAAAGGTCTGCTGAAACCCTGGTCAAGCAGCAGAAGGCTCAGTTTCCAGCCCCGGTAATGAGGAGGGCAAATGCGCTGTGCAGACACCTTGTCACCTTCTGTGGGAGCAAGGACGTGCAGAGCACGAAGTACGGCCACTTTAAGTGACACTGCAGAGCAAAAATAGCACGGACACGACTGTTCTCATTTCACAGAACAAAGACACTGAAGTCCAAGAGAGATTTCACCGACTTGTCCACGGTGACACGGGGACAGAGAGGAGCCAAGACACCAACCCGAATCTTGCAAATCCAAGTGCCCCCCAAAAAAGCCAGCTACCTTTTCTAACACAGAACAAATCTCCAAAACAGAAACAAAAGCTTTAAAGAAAAGGCGTGTAATCTGCTGCGAGTGCAGTTTTATTCCAGACAGAAGAAATACTGTGAAACTCGTGTTCTGGTTGTCTCTACCCAAGAGACGGGGTGCACGGACTTGAGAGCAGGGCAGGCTCATGGACCCTGAAAGTTCGGACACGGAGGAGAAAGGCGGCTGTTTGTACTTTGTATAAAACCACCACCTGGTAACTGAAAAGAAAGATCTCAAGTGTTAACTATCTTCAAGGTAGTACAACTACATTTTGAATGTCATGGTTGGTACTCTTATGTCTGCTTATTAAAATACTTTGTAACAATGATATACGAGGAGGATGACAGGCTGGGACTTTATTTAGCAAACATTTGGCCACTTTAAGGTTTAAGCCCCTCAGCAAGGGCGGGGGCGGGGGGGGGAGTGTAAAATAATGCCATGGTCACCACAACCAGGGCTTAACGTATACGATACAATGTGACATAGGTAATAATGAAAGTAAAAATAGTGGATTATGACGGCAGCAACGAAAAATGCACGTCGACAGGACTGCCAAAGGGTCCCAGAGGACATAAAATCGGGCATGGACCTTTAAAAACCAGAGGGGGCAGGAATGAGACAGAGCATCCCAATCAGAGAAAAGGATATAAGCGAAGGAGGGAGGGAGTAGCTTGGCACATTCAGAGAACCAAGCAGAGTCCCATTCAGTGGAACACTGTGGCGAGAAGACATGTAAAGTTCAGGGATAATGAGGGCCAGTCCCAGGGGCCTTGAACGTGATGCTGGTGCGTCCCGAGTCTAGGCCCCAACAACAAGCGGTCTTCACTTTCTGAGCCAGAGACTGGCAATATCAGGTCTGTGTTTAGGACAGAGGACTGCAGGCAAAGTGTGCACAGGAAGGGGTGGGGAGGCGTCTAAAGAGAAAGCATCAGCCCAGAGCGGAATCTGCAGTTTCACGCACTAAGCAGTAATCTAATTAATATTTTAAAAGGAGAGGACTCTCGACACAATTATTTCGCATCTCCCCTCCCCTGATCATCGGAAGCACCCTGAGACAGGTATCGCCATTCCTTCATTTTACAGACCGGAAAACCAGCTAAGAGGCGATTAACTGCCCCAAGTCAATGCTGCTAAAACAGGAAGAAAACCCAGGCACACTATGCAAAGCGAAAAGAATCCTTCCTACTGCTTTCGAAAAGCGCCACAGTGAAAGCACAGTGATCTATAATACCATTAGACAAACGCCAAAAACCCATGTAATTTTCCTAAAGGTTTGCAACTTGTGTAACAAGTAAGCTAATCACCCTTAACATAATTGCAGACTTGCTTCATGTTCATGCCACGTTAAAGACCTGTGCTTTTCTTTAAAAAACAAAACCCTTTAATTCCACTCCCTATGGAATTAAATACTTAAAAGTAGTATTCCCCCCTCCATTCAATGTTCCAGTGGCCAAACCCGTAAACAGGCTAACGTAACAACTAACGCAGGTGCCCAAACTGAAGCAGTAAAATACTTTTTGAAAAATTAAAAATGCATTATCTAGTAAGTACAGCGATTGAATCTAGTACACAGTAAGTAATGACTGCAAGGATGTTACCTAAAGGTATGCAAAGGCACAATTCCGGGAAAATGGTTTGTCACCCCAAAAAAAAAAAAAAAACCACACACACACACACACACACACACACACACACACACACACACACACACACACGGCCTAAAACGATCCTGAGACCCATTTAGGAATGGATCAACCCAAAGGAACCGAGGACAGAATATGTGACCTTCAGGACGCACAGTGGGAGATTCCCCCCACCCCCTCCTGTAAGTTCATAGTCTAGGAAGCGGTCAAGGTGTTCTGGCACGGGTCTCGCGCTGCACAGGAGAAATCTAGCTTGGGGATTTGGCTGTACAATTTTATCCACAGCAACATCACCTATTATCAAATCGGCAGCCCCCCCCCCGCACCCCCTCACCAATCTTCTACTACCGTTTTGTTGTTGTTGTCTTCTAACAAGCTAAAGCCCAAAGATGGAAAACGCGTCCTCAGAAACTTGGGACAATGAATCCAAGTGTCCAACCCAGGTAATCATTAGCAGCAACCACAATTAAATCGTTCCAAGGAACCGCACGTCTCTTCCCCGCCTAATGGGCTGTACCTTTTACCAGGTTAAGCCTCTGCACCCTGCCCACAGAGGCCCCAAACTGGAGGGCGGCGACAGAGAAATCAAATTCTGCCACGAACCGCGGGTCTGCTCCAGGACCTCGGCAGGCCCTGTCACCTGCGCGCCGCCCGCGGCACACGCAGAGACCTCGGGCGGCAGGCGACATTCCACATGCGACCACCCCGTGTCCCCAGCCGGCAGGCGCGGGGAGCTGGGCAAGGCCGCCGCGGCCGCGCGAGCCCCACCGGCGGCCCGAGCCCGCGAACTCCCGGGGACCCGCCGCTCCCTCCCGCGGCCGTCACCTTCGCCGGACCCCGCGCCCCGCCCGCCCCGCGCCACAGGCCCGCGCGCCCGTCAGTCAGCGCCCGCCCCGCCCCGCCCCGCGCGGCCCCTCCCCCGCCGGCGGTCTCCCCGCCCGGGCCCCCCAAAGGACAATGCTAGAGGGGAGGGGAGGGGCGCAGGGGCGCGCGGGCGCCGAGGGCGGCGCGGCGCGCGCCCACCCGCCGGCCGCAGGGGGAGCCCCGCCGCCGCCCGCCCGCCCTCGGACCCCGCGGCCCCGCGCCCCGCCTCGCCTCCCCGCGGAGAGCCGCTCCCAGCGCGGCCGCACCGGCCCATTGTGCGGACTCATCGTGCGGCCCCCCGCGCGCCCGGCGAGCGGCCGCGCGGGCCGGGGCGGGGGAGCGGGGGGCGGGGAGGGGGGTCTCCGGGGCCCGGCCGGGCTTCTCGCGGAGCCCGCGGCCCGGCGGGGCAGCCCGGCCTCCCTCCGGGCGCCGCCGCCGCGGCCCCCGCGCCCGCCCGCCCCGGCCCCCGCGCCCGCCAGCCCGCCCGCAGTACCTGCCGAGCGGCCGGGCGGCGCGGCGGCCGGCGGGGGCGCCTCCTCTCGCGGCGAGGGCTCCGAGCGGCTGCCGAGCGCCGGCGGCCCTGGCCTGCGCCTTACGTAAAGCGGCGGCGGCTCCGGCGCCACTCGGCGGAGGGCGGGAGGCGGCGCGCCGCGGCCGCTCCGCTCCGTTACCCGGCAACTGGCCTCAGCGCCCCGCCAGCCGGGCGCGCTCCATATCCTTCCGCCCAGCCGCCGGATTACATCAGCGCCGGCCCGCCCCGCCCCGCCCCGCCCCGGCCCGCCCGGCCCCGCCCCTCCGGCCGGCCGGCCCTATGGGCGGGCCGCCGGCCGAGCCCCGCGACGGGGCGTGGGCGCCGGGCGCGGCGCGAGGGTGGAGGGCTGCCGGCGGGAGCCCACCCCCCACGCGCGGGCCGTCGGAGGGGAGACGCCCCCCCTCCCCCTGCGGAGGGGCGCGTGGGGCGGCTCTGGGCGAGAGCCCCTGAACTCCGCCGCGGCTGCCCCACGCCGGACCCCAGACCCCAGACCCGGCTGGGGCCGCGCGGCTGGCGGTGCGCCGCCCCACCCGCGGCCCGGCGCAGCCCCCGCTTTTCCGGGTGCAAGCTCCACCTGTCTGCGCCCCCTCCTAACCGCGTCCTGGGATGGCTGGAGTGGGCGGTTTAAAATAAAGACTTCAATTTTTTTTTTTTTTTTTTTTTATTAAAGAAGCCCAGAAGACAAGCTAAAGAAATGTGACACGGCTCTTTTTATTAAGTAGGCAAAAATAAATTCTGGAACATTCGAAAGTAGGAACCAAAAATGAGCACTAACCTTTTAATCAGAGTCTCTTCACACCCACCCACTGACTTAAATGTGATTCCCAGTCCTGTCCTTAAAAAGCGAATACTCAAGTACGATAGGAGGGTGGAGCCCGGGAGATCACCCATTTACCGAGAGGAAACCCGTCCGGAAGAGGGAGTGACCTGCCTGGGGTCATTGTTCATTGATTGATTTATTGAGCACCCACCGGGCGCCAGGCGCCGAGCTCTTCGGTACAGAACTTGCAAGGCAACCAGCTCGCGGGCTCATGGCAAAAGCGGAAGCAGAACCTGGGACGAAGGGGCCAGCTGGGCAGTGCGCCGGCTGCTGGAGGGATGGCTATGGAGAACTCTCATTTACATACTGCCTACAAAGTGGTTTTCTGCGCACATTTCTTTTACTCTTCGGAAGAATCCTGGATGTTGTCATCCCCCTACCACAGGTGAGGAAGCTGAGGCTCAGAGAAAGTGATTTTTCCTAAGCCTTGATGCTAGTGGGTTGGGGAGAGGGGGAGGGGGACGCTTCTGACCTCCGTGTACCACGCTGCCTCTCAGAGGCGGCAGGATTGGAATCCGGACTCCGGGCTCTGAGCGCTGGGGTCTTCCCTTGCACGGCTCCGTTGCGTCAGCTTGCTCACGGTTTTGTTTTGCGAGGTTCAGAGGTTCATCGCGGTTGAGTGTGCCTCAATCACAAATCACAGTGCATTCATTCAATCAGCATCTTCTGAGCACCTGTGCTGGGTTTGGCTCCAGGCCAGGCCGGGGTGGCCCAGCCTTCTTGGAGCTCAGCCTAAAAAGGGGAGGGAGAAGCAGGAAGGGTGTGGAAAAGCCAGGGTGGTCTGGAGCAAGGGAGAGCCAAGTAAAGGAGCCGAGCTGCCAGGTACCCCCAAACCTGGGATTTCCCAGACCAGTGAGAGCTCCCTCCAAATGGGAGGGATTTGCAGAGCGATCAACTTTGAATTTTTGCCACATTGGTAACGTTGCTGTCATCTACACTCATTTTGGGAAAGAATTTATGAACGGCAAAAAATAAAAATAGTAACAATGTATCTCGGATATTCTCAGAAGAAAGGAAACTCGGTTGGCAATGTTATAGCTATACACACAAACACACACAGAGTTTACTGACCTTATTTTTCTCATTTTGCCACAGACCAGGTTTTCTAAACCATGAAGTAGTGAAATCAGAAGGCTTCTTAGAGGGCAGAAGTATTTAAACTGAGCAGGAATTAACTAGGATTAGTAGGATTTAGAGATGGTAGGGGAAGATTCTAGATTAGAGAATGAAAGTGTCTCGGTTACTTTGTTTCCTTAACAAAATAGCTCCCTGTGCCTCAGATGGTTTTGCTTTGAGAAAAGTCCTAGAAGGTTGGGCTGACTCCAACCTCAGGGACTTTGCACTTCCTGAATCATCTCTCCCCTATATCTTTGCATAGCTGGCTCCTTCTTGTTTCAGGGCTCAGCTGCAATGTCCTCTGTTCAGAGACACCTTCCCTGATCCCCAGCGTAGAGTGATCTGCTTTCCCGGTTGTGATGCCACCGCCCTGTTTTTGTTTTTTCTTCATAGTTCTTATTAGTGTATGAAATCATCTCGATTGTATGTTTGTTTACTCGTTAAACTCAGCCTTCCCCCCACCCCCAACCCCAAGACCTGCATCCCAGGAGAGACGTCATCTTGTCCGCAGCGTTCACCGACCCATCGTGAGACCTGCCGGTTTGTGGGCAAATGCCCGAATGGCCATCTGTACCGTAGTCCAAGAGGACACACGGAGAGAAAACGACCCTGCTCGCTCAGGTGAGCAATTGGGAACAGCGTCTCCAACAGGAACCCTGCACTCTCTACTATGCCACCCTGCCTGAGACCTTTCTTAAGGCTTCTGAGAAATGATCAGCTGAGTTCAAACCAGAGTAACAGTAGTTCCTTGGCTCTTGAGGGCTGTGATCCGCAGGGAAGGAAAAGAGGCCGGAGGACTCTGGTGTTAAGGCACAATTAGTATGGATGTGCAGGAGCCCACTTCAGGATTTTCTCAGCATAAGTCGGCAGCCATTCATTTCCCGTCTCCAGCCCCAGGACCCCGGGCTGCCGCTCTTTGGTCAAAGCGGTGAGAGCGGGAACAGGACCATTCCTAGTGCCCTCTGACCTGGATGTCCCGGATGCCAGCAAGGATTCAGGCCTATGCCAGCTGGGGCAGTGGTTTTGTGACCACACCCCTGAGTCCGGAATGCTTTGTGATGCCGCACAGCTCATGCGTGCCCACTGGCAGACAGCAGGAGCTGGGCCTCCTTGGCTCTCTGACCTGGGGTATGTATGTAATCTCCCTTTCTGGGGCTCAGTTTCCCCTTCTGCACAACAGTGGATTTAGGCAGGAAGACTTCAAAAGTATCCGCGGTTTTGGTTTTTTTCCTCTGAGTGTTGGAAACAAAATTTCAATGCAGCTGACTTTGGTAAAAGGGAGAGGCCATGTGGGAGGTGGGGGGGGGGGGGTGCGGGAGGTATGCAGGAAATCTCTGGGGGCACCTGGGTGGCTCAGTCTGTCCGGCGTCTGACTTTGGTCGGCTAAGGTCACGATCTCGCGGTCCATGGGTTGGAGCCCTGCATCGGGCTCACTGCTCTCAGTGCAGACCCCATTTTGGATCTTATGTCCCCCTCTGTCTCTGCCTCTCCCCCACTCATTCGTTCTCTTTCTCTCTCTCTCTCAAAAATAAATGAAAATAAATAAATAATCAATAAATAAGTACGTACAAATCTCAGGTGTCCCCCACACAATATCTGCTCCGTTATTGAGCCCGGTGCTGTACTCACATTGTCCCAACCCCTGACAGTGGTCAGCTGGGGGAGGCTATTCCCATTTGCAGTTGGAGATGTGGAGGACCCCCAAACAGGTTAGTGGCTTGCCCCCGGGGGGCCACACTGCTACTAAGTGGCAGGTTAGGGGGCTTGCCCCTGGGCCACGTGGCTACTAAGTGGCAGCTTAGGGGGCTTGCCCCTGGGCCACGTGGCTACTAAGTGGCAGCTTAGGGGGCTTGCCCCTGGGCCACGTGGCTACTAAGTGGCAGCTTAGGGGGCTTGCCCCTGGGCCACGTGGCTACTAAGTGGCAGCTTAGGGGGCTTGCCCCTGGGCCATGTGGCTACTAAGTGGCAGCTTAGGGGGCTTGCCCCTGGGCCACACGGCTACTAAGTGGCAAGCACCAGCATTTGATTGTAGCCCTGCTGTTGCTACTATGCCGCACGTTTCCATTAAAGTCCATCCTGAGTCAGCTTTGAGTGACTCAATGAATGACGCCCAGATGAGAACCCCAAGCTGAGAAGCTCCCCCTTGCCTCCCCACGGGCCCAACACCCTCATTTAGGATTCTGACTGGTCTTCTCCACTCAGATGCTGTCAGTCAAGGCAGTGAATGAACCCCTCCTTCTTGACTTTTTCCATTCGTCTCCCCAAGCCTACAGCCCCTCCGGACACCTCTCCTCTCAGCGGCCCTGCATCCCCTTCAGAAGTGGTCAATGCTACTCCAGCATCTGAAGAGTTGAGGTCAAGCCTCTGACACAGCCTCACACTATGACCTTGAGGAGCCCGCCGACCTCCATAGGGCTTCCATTTCCCAGGATCCGAAACGATGGAGAGACAATGGCCTTGTCCTGCTCATCTGTCAGTTATATTAAGGGCTGAACAAAGTCAGACGTATGATGTCCTCTGTAGACTCTATACGCATGTAAATGTCAAGTCTCATTACCCTTTTTTCAAACTCATTCCCAGGACTGATGGCTTTATCCTCACTCTTGCCCCCTCCCGCCCCCCCTCCCCCCCAGTTTGGAGAAAACTCAACAGAGTCATCAGCGACCATCTAATCTAGAGGCTGGGTGGCATGCTGGCCAAGCACACAGGCTGGACGGATGGGTTGAACCTGGGCTTTACCACTTACTAGCTTGCCGACACAGATAAGCTATTTTGCCTCTCGGTTTCCTCATCTGTAAAATGGGCATAATATAGTAGGCTCTACCTCAGAGAGCTGTGTATAAGCGAATCCACCGAGGGGGTCAGAACAGTGCTGGGCACACAGCAAATATGCAATGAATGCCAGCCCTTTACACGTGAACTCTTCTCTGATTCCCTCTTCCTCTACCCCCCCCCCCACCCGCTGTCACTCTGCATGCTCCTGGGTGCTTTCCTCCACCCTGCAGCCTGAACTCACATGGAGACAGACCCTGACCCTTTTCCGAGGTCCCAGACCTGCCTCCCACACTTGTCCACCCTGCCGGTGAGGCCTGCACCCCAGCATGGCCACAGCTGACCTTGTGCCCTGATCTGTGCCTTCTGCCCACAGTCCGTGCCCCCGCGCCCTTCTCCATTTATGGCATTGCCCTCTGCCCCTCTGCTGAGCTAGAGCCCCCGTGCACTGCTCTGCCGAATCTGCTTCAGAAATGAACGTGCGTCGGGCTGGCCGTGAGTCTGGCACCACCACTTGACAGCTGTGCAACCTTGAACAAGTTCCTTCCTCTCTCTGAGCTGGTCTCCGTGTCTTGAAAACAGAAACAACCAGAGATCCCTCGGGTAGCAAACACTCGTCTCTTGATTCAGCCGCCCAGGATACGAAGCCCATTCTGATCTTTAGGGAACCCGCCCACCTACCAGTCCAAGTAAGAAGCCAGGCCAAAGTCTCTCTACAGGAGCCCAAAGGCTAGACATTGACCACACCTCCCCCCCAATCTCCCGGCCTCAGCCCCGATGGCTTGCCATCAGTGACAACACAGAGCAATTCAGGAGGCTTCCTCTGCCCAGGTTTGCTTTTCCATCCCCAAGAGGACCCTGTGTCTGGGCGATTGGCGCGTAAAGGGCTTGGAAGTGATTTTTAATCAACATTTTAAGCTATGAGCATAGCCTACCGGTGGCTTGTCAGCAGCCTGGCCTTTTGTAGGCGAGGATGTCCCACCCAGCTGATATTTAAAGGCCCGGAGCAGGTGATCTGGAAGGTCGTTCCTCCCTTTTCTCCATCAAAGGAGGCTCCCCGCTGTCATACCAAGAGGAGAAGGCATGGGAAGGAATGCCGCGCAGAGAAGCACGGGAAACCTGGGGGTGGACCAGATCCTCTCCATTTACCCCCGTGTCTTAGCCTGGACAAGTTCCCTCCACCTTTCTTCCCAGAGCACAGCGTGAAGCAGATCCCAGCCAGCCAAGGACAACAGGAAATGGACCTTTTCGTCCAACCACTGAGGGCACAGGGCCCTTACACGGTCACTGATGTGTTCTAGCACACTTCACAAGCACTCATGGGCTTGCTCTGTGCTGCATGTCGGGGACCGGGGTGAATCAGACACCGACATCTTATAAGGCCCTGGTCCTACTGGATTAGGGCCCCCCCTGTTCTAAGATGACCTCATCTCAGCTAATTACATCTGCAAAGACTCTATTTACAAACAAGTTCACCAAGGGGCTGGGGGTTAGGAGTTCAACATGTTTTTGCTGGGGGGGAGGCAGAGGGGACACTGTATAACCCACAACACCTACTCTGTCCTTGGCCTTGCATCTTATACACTATCTCACTTAACCTTTATCTCTTCTTGGGAGGGACTATTATTGTTGTCGTCTTACTTTCTGGGAAACAGCCTCGGAGAATTTATTTTTAATTTTATTTTCATTTATTTTTAAAAAATTTTTAAATCCGAATTAGCATATAGTGCAACAGTGATTTCAGGAGTAGATTCCTTAGTGCCCCTTCCCCATTTAGCCCAGCCCCCCTCCCACAACCCCTCCGGTAACCCTCTGTTTGTTCTCCATATTTATTAGTCTCTTCTGTTTTGTCCCCCTCCCTGTTTTTATATTATTTTTGTTTCCCTTCCCTTATGTTCATCTGTTTTGTCTCTTAAAGTCCTCATGAGTGAAGTCATATGATTTTTGTCTTTCTGACTAATTTCACTAGCATAATACCCTCCAGTTCCATCCACGTAGTTGCAAATGGCAAGATTTCATTCTTTTTGATCACCGAGTAATACTCCATTGTATATATATGCCATGTTTTCTTTATCCATTCATCCATTGGCAGACATTTGGGCTCTTTCCATAGTTTGGCGACTGTCGATAGTTCTGCTATAAACATGGGGGTGCATGTGTCCCTTCGAAACAGCATACCTGTATCCCTTGGATAAATGCCTAGTAGTGCGATTGCTGGGTCGTAGGGTAGCTCTGTTTTTACTTTTTTGAGGAAGCTCCATACTGTTTTCCAGAGGAGCTGCACCAGCTTGCATTCCCACAGCCTCGGAGAATTGAAGTGATTCTCCCAAGTCCACAGCTGAGCTGGCTGTGCCAAGCCCAAGGACCCAAGCCTTCCAGGTTTCTCCCCTCCTTTCCTTCCTTCCATCCTTCCATCCATTCAGCAAACACTTGCTGAACTCAATCTGACCTGCACTGTGCTGGACTCTTGGGAGGCAAGGGTAAATAAAGTCAGCCTGGCTCCACGGAGCCTACAATCTAAGGAGGAGGAAACTATAAAACGTTTACATGTGTCATTGCTAACTGTGATAAATGTTGCAAGAGGCAGCAAATGGGAGGAATGGACTCGGCTGTAGCTACTTTGGCTTAGTCAGCGAAGGGCTTCTCCCAGGAAGTGCTATTCTGATTGAGTCTTAGAGAACGGGAAGAATTGGGTTCTTCGTGGTCAGGAGGGGAGGGGGAGGGGAGGGGGAGTGTTCGGGCAGAGGAATAACACATGCAAAGGTCTGGAGGCAGGAAAGGTCCTAGTGCATTCAGAAACCGAAAGCAGTGTGGGCATGGCTAGAGAATTGCAGAGGACTTTGGAGAGGTGGGGGGTGTGTGTGCGTACCTGCGTGAGTGTGAACAGAGTGCGGATCAAAGCCAGAGCTTGTAAGCTATGGCAGGGAAGACTAAGTCTTGGCTTTGGAAGTATTCGGAGCCTCAAGACTCGTGAGCGCCAGGTCAAATCCGAAGCCGGAAAATGTCCCCCGTTCCCGAGGTAGCCTGCCTGGGAAGCAGGGCAGTGACTCGGGAGGAGTTGGGGTTCTGAGCGCGGCTCGCTGGGTGACCCCGGGCAAGTTGTGACCCTTCTTGGGGCTCCTGCCTCCTCCCTTGCAAAGCTATCGGTGCTGTGTGCACCCTCAGAACCTCTGAAGAGGGAACGGGGGCAAGCCCTCTGGTGACCCGCTGCCCTTGACCTCTGACTACATCTCAGGCTCACGTGAAGTTGCAAGTTCACATAGCGTCAGGAGCCACACTCGGGCTGAAGCTGTCTGACTCTGGGTGGCCGCTGAGGCTGTTTCCTCACCTGCGAAAGAGTATTAATAATGCACACCTTGCGCACGGCATGAGCCTTTGGAATTCTTCACCTGCATTTGCCTTCCAGGAAGGCCCTACGTATTTGTACCGTTAGCGGCAAATGCTCTTAGGGAACACCTCATACGCGCAGGTGCTGCGCTAAGAATTTTCACCTGTGTTGTATGTCCGCGTCACCCACCCCACAGGTGAGGACGCTGAGGCTCAGAGAGGAAGTGACTCGTCCAAGGTCATCTCTCCTCGTCTCGTGCCCCTTCCACTTCAAGCAGCCAGAGGTGCCCCAAGATGGGACGGCCCTTCTGAGGAATGGCGAGCACCTCGCAGGCGGAGTCTTCGTGCACAGCCCGATCCCTTGGCTGAGATCCTGGAGGAGATAGTGAAGCACCTCCTGTGGTCTGGACAGGATGATATCCAAGGATCCTTCCAACCCTGCAAGTCTGAACAGGATTGAAGGGTGGCGAAAGAGTGCATTTACTGGGGGCGCCTGGGGGGCTCAGTGGGTTAAGCGTCCTGCTCTTGGCTTCGGCTCAGGTCACGATCTCACAGTTTGTGGGTTCGAGGCCCGCGTCAGGCTCTGCGCTGACGGCAGATTCCCTCTGTCTCTCTCAACCTCTCTCTCTCTGCCCCTCCCCCACTTGCGTGCGTGGAGGAGGCAGGGAGGGTGGTGATAACAGTTGGAGACCCCAGGGGCCTGGAAATTCCTGATACCGCATAGGTCATCGTTGAGTCTCCTGGCTGTCCTTGCTCTCCGCCCAAGGACACTGTGCAGACCCAGTAAAAAGGGTAGCATGTGGATGCCTTGACTAGGTCAGGCTGGTGACAATGCATACGAAATGCCTCACCACCTCAGGCCAACCCAGGTCGTGTTTATCTGAACTCCGAGCCCAGAGGACCAACTCCTCCACTGGTCAGATGCCTGGCCTTGGGCAAAGTCTGTTCCCTGCTCTGAGCCTTAACTTTCTCACCCATGAAGTACTTATGAAGACAAGAGTCTCCAACACCTAAGTTGTCGTGGGTCTAGAGGGAGACCGATGATCTCTGTAACAGGCTTGCTCCCTGGCCCAAAATCTGGACCACAGGAGTTAATGTTGATGATGACAATCAGGAAGGCTGGTGTCATTGCCCCGGGGCTGGCAGAGGCTCTGTTTGGTTGTCACAGACTTTGCCTGGAGAGGGAACTAGTGGCATCTATGGGTAACGCATTCAGAAAGGAGCTGAGAGATCTTTCCAGACCTGGCTGAGCAGGAGGCGCCATCATGGGAGCCGACACCAGCCACAAACAGGACCAGATGGTTAGACGCACAGAGCCCAAGAGCCAGGACATTTACCTGAGACTGCTGGTCAAGCTGTGCAGGCTTCTGGCCAGACGAACCGGCTCCACATTTAGCCACATTGTGTCGAAGAGGGTGTTCGTGAGTCCCGCCAGCGGTGGCCTCTGTCCCTTTCCCAGATGATCAGGAGGATGAAGCTTCCTGGCCGAGAGGAGAAAACAGCTATGGTTGTAGGGACTGTAACCGACGAGGTGAGTGCCCAAAAGGTACCCGAACTGAAGGTGTGGGCAGTCGTCCCCAAGCCGGATCCTCAAAGCCGGGGGCAAGGTTCTGGCCTTTGACCAGTTGGCCCTGGACAACCCCCCACCAACGGGCTGTGGCACCCTGGTCCGTGCAAGGGCTGAGAAGTACACAGGTATTTTGTCAGGGACCTCAGAGAAGTCCACACCAAATCCCACAGGAGATCCAAGGGCTGGAAGTTTGAGCTCACCAGAGGCCACCCAGCCAGCTGCAGAAACTAGCCCCAGATCCTGGCTTGTTATTAAAAGGATTTTAGATGCAGGGGCACCTGGGTGGCTCAGTCATTAGGCATCTGACTTTGGCTCGGGTTATGATCTCACGGTTCGTGGGTTCGAGCCCTGCATCAGGCTCTGTGCTGACAGCTTGGAGCCTGGAGCCTGCTTCTGATTCTGTGTCCCCATCTCCTGTTCACACTTTGTCTCTCTCACTCTCTCAAAAATAAACGTTTAAAGATTTAAAAAAAAAAAAGTATTTTGGATGCAAATTAGGGAAAAAAAAAAAAGAAGAAGGAGCTGAGATGTTTAAAGAGGAAGGGAGGACGGCGTTTGCTGGGCGTGTGCTTTGAGACTTCCCCTTCTGGTTTGCCACCAAACCTTCAGTAAAGCATATGAGCCTGACAGTGCTTTTGGAATCAGATTTGATCTTGGGGGGCATATAAAGTGGGCTTCCACCCCCCACCTTTTCAGTCTGTTCTCATCTCAGCAGCCAGCATGGTCTGATTATGGACCACATCAGATCATGTCATTCTCCTACCCTAAACCCTCTAGTAAAGGGCAGTCCTTTTGCCACAAGGCCCTCCCATCGGGCTCCTTCTGACCTGCTCTCATAAACCCCGGTGCCACCTGCAGCAGCCACATTGGTGTATGCCCTTCCCCAAGTCTGCCCAGTCGGCCTCAGGGCCTTTGCACTTGATTTGCCTCCACCTGTAATGCTCTTCCCCTGCATACCTGTGTGGGTTACTTCCACACTGAGTTCAAGGTGGGTCAGAAGTTATGAGTATTAGTTTCCTGGGGCTGCTGTAACAAAGTAGCACCAACTGGGTGGCTTAGAACAAAAGAAATTTATTCTCTTAGGATTCCAGAGGTCTGAAATCAAGGCAGCAGCAGAACCACATTCCCTCCAAAGACTCTAAGGGAGAATCCTTGGTCTCTTTCAGCTTCTGATGGTTCCAGACATTCCTTGGCTTGTGGCCACATCAGTTCAATCTCTGCCTCCGTGGCCACTGGGGCCTTCACATCGCCTTCTCCGTGTGTCTGTCTTCTCCTCTTCTTATAAGGACACTGGTCATCAGATTTAGGGCCTCCCTGGACAAATCTAGAATGAGCTCATCTCCAGATCTGTCACTTAATGACATCTGCAAAGACCTCTTTTCCAAATATAGCCACATTCAGAGGTTCTGTGGACATACCTCTTGTGTCCAACGTTCAATCCACTAGATTATGTCCCTAATCATCGTCCACGGTCATAAAATCTCACAGCCTTTCCCCTTCGCCCTGTGTTACCTGGGTTTTTCTTCCTAGCACTAGGCATCGCATGCTTCTCTGCATATTTATTTGTCTCTGGCCCTCTGCCTGCTCTAACTATGAACTCCAGGCAGGGCTCTACCTGCCGGGTGCACTGCTGTGTTCCCAGCCCCTAAAACAGGGCCTCACACACCGCAGGCACTCAAATAAGGATTCGCTGAATGAATAAATAAAGATCAGAGGGTGCCAACAATTTACGGCTCTGTTTGGGTCATTCCTAAGAATTGTTACTAACAGCTCATGATGCTGCAGTGTTTACAGGGAAAACGAATATAATTGATACTCATTAACATGGATATTATATTTATGTTTATATGCCGTAATTATGTCATCGTCTGATGACAATGCTTAGGTGTGCTTGGAGGAAGCTGGCATCTTCCAGAAAGAAGTGACTGTAGCTGAGGATGTACATCAGGTGCGCTCACGGCTCAGAGGCGGGGGTTTTGCTTCTCAGAGCCAACATGGAAGAGTTGGACAGGGTGGGTTTCTCTGCCTGGCAGTTGCATAGACTTGGGCAAAGCTACTTTCCTGCTGAGGCCCTTCGAGCTCAGCCCGGGGGACATCGTGGGGGCAGGAATGCCACCTGTCTTGCCTCTCCTGACCAGAGGCACTTTTTCCACTGCTTCCCCGGAGCTTGGGACTTCCGCAGCTGAGCTGCAGCCCTCCAGAGGTAAAACGGAGAGGATCTGGGGCCACCCCTAACCCTGAGCTGGAATTCTACTCACCCTCAGCCATCATTTCCAGGAGCAGAAAGAAGGTCCCTCAAAGCATGACATCCAGGATGGAGTGTTTCCGACGGGTGGAGATTTTAGAGGCTGGGGCTGGTAGGCTCCACGCGGGGATGCTGGGGTCCCAGAAGGCGATTCTCTAGTAAGAGGGGTGGGCAGCCAGTGTAGGTGAAGGGGCTTGGCCAGGAGCCGAATGGAGCCAATTCACCCTTGCCTGCCCCCGTTCCCCTGGCACGCTGTGGTCCAGCAATACAGGGAGGCACGAGAAAGAAACCCACACCACCGAGCCTCTGCTCTGTCCCTGCATCATCTCATTTCACACTCAAACGTGCTCCCATTCGTTGTGCAAATGGGGAAACTGAGGTTCACCTTAACCAGGGTCACCTAGCATACAGACCTCGGTCCAGGTTTTGTTTTTCATGTAGTTCCGCGTTGGGCCCTCAGGCCTTCCCCCATGCTGTTCCCCAAGCCCGGGGCGCTTCTCAGCTCGGACAAACGTACTCATCCTCCCGAGTCCGGCTCGTGTGTCCTTTTGTCCAGGCAAAGGTGCTCTTCTGTCCCCCTCCCCTGCCCCGCAGCTGCCCTGTCTGTCGTCCCCATGAGACTGGGCCTGCGTGCTCCCTGTCTCCAGCACCTCCCTGCCAGCTGGCAGTCTGTGCTCAGTAAGGGCTTGTGGAACCAGGCTCGGGGCCGGCCCGAACGCCACCGCCTCCAGGACGCCTTTCTGGGGCCCAACGAGACCTTCCCTCTCCACCAAGAGCTCTGTTGGCCTTGCTCCTGAAAAGCGGGGTACCCCATTACCGGCCTTCCCATCTTGGCAGGATCTATTCCTGTTTATTTACTTGTCTACTGCCTGTCAGCGGGTCAGGACCTGGCCCAGAACAGAGTTTGGTGCATGGTTGGTGTTCGAGGAAGCAGGCCGTTCCCAGCACCCAGAGGATCCTGGGGTGAGGGAGGGCTCTCAGGCCCATTGGAGCTGTGAGAACACGCCCGGGCCAGGAGCCGAATGGATCCCACCCACCCCTAGACCGTCGAGCTGGAAGGCCCCTGACGCCCTACCAACCTAACCCTCATGTAGGAGTGGAGACACGCAACACAGAGAAGGTGTGTTGTGTGCCCAAGCTCACACAGCAGAAGTCACCTGACACCCCCATTCTCCGGACTTCATGGCCACTGATCTCTCCTCTCTCCCAGGTCGCATTTTGTGTCTTCCCTTAGTAAAGTATTCAGCTCTTCCTGGAAGCCACCCTCTCCCCCTGAATTGTACCCATTCAACAGGCACATGGCCTGGAAGTTTCTGGTGGGGAGCCACGGGCAGGGGAGTCACTCAGACCTGAGTCTGAATCCTTCCTCTCCTGCTTCCCAGCAGAGGGACCCGGCAAGTCGGGTCATTTTTTTTTTTTTTAATTGTCTTAATTGTAGTAAAATACACATAACACAAAATATGCCATCTTAACCATTTCTGAGTACACAGTTCAGTGGTGCTAAGTGCATCCGTAATGTTGTGCAAACTTCCCACCGTCCACCTCCATGATGTTCACCTTGCCAAACTGAAACTGAACACGGGGAGCCGCCTGTACCCCCCCTCCCCGCCCCCGCCCCACCCCTGCGCTCACCAGCCACCATTCTGCTTTCTGTGTCCATGAGTTTGACGCCTCTCGGGACCTCGTGTAAGTGGAGTCGCAGCATTTGTCTTTTTGCGACTGGTTTATTTCACCGAGCATGACGTCCTCAAGGTTCATCCGTGGTGCAGCAGCTGTCAGAATGCCCTTCTTTTCTAGGGCCGAATAACGTCCCACTGCACGGACGCACCACACTTCGTTCACCCCTCGATGGACACTTGGCTCGCTTCCTTCCCCCTTTTGGCCACTGTGAATGCTGCTGTGGTTCATTTCTTTCTAGGCCCTTATCTTTCACTTGAAAAACGGTGTCCTTGTCCTCATATGCTTACATGAATTCGTTTGCCTGCTATTTGCCTAATGAGCCACGGAGGCCTTGTTTTTCTTATTATTATTTTAGAGAGAGAGAATCCGCGTGCAGAGGGAGAGAAAGAGAAAAAAAAATCTTAAGCAGGCTCTGTGCTGGGCCCAGAGCCCCAAGCCCAATGCAGGGATCCGTCCCACGACCTTGGGATCATGACCTGAGCCAAAATCAAGAGTCATTCGCTCGGGGCTCCTGAGTGGCTCAGTTGGTTGAGCGTCCGACTTCGGCTCAGGTCACGATCTCACAGTCTTGAGTTCGAGCCCCACTTCAGGCTCTGTGCTGACAGCTCAGAGCCTGGAGCCTCTTTGGGTTCTGTGTCTCCCTCTCTCTCTGCCCCTCCCCCGCTCATGCTCTGTCTCCTCTCTCTCTCTCTGTCAAAAAGAAATAAACGTTAAAAAAAAAAAAGAGTCATTCGCTCAACCAACCGAGCCGCCCAGGCGCCCCATCACGGAGGCCTTCTTAAGCGGAGAAAAACGCTAGCGGTTTGCTGGCTGCTTTGTGTGTATTTACGAATCAGATCCTCACAGGCCTATGAGGCACTTGCCATTACTCTCTCATTTTACCAGAGCAAAAGAAATAGAGACCTTGCCCAAGGGAGAGCAACAGCCAGAAAGTGGCAGAGTGGTGACGGGGACCCTGGCCTCAGCCACACGTTCCGCCCCGTGACTGGGTTTATCCCATGCGCCAGGCGAGTGCGGCGTGTTCTCGGGTTCACGGGGGGCCCTTCCTCATAACGCGCCACCGCTGTGCCCCTGGCTCGTGTGAAGCTTGCCCGGTGGCAGTCTCAATTCCAGCTGCCCTGGGGAGGAAGATGGAGAAAGACGCTAGAAAGTTCTGCAGTGCGTCTAGTTGGCGGAAAGATGTGCAGTCTTTTGAAAAACAAAACCCCATCTTTGGAGAAACAGAACAGCCAAACTCATACAGGGATTATGTGGAAATTCCTATTTCCTACATCTTTCTTGAAAAAAAAAATGTCTCGAAAACCCCACATTCTTCCTTGTTGACACCATCCGAGGGAATATGGAACAGTATTCACAGGGAGGCATTAATTTACCGCCCAAACCGTCAGAACCCATCCCCTAACTCGTTTCCAAGGTCAGTTGGAGGGGAGGCTGGAGGCGATGCCCCAGAAACGTTGCCTCAAGGGGCAAATTGCCATAATATGACCACACCCTCTGTCGATCTGCCGCCCTTCCCGACTGTGGCTTGATTTATAGCATCGTGTTGGAATTTCTGTCTCGAGACCATCTGGCCTAATTACCCCTGTGGCTTGCACAGGCCCCTGAAACTGTTGCTGGTTTGGAGGCGAAGGTCCTGGTGGGTCCTCAGAAGAGCCCCTCCTGGGTAACCCCAAAACCTCAGCAGCCTTCCAGGCGGCGTCAGCACTGGCCCCACCTTGTCTGTCGCACTGGGATTGGAGAAATCAGCTGGATCTTTGCATCCAGGAGACAAACAAACAAACAAAGCTCTTTTGCCCCTAAGCAGTTGGCAGCTTGGGGAGGCAGCACAGCATTTATTTCTTGTTATTCTTTTCTCTAAAGGAGAAGAAGATAACAAGGGCTAGAACTACCTGGTCCCTGACAACAGCTCTTGTTTCCTGAGAGTCTGCTGTGTGCCAGGTATTTGCACCCGTCCACTCTCGGACCTGCCCCGTGGTCCCTCCAGGCCCGCACCCCCTTGTCAGGTGAGGCTCTGAAAGGACCAGCAAGTCTCCCAAGGCCACCAAGCACGGAAGTGCAGAGAAAGGATTCGAAGGATTCGAACCACGCCCCTTCTCCACCCTGCGTGTGGCTTCAAGTCCCTTCCTGGCTTTTTGCCTCAATTGCCCTCAATTGCCCTGAGGTTGCAGGGAGTGAGGCTTCGGTCAGGGGCAGGGACTTGGAGGAGGTGATTCAGGGTAAAAGGTCAGCAAAACCTAACATCTGTGGCGCCTGAACTGCCAAGAGCCTCAGAGAAGGGGGAAGAAGGCCGACCAGGAGCTGGGGTATGCAGAGCGGAATGAGGGACCAGCACGAAGGTTTGGGCTTCTTCGTGTGGCCATAACCAAGCTTTATGGCAAAGATTCAGTGCAAATGGTTTATCAGCAGAATCATGGTGCCCAAAGATGTCCAGCTCCGGATCCCCAGAACCTGTACATCTGCTACCCTACACTGGCAGGAGAAACTTCACAGGGGTGATGAAGGTTCTAGACCTTGCGATGGGGAGATTATCCAGGCCAATAACCTGATCACACTGAGTCCTTAAAATTGGAAGAGGGAGACAGAAGAGTGGGTCTGGGAGACGCAGTGTGAGAAGGACTTCACCTGTGGCTGTGAAACTGGAGGAGGGGCTACGAGCCAAGGAACCCCAGAAGGCTCTAGAAGCTTCCAAGGCTGTGAGCTCCTGTCGGCAGGGCAGCTGTGCCCGACTGGGCTCTGCCTCCTCTAGGAGAGGTCAGTCTCCCCACCACAGGGGCCCCGGTTCCTGGTGGTAATGGATGAAGACCAACAGAAGCATGAATTCTGGCAGCCAGAGAGAGCCCTCGGGAAGAGCTGCAGGTGCTAGAAACTACTGGAAGTTGGTCAAGAGGCCTCCATGGCATCTACGCAGGGACACACAGGGACGAGACGGCGGGCCCCCCCCCTTGGTGTGACTGTCTCGTGGAGATCGGGAATCCAGCCTTTCAAACGTGTTATCCCCTGCTGGGCAACGTCTCTCGGCTCCCCATTGCCCCACAGTTCCGTCCAGCCTCTCCTGCTTCCCCAGCCCAACCCCACATCCTGCCCCACAGGCGCACCCCCCCCCCCCAGCGCACCCGGCCACTCACACTCCTCAGGGGGTCATATTTGTCACACCTCTCTGCCTTTGCAAATGCTGTTCCCACTGCCTGGAACGGACCCCGCACCTCTTCTTAGCAGCTGTGTTCTCCCATGTGACCTATTTCTGGGAACCCTTCCCTGCTCCCCTCCCCCACCCCCGGGCTGAGTGAGGGGCCTCTCCTGCACAGTCCCCTGCACGCCAGCCCCTCTCGGGCCCCCACCCCTCGGTGCTGCACGGGACACGTCCCACCCCCAAGGCTGTGAGCTGCTGCGGGCGGGGCAGCTGTGTCTGACGCTGCTCTGCCTCTGGGCACCCAGCCCAGGGCCTGGCACGCACGGGCTCAGGGGAAGACTGCTCTACAGAACCCGAGTCATGGGAAAGGCACGTGTTGCTGCCCACAGCCCAGCCCCTGGCCTCTCCGCCTGGCTATTTTTATTTCTTCCCCCCGCAGAGCTGGGGCCTGTAGGGCAGGTTCTCAAACCGAGCCAGTGGGACCAGCCAGGCAGAGTGAAGGCACTTGTCCCTGCCGCCCCAGCCAGAGGCCAGCAGGAACGGCCGTGGGGGCTCCTCCCCTGGACCACGAGGCCATGACCTCAGCCAGAGAGCTGCACCTCAGAAACACTCCAGCGCCTGGAGGTGCCAGCTCACCGCCCGGCAGAGTCTCCTAAGACAGAGCCGTGTGACCTTGAGTGGGTCGTGCGCGTCACCTGTCTGCCGAGTGGGGAGGGGTCCAGCCCCCCTCCTGCAGATTATTCTGAGGATCACGTGATAAAGCGATAAGTCCGATTAGAATGTCTTTTTAAATAGGAAAAACAGTCACGTGATTCAGGATCCAAGCGAAGAAGGGGGGGATTTACAAAACCACAGCGAGCTATCACCTCACGCCTGTCAGAATGCCTAAAATCAAAAAGACAAGATACGACAAGTGTCGGCGAGGCTGGGGAGCACGGCGAACCCTCTTGCACCGTCGGTGGGGATGCAAACCGGGGCAGCCGCTCTGGGGAAGAGTGTGGAGGTTCCTCGAAAGGTTAAAAATAGAACTACCCTGTGATCCAGTAATCGCATTACTGGGTATTTACCCAAAGAATACAAAAACACTAATTAGAAGGATACATACACCTCGATGCGTATAGCAGCATTATTCACAGTAGCCAAACTTTGGAAGCCGCTCGTCGTTCATCGAGAGATGAATGGGTAAAGATGTGGTGTATGTACCCAATGGAATATTAGTCGGCCATAAAAAAGAATGGAATCTTGCCATTTGCAACAACATGGATGGACCTAGAGAGTATAACGCTAAGCAAAATAAGCCCGTCAGAGAAAGAGAAACACTAGATACTTCATTCATATGTAGACTTTAAGAAACAAAACAGGGGCACCTGGGGGGCTCAGTCGGTTGAGCTTCCCACTTCGGCTCAGGTCTTGATCTCACAGTTCGTGGGTTCGAGCCCCATGTCGGGCTCTTTGCTGATGGCTCGGAGCCTGGAGCCGGCTTCGGATTCTGTGTCTCCCTCTCTCTCTGCCCCTCCCCCATTCATGCTCTGTCTCTCTCTGTCTCAAAAATAAATAAACATTAAAAAAATTTAAAAAAAGAAAAGAGAAACAAAACAAATGAACAAAGGCGGGGGGTGGGGGAGGGGAAAAACAAACCAAAAACAATCCGACTCTTAACCATAGAGAACAAACTGATGGTCACCAGAAGGGAGTTGGGGGCGGGAGGGGGGCAATGGGTAAGATAGGTGATGGGGATTAAGGAGGGCACTTGTCATGATGAGCCCTGGGTGGTGTAGGGAAGGTGTCGAATCACTGGATTGTATACCTGAAACCAGTACAACACTGTGTTAACTCTGCCGGAATTAAAGTAAAATAAATACATAAATATACATATAAATGTAAATACAAATACAAATATAAATATATAATTTTTAAAAGAATGTAATTTGGGATTGTCACGGCAAAAAAAAAAAGAGAGAGAAGAAACGAGTATTTTACTCAGTGCCAGCCCAGCTCTCGTCCTCCGGACCCAGCTGGCCAGCTTCCCTGAAGTCCGTCCCTGTGGCTGTTTTTTCTCTTGCTCCCTTTTCCCCTCCCTCCTTCCCTCTCTCCTTCAGAGGCTGTTTATAAGAATCTGTATGTTTGTATTTATATTTATACACACACACATCACCATTGTGAAGAACCTATTTTGTGCCACGTGCTTTGACACAATGTCGGTGCTCATAAACAGGAGCTTTTTTTTTTAACATTTATTTATTTATTTAAAAATTTTATTTTTTAACGTTTATTTATTTTTGAGACAGAGAGATACAGAGCATGAACGGGGGAGGGGCAGAGAGAGAGAGGGAGACACAGAATCGGAAACAGGCTCCAGGCTCTGAGCTGTCAGCCCAGAGCCCGACGCGGGGCTCGAACTCACGGACCGCGAGCTCACGGACTGAGCCGAAGTCGGATGCCCAACCGACTGAGCCACCCAGGCGCCCCTTCATTTATTTATTTTTGAGAGAGAGACAGAGAGACAGAGTGCGAGCTGGGGAGGGACAGAGAGAGAGGGAGTCACAGAATCCGAAGCAGGCTCCAGGCTCCGAGCTGTCAGCACAGAGTCCGACGCGGGGCTCGAACCCACGAACCGTGAGATCATGACCTGAGCTGAAGTCGGACGCTCAGCCGAAGGAGCCCCCCGGGGGCCCCGATGAATGGTAGGTTTTATGCTTCACTGTCTGCCATCATCAGCTTCAAAATTACCAGCTGTCAGCTACTGTTTCCTGAATGACTAGCTACCAGGCACTGTGCTAGGTTCCCCGCAAATATATGTCCATTTTATGGATGAGGAAACTGAGGATCCGGGAGGCTGGGTAACTTGGCCAAGGTCACATAGGTGGCTGGTGGCAGGGCCAGGAGTCAAGCCCCGGTTTTGAATCCCAAAGGCTGTGCTCAGAGCCACTCGGCGTCACTCCCGTGGCTGCCGTGACGCCTGACCCCGAGGAAATTGCAGCTTTTTCTGCACGTGCTCCGGGCAAGCGTCTCTGGTTCCAGGTACCACAGGCGCACAGAGGCTGTCCCACATATCCGCCAGGGCCTTACCTGCCTCTTGGCGTCACCAGTGTCAGGCTGGAGGACCCGTGCCAGGCAGCCCACCCCCGTGTGGTGCCCTAACGTCCAGAGAGTGCAGGGACTCATGCTAAGTCACAGGACAAGGGAGTGACAGGCCCAGAACCAGAACGTAAGCCAGCCCTGCCCACGCCTGTCATATGGGAAAGGGAAATGCTTAATCTGTGCGGGTCTGGAAAGGGTGCTGAGCTGCCCCTTATCAGAGCGCCGCGAAACGTCGCTGAGATTCCGACTCCCGGGTCTGGAACACTCTCATTAAACCCTGAGCTCCTCCGGAGCTTAGTTATCTCTGTGGTCCCACCCTGCGCCACCCCCCCCCCACCCCCCCCACCCCCCCCACCCCCAGGGCTGGTGGGACAGGGCCTGGAATGAGGCTAGATGGATGCGTGCCAAAGCCTACTCCTCTGACCTTAGGCATGGCTGATTAGAATCTAGACTCATAAAATAACAACTCTCGGGATGGTGAAGTTCTGTAGTGTGGGTGCCCTCCCACGCCTGGGGCTGGGGATCAGAGGGCTTCTTTGAGTTCAACTTGTTCCGCTTCCAGTTTCGTGACACGGAGCCCGTCGCTCAACCCCTCTGAGCTCAGTTTCCTCATCTGTATGACGGAAGTAATAAAACCTACCGTCCAGGTCGTGGGGAGGACAGAGTCAGGCGGTTCAGGTGGAAGCATCTGGCAGGTAAGGCTAAAAGCGTCAGCGCCACAGCAGCCCTGACGCGAATGGGGCCCCGTTGATGTGCCGATGCAGTGCTGGGCTCCTGAGGTCCTTTCTGCGGAGGATGGGGTCCTCCGTACAGTTTGCTCTGAGTTTTCACATCTCTTACATCCCTCAGGATGGAATCCGCCTGCTAGTTCCTTCATTGCCTGCTGTCCCTGCGCCCGAATGCCAGGGCCAGGACGGCAGGGACTGCTCTGTTCGGCTCGCCACTCCATCCCCAGCGACAGGAACCACCCCGCGTGCTTGCGGGAGCTGTCTGTTAAAGCTCCTTTGAATGGCCACTCGCTTCAGCAACTGATGAGGGGCACCGTCTTCCATTTTGCAGATGGCGCAGAGAGGTAGGAGTGGCTTACTCTTTACGGCATGACCGTAGCCTCCTACCGCAGGGAGTGGAGGGGCTCAGACTGCAGGCCCCGGAGCCAGCCTGGGTTCGAGGCCTGGCTCAGTCGCTCACTGGCTGTGTGATCTAAGGCAAGCCACTTGAGCTCTCTGGTCCTCAGGGTTCTGCTGGAAAATGGAAGTGAGGATTGTGGCTGACCCGTGGGGTCGTTGCGAGAAGACGTCGATATATAACACTCAAGAGAAGCAGGTCCGGAGAGATGACTCGACCACAGCCACCCTGCTCGACTCCAGGCTCTGTCCCACCAGCCGGAGTGAGAGACCAACCACACCGGGAGAGTCAGCCAGGCTGAGGAGTGGGATCCCCAAGTAGTTGGGGTGCCCCATCCTGGGCAGGGCCTGGCTGGGGAATTTGCTGCCAACGCCACATTCGGCCCCTGGAAATGGACACACCCTCCTTGTTGGCCCGCTCTGGCCTGGGCTGGGAAGGGAGCAGACGGGAGTCACAGGCCTGGCGGGGAGCCCGGGGGTGTGGGACAAGCATGGGGAGCGTGCCCAGAGGGAGAGGCATCCCTAGTGCTGGAGGCCTTCCTCTGCCTCAGCCACGCTCAGGCATGGACCCCGCTCTAGTAGACGCTCAAGCTCCAAAGGGTCCCCTTACCCGACTCTGGAAGGCTGACTTCCTTGACCAGACTCACAAGGACCCGATGGCAGTTCTGGATGACAGAGTATCTGTAAGCAATGAATGAAACATAGGTCTGTACGGCAGAGAATGATCATGCCCAGCATCACTCTCCCCCAGAACAGAATCAAATTCTGGTGAAGAATTCGGAAGCCTCGGGAAGTGAGATCAGTTTTGGGAAGACCGCAAAGAGTTTGTGTGATATGCTTCACAAAGCAAGGGTTTCGGTGCCAGATGGACCTGCCTCTGGCAGTTACCACTTGTGTGACCTTGGATGAGTAATGACCTCAGCCTCCGTCTCCGCATCTATCAAATGGGTGTGACAATTCTTCCTCAGCCCTGCTAAGCGAGAAGGAGCACATGAAGTCCTTCCTTCCAGAAAATCCTGTTCCCAGCAAGAAAGGACAGCACATCAGGGACTCTTCGGGTGTCTCCAGGTAGGGTGGGAACATACCTGCCTTGCCGTGGGTGCCCATTGGTCCCCCCACCCCCTTGCCACCATTACTCATCATGAGTAGAGCAATTTACTGGGCAGCCAAAGCATCATCAGAACATTTCGTGACCAGTAGGGCTTTTGTATTGAGCTGGCTTTGATTCGGTGCCTAGTGGCACGGGGCTCTGGGTGACCCTCTCCGCGGCTTCCGGGTCCAGGGTTTACGCACAGCTCATGTCTAAGGGGGAGCAGTCCGATGTGCTGCTTTCCACCGTGGGGGTTGGTACGAAACAGGTGGCCTGAGTGTCGGAGCTAAATTTGAGTCCTGACTCCACTGTGTGATTTTGGGCAAGCCACTTAATCTCCCGGAGCCTGTTTCCTCTTTTGGAAAGCGGCCTAACGTGGCCCTGGAAAAGGTTAGTCAGTGTGCGCCTTGGGCTCAACAGAGGACAACATCTTCTCAGCTGCGAGGAGGGGGCGCCCTTTCTCACCCAGCTCTGGGGACAGAGCTGAAGACTTTGGGAGGGGACCGCAGATGGCCGGCGGAGCACCCAGGAGGATGGGAGGTGCCCGCTGAGGGTGCCTCGGACGTGAACCTGGGGGAAGCGACACCCCAGAGAGGGTCTGGCAGAGGGAGGGGCTCACTGTGCCTCTCAGAGGGCAGGGGTCACGAGGACAGAGAGACGAGCTCAGGGCGACAGAAAGGGGAGCTAGGAGTGTCTGATGGGCCCAGGGTCCCCTCAGAGAGCGACCATGATAGTCCCGAACCTTGGACTCTGCCCATCTGCTCCTTGTCAGCTCTGCCTGTGTCCCTTAAGAATAAGGAGGGCGGTGCCCTCGGTTCCGGGGGAAGGAGTGGGCAGTGGCTGGCTGAGGAGGAAAGGCAGGCAGCCCGGCCCTGAGTCAGAGGGAGGAAGCCCAGCTGGGCCACGAGGAGTGCCCCGGGGCCTAACAGTCCAGTTTCCGGTGAGTCCCCAACGGCCTCCCGTGGGCCTCCCACTTGGGTGCCCTGAAGCTGAGCCCGACTCGGGGCAGGGGCTCCCAGTGGGGGCCTGGCGTTCAGACACGAGGATCCGGGTTCCACGGCTGCCCAGGCAGGAGAACGGGCGTGCCCTTGTGTGTCAGGAAGCTCCCTGGACGTGGGGTCCTGGACACTCCCTCTGAGGATGCTGGACACGCCCTGGGGAGACGTTATCACATCAGGGCCCTCAAAGAGCCCGGAAAAGAATCCTCCCCGAAGAGGCATGTGCTGGTTCGATTCCGTGTCTCGGAGGGAGGCTGGGAGGCCCTCTACAGTGACCCAGCCCAACACTCGGGCTCTGTGCTGACGGCTCGGAGCCCGGAGCCTGCTTCCGATTCTGTGTCTCCCTCTCTCTCTGCCCCTCCCCTGCTCGTGCTCTGTCTCTCTTTCTCTCTCTCTGTCTCAAAAATAAACGTAAAAAAAAAAAAGAATCTAACAAAGGGGGCCGCCTGGGGGGTGCAGTCCATTAGGCTTCTGACTCTTGGTCTCAGCTCAGGTCTTGATCTCAGGGTCCTGAGTTCGGGCCCCCTGTTGGGCTCCACACCAGGCAGGTGAAGGCTACTTAAAACAAACAAACAAACAAGAAAACACAAGAATATATTAAAGAACCAACTTGGGGGGGGGGGATTGGAGGAACCAAGGAAGGCTTCCCTGGGGGGGATGGCTCCTGAGGGAGGATTAAGCCAATGGGGAGTGAAGGGAAAAGAGCTAGACAGGGGGAACAGCATGTGGGGAGGTTGAGAGGAGAGAAGGAGCCCTGTTGCTTGGCCACTGTCTCACTCGTCTGGGTTTCCCTGCAGACCAGGATTTGCTCACCATCTCTGTGCGTGCAATGACAGCATAGCCACCCTATGAGCCGTGCTGCGTGATCTCAGACTTGTTGCTACGCCTCAGTTTCCTCGTCTGAACACTGGGGAGGGTGGTAGGAGCTGAGGGAGGAAGCGTAGGCCCCGGGGGTCTTGCGGAGTCTTCTCAAAGCTCAGCGAGAAGCCACAGGGCAGAGACGTGCTCTGATTAATATTTTAAAGGTGTCACCCACGCTGCCTTGACGGGAGTGGGAGGAAGGAGAGTCGCTAAGTTAGGCGGAAAGAGTTGGATGGGGCTTGGAAGGCTGAAGGCGTTCCTGCTTGGGGCAGGTGGAAGATGAAGCCACCAGTCTACCAGGAAGCCTTGGGGGCACTGGGTTGGGGTCAGGAACAACGAAGAGATCTCTTTGGTCTGTCCTCCTGAGTCCTGGCTTCTCACCTGAAGGTCACCTCACGGCCTAAAATAACTGCCTGAGCTGCCGCCATTGTGTCTGCGTCCCAGGTGGAAAGCAAGAGGGAAAGGGAGAGGAGAGAGGGGGAAAAGAAAAAGCTTCATCAGCTCTCTCATTGGAAGGGAAGAAGAGAGGACTAGACGGGGCGGGGGGGGGGGGCGGGCGGGGACAACCGTCTCTGCTACAGTCCTCCTCCCCTGCTCTCTCACTCCTGGCTTGACGTCTCCCCTACCCCTCTGTGGGGGACACGGTGAAGCTCACACTTCTTTCTAGGACCCGAGAGCCCACCATGACATGCTTCTGCTGCCCTGTCCAACCTGTCCCCGGGCCTCTCCCTCCTGTGCGCCCACGTTCCAAAAATCCCAGACCTGCTTGCTGTTCAGAGGTGAAAGGCACGTCATGGTCACTCTGTGTGTCCTTGGGTCCCTGGCCGAGGCCTGGCCTCAGGCCAAGGCCAAGGTATATGGGAAGGAAGAGGTGCCTTTGCTACAGCTGAGCATGGTCCCAGGATTATTAGTGACCCTGGAGAAGTGGGGCTGTGCCTTGTCGTGCCCTGGCTGTCCCCATCTCTGTGAGGTCCTCCCCTGCAGCGGAAGCAGTGAGAAGACAGAGGTGGGGTGTGATGCTGAGCCCCGACCCCTCCACAGTGGGTTTCGTGTCCCCGTGGGACCAGGACGGAGGCAGACAGTTCTCCACTGCAATGTGCTCTTTAGAAAGCAAACAAAAAAGGACTGTTTTCAAGATTGACAGGGCCAAGGAGGCGACAGGATAGGGAGGCTGGTCTCGGGCCGAGATCCTTCTAGAGCCCACAGGGGCCTCTCCAAACCACGTCAGTCCCCCACCCCCTCGTCCGGGAGAAGGTGCAGTCCGGGGAGGGACAGGGGGAGGGGTCCAGAATGACCAAATGACACTGGGCGCCAGGAACTGTGCGTGTATACGTGGGGGCTCACAGAGCCCGCTGGGGTCAGGTGATTGCTCGGTTTTACAGGAGGAGAAACTGAGGTTTCGGAAAGGTTAAGCAAGCTGGTTGGGGTCCCTGGGCTGGACCCTTTACTTATTTTTTCCGATACTTCATCTCACATTGTTTTGTCTGCCGGAGACCGGCTCCAGGGGTTCCCGAAGGAAGAACGGCGCCGGTGAAAATAAAAAAAAACTAAAATAAAAAACTAAAACTAAGATACAAATGGACACAGACAACACCAGTTGAACTGGCCGATTTACTGCAGTAAATGTGGCGTTATCTATGCTAGTGATTTCCTTGTAACCTATGTCATCTATGTTTTCCTAACATTACCCGATTCTAAAATTGTCCCTTTGTATAATCACCCAATAAGGAATAACATGATTGTGTTGTCATAACGTTCCCTCCTGCCCTTTGCTTATTGATTAATTTCTTTTATTGTTTTTATTATGTATCTATGTTTATCTATAATGTATAAAGTATTTGCTTTGCTGTTTTCACGAAAGGCCATTTATCTCTCAACACCTCAAGTGGAACAGTTACAGGGACATGACCTGTTCGTTGTTTCCCTGAACCCTTCGTGGTTTTGAAGAACAAAAGTGTTCGCCTGGGTCTGAGGTGCCAGGAGGGGGGCCGGGAGGGCCTGAGAAACCCACGCCTTATACACTCTCAGAGGGACGATGCATCTAGGAACCAATGAACCATTCCGTAGCTTAAGCGACTAGGTTCAGTCGTCATCGTCTGGAATGCCTCCGGGGGGCCAGGAGGGCCTAGAGGTTGAAGTCACCTGTGCCCAGAGATACACTCCTTAGTTGCCGGAGTGGGGCTTTCAAATCCATATGTCTCTCCTTTACAGGCCCTCTTTGCTGGCAAAGGGATGAGGCTATCCTTCCTGTAAAGAGGAGTCTCCATAGGGGATGGCAAGGGCTAAACGTAAGGCCACACAATTTCTCCTGGAACCTTATTTTCTTCCCTAACGGTTCTTTTCCCAGGGGGCCTGCCGAGGGCAAGTCCCCGACAGACAATACCCCAGGTAGTTTTAAGGCCAAATCACCTAAAGACAGGAGTACGAGAAGCTTCCCTGTCGGTTGGGCCGCCCTACAGTCACCAATCCGTCCACAGCCCGGGCCCTGCCACTCAGGCTGGGATAGCTCGGCTTCCAGCATTTGTCGCTGCTTTTTCCTCCCTTCCTTCCCTCCTCCTTCCCCTCTCTCCTTCCTTCTTTCCTTCCTTCCCTCCCTCCCTCTCTTTAAAAATTTTTTTTATTTTTATAAATGTTTATTTCTTGGTTTTGAGGGAGAGAGAATGAGCAAGAGAGGGGCAGAGAAAGAGAGGAGAGAGAAAGAGAGAGAGAATCCCAAGCAGGCTCTGCGCTAACAGCACAGAGCGCAACGCAGGGTTCAGTCTCACCAACCATGAGACCATGGCCTGAGCTGGAATCAAGAGTCAGATGCCCAACCACTGGGCCACCCAGGCGACCCCCTTGTCTCTTTTAAAAATAATTTCGTGGAGTGAAATTCACAGATCTGAGTGTTTGGGGAGTTTGACCAAATGCACACACTCATCACCACTGCTCCAGTCAGGACACAGACCATTTCGGGTTCCCGAACGTCCCCCACATCCCTTTCCACCAGACTCCCCTCTCCCCTGTGAAAGCCATCCCTGTTCTGATTCCTGTTCCTATGGATTCGTGTTCACCTGTTTCCAAGCTCCGTGTACATGCATTCAGGTGAGCTCTGCTCTTTCTTCTTGCTTGAATTTCCAGATGCCAAGGGCAACAGAGGTGCACGTGAGAAAGGGCTGTGGTCAGGGTCTGTCACTAAGGCAACAGTTTCTGCCCAGCGCGTCCTTGGAGCCCGGCTCCCACAGGCAGGGCGTACGTGTCCCAGAAAGTCCTCTCCCCCCACCAGCCTGCTCCCTCCCTGCCTCTGTGCAGCACACTGACCCATTTTCTCTCTGGAAGCCTTCCCTGACCCGCCTGCTGCTGGAGGCACCTCTTACCCAGCCCTTCCTTCATAGCCCCGGCACCATCATGATGAAATCGTGTCCCCCACACAGGCGAACCCCCCGGGGCCCGTCCAGGTGTGCTGTGGGTGGCCACATGACATCCCCAGGTGTGGCTTGCCCAGGACTCATACGTGAGCAGTAAAGGTTTGGTGAACAGTCGCTTATAGGAGAATGAGTGTCTGTGTGTGTGCATGCGTGGTGCATGTGGGAGAGAGGAAAGAGTGTGGGCCAAGGAGCACCTTGGGACAGGGGCAGACTTACCTGGGGGCGGGGGGGGGGGCAGGGCCTCCTGCACCCCCGCGGGGTGCATTTCTACAACAGGAAAATGGGTTGGTTGCCCAAACATGAGCCTCAGTCCACCCTTAGCCTCCAGAGGTGGGAGGGAAGGACTGCATGGTGTGCATTCAGGGCTTTGCAGTGACACTGAGTGACTGCCGGGAGGGGGGACAGAACTGCCTTTGTCCTCGGCCAGCCAGGGGATGCCTGCCCTTGGAGACTGGTGACACAGTGTTCCCTTGGATGCAGGAGGCCAGGACTGCAGGCTGCAGTGCCCCCTGGGTGGGGCGGGTGTGACAAGGAGGGACTGGGGCCTGGAAGGGGAAGGGGCGGGAAGGCCAGACTCTGGCCCAGGTAGATGATTTCACCATCGCTCAGGGCCCAGTGTCCATGAGGTCAGGCATCGTGAAGTCTGGGGGGAGGCACAAGATGGGGGCTGTGGTGATGGGGGAGGGGGCTGATGCCAGAGATGATTAGGAAGTGAACATGGGGGTCCTGGCCATGCATCAGTGTCAGATTTCCAGTGGAAGGTGCTGCTGTCACTGAGACAGGAGTCCAGGAGGGGGGGGCAGGTTGGGACCCCCGGGCGGTTGTACCTGCCATGTCGGAGTTGTTTAGGGACATCCAAGGAGAAATCACCAGGAAGGTCTGGCGGGTGGTGGAAAGGTCTGGCCGGAGGGGGTGACCTGAGGGGCCTTCACCCCTCCTGATCGTCCACGTTGAGGATGTTTTGGGGTAGAGCCTGATTCCCTAGGGCAAGGGGCCCAGAGGTTTCTCCAATCCTGAGAGTGCCCCCAAGGCAGCGGCTTTCACCGGGGCTGTGTGCTCCAGGGGTCGGCAAGGACTTTCCGCGGGACATGTGGGTGCGGAGGGTTTAAGGACCTCACTTACCAGGTGATCCCCTATTGAGAGGTCAGAGCAGTGCTCCTTCCTCAGGTCTGCCCTGTGAGAGAAAGGCCCAAGAGAAAGGCTCATCCATCCCGGATCACAATCCAAACCCCAGTGTGAGCAGAGCCGCCTCAAGCCAGGCCCAGAGACAGGCCTTCAACTTCTTTGTCCCTACGTCTAGTAAGGGCAGGACTGGTGATGGGAATGCGTCTGTGGCTCACGTCGGCTGTTCTGGATTCACACATATAATAGCATGGGGAGAAAGGGAACTCTCCAGTTTGTTTGTTTGTCCTCTTGGTTGGTTTTTTAAGGAACGTGACTCTGTCACTGCGAGTTCACGGCAATTGTCTCGTAGGAGCTGAGCACAAAGCTTATCATGTAAAGATTGGAGGCGCTTGCCTTGTCAGCATGACTTATTCATCCACCTAATTATCTCTCATTGATCTAGAATCTGGAAGGGAGGTGATGGCCTTGACAGACAAGTATTGCCACCTTTGTCTGAATTGAAAGATGAAGCCAGACTTCCTGTCAGAGAAAGCATTTTCTGATCGGCTTACTGGACTGACCGTGATGGCTGCCTTTGCCAACCGCTAAGGTGGTGGCTATTTTCCACAGATTGAATGAAATCTATAAATCGAAAGCTCCCACATGTAAAAACAATTTCTTAATGTTGATTTTTGAGAGAGACAGAGCGTGAGTGGGGGAGGGGCAGAGAGGGAGGGAGACACAGAATCGGAAGCGGGCTCCGGGCTCTGAGCCGTCAGCACAGAGCCCGACGCGGGGCTCGAACCCATGAACCGTGAGATCGTGACCTGAGCCGAAGCTGGATGCTTAACCGACCGAGCCACCCAGGCGCCCCTATGGCTCCAACATTTTGATGAAAATAGACATAAGGCATGTGACAAGGGCACGTAATAATTTGGGCGGAGGGGAGAGTATTGAAATTAACAACATTTTCATTTCCCCAATTCTTTCTGTATACCTCCAGTTAAACAAGGGGTCTTTGAGAGAGTAACAGGTATAATCAGCAGCTCCCAGATAACTCTGGGTCAACTCTTTTTGGCACCCTACCCCAGGGACTGAGGCCGCAGGAGGTCAACAGCCAACAGCTGGGTGACAGATCCCCGCGCAAGCCAGGTGATTTCAGCAAAATCAAAGAAGACTCAACAAATTGACAAGATCATAACCAAGTTCCCAATGATGGATCCGGAAAAGTAATTTAGATGATGGCTCATCATTATTTGATTTTTTTTTTGCCACATATTTTTGAAGGTGTTCAAAGAATTACGTGATATTTCTATGACAAAAAGGGGGATTTCCTTCCCCCTCCATTTATTTATATGGAAAAATTACTCCTACGCTTATATTATAAATACAAAAAAGAGGAATAAAACCTAGCTTGAACCATGTCTCATTCTATGAACGGTATTCTGTGGATTCCATGAGCTAATTCAGAAAATAAGGCTTATACATACCCTTAAGAAATTTCTAGTAATATTGTACCTTTATGTTTGGTAATTACGTATTAAAATGTATAACCTAAGACATTTTTACTAAGTATTTTGGTAATGATACCTCAACCCCAAACTAAGATTTTTAAGCCCAGAGGGACTTGCAGTCAAAGAAAATTAGTTTCAATTTATTCAAGGGAAATAATGATTAGATAACAGTAAGACACTTTCCAGCATAAAAATAAATTAGGATAAAAGTCCAGGGGAAACGGAACGGAAATGTGAAGTCACAGAAACCAAGGAACAGCACAAAATGTTTAATTGTCAAGGGCTTGTCGCGCATTTTTAAGTGCGTGACGGTGGGCATCAAATTGCTACGCGATTTAGATTCCATTGATCACATCTAAAAGAGCAGTGTAACAAGTTTGTTTTAAAACGTCAACATTGGGGCGCCTGGGTGGCACAGTCGGTTAAGCGTCCGACTTCAGCCAGGTCATGATCTCGCGGTCCGTGAGTTCGAGCCCCGAGTCAGGCTCTGGGCTGATGGCTCGGAGCCTGGAGCCTGTTTCCGATTCCGTGTCTCCCTCTCTCTCTGCCCCTCCCCCGTTCATGCTCTGTCTCTCTCTGTCCCAAAAATAAATAAACGTTGAAAAAAAATTAAAAAAAAATTAAAATAAATAAATAAATAAATAAAACGTCAACATTTAGGGGTGCCTGGGTGGCTCAATCGGTTAGGCGTCCGACTTCGGCTCAGGTCACGATCTCGCGGTCCGTGGGTTCGAGCCCCGCGTCGGGCTCTGGGCTGATGGCTCAGAGCCTGGAGCCTGTTTCCGATTCTGTGTCTCCCTCTCTCTCTGCCCCTCCCCAGTTCTCTCTCTCTCTCTCTCTCTCTCTCTCTCTCACAAATAAATAAATGTTAAAAAAATATATGCATATCAACATTTACAATACATCAGGAAATGACATTGTTTGCAACTGTGTAAATTTAGTATGAAAAACTGAGAGAGTCCAGCTGAAAATATATGCCAGAGTGCATCAGGGGGTTCACACCCCCTGATTTTTTTTTAGGGCTGGTGTGAGCAAAAAAGTTTGGAGATCACAGCTCAGAGGATTAGCCTTCAAAAGCAGACCAGAGCAGGCTCAGCTCAATTCCCTGAAGTCCCTTCTTTCAGAACTGAGGTTTGTGTCTATCTGTTTTAAGGCACAGAGATGACAGTCGGGTTGAGAGACTGTCAGACGAGAACACATCTGCTGAGTGCAGTTGGAGGGCAGGGTCCGCCTGCTCCAGGCAAGCCCGGCACTCTGGCGGCGCCCGTGGACCACGGACTGGTGACTGGCCTTCAGGCAGCCGGGTGGAGCCACCTCGTGCGGCAATGGGGTAAGACGCTGGTTTTCCCAAGCGCAGGTGGGCACCTGTCGGGAAAGTCACCGGTAAAAAGGACGCACACGCCCCCAAACTCCATCTTTGCAAGAGCGCCGGCAGCCGTAGATGGTCAGTACTCCTGAGAGCTGGCTCACTCTGCACCAGACACTGGCCTGAGTGCCTCCTGTGTCCCATCCTCGAATGGCCTCATGAGCAAGGAGTGATGGGACCAGGCAGCCTGACTCCAAGCCACAGCAGGCACGAGGCACAGGTGTGAGCACAGACACGTTCTCGACTCGGAAGTTTCGCGTTTGATTTGACACTTCGTTCCGCTTACAACTCTCTGATCCTGGGTGAGACTTTCAACCTCTCTGACGCTCAGTTTTTCTATCTGCAAAATGGTTCGTAAGAGCTACTATACCGGATCGTCAGGCCCCAGATCTTTCCAGGCAGTGCTGACCATTCTATGCCTGGAAAGGACTCTGCTGTCATCGGAAAAGTTTGTACCTAAATTTAGAAGACTGAAATCTTTTTTTAAAAACAGGCTTTTTTTTTTTTTTTTTCAGTTTATTTATCTATTTTGAGAGAGACAGAGACAGCACGAGCAGGGGAGGGGCAGAGAGAGAGGGAGAGAGAGAGAACCCCAAGCAGGGTCCGTGCTGCCGGGCCGGAGCCAGACGCGGGTCTTGAACCCACAAAAGCACAAGATCATGATCTGAGCCAAAACCAGGATGCTCAACCGACTGAGCCACCCAGGCGCCCGTGGGCACTCCCAGTTTCGAGGGAGAGGCAGCCAAGGAAACAGACAGTAATAAGCAGTGCTGGGCAACAGGAGGACTTCCTGGAGGGGGTGAGGTCTGGGCAACATTTTCCTCCTCTGTTCACTGAGAGGGTCATAATAACCCACAGTTTTTATTTCAGAATCTAATTTTATTTTGAACTACATTGTTATAAAAGTAACACATGCTAAGGGGGCCCCTGGGTGGCTCAGTCAGTGAAGTGTCCGATTCATCCCTATTTTTCTTTTTTTTCTTTTTTAATTTTTCTTAATGTTTTATTTTATTTTTGAGAGAGAGAGACAGCGTGTGCGAGTGGTGGGGGGGGGGCGGTGCAGAGAGCGAGGGGGACACAGAACCTGAAGCAGCTCCAGGCTCTGAGCTGTCAGCACAGAGCCCAACGCGGGGCTCGAACCCACGGACCGCAAGATCGTGACCTGAGCCCAAATCAGAGGCGTAACCGACTGAGACACCCAGGTGCCCCAAGTATCCGACTCTTGATTTCAATTCAGGTCACGATCTCACAGTTCACGGGTTTGAAACCCGCGTCAGCCTCCATGCTGAGGGTGCAGAGCCTGCTTGGGATTCTCCTTCCTCCTCTCTCTCTTCCCCTGCCCTGCTCTCTCTCTCTCTCTCTCTCTCTCTCAAAATAAATAAATACACTTAAAAAAAAAAAAAAGTAACACACGCTCCTGGTGAAAATTTTCAAGAGAACAGAAAACTATTAAATGAAAAGTGTCCCTTGCTTATCCCCAGAAGGAACTAACTACTGTCCCCGGGCGTCTCGCGTAGCCTTCCAGACACATTCATGTGAATGGGAGCCACGTGGGCAAAGCATAAAAGCCCAAATTAATAGTAACGACGGCTTCCCACTTGGTGAGTGTTTACCAGGTGCTGGGCTCTTCCCACTTCCCAATAACATCTCTTGGACATATTTCTTTTTTTTTTTTTTCAACGTTTATTTATTTTTGGGACAGAGAGAGACAGAGCATGAACGGGGGAGGGGCAGAGAGAGAGGGAGACACAGAATCAGAAACAGGCTCCAGGCTCCGAGCCATCAGCCCAGAGCCCGATGCGGGGCTCGAACTCACGGACCGCGAGATCATGACCTGGCTGAAGTCAGACGCTTAACCGACTGCGCCACCCAGGCGCCCCTCTTGGACATATTTCTATGTCACAATCAGCTCTCCAAGGTACAGGGCGAGAAGCCTGGAGGAGAGTAGAGACCACGCGAGTAGACATTCCCCCCCGTCTTAGTTAGCATACACCTGGCTCCCTCTGGAACTTCCCTACGGTTGAGTTACTATCTCCTTGGTTTTCCGATAGGGAGATCGAAGCTCAGAGAATCAAAGCGTGTGCTAAGGCCACATGGTGGCCAGGAGCCGGTCGATGCCATGATTCACCACGTGGAGCTCTGGGGCCTGCGGGAGGCCATACCCTTCTCAAGTCCTGGCTTCTGGAAGGATAAATATTACCCTGGCAAGCTGGAGGCCGGTGTCGAAAGCCGAGGCTTACCCTGAAAGCTCAGGCCAAAGGTCAGCACCGCCCTCTGCCCTGCAGGCCTCCGGGGACCCACGGCACTGACCAGTGTCTCTGCATCCTGGCCGGTGGCCAGCGCTCCCGCCCACGCAGGTGCTCACACAGGGCGAGGTCTCTCGTCACACGGGTCACGCCGCACTTGTGACCCCGTGATTCCGCTGCTGGAGGTCGGGGTCGTGGTGATGGGTGCAAACCTTGATGCGTAAAGCATCCTGCAGTGTGGTCTTCAGGGGACCCAGAAGGACAAGCGTTTCGGCCACTTTGATGTTCAGTTGCTCGCTGTGTGATCCTGAACCCGGCCTTTCTTTCTTTCCTTTGTTTTTTTAATTGATGTGAAACTCATGATCAAAAAATTCACGATTTTAGCGGTGCCTGGGTGGCTCAGTGGGTTAAGCGGCCGACTTCAGCTCAGGTCATGATCTCATGGTTCACGAGTTTGAGCCCCACATGGGGCTCTGGGCTGACAGCTCAGAGCCTAGAACCTGCTTCGAATTCTGTGTGTCTCTCTCTGCCCCTCCCCCACTCTCACGTGCACGCTCACGTTCTCTCTCTCTCTCTCTCTCTCTCTCTCAAAAAAAAAAAAAATGAATAGGGGCGCCTGGGTGGCTCAGTGGGTTGAGCGGCCGACTTCGGCTCAGGTCATGATCTCTCGGTCCGTGAGTTCAAGCCCCGCGTCGAGCTCTGTGCTGACAGCTCGGAGCCTGGAGCCTGTTTCGGATTCTGTGCCTCCCTCTCTCTCTGACCCTCCCCCGTTCATGCTCTGTCTCTCTCTGTCTCAAAAATAAATAAACGTTACAAAAAAAATTTTTTTTAATGAATAAACATTAAAAAAAAATTAAAGTGTCCAACTCACCGGCAGTTGGTACATTTCCAGTTTTGTTTAGCCACCACCTACACGTAGCTGAAAAGCCTCCCCATCACCCCCGAAGGAGGCCTCACGCCCAGTAAGCAGTTGCTTACTGCCCCCCCTGACGCCCGCCCCCCGCCCTCCCCCAGTCCCTGGGGACCACCCACCCATCGCGTTCTGTCTCTGGGGATCTGCCTGTCCAGGGCATTTCCTATAAAGGAAATTGTATGAAGCGTGGCCTTGGGATCGGCTTTCTCCACGTGGCAGAGTGCGTTCTACATCTGTCCACGCTGCAGCACGGGCTGGCGCTCCATTCCTGGTCAAGGCCGAGTAATCTTCCACCACCTGACGCCTGAGTTGTGTTCACCTATTGTTCTAGCTACAGGTGTTTGCACTGTTCCACCTCTGGGCTCCTGAGCACGGTGTCGTCATGACGCTTGACCCACATAGCTTCCTTTGTCACATCTGCAAAATGGGGACACGGAAAGTACCTGCCTGGCGGGCTTGCTGGGAGGATGCGTGGCTTATAGATGGGACGCCCTACCTGGTGCATGGCCAGGGCTCCGTTGTTGATTCTGTTGGGTACTTGCTCACCATCTGACATTTATTGAGCACTTACTGTGTGCCATTTTAAGCACCTTACCTATGTAAGCACCTTACCCGTTCGTGTCAATGCTTTTCATTCATGTATTAATTCCGCCAGCAACTCTGTGGGGTAGGGCCCACTGATCAGTTCTCCTGTATTTATTTATTTTTAAGTTTTTTTTAACATTTATTTTTTTTTAATTTTTTTTTTCAACGTTTATTTATTTTTAGGACAGAGAGAGACAGAGCGTGAACGGGGGAGGGGCAGAGAGAGAGGGAGACACAGAATCGGAAACAGGCTCCAGGTTCTGAGGCATCAGCCCAGAGCCTGACGCGGGGCTCGAACTCACGGACCGAGAGATCATGACCTGGCTGAAGTCAGACGCTTAACCGACTGCGCCACCCAGGTGCCCCAACATTTATTTATTTTTGAGACAGAGAGAGAGAGACAGTCAGAATGCAAGCAGGGCAGGGGCAGAGAGGGAGACACAGAATCCGAAGCAGGCTCCAGGCTCTGAGCTGTCAGCACGGAACCCAACGCAGGGCTTGAACCCCAAAACTGTGACATCATGATCTGAGCCAACGTCAGCCGCTTAATGGACTGAGCCCCCCAACTGACCCTGATCGGTTCTACCTTATAGAAAGCCGAGGCTCTGAGAGGTCAGCTCAGGGGTTGCCTGTGGAGGCAGGACTTGAACTCGCCGACCTGACCCTGAAGCCCACGTCCTTAATGCCTCTGCTGGTCTACACTTGTGGGGTCGTTTACACTATCATCCACAGGGGTTTCTGGGGTCATCACCTGTGGATCGGGGACTGTGGGAGATTTTCACCTTCTTTTTCCCCTGGACTGTCTCTGTTCCACGTGTCTGTAATTGTTTGTTTTCACAGGGAGCAGAGGATAATTTTGTAATCAGAAGGCAACAGTAAATATGATTTTAGATCATAACGTATTTGTTAAGTGAAAGCAGCCACACATAGAATTTCAGGTATGGCCTGATTCCAAAGGTGCACAATAAACACCCAGGGGGCTGTTCCCCAACGTATTAACAAGGTTTGTCTCTGGGGAGCCAGATGGGGTGATTCTGTGATGCTTGGTATAAGTTTGTTGTCTTTCTGGCTTTTCCAAGTGTATTTTGACAACAAAGATCACTGTAATATTTGGAGAGAGATTCTAAAAACAAAAGACCGGAGATCCCAGCTAGGACCGGTGGGTGTTTCTGCTCGGGCCGGCTGGGCAGGTGAATCTGAGCCACTGACCGGCCAAGGAGGCTCACGTGGAAGCTGCCAGACGGGAGGTTCCTGCACCGAGGGACATGCCCAGGGACGTTTGTCATTCCATCTCCATCCGAGGACACAGAGACACAGAGGACACTCCTACCTCAGGGTCCCCAGTGCCTAGACCGGGAGCCGCCTCAGCCTTGGACTGTCCCTGTTCTGCCCGTCCATCCCAGCCACCTGGCCTTTCCTCTGGCACTGCCTTTCACCAGAATTCCTGTCACCCCCGGGGGCGCTCTTCCCAGATCCTCGTGCTCCCTCCGGTAGGATCAGCAGGGCCCGGTGGAGCACTGGGAAGGCGCCCATGATTAGAAGAAAGTGTCTGTCCCGGCTTGTTTCTCGTAGTCCCCACCTCTCCCCCTGCAGGTGCACACGGCCATAGCTCCTTCTCCCTCTGCTTGACATACACTGGGCTCTGGGGCCCCCGTCCCGTCACTGGCCATGGTTTAAAGTGATCCCCATGCCAAAAAATGGGGTAGCTGAGCCTCCCTGGACAGGGCGGTGCTCTAGCCAGGACGGCCAGGGAGATGGCCAACCCATAATGATGACACGGCAGGGACAGAAGGGCTGGAACAACTCCGTCTGGGGGAGTCCAGAAGCTTGCTGGAGGCAGTGCCATTGCACAGGGCTGTGACAGATGGGTGGGAGTTTGATGAGATGAGCTGGGAGGAGAAAGACTTGTCAGCCAAGGAAGGGCGGGGAGGGCAGAGGAGGCTGCCTCTGACCCCAAGGCCACCTCCGCCTTGGCAGGTTATCCGGGGCCGGCCCAGCCCAGACCCGACAGCCCCTGCCGGGAAAACAGGTCAGAGGAGGACGCACCCCGGTGGCATTGCGTGTGAGCAGGGCTGGGACACTCCTGCCGGGACACCCAGGACACCCTCCCCGGTGGGCTGCAGGTCAGTCACAACCCGGCTGGCAGGACGGGAGGGCTGCCCCCCCAGCCCAGACTGTCCCCACCCAGCTGTCCTGACACAGCGTCCCCCCGCCCCAGCCTCTGGTGGGCTGGAAGTGCCCCCTACTTAGCAGGGGGAGGGACCTGGCCAAGGCGTGCAACCACTCCGAGCCTCAGTTTCCCCATCAGTGAATGAGGATAAGAGTTCTTCCCTCGTGGCTCTCCGGCACATCCAGTGAGACAATGTCGGGGAATGTGCACCTAAATGTTGGAAGCTCATTGGCATCGGATTGCTGTTACCGTGGCTACTCTTACTGTGTTGACTATTATTATGGGAAAATGCCCAATCCGGTGGGAGATGCAAGACAGATCTGGATTTGAATACCAGCTCTGCTCCGGGTAACCGTGAGTCTGGGCAGATGGCTTCTTTGAACCTCAGTTTCCCATCTGCAAACCCTTGGCTCTGCATTGGGTGTGGCCAGGCTCCCGGAAAGGCCAAGGTCAGTCCCAAAGGGCAGGGCTCAGCTGGGGCAGCTCCGAAGAAGCAGCGTCCTCTTGGACCAACGCCAGGCCACTGCCCAGCCCTCCTGGCGAGCCCCAGCCTCCCTCCCGGCCCCGCGCCCCGCCAGCCTGCAGTGCTAGCTCTCAACGCCTCAGCCGTGCACAAGCCCTTGCTATTTATGAGGTGTTTTGCCTGGAAGGTGCGGCCACCCCCAAATACAAATAGTACTGCTCAGCTGCGGCTGTGGGCAGGCCCTGTGCTGGGCACCGGGCCCACAGGAGCAGCCAAAGTATAAGCTCAAGGGCTGGGGGCTTGGGGAGGGGCAGGCAAGGCTTTGGGGAGGCGGCCTTTGGCTGGGCCTTAGAGGGGCCCACGGCCTGGACTTCCGCCCCTTGAACCACTTCTCAAGTCCAGGCTGGTTGCCGGCTCTGGTGCCTGATGCGTGCACGGGGTTCGATGGGGGCCTGGGGAGTACGCATGGAGTGAGCAAGCGAGCGAGCGAGTGAATGAATGAATGAAGCATGGAATATTGTATTACCTTTATATCAGACTCAGAATTCTCTCAGGGAGAGAGCTCAACTCTGCAAAATTACTTAGTTGAGCATCCTAGGTAGTAATGGAAGCATCAGGGAACATCTGGGGACCGAACGGCGGCCCCTCCCAGAACTTCTTCTTACCCGGGAGGTGGGTAGGGCTCTCCCCAGCCTAGACCACCTGAAGGCAGACTGTCTGCTCTGACTGCCAGAACCCTTGCTGTGCTGGGTGGCCTTAGGCCATCCACTGACCTCTCTGGACCTCGGTCTTCACGCCTGTGAAATGGGACCGTGACTGCAATGCACACAGGGCTATGCCAGGGTGGGAATTAGTAGTAGCAAAGCCCGCTGGCTGTGGGGGGGCTCCGTGGAGATCCAGGGCGGGCAGCTCTCTTCATTCATGCTCCTGGGCATCCTGGTGCCAGCCGTGCGGGCTGCCCACACCCTCTTTAATGATTAGGTCTGTCCCCACACCCTGGTGTGGTTCCATCTGCCTGAATGCATTCATTTAGACCCCATAAAACAGGGTGACAATGAGCCACCTCAGAGATGAGGAGAGAAGCCTTTTCAGGGGCGTCCCGACGCAAACAGGCACCCAGGGCTCCTAGGGAGGGGAGCAGCTAAAAGGTCTGGCAGGGCCCGGCCAGCCCTCCTTAGGGCGGGGGTGGGGGTGGGTGCGGGGGGGGGGGCGGGTAGAGGAGGGAGACAGAGATGGAGAGGCAGAGGGAAAAGGCCGGGGAGGAGGGGCTTGAAAGGACCAGAGACAGGGTCAGAGTCAGGGTCAGAGACACAGAGAGAGACAGGGAGTCAGGAGGGTGGGAAAGGGAGGGGCGGTGAGGGCAGGTGGGCAGGGAGGGGAAATGTCGTGAGGGCGCAGCCTGGGCAGAGCAGCTGAACGGCACAGAGGCCAGGGGGGGTGCTGGAGGGCGTGTGGGGCCCACTTGAAAGGCGCATTCAGCCCCCCAACGGTTCCCTCCTCCCCGTTCCTAGCGGTGGCCAATCCACGAAGGTGGTCTCATTCCCGGGCAAACACACAACTTCATGCACACAAGCACGCACCACACTCACACACACTCACCATCACTGACCGACGCCCACAACTGCACAGGTGCCCATGCCCTGTGTGTAGATGGTCCGCACAACCCAGGGGCTCCCCGCCCGCAGCACGCAGGCTCATACCCGGGACCTGATTTCCCCAGTCCTGGGCCCACAGATTCCCCTAAACTAACTGGTGGGGTCCTGGAACCTCCCGGAGCTTCAGTGGAGGCCCCACAGCCCTGCTTCGGAGCTGACCCTGCCCACTCTGCCTTCGTTCCACAACCTAGAAAACAGCTGGGGCCCCTCCCCATGGAGACGCCCCGACAAGGGGTTTCCAGGTCGGGGGCCCCACTGCCCCTGCTCTCCTGCCGCTTCTCATTGGTCCTGGTGTGGTACTCGGCTTCCGACTGTGGTTGCACACCCCGACTCCGTTCCTCGCCAGCGCTGTGAACGGAGCGGAGCTTAGGGAACGGGGCGGGGTGGGGGACCCAGAAGGGAGCTTCACGGGACAGCAGCACAGTCATCTACAAAGGGGCAGAGTCCATCATCCACGCAGAAGACGTCCCGATGTGGGCGGCCGTCCGTGACCCCGCCCCAGAAGCCCTGGACCGACAAGGGCTCCCCGCGTTCTGCCTTGAGCGGCCGAGGGAGCTCTTGCTTCCATGGCGGTCAGCCCACGTCCGGGAAAATGGATTTGCAACAGTTGTGAACTCCCCGGGAGCAGAACCAGCTCATGGCGCGGGCCAAGATGGTCACAGAATAGCTTAAGGTTGTCATTTTCATTCATTCACAAACTTTTTTCCCACCTTTCCTTTTTAAATTGCATTTTCTAGTGAGTGGCAATTTATCAAACATAAAACCTGCCATTTAAAAATGATAATCCAGCGGTTTCTGATATATTCACAATGGTATGCAACCGTCACCACTGTCCATTCCCAGAACATTTTCATCAGCCTCGAAAAATACCTTGTACCCACTGGCAGTCATGCCCATCCCCCTCCTCCCAGCCCCTGACGACCCCCAGGGACCACGAATACACTTTCTGTTTCTGTTGATTTGCCTCTCTTCGACCTTTTATATAAAGGCATCCTAGAAGGGGCAGCTGGGTGGCTCAGTCAGTTAAGCATCTGACTCTTGGTCTCAGCCCAGGTCATGATCTCAAGGTTCATGGGACCGAGCCCCACCTCGGGGTCTACGCTGACAGCATGAAGGCTGCTTGGGATTCTCTCCCTGCCCCTCCCCTGTGCATGCTCTCTCTCTCTCTCTCTCTTTCTCAAAAATAAATAAATAAACATTACAAAAAAGAGTTTCTGGACACCTTGGTGGCTCAGTCGGTTGAGCGTCTGACTTCGGCTCAGGTCATGATCTCAACACTTCGTGAGTTCGAGCCCCCTATCAGGCTCACGGCTGTCAGCCTGTCAGTGAGGAGCTCACTTCAGATCCTGTGTCCCCCTCTTTCCATCCCTCCCCCGCTTGCACTCTCCCCAAAATAAATAAATATCTTTAAAATTTTTTTAATAAAAAATAAAAAAAAGAATTTCTTAAAAAAAAAAAAGGTATCACGGAACACGTGGCCTCTGTGTCTGGCTTCTTGCAAGGAGCATCATGTGTTCGTGACTGAATAATGCTCCATCGTGTGGGTAGACCACGCTTTGGTCACCCAGTCATTTGATGGTGACTGTTGGGGCTGTTTCACACAAACTTTGAAGATATTGTCATTTACAAAATAATTTTGGAAACACCAGTAGGCTGTGGACCGCTATCCGTTCTTGTTATTTCGCCTATTCTGAGATTAATTTCCTCCTATGTTTAAATGTTTTTTTTTATGAAAACCATAGTGATTGTGGATGAAAGTTTTTTTTAATTTTTAAAAAAAAAATTTTTTTTTAACGTTTATTTATTTTTGAGACAGAGAGAGACAGAGCATGAACGGGGGAGGGTCAGAGAGAGGGAGACACAGAATCGGAAGCAGGCTCCAGGCTCCGAGCTGTCAGCACAGAGCCCGACGCGGGGCTCGAACTCACGGACCGCAAGATCATGACCTGAGCTGAAGTCGGCCGCTTAACCAACTGAGCCACCCAGGCGCCCCTGAAAGTTTTAACCAAATGCCTTTGGTGGGAGGGAAAGGGAGTCAGCCTCTCTAAATCCACTCGTCCCTCACCCTCTCTGCTCTGGCAACCACAGGGCTGACGAGCTGGGGCCGTGACATGTAATGGTGGCTGAAGGCAGGCGCCTTTGTGTTTCATTAGGGTTTTCGTGGGGCTGGTGTTTCAGGAATCTGCAGCGGGGGCGGCTCTGCGCAGGGCAGAGGCTGGGAGGAGGATGCGGTGGTTACCTCCGTGGAATCGGCATCGGGGGTAGGTCAGGCTCTCCGGTCTCACCCGTGTGCCCTGGTCCCCGCTGTCAACTGCGTGCTGTTGTTGCAGGTGCATTGAGGCCCCTGTCACCTGGAAGTGGGCTTGGGGAGGGGGGTGGTGGAAAGGTGATAAAGAAAGTGACTCCATTCAATGCACTCAAAGTTACGTGCACATACAGTTTATTATCACAGTAATACAATAAAGCAAATCAGGGCTTCGGGTGCCCGGGTGGCTCAGTCAAGTTCAGCAAGCTCAGGTTCAACTTGATTTCGTGGTTCGTGAGTTTGAGCCCAGTGTAGGGCTCTGTGCTGTCAGTGTGGAGCCTGCTTGGGATTTTCTTTCTCCCTCCCTCTCTGTCCCTCCCCCATATTCTCTCTCTCTCTCTCTCTCTCTCTCTCAAAATAAATAAATAAACTTAAGAAAGAAGCAAAGCAAATTCTTAAAGTCAGGGAAAGAAAGAAAAAAAATCATCTCATCCCAACACACTTATTTGCATTTTAATGAACTTTCAATTTGCCTAAGCATTAAAAAAAGATTAAAAAGCACTTTTTTTTTTCCTGATTATAGTAGACAGCCTCATTGTAGCCAAAATATCAACAAAAAGAGAAAAGGGGAGAAAGAAGTAAAATGACTCGTTATACCACAACTTAAAGACAGTCACAAATGATCATGTCGGTACGCTTCCTTCCAAGCTGTTTTTAAGCTACTGTATTTTCCGCAAAAATGCATCATGCATGACATCGCCCTGAGTTTCATACAGTTTCGTGTCTCTTACGCCTAAAATCAGGGACGGAATTTTTTTCAAGCTGTTAAAAAATTTGAAAATGTTGTAATGCTGCACATCTTATTTTTTTTTTTTTCAACGTTTATTTTTTTTTATTTTTTTGGGACAGAGAGAGACAGAGCATGAATGGGGGAGGGGCAGAGAGAGAGGGAGACACAGAATCGGAACCAGGCTCCAGGCTCTGAGCCATCAGCCCAGAGCCTGACGCGGGGCTCGAACTCACGGACCGCGAGATCGTGACCTGGCTGAAGTCGGACGCCTAACCGACTGCGCCACCCAGGCGCCCCATGCTGCACATCTTAATAGGGTTGCGACACATCAGACGGGGCCACCTGGGTGGCTCAGTCCTCTTGATTTCGGCTCAGGTCACGATCTCGCGGTTTGTGAGATCAAGCCCCTCTCTGGGCTCTGAGCTGACAGCAAGGAGCTTGCTTGGGATCCTCTCTCTCCCTCTCTCTGCCCCTCTCCTGCTCATGCTCTCTCTCTCTCCCTCTCTCTCAAAATAAATAAAGTAAACCTTAAACACATTGTGTGGCTCCTACTGCACTCTGGTCTTTTCATTTATAATCTCTTTCACGTCCTTTGTGCCGTGGTGTAGTTCAGTACAGCCCTTGTTGCTAACTGTCATATGCAAATGTCCCATCACCGAGTAATCCTACTCCACTCACCAGGAACCCCCCTCACCCGCCCCGATGGGCAGCTCTGTGCTGTTACAAATGATGCTTCGAGAAACGCCCTTTTGTAGGTCAAATGTTTCCTCTGGGGAGGTTCCTACAAATGGGCTTCCCGGGTAACAGAGCATGGGCAGTGTTAAGGTTCTGTTGAAGCACAATATTGTAGAACTTGCCTTCATTGACTCTGTAGGTCTGAAAGTAACCAGACACCGACATCCTTTGGACGCAAAGCTGGAATATCAAATCCAGCTCTGTTAGGACGTAAGGAAGCAATTCACTAAATAGAACAGCGGCAACAGAGGAACCCTAGGGGGCTTCGTTTCTGCAAGAGACCGTCTTAGAATCCCAGGCATCCCCACCAAACTTTCTGGGAGCAGAGAAAAGCTCACGCAGGGATAGCAGAGGGGAATGTGCACCCCAGTGGGGAGGAAGCTGAAGATGCCGCCTCCCAGGCACTTACCCACCTGCATGGGCAGTTGTGTAGATCTCCGCAGCTGGACCCCCAGGGAAGCTGGCTCATCCACGTCCCCAGAGGAGACAGAAAATGTGGGCTGCTGTCGATGTTCAGTTTGCATACTCTCCCTGCATTTCAATAATCTTTCTCAGAGGGTGGTTTTAATTGCTATTTTATTTTATTTTATTTTTTATTTTATTTTAATTTTATTTTTTTTAATTTTTTTAACTTTTATTTATTTTTGGGACAGAGAGAGAGAGAGAGAGAGAGAGAGAGAGAGAGAGAGCATGAACGGGGGAGGGGCAGAGAGAGAGGGAGACACAGAATCGGAAGCAGGCTCCAGGCTCTGAGCCATCAGCCCAGAGCCCGACGCGGGGCTCGAACTCACAGACCGCGAGATCATGACCTGGCTGAAGTCGGACGCTTAACCGACTGCGCCACCCAGGCGCCCCTATTTTTTTATTTTGTTAAGCAAACTTCATGTGCAGAGCCCAACAGGGGGCTTGAACTCACAACCCTGAGATTAAGACCTGAGCTGGGATCAAGAGTCAGATGCTTAACCGACTTAGCCACCCAGGCACCCCTCAAAAGGTGGTTTTGAAAATTTACTTCTGTGTGTTTTTCTGTTGTTTCGTGTGTGTGTGTGTGTGTGTGTGTGTGTGTGTGAAAATGTGCTACTTTGGTAATTAGGGACTACATGTCACTTAAAAATACTTTTTATGGTGCTAAAATATATGCATGTGTTATGTGACATAAAATTGACCACTTGAACCATTGTTAAGCACGCAAGCCAGTGGCGTTAAGTACATTTATGATGCTGTATAACCCTCACCAATGCCTATTTCCGGAGCTTTTTTTTCATCACCTTGAACAGAGACTCTGTGCTCACTGAAACAATAATGTCCCACCCCTTCCTCCCCACTGGTAACCTCTCTTCTGCTTCCATCTCTGCGAATTTGCCTGCCCTAGAGACCTCACGCAAGGCGAATCACACAGTATTTGTCCTTTGTCTGTCAGCACACACGTGGGTGCTTCCATGTTTTAGCCCTTGTGAATAGTGCTGGTATTATTAATAATGAATAATAATAATAGTGGATACTAATAATGGTATCTGTTTGAGTCATCTTTCGGTTTTTGGGAGGTATATACCTAGGAGGAATTGCTGACTCACCTGGTAATTCTATGTTTAGCATTTTGAGGACCTGCCGGACTGTTTTTCACACAGCCGCAAGACTAAATGTTGTGTAAAAACAAACAAACAAAAAGCAAACAAAACCAAAAAACAACAACAAAACTTTTATCTTTAATATTGCTAAGCTATCAATACTGCCCAAAGGGATGTATAGATTCAGTGCAATCCCTGTAAAACTCCCACTGACACTTTTCTGTACAAAAGGAAAAATCTGGGGTGCTTGGATGGCTCAGTTGGTTAAGCATCCAACTCTTTATTTTGGCTCAGGTCATGATGTCACCATTCATGACATGGAGCCCCAAGTTGGGCTCTGTGTTGACAGAGCAGAGCCTGCTTGCGATTCTCTCTCTGCCCCTCCCCTCCTCAAAATAAACAAATAAACTTAAAAAAAAAAAGTATTTTTAGAAATAGAAAAATCCCGGGGCACCTAGGTGGCTCAGTCGGTTAAACATCTGACTTTGGCTCAGGTCATGATTTCACGGTTCATGGGTTCGAGCCCCGCGTCGGGCTCTGTGCTGACGGCTCGGAGCCCGGAGCCTGCTTCAGATTCTGTGTCTCCCTCTCTCTCTGCCCCTCCCACACTCATGCTCTGTCTCTCTCTCAAAAAATAAAATAAACATTTTAAAAATTAAAAAAAAAAAAAGAAATAGAAAAATCCATCCTAAAATTCACATAGACTCTCAAGAGACTCCAAGTGGAACAAAGTTGGACGTTTCACACATTCTAATTTCAAGACTTACTAGAAAGCCACAGTTACCAAAACAGTGTGATACCGGCATAAAGTTAACAAGCATATAGCCCAATGAAATAGAATAAAGATCCCAGAAATAAAACCTCACATATACGGGCAAGTGATTTTCAACAAGGGCTCATTTAATGAGGAAAGGACAGTCTTTTTAACAAAGGTGCTGGGAAGACTGGACATCCACATGCAAAAGAATGAAGCTGGACCCTTGTCTGACACCATATGCAAAAGTTAACTCAAAATGGATCTAAACACAAAAGCCAAAACCATTAAACAAACCATCAGAAGAAAACACTGGAGAGAAGCTTTGTGACGCCAGAATTGGCAATGCACTCTCAGATCTGACACCAAAAGCACAGACAACACAAAAAAAGATAAATTGGACTTCATTGGAACTAAAAACTTTTGTGCATCAAAGGACACTGTCAACAGAGAGAAAAGCAACTTAAGGAATAGACAAAGATATTTGCAAGTCATACATCTAAAAAGAGATTAGTATCGGGGCGCCTGGGTGGCCCAGTCGGTTGAGTGTCTGACTTCGGCTCAGGTCATGATCTCATGGTTCACAGGTTCGAGCCCTGCGTCGGGCTCTGTGCTGAAAGCTCAGTGCCTGGAGCCTGCTTTGGATTCTGTGTCTCCCTCTCTCTCTCTGCCCCTTGCTCTCTCTCTCTCTCAAAAATAAATAAAACATTTAAAAAAATAATAAAAATAAAAAGAGATTAGTATCCAGTATATATAAAGAACACCTACAACTCAACTACAACAAAAACAGACAACTTGATAAAAAATGAGCAAAGGAACTGTTTGGTGTTGGTTGGACTGGTCTTGGGTCCCATCGCATCTGGTTCTGAGCATCCTGGCTTTCCCAGTGATTAATGCTTCTCCAAGGAGGAGGCAGCTGGCAGGGAAGAACACCTGCCTGGATTTCTCCAACAGGCTAAGAGTACCTGGCTTCCTGGGCAATGGGTTGGAAGCTTTGAAAGAAAAGTAAGAAGCCAGAGAATGCAGAGTGGGCCCCTCCCATCTGCCTACCCATGGCTTGGCCCGGTCGCAGCTCCAGGCTCCCCGGGGGCTCCTAGCCACCTGCCCACCTCCAGCAGCAGGAATGGTTGAATCATCCTGGCAGGGGCTGTCAGCCCTGGAATCTGAGCAGGCCTCAGCAGAGCAGGGTGGCCACTTTGGCTGTCCCCAGCTCGGTTGGTATACCAACTCCCTGGGAAGTCACCTCTGGGAGGAGCCTCTAAGGCTACTAGATGGGGGCCCTTGGTCCCCAGAGTCCAGGCAAGTGAGAAGCTGCTCATCAGGGATGGGAGATACATGGGGTCCTTTCTAAGGTTGCTCCCAGTCACCATTAGGTCAGGTTTAAAGCAGAGGGGGACTTGTTTCTTGAGTTTGATGTCAAGGGAATAACAGCGGTTCGGGTGGGTCAGGCCTAGGAGTGGCCCAGTGGAAGGTGCGGGAGGAAATGGAGTGATAGTAATGAAACTAGCAACACTGGGGCAGCTGGGTGGCTCAGTGGGTTACACATCCGACTCTCTTTTTTTGTTTGTTTTTATTTATTTATTTTGAGAGAGAACAAGCGGGGAAGGGCAGAGAGAGAGGGAGAGAGAGAATCCAAAGCAGGCTCCGAGCTGCCAGAGCAGAACCCACAACGTGTGAGATGGTGACCTGAACCTAGATCAAGAGTTAGATGGTTAACCGGCTGAGCCACCCAGGCACCACAAGCGTCTGACTCTTGACCGTGGCTCAGGTCATGATCCCACAGGTTGATGAGTTCGAGTCCCGCATAGGGCTTTGGGCTGACAGTGCGGAGCCTGCCTGGGATTCTCTCTCTCTCCCTCTCTCTCTGCCCCTCTTCTGCTCATGCGCGCTCTCTCTCTCTCTCTCTCTCTCTCTCTCTCTCTCTCAAAATAAATAAATAAATAAACTTAAAAAAAAAAAGAAAAAAGGAAGATTCCCACACCGATGATGACTGGATCCTCACATCACCGTTACTTCTTGGTTCTCTCCACCGCTGTCCACAAGGCACCCCCTCTGCTGAGGCCTCCCTGACCACCCTGGAGTCGCACCCCTCCCCTGCTTCATTTTATCTGCATTCCTGCCAGCCCTCCGGTGCACTCCCTCCTCGCTGTAGGGTGTGGGGCATGGGCTGGGTCTGAGGACCCAGAGGGAGTCCCAGAGCACCAGCCACCAGGGGCCCTGGCTGCCTGCAGGATGAAATCGAACTGAGCTGGCAAGAGTGAAAACAGAGTTTATTGGAGATAGAGAGAGAC